>NW_006432945.1:18016900-18080786 GCF_000325575.1 Pteropus alecto | reverse complement strand
GGCGCCGCCTCGCCCTCCTCACCCCAGGACCCTCGCTGTCCACGGCGCCGCTGCCCGGCCCGTCCTCCCCGCCAGGCGGCACCTGGGACCAGAGAGGACGGCGACCGAGGCGACACGTCCATTCCATGGCCTGTGCGTGCGCAGGGGGCCTCCTCCGAGTCTGCGCTTGCGGCCTCTGCGGGAAACCGGGGTTCGTGTCCCCCGCGTCCCCCACCCCGCGCATTTCCAGGATTCCCCACGCGGGCGGATGGCGCTGTTCCCCATCCACCGTCTCCCAAGAGCGGGTGCAGGCCCTGAAGTTCCGCGCGGATTTTCGAGGACGCGGGGTCGCCCCAGCACTGCTCCAGGGCTGCCCGTGTCCATGTCGCCGTTGTCCAGCTCAGTGGCCGCCGCAGGGCGCGGCTCCCAGCGAGCCTGTGACAACCGGCGAGGTGAATTGTTTAATGGTCACTGACGTCCGGGTGAGCGGAACTCGGCTGCCCAGGCCGCGCCCACGCCGGTCAGTTCAGAATCTCGGCACTACCAGGTGTCCCTGGGCGAGGCCCCGTGTGCAGAGTGACAGCTGCTGCTGTGACACCCATGCCGACGCCCCGTCGTGCAGGAGCCCCACGGGGCGGCGTTAACTTGCAGTCCTACAGGCGGGGGGTCCCTTCTGATCCCGTCACTCACGCACACACTGGGTCCCCTCAGCCCCGTGACACGACAGTTCTGGCCCTTAGAGTGGACATTCTCTTGGGGGAGACATGATAAGCACGTGATTCCAAATAGCGATGACCGCTTTGGAGTAAACGAACCAGGGCGGTGGGGGGTGGGGGTGTCGCTGAGCTAAGAAGGTGAATTTTTAGCTTTTTTCTTTTTTTCAGGAGCCTACAAGGTGAAGGTGTGGGGGACACACTCTCAGAGGGGGAAGGAGCAGCAAGAGGCTCCCGAGGGGAGAACAAGCCTGCGGGGCAGAGCGGGGAGCAGGGAGAGCGCTAAAGACGGGGTCAGGGCAGACAGGTGACGGTCGGCGGTGTAGACGTGACTCTGACTGCAATCAAGAGCCACAGCAGGAACCAGCAACGACATGAATTCTGACTAATCTGAAAAGGCCGCTCCTGCCGACCTGATTCCTGACAGATTCTGCAGCGCCGTGACCACGAAGGCCTGGTCTGCTTTTGTGCCCTTTGCTGGCTTTCGCCCCTCGGACCCTGAATCAAAAACAAGAGGGCTCTGAGTATGAGAAAAACCAAGGAGCCGTTTTATTCCAGAGGAAAGCCACCCTCAGCAGCAGCCCTGCCAGAGAGGCTGAGTGGACTCTGCATTGTAAGAAGCGGGCGGGGCTCGGGGGTGCTCTCGCCCCTCTGCAAGAGGCGGACGGTCAGCCAACTTCAGCCAACCGGAGCCTGGCCTTAAGCAGCAAGAGGACCTACCTACAGAGCACGAAACGAAACGAAAGGCAGTAGGCGGAAGGAAGGGGCCCGGTGGTACCTTCCGTATGCGCAAGACCTGCCCAGGCGAGACCTGCCTCTGAATGGGAGGTGACAACAAGCCAGGTCGGATCAGGTCTCTGTGCTGTTGCAACGGAAGGAGCCAGCAGGGGGCGGTTTGCTTTTTCTCGCTCGCTTTAATACCATTCCAAGACGTCTATCAATACCTGTAGCGTAGGCATCTGCCAACCAAGGACATCTTAAAATACATAAGAATGGTGTGAGGTGGGCCCACTTACACGAGGCCCCGTCCAGATAAAGGGTTCGTTAGCAGTTATCCCCTTGAAGAAAATCCTAGAAAAACCAGTACCCAAGTGTTAACAGTAGTTACCTCTGGGAGACAAGATTGGACGGGGAGGCAGAGAAGAGCACCTGCTGCTGCTCAACCCTCCAAAGGAAACCGTAACAGCAGAGGAGAAGGCACTTCTACAGTTTCAGTTAGGAAGATGTCTGGGTGACGAATCCTGTCCCCAGTGACGGAAGCGGGGTGCAGGGGGGTGGGGGATGGGGAAGGCCGGGCCCGCCGAGAGGGCCGGTCCTCTCTGTTCCTCGGCCTGGCCACGTCGACGGGTTTCACGGCGCGATTTCAAAACACAGACTCCACATCGCCCATCTCCACGTACACAGTCTTTAGCTGTGAGTAATACTCGATGGTCACACGGCCGTTCTCTCTGCCAAACCCTGCAAGGAAGACAAGGGGTGACGCTGAGCCATCGCTGCGACAGTCTGAAAGGTCACAGTGACCTTCAGAGGCAGGCACTGCCTGTCAGGCTGGGGGAGGAACGCCCAACAGAAACGTTTGAGATAAAGCCCGCAACAGCATCTTAGCTGTGGAGCGGGGTGTGGGAGGTCACCCTGGCCAGCGGTGGGAGGGGACAGAAATATCCAGGTCTCGTTTCTTACCAACGTGAACCTTCGCTTCTAGGACCTGCTGCTCGGGGCTGGGGTCTGACAGTTCGGCCTTTCCTTATCAAACGCCAAAGCAAAATCCACAACCATCAACCCGATGCCTTTGAACCTCGGTGCGAACTTAAAACCGAACCCTACGTAGTGGGCTTCTGAGCCTACTCTCACATTAAGTTTGTCAACCCCACCCCGGCCACTCATGCGGACGTGTCAGGCCCCTCGGCTTCCTCGGAGGCCAAGACGCTGCCCGACTGTCAGCGGACGAGGCTCCGCGCTAAGGGACAGCACCCCTCGCTTGGCCTTACTTGTCGCCCTACCCCAGACTTGGGGAGGCTCTGTCTCCCAAGGGTGAGGCCCGGTCCCCAAAGTGTACGTCTCCAGGGACACCATGCAAAGGTGACGTGCACAAAGGCCTTTGCCCGGACCTCGCCTGTCTTCTGTTCCGAACCTTCCGAGCACAGAGCTGGCTGGGCGTGCGAGGCCAGGAGCTGCCCTGTGGATCGGGCCGGCCCTGTCTCACAGCCCGGGCTGGCGTGCCCGTGGGCCTCGGCCCGAGGTTGGATCTCGGGATGGGAAAGCTGGCCTGGGAGGCCCCACCGAGGCCACGCTATAGACCCCAAGCAAACGCCCCTACCCTGATGATTAGCAATGACTAAATAGCACCCGGTCCCCACCTGCGCCTGGGCCTGTGCGCTCAGCTCCTCTGGGAACTGACCAGGGAACGCCGGGATGAGCCTGAACACCAACCAGAACGGTCAAATGCACAGCCCATGTCAGTGGCAGTCATCAGGCCTTGCGTGTTTGCCGGCACTTGTGATAGTCATAAATGTTTGCCAACAGACTCGGGCTCAGACTCTTAGAATGGCGCCTCTGAAAAGTCCAAACCAACTTTCACAAGAGTATGGGAAATCAGTGAACGCTCACAGGCAACAAACTCCAAAGAGAGAATCTCAAAGTCACGGCTGTGTCTCGGATGCCTCCACCCTCCTCCTGTCCACTGGACTGACAGGTTTGCTGTGCTCAGGTGACACGTCTGACTGAGCGCTGAGGAAAGCGGATGGCAGTGGCCCAGGGAAAGCACTCCCACGGCCACCCGGTGTAACAGATGGTCACGTGTTACGTTGAGGGATGCTCACTAATCCAGAATAAAGAAGACAAAACTACCACGTGGTCTCTGAGATGTTCAGAGACACTTTAGAGACACTTCAGAGACACTTTACCCAAGCCAGAGCTAAAGCGGGTGCAGACGCACACGGCTGGGGGCGCAGCTTTATTCTCCCAGCCGTCAAACTGAAAAACGGGACCCTAAGGTAAACCTCAGCCAGTCCCCACACACTTCAGAACCCCCGGAGAGCTCCGTCAAACTGAAAAACGGGACCCTAAGGTAAACCTTAGCCAGTCCCCACACACTTCAGAAGCCCCGGAGAGCTGTGAAGGCAGATGGAAGAGGCTGGGCATCCACCCCCAGAGACGGAGGCGGGGGGTCTGGGGCGGGGCAGGGGCGTGCACGCTTCTGCAGGGGGTTCTGAGAATCGCAACACACAGGCTGAGGATCTTGGTCTGTGGGGACCGGGGACCGGGGTCTGCACTCGCGCTCCTGGCTCCTCACCTGACTTCTTATACCCTCCAAAGGGCAGCTCCACGGGGGAGGTGCTGTAGTTGTTGATGAAGCACATTCCGGCCTGGAGCTCGGCGACCACTCTGTGAGCACGCTGGATGTCCCTTCGAAGAAAAAAAACGTGCCAGTTACTGTTTCTTTAACGGGAACCGTTCGACGCCAGTTCTAACCAGCATAGGGCCACACAAAGACACATCCAGGTGCTCAAAGGAGCACTACTAACAGCTGCCCACAGGTAGGAAGAGGCCAGGTGTCCATCAGCAGTATTCACAAACACTGGGATGTTATTCGGTAACAGGAGGGAATAAAGTACTGACACAGGCTACACCGTGAATGAACCTTGAAAACCGACCAAGCGAGAGAAGCCGGCCACGAAAGGCCACACGCTGCCCGACTCCGTTCACAGAAAGCACTGGGAATGAGCAAATCCACGCAGATACTTAGCGGCCGGTGGCTGGGGAGAGGGGAGAAAGGAGAGCGACCGATGCTCCTGAACTGACGAGAATGTTCTGAAACAGACGGAGCCGACGGCCCAGCTCTGCGCATCTGCTAGAAGCCGCCGAACCGTACACGCAGTGGGTGGGCTGCGCGGTGCGCGAGTCAACCCGCCGGAGCCGGTGAACGACGGTCGGGGCACGCCGCAGCCGCCCCGGGACTGGCCTTTGTCTGCGCCACGGCGGCAGAGCGGGGACAGAGACTTAGCACCCTCGGTCCTCAAAGCGAAAGAGCAGCTCCTCAGAGAGGGGCTCCTGGGGGCCACCCCGCCCGGCACGACGCGACGCGCATCATCACACGTTCGTCCAACCCGCAGAAGGCCCAACACCGAGGGGGGACCTGACGCAAACTCGGGGCGCCGGGTAAGGCCGACATGCCAGTGGGGCTCCTCTGTTATGACGGTGTGCCCTCCGGTGAGGGGGCTGGTGATGGGGAGGCTGTGGCATGCGGGGGGCGGGGGGATACGCGGCATTCTCTGTACTTCTCGATTTTGCTGTGAACCTAAAACTACTCTAAAAAATAAAGTCCATTAAAAAAAAAAAGCAGCAGATCCTCAATCTTTCCTCCAGGGCTCAGAAAGGCCACCCCACCGGGTCCCCCAGTCTTCCTTCTCAAGTTCCTGACCACGGCCTACGAAAAAGCTAACCGTTTCTCACCAAAGAAACGGCGAAATCCCAGGGGGAAGCGGCCTTAGAGAACTGCCCGCGACCACCAGAGACTAAGCGAGCAATCCGCGACCACTTTCAAAGCAAGTCTGTCCCAAAGGCACTTCGTACTTTTATTACAGTGGTTAAAGTTTGTGTCGAAAGTTACTCATCACATTTCTCACAATAGAGAAAGCCGGAAACACCTCACCTGTGGCAACAGAAGGGTGCCCACGTGGGTTACGACACACTCCAATTAGGAATGTGAAGCCACTCAATTCACGCTTTTGAAGGACACTGCCCAGTACTTGCGGCTTACATGTGTCTAAATTCCCGGCCCCGTATGTTGTCAACAGGCACCTAACCTCATGCTTTACGCCGATCAGCACCTTAAACATCTGTACTCAATAAATCAACGAAAAAGGACAGGCTTCTCAGCAACTCAGCTTACAGCTCGATTTAAACTCAACAGCTGGGTTCTACGGCCGTTCGGGGCAAACACCTTCCGACTGTACCCGAAGCAAACAGAAAACATAGTGAGGGAGGGAGGCCAGTGTCACGCGTGAGCAGAGGCAGCGGCCTGCTTCCTTCGGAGCGGGCTGCGAGTCCCTCCCGACATACCTGGTGAAGACGCCAGCGGCCAGTCCAAACGTGGTATCGTTGGCTCTTTCCAGAACCTCAGCCTCGGTGTCGAATGATAAAATGGACATAACTGGTCCAAAGATCTCTTCTTTCACACAGGTCATGTCGTCCCTGCAATGAGCTGCAAGCAGCATAGCCAACCACACATCAGGGAGGGAACCATTATCCCTGACGCTCAAAGAACGTTCGTAGCAACGTTCCACGTTCATATCACGCTTTAAAGGAATTTCCACGCGACTCTGCCTGCGTGAAAACACGCGGAACGGGCAGTGTGACGGTGCGAATCAGAGCCACAGCCTTGGCGCGACCCTAAACCCCCGCTACCTCGTCGTGAGGAAGTGGCTAACGGGCGGACAGGCTTGTTATGGGGACCTTCATCGCAGGGCTCACAACAGGGAAAACTGCAAGCGATGTGCGAAACCGCCTCCCAGGACGGACCTCTGTTAAGTGTGTTAGTGTTGCTGACAAAAGTTTAGTAAGTAAATGCTCGTAACAAAACACTGTCCGGAAAAGATGCAGACTGTGGAAGACACTGTCCCGATTTCTGTTAAAATGTCACACGTATGATTACTGTTCTTTATACCTTTCTGCATTTTCTTAATGACTCTGATAAAATTCAAAATGTCATCAAAAAAAGAAAACCCAACACAAAAGCCAACGCAGCGACAGCCGCGTTGTGAAGACGTAGTGAAGTCCCTTGTGTGTGACGTAGTGAAGTCCCTTTAAGTGGCTCGCCCCGAAATAATTCACGTGACATTTTAAAATATGCATATTTAAAGAAGATGTTAAGTTATTAAGTTACATGATTTTTAAAAATACTAACACTGTCTGAAAAATCGCCTTTATGACACTGGTAACTGACATTTCAAAGAAACATACACCCTTAGCCACCTTTCTTGAGAAATGAGATTCATTTGTCGGATTTTCACTGGACGTGAACTTTCATGTCTTTGAACCACTGCTTCCAGAATGGCAGGTGGACACCCTGTGAGTGCCCAGTGAAGTAACAGGTGTGGTCGCAGAAAGCTTCGAAGACAACGGAGAAGGTCTCGAGCCTGGGCAGTGGGGACACACGGCTGGCCAGCCCCCGCTTTCCACCATGGACAAAATATTTTCAATCTCACCATTAAACCATCGAAAAGCAAACACGAGGAGAACGTACTTAACACGCAAGGCGTCATGTAGAACCCGTCCTTTAACTTGGGGTCCTCGGGCACGTAGGGCTCTCCACCACATAACACTGTAGCGCCCTGCGAAGAAGAGGGGGGTCATTCGTTATGTTGAACAAACGACCCCCACGTGTGTCCCGAACACGCAGTCACCCCACTGCACATGTGCAGCGGAGCGCTGCCGGATGCCGGGCCAGGGGTGGCACAGGAAAGGGGAACAGAGCCGTGGAGAGGGGTGGCCGCCTCGGCCCGGCCTGACGCGTGCATCTCCACGGGTCCTCACCTGCTCCTTTGCCAGTTTGACGAACCCAAGGACACGCTCCAGGTGTGGCCGGTTGATGAGGGGGCCCATCCTGGTGTCCTCTAGAAGGGGGTCCCCGAGTTTTATCCTTTTGGTCTGTTTCACCACTTCTGCGGTAAATCTGTCGAGAATTTCCTTCTGCACGAATACCCTCGTGCCGTTGCAGCAAACCTGAGGGACAAACACGCGTGTATCAGTGTGGCAAGAAGGAAAAGGAGAACGGAAATCCAACTGCCTCACACTCATCCCCGTGTGGAAGAGGACCACGCGCGAAGCTGTGGACACACCGCCCTACGGTACAAACCGTCTGCCCTCGGTGACGAAAGCTCTGTTTGTTTCGTGTGCTTATTCACAGATCCGTGTGACCTGCGGGGCCTGTTTCCTCATATCGGCTGCTCAACTGGGCTGCATGTTTCGAGCACGAGGTAACAGTGGGAAGAGGCTGGGTAAGAACAGCGAAGAACTCAGGGCTGGAGCTTAAAAACCCAGAGCATTTCAGTCAACGTCCGTCTCTAAAAATCACAAATAATGACTCAGACTCCCCCGCAGACACGAACATAAACGCTGTCCAAATGCCATCAGAACAGAATAGGAAAAGAAAGTCCCAAGAGAGGTCCAAGTGCTCACAGAAATTTAGTAACTATTACTCAAAATCTGGATGCAACGAGAGGAAAAAAATGATAAATCTGAGTACACAGAATTAAAAATCTTTTCGCATAGCTAAAACACCCCAAACAAAGCCAAGCCAACTAACAAAAAGAAAACATGTGCAATGTACATTGCAGATGAAGGTTGTCATCACTAATATTTAAGTAACTAATATTTAAAAAAAATTGAGGAAAAATGCTAAAACCAGTGGGTCAAGGTCTGATGGGGACAAGACACTCTGTCTCCTGCGTGGCGTACTCAGTAAACAGAAGCAAGAATGGTCACTTTCCAGTGAAGAGCCACGTGGAACAAGAGATCAAAGCTATACACGCACTCCCGCCACGAGGAGGACCAGACACCACTTACGTGGCCTTTCTGGGCCTTTTTTTTTTTTTTGCGCCAAAAACGCATAACCTAAATCTGAGCGGAAGGAAACATCAGGCAGACCCAAAACGAGGGCACGACACAAAAGCAAGGGCCGTTAGGCCCTGGGGGGCGAGAGGCTGCGGGGCTGCGCCAAGGAAAGGGGGTGAACGACGTGACAGCTGAACACGTGTGTCTCCCCGGCTCTATCTGGGACCAGAAAAGTTTTTTTTTTTTTTTTTTTTTGCCAGAAGGACATTGGTCAAGTGGCGAAGTCTGAGTAAAGTCCGTGGACTGAACTAACATCCAGGGACGGACGTCACAAGGGTTCTGGGCTCACGCAGGAGGACACGCTTGTCCCCGGGGAGCAGAGGGCTCAGGAGTCTCACACTGTGACCTTCAGCAGATCAGAGAAAGACGGGAGGACACGCGTGCGCGTCTGACAACCAGGACGGCGGGGCGGGCGTGGCGAGCCGAGGGCGTCTGAGGGGCCTGGCCCGGAGGTGCACGCACGCTCTCACGCTCCGTGGCGCTTTTCCGTCCCCCCCAAATTCTTTCCAAATGAACGGGCTTCTAAAGTTCGCTGTTGGGCGAGGGGGGCCCGCCCCCAGCCTCCGGGGATGGGGACCGCACCTCTCCCTGTGTCAAGAAGTTGGCCATCAGCGCCCCCTTGGCGGCGCTGTCCAGGTCGCAGTCTGAGAAGATGATCAGCGGGGACTTGCCGCCCAGCTCCAAGGTGACGGGTTTGATCCCCTTCGCCGACATCTCCATGATCTTGTAAAACAAGAATGGAGCGCTCAGAACGTGAGTGCAAGCGACGCTGCGCACCGGGTGGCCCCGGGCCTCCGGAGGCGCCGTGGCCGGGGCCCTGGCACACTCCGCCCTCCGCCCGCCTCGCCAGCCTTCCCCAGACACTGACGAGAACCCGCAGAACCGCCGAAGACACTGGGAAGCGGGATCCGGTTTAAAGACACATCCGTTCACGGGGCCGCCCCGGGCGGGGCCCCTCGAATCACCGCTACTGCGTTCGGGGCTGACGGAGCCCAGAACACGGATCCAGGTCAAAACAGTGAATCCGAAGCAAACTGAGCAAAGGCCCTTCCTTCCGCGGCCGCCACAGCCGAGATCAGTCGCCAAAACCCACAAGCGCCGGCCTAGGTCTGCCCCGCAGACACAGGAGGTAGTGACTCCGCCCTGTCCCCATGCGCCTAACACCAGCTGCCGTTCCACTGACCCGCACACGCCCCCCTCCCCTCCGTGCCAGGCGAGGTCGGAGCCCCCGGCACCTGCCGCCCACAGCCAGGTGCCACGCGCGTTCACCCAGACGGGTGCTGTCTCACCTTCGTGCCCGTGGGCACGCTGCCGGTGAAGGAGACCTTGGCCACGTCGCGGTGCTGGCATAGGAGCTGGCCCGTGGCGGCGCCCCCCTGCACCACGTTGAAGAGGCCGGGAGGCACCCCGGCCTGGGCGTAGACCTCGGCCAGCAGCAGCACGGATGCAGGCGTGAAGGGAGACGGCTTAAAGACCATGGCGTTACCTGCAATGGGCCCAGCACAGACGCTAACGGCCGCTGCGCCACTGGGGACAGGGCCGGGGGACAGGTCGAGAGCAAGTGCGACCGTTTCCTGTCCCCCAGCAAACTCTAGGCCAGAAACGTGAATAAACAAGTACACCTTGTTCCTCCCACCATGGTTTCTCCTGTTAAACAGACCCCAAACCACACGTGTGCCCGTTCCCGGCCAGCGGCCCGTCCGCTGCCCGTGAACCACCTCCCCGACACCCATGACGGCAGAAGGAAGCGGGCAGGCTCGTCCCATTGTGTCAAAGTTGGCACTGGAGGCCAGAAGATAATGAATTTGGCGAGAGCCCCAGCACTGGGGGCTTCGCGCCATTTCTGCCCTGTCGCACGGGAACGTGCAGAAGAACGCGGAGTGACAAGTGAAAGCTGCCTTCCGACGCACGGCCCCTTTTTCAGCTTAGAGTGTTTCTGAGATGCACGGAGGCCTCCTCCCCAGGCCCCTCCACGGGAGCCTGGCTCACACTGCTCAGCGCACGAGGAGGATGCCTCGCCCCGCTTCTAAGCGTGGTCAGTCCTAAGCGCGGTCAGTCCTAAGCGCTGCGACACAGACTCCGCCCGGACAGGGGGCGCACTCACGAGGGGCCCGATCGGACTCGCTGACCGTAAAACCTAGGACCGAAACCTACTTTCTTCCTGTCCAAAAACAGAAGGAAATGAGATAAACACAACGCGCAACACACAGACACAGTCTGCAGAGTCACACACACACGGGGCGGGGAACACACGTCCTGTGGCTTCACGCGCCCAGCGCAGGCCGCTTCCGACACAGAGAACGCCTAAGTGCGTGTGATGTGCGTACGCGTGTGTGTGTGATGTGTGTGTACATGTGAGTATGGGTGTGTGTGACTATATGTGTGTGACGTGTGTATATGTGTGAGATGTGTGTACGTGTGCATAGGGGTGTATGCGTGTGTGTGTATGCATTTGGGAATGTCTGTGTCTGAGATGGGAGTATGGGGTGCCTGTGTGCACGTGCGTGCATGCCATGCGTTTGGGGGTGTCTGTGTGTAGATACATGCGCATTTGGAGGTGTCGGTGTGTGGGTGTGCGTGTGCGCACGTTTGGGGGTGTCTGTGTGTTGTGAGGTGTAAGCATGGGGTGTTTCTGTGTGTTTATGTATGCGTTTGGAGGTCTATGTGTGTATGCGTTTGGGGTGTCTCTGTGTGTGTATGTATGTATTTGGTGGTCTGTGTGTGTGTATGTATGCGTTTGGGGATCTCTGTGTGTGTGTGTGTATGCATTTGGGGGTGTCTTTGTGTGTGTATGTATGCGTTTGGGGATCTCTGTATGTGTGTATGCATTTGAGGGTGTCTCTGTGTATGTATGCGTTTGGGGGTCTGTATGTGTGTATGCGTTTGGGGGTGTCTCTGTGTGTGGGTACATGCGCGTTTGGGGGGACGGGGCAGGGGAGGGCAGGGGGGAACACGACAGCAGGACAGGTGGCTCTCACCGCAGGCCAGAGCTGGCGCCGACTTCCAGCAGGCGATCTGGAAGGGGTAGTTCCAGGCGCCTATCCCCACACACACGCCGAGCGGCTCCCTCCTGGTGTAGCCGAAGGACCCGCCTGGGAGCTGGATGTGTTCACCTGCGGGGAAACCGGCAGAGGAAGGGGGGCTGCTCCCCAGGCCCCACGCCTGCGTCCCGGCACGCGGCCCCCTCGGCCTCCACCGTGGCCCGCCGCGTCGTTGTCACAGGCGGCTCACACCTTCTCCCACGCCACGAACCCTGTGGGTCCCGCAAACCAAGTTCTCTCCACTTAACGTGATTCTCTAAACTCTACTGGGCGTCCAGCGGATAATGTAGATGATATGGGGGGACACCCAGCACAGGAGAGCCCGAGCCCCCCGAAACCTCAGACTCTACATCCCACAGCCCTCCTGGGCCCTGCTCATCCCACATGGACAGCCAAAGGACATTTTTTTGCTAAACAGGTAAAACTAGGAACGGACCCCTCTACAGACTGGCTTTGCGACAGTGTGGCCTAAGCTCAAGTGCCAGGCCAGGTGCTCGGCCCGCGTTATCGCATTTAATCTTCGCGACGACCAAGACGACGGGGTTAGCACCGCGGTCTGAGGAAGGAAGAAGTCATTCCCAGGGCCATCCAAGCAGAAAGTGACAAGCCCCTGGCCTTAACCCTGAAATCTTTACCCCTCTGCCTCCTTGCCAGCGGGTCACGGAAAGCCTGGCAAGGGCTTACCGGCCAGGGACGCGGCCAAGCCTGCGTAATACTCCAGGCACTGCCAGGAACTGTCAACATCCAAGCGGGCCTCAAAGATGGATTTGCCATTGTTGATGGTCTCCACGGTGGCAATTTCATCCCTCCGTTCCTGTGGGTGACACGGGAGGTGAGATTGAAGACGTATGATCATACACATGACCCAGTCAATGCTGAAACAGAGCGCATCGCCCAATTTTAAAAAACAAACAGCTTTTGTTTAAACAAAATAAAAGGAATGGCAGTGTCACTGCAGGAAGAGAGACAGCAAAATGAAATGGCGACAGAAATGAACACCAGCATCGATCCACAGTACAGGTCTCAGAAGAGATGGACGTGAGAATCTGAAAGTCCGTGTGGAACACAGGGAAGCAGGGTCTGAGAGAGACACCTGAACCTGTCCTGTTTCTGCCAAGACCAGAGGTATAAAGCACTTCGATCCACACGCTGTCCACTCACGGCTAAGAAGAAAAGTACAGAGCTGATCTCTGCCTCCAAGGAGCTGACCTCTAAAAGAGGAGGCCAACAACTTCTAAACAAATTTTGCAAGTACTGAATAGACACGCTCCTTCGGAAAGGATAACTTATTCACATCCGAACACGGTCTAACTTAAACTGTCTTCTAAACCGACAATGCACCGTATCTTTCCCTTTCTGTTCTCGCCAAAACGACCTTTGAACGACTGGTTTCCCAGTTACAGGGATACTGGGGAAAGCGTGCCCAGGGAGACAAGAGCATCAGTTCTTAGTAAACAACCCTCATTCTTGGATCGTTAAGTGCGACGACCATGACACAGTGTTCCAAAGGCTCGACCAGTCACAGCGGCTGAAACTCTAGAATGCAAGAGGACAGCCAGGTCCTGAGCAGGATGGACAAACCCGCTCAGTAACCAGAGTGTTTGCTCTCAGTGGACACCAAGTTGGACTCTCTGCTAGTTTTTGTCGGGGACATTTTTGAATGATCCTTGTATCAAAAGATCTCATACTGATCTTTTAGAAATAACCTTTTTGTTTTGTGAGGGCAGAGAATGATAGAATTAGACGGGAAAAATCTCAAAAGACCAGCCAGTAAACTGAATTTCCTCTGACAGCTGAAACTTTGAAACAGTCCTCAGAGATAATTTTCTGCCCACTGTTCGCATATATGTATGTGTGAACATATATAATGGGGTAAATGGTGGTAAAGGCAGGTCTGGGGCATGAACATCAGACAGAAACTTTAGTACCAATATATTTTTGCCTAATAATATCATACATAGATAGTAAAGGCAAGGAGGGGAGGAACAGAAAATATCGAACAGTCCATTTCAGAGCAAAAACATATTAGATATTATTCAGCATAAAAAAATCATTTTATAATAATAAAGAAGCCAATTCTTAAGAAAACGCAACAACCCAAATGTTTATGCACTCGGAAAAAGTGAAAAATAAAATAACAAATGATTGGCTTTGAGTTATCACTTTTGGTCTATCAAATTGAAAATAAAATTTTAACAGCAGGGAGAAAATGCTCTGTGAGCATTCTGGCACTTCTGTGTGGTCCAGCCTTCCCAGGCCAAAGACGCAGGCGCGCGGGTCGGAAAGCACAGCCCTCGGAAGGCGGAGACCTCCGCGGAGAGTCGAGGCTCTCTACTTCATGGTCCTGGAGACTAGTACTGGCATTCAGGGTGATGAACAAGTGACATGGGCACCATGGAGACCTGCGGAGTGAGCGGTCTCTCTGCAGCATCTCCTGCGCAAGCCGACTCTCCTAACTTGGGGGTTCCCCTCCCGTGGGGCAACCCCTGGTTCTCCCTGTATCGCCAGTGGGGACGGGGCTCAGGCGCTGCTCTGGCCCATGTGCTTGCTGTGAGTAATACAGCATCTCTTTCTCTCACCCAGAAAGCCTCGTGTCTCCGGTCGGAATACACGTAAACCCTTGCGAGTAGGGGAACTCTCAGCCCCTGTAGTTTCTGACTTAACGACTTATGAGAAAAAAATCCCCACAAATCTAGCATGCAGAGACAGCCATGATTTAGGAATATCCTTCGGTGCATATCCTTCTGAATTTTCTAATTTTCTGTAATGAGCATCTAGTACGTTTCCTTTGTAAGACTGTCAAAAAGTTTAACTTTGTTTTTTAAGAGGGGGACATCTATGAAGTCTTCCCAGGCAATTAAGGTAGAAGATAAATCTGGAAAAAGCAGGCTTTAGAGTCATCAGAGGAAAAAGAACAAAGTGCATAGTTCAAAAGAAAACGAGATAACCTGCAAAGGACACTCTGTAACTCAAACACAGACAGAGCCTACATCCCGTGGGAGTGACTGGGGCAGGGCGGATGGAAGTGCTTTTCGGCTTCAGGAAGAAGGTAAACACTACTAGTGCCGCAGAATCTAACTGCAACTTGTCACCAAGATCCCTCCGAGTAAGACTTTTCTGGAAGAGAATAAATCACAACGTACCCTAATGATCCTGGCAGCCTCCAAAAGGATTCGACCACGCTCCATGCCAGATTTTTTACTCCATACTTCAAAGGCAGCCTTGGCATTCTGCACAGCCAAATTTACCTCCTTTTCTCCAGAACAAGCGAAAGTGGCTATCACACGACCTATGGAGACAGGCAGCCAGTGTTAGCTCACACCGTGGCCACACATTTAAACGGCATATCATGTATTCACACTTCCTGGCGGTGAGCCCCTTCTTTGTTTTTAAGTGTGGTTAGATTTAGTGACCACCCCACAACAGCAGTTCTTAACTCTACGTGAGGGTCGCTGACCCCGTTAAGGGAATGTTTCCTCTCGCAGGACAGGGCTGACCTCTGCGGCCTCTTCCTGCTTACTTGACGCTCTGTGGCTTAGTGTGACCGGTCCATGTTCCCTCCCCAAGTGTGACCCGTCCATGTTTCCTCCCCAACAGCCCTGCAATCCAAGTCTTCTCGCCCTGGCTGCCGGCCATTCTGGTTTGTGTAAAACATTCACATTTTTCTCCCCACAGATATTTCACAAAACCCAGCAAAGCACAGCAAAGCAAACCAAAACACAAAAGCCCTCTTCCTCGCTGGTTCTGCTCGCTGGGCAAACGCAGGGCCTGGCGCGCCGCCGAGCGCTGGGCTGGGGCGAGAGAGCAGGACGTTTTCTCGTCCCAGCTGCGGGTCCCCTGCAGATATGTCCACCCCGGGAGTGGCGGCCACGTCCTCGCCGACGCTCGTCCCCGGCGCACAGCTGCTGCCGCCGCCGCTCGCTTCTGGAAGCGTCCGGTTCGCTTCACGGCGTAATCGTTAAGGCGGCGCGAGGCCCGCACCGGGGCTTCGCGGACGCCGTCCAGGCCGCTGGACGAGCTCTCCGACCCCAGCACGCCACGCGCCGGCTCCTCCCTTTCCTGGGCCCCGCGGTCCCCGCGCGGACCCCGCCCGGCCCCGTCCTGTTACCGGTGGCCGGCTCGAACGCCTTCTCGGTGCCCGAGGCGTCCGCCGGCTCCACGCGGGCCCCGCCGCGGAAGTTGAGCGGCTGCGACACGACGAAGGTGCCAGTTCTCATGGCGGCGACAGGAGCAGGCCCGAGAGCGCGGAGAAGCCAGGGAAGCGCCGCCAGGCGGGTCGGGAAGAGCATGCCAGCAGGCGGCGCGGGACACTGGACGCGGAGCCTCCCGTGGGCGGGGCCTCCCGTGGGCGGAGCCTCCCGTGGGCCAATGGGAGAAGCGGGGCTTCCCATGGGCCCGTAGAAGGGGCGGGGCCTCCCATGGTCCCATGGGAGGGGCGGGGCCTCCCCGGTGGGACGCCACCGGACCGGAGTTAGGGATGCAGGAAAGTCTGCAAAGAAGCGCGCTGCCGCGGACGCGCGGAGAGCCTGAGACAAACGGAGGCTGGAGCGGGGGAGGGGCCAGGCTGATGCAGATGTGCGGTGGGAGGGAAGACCGTGGGGAGGCGACCAGCAGGGATAAGGGGGATACTCCTGGGTCCACCCGCTCTCTTTCGTTCCTATTTTTAAGGTTGGTTGCTTTGTCAAGGGGGAAACTTTAAAAAAAAATTTTTTTTTTCCTGAAAGGACATCGAGGGGCTTGGAGAGTGGCAGAAGGAGGGTCTAGGAATGGAGAAGTGTAGTAATTGCCGCGCATTTACGAGGTCTGTGTCTTCAAGCTGAACCACAGGGGGAGTGCCCGTTCTAGAACCCTCTCAGTGTGTGGCCCACTGTCTCTGCCTCCGAGTCCGAGGACAGATGGCTTGGAGAACAAAGTCCTTCATTTCCTAAGGAGTCGGCAGGACCACTTACCATCACTAGGGGGCACTCGCACGCAAGCAGTAGTTGAGGAGCCTAAAGAATAAAGTAGAATAAGCAAACCTACAAGGGAGAGATTCAAGAATGAGGGCCACAGTTTCGAGCGTACATTGCATTTTCAAAATCTTCACCACCGAGCTGCTTTTTCTGGTCTCCCGGTACTTGAGGCTGGATACTTGGTCACGACGGGAAGAACTACCGGACGCCAGGTGGCAGCAAATAGCAAGATACAGAATAAGAGCGACTGAGGACCCTCCAAGGGCCTGATTGCCTGGCTGGCAGCGCGTTTCTACCTTGACTGGCCACTCCAAATTATTGTCATACTCCTCATATTTGTCTTCCACTCAAAAGCCATTTCTCCCCCTTTCCAGGCTGGCAGCGCCCCGATTTTGACGTGTCGAACGCCCCCTTCCTACAACCAGGGCAGATCATGACCGGACAAACCAGTCAGGCTCATCTTCTTCTCGGCATTGGTGGGTTTGGGGACCAACATGTGCCCAGATCCAGCCATGAGCACTGCGCAGGATGAGCATCTTCTGGGAACAGGTTTCCTAGTTCTTTAAGCCCCAAGAAAACAAGAGCCTTTATTCTTTTTCCTGCCAGTATGGAGGAGGCTCATCCGAATCAGGGAAGGGGCGGTGGACTATCATTCTTCCCTTGATGGGTGCGGAGGGGTTGGGAGCCGTGAAAAACAGGAGCAGCTCCCAGATGTGATTAAGCTGTCTTCAAGGTCCCGTGCAGCTACATTTTGGAAAATGAGATAGAATAAAATACCAGAGTGCATATAGGAGGTAAACATTGTTATGAAAATTCTGTATCTGAGTTGCAATAAGGAAAACTACTGCTCTAAATAACGCCCCGTCTTGCTTAAAAATACAAAATTTCCTCTAGAAAGGAACAGTCTATCACCAGAGCAAGCAGATTTCAGGCTTTTTCAACCTTTTTTTTCCCAACCTTCTTGATATTATCTCTGTTTATGATCGAATTGACTGTTCAGCAAATGGTTGGAGTAGCTAATTATAAACCTAAAAATCACTGTGTAAAAAAAAAAGGCCTTTGATTATATTCGTGAGCAACCAGATGGGCTTTGGTCCAAATATAATTTTGTGGATTAAAAAAATGCATGTAGGCTCCATCTTCAGTAGACCTACGCTGACCCTCCTCCACACTCATCCGGTGACAGCTGGAGAACTTTCTAATCGATTTAATGATTTAAAATTTTTTATGATTCGAAAAGTCTAAGGATATACACCATTCAGATGGTAAAATAGGAATGCGGTGAAGGTTTTTAAAAACAGAGAGAATAGAGACACTGACAGTCAAGTAAATGATACTTCTGCGGACTGCAACATGTCCTGCGTACGGGGTAACAAGCCCAGAGAGGGTTACAGTTCAGCCACCTTACATTTTAGCTCCAAGGTGGTCAGTCCTACCGGGAGCTACCGCAAAAGAGCATGGACCCTGCAACGTCGCTCTACCCACCACTGTGTGGGGTCGGGTACATCGCTTAGAGTCTCAGAACCTCATCTGTCACGTGTAAAATCAGGTAATAAGAAAACACCCTGTCTACCTGCAGGATTGCTGTGTGTGAAGATCACATGCTTCCGATATGCTGGGCACATCAATGGCTTTATAAAATCCACAGAAAACAGAGGGTAAAAACACATTTAACTGATGCGACCAGAACAAGGAGTTTATAGCTTAAAGTCAATTACAGACTCGAATTACAAAAAAAAAAGTTCCTGTGTACTTCTGACAATTTTCTCACACACACACACACACACACACATTCGCTTTGGATCGGGGGCCATGGCTCTTTCCTTGAGTGCGAGTCTCCTGTTTTGGGGTCCCATGGATTTTTTGCTGCTATTGTTTTTGGTTTTTTTACGTATAGCAAACCCAAAATGTATCACCTTTTTGGGTTGTGGGTTTGGTTTTGTTTGCGTGTTTGTTTTGTCATCGCGACTGGCTCATTTATTCAAAAGAATCTTTACTTTTCTGTGAACAGTTTTTAGCAGTAATACAACAGACTCAAACATCTGCGACTCAACTAAAGTTTTCAAAAACTGAAAAAATTTCAACAGAATTCGTGATGGTGAAAACCCCATGTTTCATGGTGGATGCTTTTCCTAAACTGTTTTTTAAAAACCAAAATGTTATCGCCTCTGACTTCCAGTTTTGATTTCTTCAACGGGGAGCATGAACTAAAACGTTAAGGATACGTGTGCTGGATCTTTCTAAATTTGTGTTACTTTTTTCAGTCTGTCATCTCACCCACATGTAAGTCAAAGCATTATTTTAGCCACTTGCTTTTATTGAGTCATTCAAATTAGTTTCCATTGAAGCAATTCTTTCTGCATTCACATTTCACTAATTTACATAACGTTTAGTCCATGTATATAATTCGAATTAACAAGTAAAACAAGTAACGTTCCACAGCCCCCCTGTGGGAGCGGAAGCGCACGGCCTGGCTGAGGGCGTCACTGCGGGGGCATCGGTCACCATGCTCTGAGGGCGCAACTGAGAGGCTCCATCTGAAGACTCGAGTGGACGGTGCGGGGGGGAGCTCTGACTGGAGTGTGAACCCCATTTTCCAGGTGAGGCGATCGAGGCTTAGAGTTAAGAGACTTGCCCATTTTTTATGTGACTCATATTTCAGAATCTCGAACACAAATACAGGGAGGAGAAACTTAGCCCAGCCACGTAAAGACCAGAGAAAACATCTATGAGGTGATGCTTGAGCCAAGACCAGAAGGGAACAGGAGAAAACCAGGCAAATGAGAGCAAGAACACTCCAGGCAGAGAAAAAAGTTTAAAGTCCAAAAAAGAACATGAAAATGCAGATCTACAAAATGAATCTGCTGGTCTGGAGCTTGGGAAGGAAGGGGATGGGGGTGGGAGAGGCTGGCCATCCAGACTGGAATGATTTTCTGTGTTAAATTGTTTACATTTACTGAAAGGCCCCTGGGAGCCATCAAGTGACTTTCCTTGGAGGAGCAACAAAGTCCGGTTTATATTAGGAAGATGACTGCCAAGACCAGAGTACAGACGACCAGGGAGCCACCGCAGGGAAATGAAGGGGACAGCCGTGAGGACCTGCGTGAGCTGGAGACGCCCCCACACGTATTCTCTTCCCACTGGGTCTCCCCGCTTTATCCAGGAAGTGCAGGTAGGAGTGAGGGAGCGATGTCACTGCAGGGTGTGCCCCTGGTCTCCCCGCTTTATCCAGGAAGTGCAGGTAGGAGGGAGCGATGTCACTGCAGGGTGTGCCCCCGCCGTCCCCACTACTGACTTAGAGCGGTTTCCGGTCCTATTCGCTGCCTGCCCATCTTTCCACACATTTTGGGGCTTCTAAGTGGGACACTCATAAAAGTGCGATCATGGGTAGTTAGGGGGCCATCTCTATGTAGGTTAAATATGTTTTTGTGGGCTAGCCCAGAAACCATTAAAACATTACATGTCACTTTTAATAATTAAAAGATAGAAGAGCATGGCCTAAAAGTTGAAAATAAAATCACACAAATGAGTGCAAATAGATATTTATCCAGTTGGTGGCATCAAGTCAGAAAGGAAACTGTAGCAGGTAACCTGAAATCTCAGTATTGGGGTATGTCCTAAAGCACACCCGCCGCCAACTACTCCTAACAGCAAACTGCCCTCAGTCATCGCGCCGTGGGGCGTAATGTTGGCGTGGATGGTCCGAGACTGTGGAGTGGACACTCTGGGGTTATGTTCAGAAGCAATTATGTGATATTCTATCATTCCTGATACACTAAACTAGAATTCTTAGCAGGGGATAAAAAGAGACACAGATCAAAGAAATTAAGTAAAAGATCTGTAGCCCTGATTTAAGCGGGGAGTGGAGCACCAATATTAATTTATGTGTTTCATCTGAAAACAAAAACCAAACTTATTACCTTAGTCCACGGTCCAGGGAGCACCCTCACTGCTCGGTCCGCAAACACCAGCAGAGAGGACCAGGCCTCCTTCGAGAAAGTACTGCTTTCGTGCCTGGCAGGAAATGTGAGATTGCCCTGAACATCCTATCGTATCACTTGGCGAAGATGCCACCAATGACAACCAGGGTCATGTGAAATGGACCCAGGGGACAACATAAGAAGCGTCTCACTGGCCGAAAATGGGACAATTTGAGCATCCACGAGAAAAATGACTTCAGTAAAGTGAATCAAGTATGTTTGCATCTGTGAATTGCTAATCTCTCTCTCTCTCTCACACACACACACACACTCACCACTGGATACTAGTGAACAACTCATTGTTTTGAAAACTAGACAGTTGAGCGCTTTATTGTGTTTTCTAAAAAAACGTACCACTAGGTAGCAAACAGTAGATGAGAGGAAGCTTCTATTTACAGCAGTATTTTACCTAAAAAATGAAGGGACACTAGAATTACAATATCATCATTTCTCAATCCCTAATTAATCAATGGATCAAAAAGAGACAGCGCACAGTATGGAAAGCAAGCATGCAATCCGAAGGGAGGAAAACCCAGCGGGATGAACAACGCAGTTTCTTGAATAAACTGCAAGGGAGGAAGAGAGGGATGGGATACAGCGTGAGCAGACGCCAGACCAGCAGCCTCAGCGTTACCCTGGATGTTGGCAGAAGTGCAGATTCGCGAGCCCCGCCAGACTCAGAAGCAGCAGCTCTGGGTGGAGCCGGCAGTCCGTTTTAACAGGCCTTCTAGGCAATTCTGAAGGCTCCAGACTAAAAACCATGACCACAGAGTGGAAGAGATTTGCAATGCTTACCTAGCGATTGTAATATAGTTATCTTATTTGGCTCCCCATTAAAAAAAAAAAAAATCTAAAGAGTTTTGACATCTATGATTTCTGATATCAAAAAACTGTCACTTTTTTTAGATGTGTCGATGGTACTGAGATTCCATGTTTTTAAACCAGAGGAGAAAGTATATGGTGCTTTTACTTGAACTGAAAGGCAGTACTGAGATACAGCGCTAAGCATACTGAAAAAGCCCGCTATGTCTCGCAGATGGCGAAACGGCTCGGGTTCGGATGTGTGGGAGCTCCGGACGCTCAGGCCACTGCCGTCATGCTCACCCCCCGACCCCCAAGGACGACCTCTCCCACGGGAGCAGGGGGCCACCCCCCAGCTAAGGGCGTGAGCATCTACATACAGGTGCCTTCCGACTTGCACCTGGCTTAGATGTCAGAATGCTATCTGTTAAGAAATTCAGGCTTACCTGCATTTTTAAAACACTTTTTTAGCCTATTACCAGTACAAGCCTGATGCAGGTGTTAATAACGCTTGATTTTTGTTTTTTGTTTTTTAACCTAGAAAGGGGACAGTCTGTCCTCTACATAAGCAAAGGAGCCAAGTCGTGTGTTTTGAGAAATGTTCGGAGGCTTCTCTGGCTTGAAACGTCATCTCCAAAAGTTCAGTGATGGTCTGGTTCTAGAATGCTGTCCAAGTGACTAGTCTTGAAATTTTTTAGGGCAAGTAATTAAAAAAAACTAATTGTGAGGCTGTGGTGTCTTCGTATCTCCTTGAATTTACATTGTTGCGCTGTGATATCTTTATTTCTTCTGTAATACAGCCTTTCAAAGAGTGCCTTCGCAAAAACCCAACAGGCGGCACTGGGTACGAGGGGAACAGCCGAGGACCCCCCGTTTTTATACTCCCATGAGTCATTTCGTTTCCGCTTATGTTTTCCAATTCCTACAACCGGATAACTCCGTATCTTGAGCAGATGAGACAAACATGATAGCATACGACATTAAAGACTTTTATTTCAGCCCTTCCTGGCCAATGTTTACCTTTACGTTCAGAGTACTAAAAGCGTGTATCTAGAAATACGGTAAAACAAAATAGATCTCTCCTTGTAGATGAAATAGCTAAAATTTTGGCCTCTTTATTGACCATGGGTCACGTATTTGACTTAAAAACACACACACCACAAATAGTTCCGATTAAGAGTCACTAACTGACTAAACAACTAAAATTTTCTTTTGGATCGCTAACTGCTCAGACTGGAGAGCTAGCTTCCATGGCACACAGCAGTTTTGAGAGTCGGTCCCACAGGAAATGTTTGCATAAGCAAAACTAGAAGGCTGCTTCTCATTACATAAACATCCCTGAACTTCTCTAATCAACACGCTTACTTAAAAAACATTTATCTGTGACTGAAAGCACTGCCATGGTGATTTGTCTGATGCCATTCTCATTCAAATCATACCCAGAAAGTTTAGAAACAACTCAAAACTAGAAAGTGGCCCCCACGCTAACACTGTCTGTGGCTCTTGCTACAAAGCAGTTGGCAGTCTGATCTGAATATCTTAAAAAAAAAAAAAAAAAGACAGGAAGTACAGGGTTCTTCTTGATTTCAAGAGAACTTCCCAGACGGAGGTGGAGGGCCAAGAAATCCACCTGCCTGCTTGGTGGCAGCTCGCGAAGGGGCAAGGCCAAGAATCTTCTGGATGTTCTGTGAGGAAAATAAAAACTGGGTTTTAATGTGAGACACAGAAGAGTGCTTGACATAGATCCCATATGAAGAAAAGCCACACAAATTCAAAGTGCCACTGCGACCTGAAATAGGATGATCACTGCTGTCATTTTTTAAAAGGCCTACTACGTTGCAGAGACCACAGAACAGTAAAGGCCCCCTTACCTGATGGGACTGCAGTCTAAAGTGGAGAAGCATAAAAATGGGTAACTTATTTTAACGCGAAGCATTTACAGTACACTCATCAGCTACGTCTTGAAGCAAAGCCCCTTCCCTGAGCACGGCTTTCTGCACGGGGTTCGTCACTACTGCACCGTTTCCTCTAAAACTGAAATATTCGGGTTCAATTTCTTCAAAGAAATGAGAGAACTTAGAAGTGATCTGGGTCCAGAATTCTAGATTTTGAGCACCTTCCCTCATCTTTTTCAGTTGTCTCACTTAAATCTAATTCGACAGCTATTTTTCGAAACATTTTGTTGAACTGGTCCTCAAAAAAAAAACGTTTTTATATTCGGATTTCGTTAGTCAGTATAACATTAAATTAAACTAAATTACATAAATACAGCAAGGAAAACCCACATAAACAGTTTGGGGATAAACACAGCGGACCCCTGGAAGGCTATCATGAGTGGACAGCGTGACGTGGGATTAGTCGCAATGCTTTACGGAGGGAGAGGGCACGGGACCGTGGAGTCAAGGTCAGCTGCTAAGATTCTGTACAGCATCGGGAAATGGGAAAGGTCATCTGATTAACCCTGCTCAATTCTTTCATTTTAAGTTTGAGGAATTAAAACCTTGGAAAACTCCGTTGGCTTGTCCGAAATTACAAAGTGAAGTGAAGAGCAGTTGGAATTAAAACCCATGTGTTTTGATTCTTGATCTAATGGGTTCCGTCACACGGTACCTCCTACGTTAGAGCTGTGGTCTTGAGAACAGTCGCCCCACGGTAGGCAGGTGGGCATGTCTGCATTTGTCATTCAGTAGTTACCGAGTGCCGACCGCACAGCAGGCAGCTTGACACTCACAGCCAGGCTCCCCTGAGCTGCGCTCCTGACCCTGCATCATTAAGATGATGGCTGATTCGACGCGAGGGTTTGTTCTTCTGAGATAATATAATGCTGTCAGGTTATAACGGAATGTGACAGAATACGAAGACACCACCTCGAGAATCCACTGAAATTATATTTGCCATAAAATTACTTTCTTATGTAGTCACAATACTATGGCTCATGTTTTCCCTTAAAAAAAATATCTGAAAATAGTTAAGAACAAAAATCGAGCCCTAGTAGGTGAGGCTCTTTCTCCCCGGTAAAGCTGGACAATGACCATGTCACCTTCGGAATGAAAACGGCTTTGTGTCCCCTCTGGAAAATCCGCTGCACACACAAAGCAGCAAGAAGACCAAGGACGCGGCGACACTCATCCGAGGTCTTGCATTTCATCAGGATTTACGCGCCACTTACCGCCTGTTCAGGGCTTAGCAGGGCACTATGGGAAATGACTCGAAAGATAAAATTTGAAATAACAGGACACTGTTGGAATAGCTGCCGCCAAGTCTACAAACGGTTCTGAGGACCAGGTGTCAGCCGGCCGTCATCCCTGCTTTAGGGACAAGAGAGCCGAAGTGGAGCGGTCACAGTCAGGGTGTGAAGTGCCCTAAAACTCAAGGACAGTTTTCCCCTACCGAGCCCCATCCTCTCACAGACCTTTATCTCAGGAATAAAAATCTTTAAAATAGGCCTGGCTCATTTTTTTTTTTAAATCATGATTACAAAGACTATGGATAAACACATCACTGTGAACCTAAAACCGATCTAAAAAATAAAGTTTACAAAAAACATAAACGAATACTGCAAGGACATCTGGAAAAATAACAGCTGTATTAATAATAGTTAATTATTAATTATTAATATTAATGGTTAATGGTATTAATAATTGTCTCACTTTTGGCTTCCAACCTTCCTAAACAGGGTAATTTAAAATAAAGACAAACGTTTCTCTGGCGCCATCTCCAGATGCTAGGCATTGTTCTAAGCGCTTTACGTATATTATCTTATTTAAATCCTCACAACTCAGT
The DNA here is from genome assembly GCF_000325575.1 of Pteropus alecto. Classification (NCBI taxonomy): domain Eukaryota; kingdom Metazoa; phylum Chordata; class Mammalia; order Chiroptera; family Pteropodidae; genus Pteropus; species Pteropus alecto. Next base: position 18,055,923 of record NW_006432945.1, on the reverse strand, counting down.
GAACGAGCCGATCGGCACCCCTATGTGCAGATAAGAAAAGGGGCTCCACCATCAGGCTGCTCGTCAGTGCTCACTGAGCCCCAGCGCCCGGGCAGGCACTTCCACACCTGTCACCTGCTCTACACGTTCCAGCAGCCTCCGCCACTGATCCCGACCTGACTGCCATCCTACGGTCTCTCAGCCCTCCTCAGGCCTTAATTAGCGAGAGCTAGAAGTGTAAATTTTGCTAAAAGACAGGGGTTTTAATATATCATAAAGATGACGTAGAAGAACACTTAACGTGGGTTTTGGAAAAACATAAAACGATTCTTCTGAATTTCTGTCCAGTCCTGTGCACTAGGGAAACAACCGGAGTATTAATAAGTCAGAAGGGAAAACAAAGGAAAAACATTTTCCCGTAACCACGCCCTCTACTGGCAGGAAACCCCAAAAAATACCACTGCCGGATTCGCATTCCTTCCTCTTTGCAAAGGATAAGGACCTGTGATCAAGAAAAGGAAGTTGTTGGTTGCTAACTGGATATTTTGGGAAGACCCAGGTCATTGGCAATGAACATATTCTTCTATATTTTATTCCTTAGTCATTTAGCTAAAATAACAGCCGTGACGGTCACCGGTTCCCCCTTCGTTTCTCTGGCATATGGCAAACAGACTTCACTTACGATCGATTACAATTTCTCATCGAGTTCTCGTATCTCTACTATACTCACAAACTGCGTGAGAATCCAATCACCTTAAATGGCCCCATCCAACAATCCCAGGCTTTTCGCACGACATCTGAATAGGTAGTTTGGGAGAACGACATAAATATTAAATATTTACTGAAGAAAAATGGCAATAAGACGTTGGCACAGCTGAAATATGACTGGGTAGCACATCAGAAGATTTAAGCTCCGGTACTGGCAAACTGGGTGACGAAATAATAAGAAATGTCTTTTTACTTCACCAAATCTCAATTTCCTTACCCTTAAAACAAGGTGCGGAGAGGGCTCACTAGATCTAGTGAGACCCTTCAAACCACAGAATCCTTTCTTTCAACAAAATCTCAGGCAAGAACCCAATACAGAAAACAAACAAAATAGGGTTGGGTCCCCCTGCTGGGCCCTGCAAGCCTCCCCAATAAACACCTCCAAAGAGCTATACAGTCCCCTGTGGCAATGTAGAACGTGTCTACATTGTAAAAAATTATGCCGCAGACTTCAACTCTACCTGGCAAAGTGGAAATCAAAACTGCAAGGAGGATGGGCAAACGGGACCCGCACTAGGGGACACTGTAATTCTGAATGGATATTTTCTGTCCTACGTCGTCCAAAGGCCTCTTCTGTAAGGAAGGTCATTTTTTGAGGGGGAGGGGAGTGTCAGGGGATCAAGTGACAATCAATCTCTGTCTCTCTCATCCATCCTTCCAATGAAAAACTCCCTAGATCTCTGGTTTAGCCCCTTATTTGAGGACCAGTCAAGGGGAATGTTCTGAATTCTAGTTCAGTGAAGGACGACAAGATGTTTTATTATTTTTTAAATTTCATAATGGATGGCAGGGCCCAGGTGGCACTAGGCAGGGTGTCTACAACTGAGAATGAAACTGTACAGTTACTGGCTTGAAGAACCGAAGGACAGGGATTAGGGCAACCAGAGCACCTTAAAATTGAGAAAAAGAAAACTGGAAAATAGAGAGCTAACAGGGGAGGGTTCAAAATCCTATATGTAACCAATGCCCAAATCTTTGGCTGAGCCTCAAACTCTGCGTGTGTGAGGCAGTCTCCAAGCAGCCTGGCTAAGACTAACATGACTGAGATTTCAGGTGCTGCCTGAAACGTGACAGAGTATTGAGTTTGAACATCAAGTTAATTGCCTCCTCAAACAAACATTAACACTCTTCCAAAGAATGATAGGATCCAGAGTCTCTAAAACTTATCATTCACAATGTCCAAGATACAACCTAAAATTACTAGACATATCGACAAATAGGAAACATGACACATACTTAAGAGAACGGGCAACAGATAAGAGTCCAGCCTTGAGATGATCTAAATGTCGGAATTAGTAGACAAGGTTTTTAAAGCAGTTAGATAACTACGCCTAAGGACATAAAAAAAATGTTCATAATAAATGAATAAATAGGAAATCTCAGCAGGGAAAAGGGACAGCCAAAAAAAAAAAATTCTAGACCTAAAAGATATGGTATCAAAACTTAAAAATCATTATATGGGTTTACAGTGAACTCAGATTAGAGATGACAAAGGAGTCAGTGAACTTGATGACAGATCAAGAGAAATCATCCTATCTACAGAAAAGAGAGAAAAAGATTCTTAAAAACTGAACGGGACCTCAAGGTCACGTTAGGCAATATCAAAAAGACTAATGGATAACTGGAATCACAGAAGAATAAGAGAGAAAAAATGGGGCAGAAAAAACATTTTAAGAAATTGTGGCTGAAATTTTCCCGTATTTAATGAAAACCTAGCAGAATAAAAAAAAAAAATTGTTTAAATCCTCGACACATCATAGCCAAACTGCTGAGAAGCAAACTGAAAGAGAAAATCAGGAAGCAGCCAGAGCAAAGCGACGCTGATCTACAGGGATAAAGGGTGTGCGAGGCTTCTCGGCAGAAACAGAGGGGGCCAGAGGAGACGGGAAAGGCATTTTAAAATGCTGAAAATGTGAAAACACACAAAAACAGCCTACCGGGAAGACTATGTCCAGAGAAAATATCCTTCGAGGATGCACATAAAATAAAGACATTTTCAGATAAATGAAAATAAGAGACTTTGTCACCGGCAGACTTGCAGAATAAGGAAAAGAAGCCAGTTAAGGCTGTCCTGGGAGGCAGACGTGGAGCAGTGACATGCTTCATCTCCTGTGACGCCCACGAGCGACTCGGGGCTCAGAGGTCCCTGCACTCGTGACGCGCTTTCGAGCTTCCACGCTCTTACTCGTGCTGCTTCCTGTGCCAAGACCACTCTGATGGCCCTTGAAAACCCCTACGCACGCTCCAAGATACACCTCAAATGTCCCTTTTGTACAAAATCTTATGTCCACAGCACTAATCTCTGTAGCCATTACGTGCCCACAGCGTGTTTTTCCCTCCTACACCATATTGTACACATGCACATGTGCGTGTGCACACACACACACACAGGGATCAAGCACTGCAATTACTTATGGGTCTGTTTTCCCACAGACTGAGTTCCACAGGGTAGTGACACCATGCTTTTGGCCCCTGTATTCTCAGCATCCGAGAATCACCGGCATGGTACGAAGACGAATCAATCTTCAGCTATGACAGAGAACATCCTAAATGAAGCTTTGAAGGCGGGCGCCGAAACAATTCACGAAGGATCAGATTAAGATGCCTGAAGAACCTGTTCCTCTCCATGAGCAGTTAGCTATCACTTTCTGAACCACGAGCATTTCCAAACCGATCTAGAGTTAAATATCACAAATGAACAGACCCTGCTTGGAGATGAGCTGCACTGACGTTAATGAATTATGTTCTAAACCTTAAGTAAAGTGACATAAATTAATGAGGAGGCAGAGGAAATGGCGGGCATCTGGTCCTTCTAGCATTCTGATGCCTTTCAGAAACCCTGACATGACATTATTAGGGCCAGGTTTTAAACACATACGGGGCATATCGAAATGCTTAGGCTTCCCTAGGAAAGCCAGAAGTGTGAGAAAAAAGTGAAAGTTATTTTTATCACCGTCCTGAGCACACATACGCCTGCTGAAGGAGACGATGTCAAATGCTCGCTGACCTTCTTTAGATTACGGTCATACGTACGTAAAGTTATATACTAAGATGTGAGCGACAAAAAAAAAACCAATGAAACAAAGTTATATACTAAGAAAACAATGAAACAAAGTTATATACTAAGATGTGAGCGACAAAAAAACAACATTTCCTCAGAACCACTAATACTTTCTGCTTTCCAAGAAAAGAGAATTCTGTCTATAGCTTTTACGATGATAGGAAATCATATAAATTTATAAAACAGACCAGTTTTCCCCTAGCTGTTTATCAGCTAAGTTTGCCGGGATTTTTACTGAGATTTAGAGCACTTCACGTAGAGGAGACAACCATGTGCTCAATCCACCGCTGACTCATGATAAGGAAAAAGAAGCAAGTCTCCTTGTTTCAGGGGTTAAGGAAACCTCTTCGCTACCTGCACTCACTGGTCCCCTCCGATGGAAGCTGGCCAACCTTCCATTTCCGCTGCTACGAATTCACACAAAGGAAGCAGCTGTGAGGTGAAGGTCAAGACAGCTAATCATTAATCACTAACCATTGAGGAAGGAAACAAGAGGAGGAGGATAAAATGAGAAAAAAAAATCAGATGTATTTTCAGTTAATATGACATCTCACCATGTTCTAATCCATGAAAAGAAATTTCGTCCTGTCTAGGGCTGGGAACAAAGTAATTTAAAAAATACCCCTGGGGTGCAGGGGTGGGGACGGACTGGTTAAAAAAAAGAAGTGTTGCCTTAAGAACAGCTGCTTCCGTTCAAGATCACTGTCTCAAGATCACTGTCGATTATCGGAACACGGCGAGGTGGAACACTAAGCCCCTCTCGCCGCTGTGAAAAGTGTTCCATGACTTCCCCAAGGACACTCAGCCTGAGCGGCAGCGAGATTCAAGCCTCCGAACACTGTATCTCCTCAACCTTACAACGCATGCCTCCTCTTTCCCGCCGTTTCAAAGTAGAAATGTGTCTTAAATTCTTATATGATCAGCATGATATTATTTCTTTTCCTTGAAAGCTCTTCACTCAACGGTGAATCATATAATCAATAACATCCTAGAATGGGGAAAAATATGTAACAGATGAAAACCAGACTCAACGAATATTCTGTTTCGTCTGCTTCCACTTGGAACGATTAGCATACAGAAATGATTTTAAATGTCCTTATACCCTCCCTCCTATTTGGCAGCGATTTTTTTCAAGTGAAGCTGCGGGTGGGAAATCAACCTTTTTATTTCAAAAGAAACGTTAAGTTCCACGAGGGCGAGGACCACAGTCCGACGTCAGTCTGGTTTACAACCGTCCGCTGAGCGCCCAGCACGGAGCCGGATACGTGTTCACGCTCGATTTTGAAGGAATGTTGAGCAAACAGGTGACTCCATCAGGGAATCGCTGCTGATGTGATCATCAGCTCTCTGAAGGAGGGGGCAGGGGGCAGAGGGACTGGAGCAGACGGACACCTCAATTCAGCCTAACGTTACACCTGCTTCGTAACGGGGCGGTAGGCAGGGAAGGCGCTGGCTGGTGGAATTACGCCACCGCTCGCATTTAGGAGGGAAGAGGGTTCTGGTTAAGACCGTGGGGGTGTGATCAATGGACGTATGTGAGAGTAGTCATTACCTCTCACAAGGAGAAGACTAAAAACGTAAATCCGGGAAACCTGGTGATGAAAGTACCTAATCGCTTCGACTGTGGGCGCTCTACAGACACTGGTGACGGAAGTGACCGTCACTCTCCTAGGTGCTGCGTTCTCATCGCCGTAAGAAGACTCCCCATTAAAACCAGCAAGGCCACCCCCGCCGCTGGACGTAACCTGCATAAAACATAGTTTTTACACGTTTTGCATAAACATTAATTCTGAATGAGTGAAATTACGGCTTCCCTCGCTGAAACTCAACCGTGAGAAAGTCCTCGTAGTCTTTAAGGAACGGGCTCAGGCTGCCGGGGCTCTGCAGCCTTCAGATGAACAGTGCCGAGTAAGATGGCCAGGAGCTGTGCCAAACAGGACGGTGTGGCCTCCGCGGACCACGCCAGAAGCGCCGTGACCCAGCAAACCCACTTCTGGGTACGGACCCGAAGGAAGTGGACACGGGAACTCGGACACTGATACGCCGCATTCGAAGGTGGAGCAGCGCGAGCGTCCGTGACGGGTGCGCGGATAAACGGATGCGGTGCACGCACAGTGACACGCTGTCTGGCTTTGGAAAGGAAGGGACTCCCGACACACGCGACAGAACCATGAAACGCGCCAGTCACAAAAGGACAAACACTGTGAGTCCGCTCACAGGAGGTCACGTGCGCAAAGAGGAGTCCTCGGATACATGAGGCAGAAACTGGACCGGTGGCTGCCGGGGCTGCGGGGCGGGGAATGGAGAGTGGAGGTTTAATGGGGACGGGGCTTCGGTCTGGGAAGATGGAAAGCTCTAGAGACGGACGGTGGCGATGGCTGCACGACGATGTGGGACGTACGCAATGTCGCCAAGCTGCACAATTGACCACGGTTAAACGGTCACTCCTATCCTGCGTCCATTCCACCACGGTAAACAGGAAAGACCGGCAGCGCTGGGAGCGAACGCGGTGAGCCAGAAAGCTGCTTCTGAGCATACGGGACCGGCCTGAGCGCGCGGGACAGCGCTGGCCACGCAACCGGTGAAGCCCTCGAGACTGTCTGGGCGTGACGGGCGCCATGACCCACTCCCGCCCCGTCCTTCGCTCCAGGGGTTCCGACCGCACTGCCATCGCCCAGACTCGTCCCAACTGCGAATGACTTAAAATCCCCAGATGAGTCCTGAAGGGACAAAAGGCGCCGGCGTGTCATGTGGAAGAAATGACAGCGGGCGGCCCGACCCAGTCTTTACCTGTGAACCTTCGGGCAGTTGCATCGAAGAAGGACAGGGAAGGGGCTATAGCACCGAGGACCGAGGGCCGGGAAGGGGCCGTGACACCGCGTGTGGCTTCACGGCTACTCCCTGCCCCGAGGACCACACAGTTAAAGCAGCTTTAGGTGACAGGCTGGACTTCTGAAACGAGCACCGGAAAGACCTTGGAGCAGCAGGCAGGCACTTCTGGTACCACAGGAAGAAAAGCTGGCTGAGGGGACGAGGACGAGGAAGGTGACAGAGTGCACCCACACACGCCTAGAGGGCACGGCCTCCTGCACACGTGGGCTGGACGGCATGGTACCACCATGCATGCGGTCCGCCAATGGCCCAAGTGTCATTATGAGGCACACGACTGTCCACGTTAATAGTGCATGTGGCCACCCACCTGGCGAATGGACATGGTACAGAGGATGTACAGGAAGATGAAGGAACAGTCCGTGGTGTCATCCCCCAGCAGGTTTCGATGCGACAGTCCTTGGATGTAGGTGAGGGGGGTGAAAGGGAGCTTCGCCACCACTCTACCATCAAATCTAAAAAGGAAAAAACAAAGAACTGCTATTTTGGGAAGACCGACAAGCTTCTTAGTGCCAGAAAAGAATCTGGGGCAGAAATAGAACTTTAAGCTCCTTGATCTCTAAGAAACAAAGAAAGGGTGACAATCGAAACAGAAACCTGAAGTACAAAGACATAAAGAAGGATGTAGATTTTCCCCATCGACCTTTTCTAAACTAGTGATGCTTAATTTTTTCCGGATCCTGGTAGAATGAAGTATTGGAAGCAGCCTTTCAGACTCAGTGGGTGCGTGTGCGCATGTGTGCGTGTGCGCATGTGTGCGTGCCGGGTGAGGCCGGAAGGCTGCTGCACATTAAGAAAGGGATGACACGCACACAGGCTGTGTCACTTCCGGCAGCGACGACCGCAGCTGTTCCGTAGTGTTTCGTTGGCCCCATCTGCGCGTGACACGGAGGAAGAAAGTCAAACGCTGAACGGCAAGCGAAGCAGGACTCAAAGCTGCTGCAGTGGCCGCGCGGCACAGCCAAGGCCCATGAGGACAGCTGCGCACGCGCACGCGTGCACGCGCACACACACGCTCTCCGCCGACCTATGAAATGTTTTTTTAAAAAGCAGAAGTATGAGAAAAATAAGAAGTTGAGCATCAAATTAAAAAAATATAGATGAGCACTGAGCCAGCTCTACAGCATCCAGAACGTGACGCACGTAAGAATGTGTGAGTATGAGCTGCACTAATGAAGCTTACTCGTTAACTACAAAACCTTTCCGCGTCTGGTTTGCCTGATACTTCGTGGTGATACGTACTGAAGATATGAGAGACAGCACGGCAGTGAGAAAGAGTATCGAGTTTAGAACGATAAGTTGGAAATTATGAGACTTCTGCATAGCTCGGGTAAGTTATTTAACCTTCAAAGGCCCCTCATTAGTTGGTGAAAATTCTGTACTAAACCACGAGACACTTCCTTTGGTCTTCACCGAGGTACACGTAACCACTGCCTCCTTGCCCTACCGGAACTTGACACACACATTTCTATGGGAACATCCGTCGACGTATTTATCTGTCTTTTCTTCCCCTAAAACCTTGACTATTACCGAACGCAGGGGCCGCATCTTATTGTTTTATATTCCCAGGCCTAGCACAGTGCCCGGCACAAAGTCAGAACCTGACAGATGGGGACAGAAGAACAGACTGGGGGTGCAGGGTTTGCGGGGAGGAGGAGAGACAAGCAGACAGCAATGAAGGAGGGGAGGGGAGGCAGGGGGAAGGGAAGGAAAAGAGCGAGTGAGGAAAACGCTGCGCACGTGGGAGGGTGGGGGGGGGGGCGCTCCGAAACGGGGTTAGTGGCTGCCTGTCACCTGCGGCTGTTTCCCAGCTCTGTCAAGCAGTTCCGCAACCACTCAAGCCTGCCGGTGCCGATGACAGTGACTTACCGTATCCTCAGACAAGACGGCAGCCGTGAGCCCTCTGTTGTGAGTCGAGCATCTGTGTGTGACTACCCTCCTTCCGAAGGCTCTGAACGCCTTAGCGTTTGCCTTGGACAGAAAACATCTACACTACAAGAGGGTGAAAAAGTTCTCACGTAATTCTAGTCTGTAGAAATTAAATTTCCTGGATTGGGATAACTGGATTGAGGTCATGTAAGAGAATATCCGTGTTCTCAGGAAACGCACGCTTTCGTAGCGATGGGTAAAGGAGCACGGGGCCCACGGCGTACTCTCGATGGCGAAGGGAACTCCAGGAACGTACGTATGAGCACGCGGGATGGAGACGGCAACGAGGAAGCGAGTGGAGTAAAACGTGTAAGGCTGTGAGTCTGGATAATGGCTACACTACTCTTGTAACTTCTCTGTAAATTTGAAGTATCAAAATAAAACATCGCCAAAATAGTTCATCGCACACATGCGCACACACGCGCACACACACGCACACACACGCCGGGCGAGGCCGCGCCGAGGTACTCACATGGAGTTGAACATCCCCATCAGGGCGGTGAAACAGAAGCCGATCGCGAACATGGACTTCATGCGCACCTGTACGGAGACCAGCAGACGCCGCGCCATGCTGAAGGAAGCCCACACGGGCACATCCAAAGCTCTGGCGCCCGCGCACACAGCCGCCCACGCCCCACCGCCCCCGTCTCTAAGTGCTCTTCCCCTGGCCTCCTTCTGAGGAGTAGGACTGGGGTGGCCATGAGGCCCGATTCTGGCCAATCGGTAAAAGTCCAAGTGCGGACAGGACTTTCAAAAGGGACAGACGACTAGCGTCCATTCCTTCAGGCTTTCTGCCCGTGCTTCTTGCTCGGAGCAAAGAACGTAGCACCTAAGGCGTCACCCAACATCCAAACAACCTTAAGTTAGGATGGCTGCCCTGAGTCCCTGACGACACACTGAGCTGCCAACCAGCCTGGACCACCACCCTCCGGACTTCTGGAGCAAGTAAAAAAAATCCCTTCATCCGTTTAAGCCATCGTTAGTTAGGTGTTCTGTCATTTAAAGCTAATGTCTTTCTTAATCACGTGCCCTAAAAGTATAAATAAAGTATAAAGTTGTTATATCTAGATGATAGGCTTATGAGCAATTTTTATCTCTTCTTCCTGTAGTTTCTAAATGTGCTATGGTGAACATATGATAATTATGTCAACAGAAAAGCTATGTAAAAAATGTACCTCTAAATAATAAACTTAATAAGAATTTCAAGAGAAAGAAATATAGCAAAGGTCTCTCAGTAAGTAAAGACAGCTGTCACAAAGCTCAGATGTCCTATGTTACATGTACAAAAATTAAGTAGGAAATTAGTCGGCCTACCACCAGCCCACCTGTGCCTTAGAAGGACACGCATAAGCGTGAACGGGCTCTACACCTCACGAGTAACGAGTAAACGGACGAAATGGCTTCTCCTCGCTCTTTAGGGCGTGCCCGACACTCAGAGCAGAAGGCCTCTCGAAAGAACCAAAGGCCCCAGTAAAGGCCATCTAGACTGCTCCAGCTCCTGTACTGGGATCCCCGGTCACCATGAAACCAGAGTGAGCACTAACAGCAGGAAGAGGCAGAAAACGAACATAAGGGGGAACATTCCTGAATGATGTTTAAGCCAGGAGCGCGGTTTTACTCGCATTTGCTCCGGAAACACCCATGTTTCTGACGCCTTCACAGACGAGACATTTCTGAGAAGGTGACTGCGGCTGACTCGATGCAAATCAGGGTCTTTTGCTGAAAAGCACCACGCGGTTAACCGAGAAGCTACGTGTAGGGCTCTTACCATCGACAGGTCTCTGTTGTTGTTCTTCAGCTTCTCTTCCTGCCTCTCTGAAAGAAGAAACGGGCCGGTTAATGTCCACGGCGCTGAGCGCGGAGCGACGTGCCGCTGCCACCGACTGGTGACTGCAAGAGCACTCCCGTTTCAGCGTCACTCAGCAAGACGACATTTAAAGCTTAATTTAAAAAATTACCTCTGGAATTGTCCTAACTCTGTACCGTGCATATAGCCTTATACTAACTCCGTCGATGAGTGCAGATGTCACTCTACAGATGAAAAGTCAGGTAACCCATGACAGTTCTACATTCCGAGTTGTCTTGGATGGAAGACCAGTTAATAATAATAGACCTTTGAAAATTCATGTAGATTGGGAAGTGAAGAAACAGCGTAATTTAAATTAAATGCCCGAGGCAACCTTCTCTCATGGAAAATCCAGATAGCATAAAGGCCTAGAACAAATACGTGAATTCAAGGCCCTAATAAATTAATTTCAAAACTGTCCTCCCATGTTCCAAGTCTCTAAGAAAGAAGATGCCAGCCCCACTCAGTCAAGCTTCAGAATGCTGGCCCCTCGCCAGTGCTGACCCGGGGACATGTGCCTCTCACTGCCCTCTCTGTAGAAGGTGGCCTTATGACTGTTCTGAACACCCCTGCCCTCCCTGCCACCACTGACCCAAAGGCAGCCGATCCTAGCTTTCCCACAACCTATGGCGTAAAAAGATGAGCTGAGCCAATCGGATCCCTTCTCTCAAGAATTTAAACCAGAAAATCTCCGGAAATTAAATCGAGTACAGAAATAGAAATAGAAAAATTAAAATACGGTGCGGTATTTCTCAAACGGTAGTTCACCTAGGATGTATCCGGACGCCTGTCAGGAAAGCTGATTCCTGGGCCCCGGCTGGAGACTCTGATCCGGTTAAGTCTGGGCCTGGACCGTGGACTCGGAACCCCTCATTTTAACAAGCGTCTCAGACAATACAGACGCAGGTGGCCTAGAGAGCTCGCTGTGAGCGACGCTGACTAGGGGAGCCCAGGTGACGAAACAAAGTGGAGGAAGAAATGACACGAGAGACCCTGTGGAGAAAGCGGGTGGCTGCGGCCGCAGGACAGCAGCAGCAGGGCGCTGGGGACAGTGGGCATCTGACACCTGTGCCTCCCAGGGCCCAGCCAGTTCAGCGTCTCCTGGGTGTGGGGTCACAGCCACACCTCACACAAATCCCTCGCTGCCTGACGTAACCTGACCACAGTCAAAAGGGCTAAATGAAATTCACACATCAAAAGTAAACGGTCTCTCTCCTGCGACAGGGGATGTAAAACAGCCAGGACACCCCACAGAAACCAAGAATGGGAAACAGGACCAACCCTCTAAACGCAGACAGACACCTCAGTTTCAAATTAACGGCTAAACCCAGGACCCCGCCAAAGAGCTTCGCCTAGGAAGTCGATGACACACTTCTCGGGATCACTGACCTGCGCCCCCCTTACTGAAAACTGTCTTCAGGGCGACAGCATCGTTCCTCACGGCCCCTTACTGTCACATGTAGTTCTGTAAATAAGCTCAGTGGAGAATCGGGCACTGGTGATAACGAAGCTGCTGGCGGGTCCCTGCACAGAACCGCATCTAACTGGTCCCAGGACGTGGCTGGGCATGAACGGCCCAATCCGACGCTGCGCTTACCAGTGGCCGCTCCGGAGGGGCAGAAAAACACGTCAGTTCAGCACAGTGTCCCCGAAATAAAATAAATCAACTATTTATGAGAGTCACTGCTTTTCTTAACCTTGAAAACTAACAGAAAGCGTCCATGTCTCGTAAGGAGAGCATCGTGGGGTGCTGCAGATGAACACCCTGCGGTGGCCCTGCAATGTGCTGCATCTGGCTGAGTGGATCACAACACACCTAACAGTACGGATGTCACGGTAAGATAGAGTGGCAGCAACTTTGCAAAGCCCCCCAAGACGCGGTTTAGGTTTACTGATTTCTGATAGTCTGGCTTAATCTAGGACTGAAATTTACAAATTTAGGGAATGGATAGGTTGTCTTTTAAGCAGCTCCTTGCCACATCTCTGCTCCTAATAAACATTATGTCTTATAACCCCTGATAAGATTTTGATGAGCAATTCTTCATAAATATTTCTTTTCACTTCTAATGATTTTTTTTGGTGAGCACACAATTCAAGGTCGCATTTCACGGTAAGATAATTCGAGTTCAGACAGTGTTGTCAATTTAAGGGCGCGGGTAACCGGCCTTGCATTTTCCTATCTATCCTGTCCTTCATAGAGGCGGTCCCTAACATCTGGCTGTGGACCACTATAGTTTGCAGCCTGTTAGGAACCGGGCCGCACCGGAGGAGGCGAGCGGCGGGCAGGCCTGTGAGCAGAGCTTCATCTGGATCTGCAGCCGCTCCCCAGCGCCAGCATCACCGCCTCAGCTCCACCTCTGATCATCAGGCATTAGATGCTCCGAGGAGCCCCGGTCCCTGGTGCCACAAAGGTTGGGGACCGCTGCTTTATGGCAAAGCTACTTGAAAGAACTGCTCGCGTTCAGTGTCTTCAATTCCTCACCACACATTATCTCTAAAACCTACACAATCTGGCTTCTGTCGCCTATTACGCCGCTAAAATCATTCTTGCTGAATCACTAATAAGCTCTATTCTTGCCTTTCAGGTATTTACCATCCACCTTCAGACCCTTCCTGCCCTGAAACTCTCCTCGCAACATCTGCGACATATCTCCTTGCCACATCTCTGGCTGGGCCTTTCGGCGCTCCCCTTCTGCTACCCCCCAAACACCCGCGTTTCCTCCAGACTCCCATCCCCAGCCCTTCGCTCTGCTCACTCTATATGCTCTCGCTGCGTGATCTCGTTTATCTTGTGGACGCAAATACTATTTATAAGCATAGGATTTAGAAGCTATTTGTAGCCTTTCTCTCTCTGCCGGCTCCAAAAGCATATGTCCAACTGTGTGCCAGATGTTTCCATGCCACCGTCACACAGGCACTCCAAATCCAACGCGCTCAGGCCTGAAGCCACCTTCTTGTTCTTCCCACACCAATGTGCGACGCCTCCTCTCCAAATCAGAGCACTGGGCCTCTTCCCAGCCTCCGCTCTCGCTCCACACCCCCCGTCGCGGCCATCAGGTCCTGTCACTTCTGCCGCCTCTACATCGCTGACCCTACCCTCTACTCCGTCCCCACTGCCGAAGTTCAGGTTCTTGCCATTTTTACGCTGGGACACTATAAAGCCTTATGAATTCCTCTTCCAGAAGGATCTCCTCTCTGGTTTGTCCTCCAAACTCCTGCCAGGTTGTCGTCCTTAAAATCTGATGTCAAGCCTCTGGTGAACTCCCTTAATAGTCCCAGGGCGGCCTCTGGATACGAGTTACAGCCCTCCCAGCTTAAGTTATAGAGAGCCTCAGCGCTAGGCTCTCCCCGCTCTAGTCTCGGCTGCCCGTGCCGCGCACACAGCTTCGTACTGGTTACACCGAGCCGCGCGCAGTCCCGGCCGTCTGACCCCTCCACGCTTTTGCATGTGCCCATCCTTCTGCCTAGAACATACGGGGCTTAGAAGCGTGGCGTCTGCGGTTATAAATGACCTGGCTGAAACTCCGGCTCTACCAGTGACTTCATCCCCTTGTGCCACCAACCACCGAGAGCACGTTATTTCACTTTGGCCGCAATATTTTCAGCTATAAAAATGAGGTAACCCTGGCCAGTACTACATACACGATTAAGAGAATTAAAAAATATGTAAAGTGCTCATCTTATGTGTTGCGGACGGTAAGTGCCCAATAAATACTGACGAGTGTTTTATTTATTTACATTTTTATTTAGCTAACTCACACTAAAGCTTCAAGATTCAGCTAAAGCATCATCTCTTCAGGAAAACCTGAGCCTGCAGGCTGGTCTGGATATACCTCCTCCTTACTTTAAGACACTCGGAACGTATCCCTAAAGAAGTACTTAGCACACCACACTCATCTGTTTTCCCTCTCTAGACAAACCTCCTAAAATACAGAATTTTTTCTACTTCGTTTCTCCAGTGCCTCGCAGAGTGACTGACATGCAGAAGGTGGATGCACAGCAGCATCTTGCCATGGAACCGAGTGGGCAGGCCGTTCTGAAAACATCTGATACACTAAACTGAAAAGCTTAACTCAGAACAGGACGGCGGCACAGTCCAGCCCGGCAGACTTCTCTCCTGGCTACAAAGGCGGTGACCTAGGTAAAGAGACATAGCTTCTGAACCAAATACACAATTTTTTCCTGCTTTCCAAATCAGGAAGCATCATCAATACAAATCATACCTAATCATTTATAAGTTGTCTTTTTGGAACAGAATTACATTCTGTAATTAAATTCTAAAATACACTCAAAAACCAAAATCACGTCATTATTTTTCAGACTAGATAAAAATTACTCAGCAGAAAATTTCCTACCCCTGGTGATTTCCATTACTGGTCATTTCTTGGTAAGAAAGCCGTGGCAAGAAGAAATACAAATTACTAAGACTTAATTGGAAATAATTACACCACATAGGAAAACAACGCTTTTATAAACTATGCCAAGTTCAAAAGCCACAACGGTCGACATCGTTTTACTCAACTGACATTTCACAGCTGAGAGCAAAAAGGAGCAACTGCTTAAACACGTCCTACAAAATGGTTGAATCAAGTAAGATACCGTCTGGAAGTGCTTTGTAAACCATTAAGTTATACGAACGTGGGGTACCACCTTTAACATCTTTATTATATCATCATCATCGGAGTATGTATTTTTTCCAAGAAATCTAAATATGGTATATACCAATAACTCATCTTACCTATTTTCTTTTTCTGTTGTCGACCAGCTGACTCTGTTATTGTTTCCTTCTTCTTTTCCACTGTAAGCAAGATGGTAACACAGTGAAAATTAATTGTGCATTATGCTAAAGAGACAAAGGCTGCTTTATCAAAGCTGAACCAACAAAGGACGTTTACAGGAACGTTACACAGACTTCGATTATGATCACGAGTGAGTCAGCTGGTCTGCTCCCACACCTGCTGACAGTGAAAGGTAGACATTCTAAAACTGAAACAGCAATGCTGTAAGCATCCCTCGTCAAACCAAGTGATGTACAAGAACGCAATCATAACCAAAACAGACGGTTTTCAGACCACCAGCCGAGGGAGATTGCCTTGGGTGGAGTCTAAGCGCGATTTTCAAATTCTGCTCTCTCATATAAGAATGGTTAATTTCGGCTGCATTCTCATATTCACAGTAGAAGACAGGAATTCATTCATTTGGCTATTGGCTCCCCAAGTAACAGGCACTGTTCTAGGGAGATAAAAAGATAAACGTGACCCGCACCCTATAAGGAGCAACAAATAACAATGACAGTATAGAAAACTGGCAAGATAGACACGTGCACAGCACAGGATAGGGAGAGCAGAGGGCGGGCCAAAAAAAGATAAGACCGACTCTTTTTGATGCATTTCAATTAACATGATGACCGTAGACTTTTGAAGAGGAATGGTATATTTATATTTACTACCTTTAATCCCCTGTGAATGAACTAAGAATAGACATGCCAAAAATTACCTTTACTTAGTTTATTTATATCATCTGTGTACTATCTCAGTACATTTCCTCTACTAGCAAACAATGCAGGATGTGTATTATTTCTAAACGCTGCATTAAAGAGAATTGGTAGGTAGGATACTGTTCCTTATGACATTAAGTATGCTGCCGAATTCTAAAAGCAGATATGGAGTCCACGGCCATGCTACCCTGAACGAGCCTGATCCCGTCTGATCTCGGAAGCTGAGCAGGGTCGGGCCTGGTTAGTTCTTGGATGGGAGATCACCTAGGAAGACCAGGTGCTGTAGGTGTAAAAAATAAAAATATAAGGGATTGTAAGCTGACAAAGTCCTTGCAATCTGTGAAGTCGGCCAAGGGTCGCCTCGCCTCAGAAATTAAAAAAAATTAAAAACGAAAGCAGAATTGGTACGACTGCTCTCGCAGTAATGTGAAAGCATCTGGTCTACATGGCCGCCCTTCGCCCTTCGCCCCGCTCTCTGCCCTCTGTCGGAGCCTTGGTCTCACCGGGGTCTCCTTTCAGCTCAAGGTATTGAACCTGCTCGGGTTGCTGCCTCTCGTTGGGGTGCCGTTCACCCTTTTTATGCCGGGCGCTTCTTTCTTGCTCTTCAGGAAGCCCAGCGCGGTCCCCCTCTGCGCAGCAGGGCTGCCTTCATGTCCTTTATTTTAGCCTCTGTGTTTCCATCACAGAACTTTGTGAAATTTAAAATAATTCTTTATGGTTTTGCCCTTTTTCTCATCTCCCGAAGGACAAAAATTCAGTCCAATTTCTTCACTATTATATCTGCAGCACTTAGCATAATGCCTGACACAGAGCGGCCCTCAAATAATATTAGCCAAATAAAAAAATAATGAACAACAACAAAAATTTGACCATGATATTGCAAATGAAATGGTAAAGTGCTGACTAAACTGTGTGTGTGTGTGTGCGCGAGCGCGCGCACGCGTGCGTGCATGAATATATATTGGGTGTCTAAGGAACAGGTACCGTCCTAGGTAGATAAAAAAAATAAAAATATACATCGAGGAAAAGAGAGATTTAGAATGAACCTACTAGTAAGAGATCATAAAAGGGATTTAAGTCAAATTCTATAAGATGTTACAGAAATAACATTTTAAAAAACAAAATGGACAGAAAACACTATTTTACTCTTTATCATTATTATTAACCAAAGAAACAAAAATATTTCTCTCCCGCCCCAGAAGGACTGTACCACAGCTCCTTGGCATTTAACCATGACCGCATAAAAAACAAGGGAGAAAACACAGACGGCTAGACACAGACGGCTGGACGACAGAAACGCAAGATGACACTATGAACATCAGCCTGGTCTTCCAGCAGACTGGACTGAGGCTGGATCAGTCTTTTCTAGGGAGAGGCTAAATCAATCTGATGGTTTTCTAACCATCAGAAACTCTTTTGTCTGCAAAGAAACTTGTGTTGATACTGATTTACGAGAAGCTCGCCCCACACGTGGGGATGGCAGAGTTGACCGAAACAGTCTACTGAGAAACACACTTTTGCCCATAACCTGGTATTGCTACATTCTGAATCCCAGAGTTCTGTCAGTTTATAAATTATTCAAAAAGTTTCCATCCCGTTTGCCTGGAAACAACAGAAACACTTCACACTAATTTGTACTTAATACTCTCAAATATCTAATTTTGTTACAGAAGTTAGTTAGATACACTTTAATCTTTCACGTTTACTGAAGTGTCCTTTCATTCGTCTATGTGACAAAAGTAACAATGAAAAGAGATCTGATACCTTGAGCACACCTAATTTACTGATAGAGACCGTCCGAATCAAGCAACTTAACACCTTTCCGAAAGCGGCTGTCAAAGGCCCCAGCACAGCGGGACAGACGGCTTTTCCGTAAACAGCAGTGTTCTCCAAATAGTGCCAAAGGTCAGAACAGGACCAGAAACCTACATCTAATCCTGATTCAAATCTACTCATATCTTTTGTATTCCTCAAGAGCTCTACAAACTCTTCTTGCCTAGACCCAACCACTTTCTGAATGCGGGATGTCAAAGGGAATTACATATTTGCAGCCAGGACATCTGTTCCAGGAGGGAATTTACCTTATTTCTTCCTGTTAAATGTCTCTCATGCTACATAAAATAGTTGTCCCTTTGATTATTGATATCTAGAAGACGGGATCTATGCCCATTGATTCTCCAGTGCACTAACCATGGTAAATGCTACATACAGCAAGCAATCAAATAAAAGTAACGCATGCGCACTGGGTTATTTTTATTATCTTTTTAAAAATTTATTTATTTATTTATTTTAGGCGAGGCAACCCTTGGTTGACCTCACAGATTGCAAGGACCTTGTCAGTTGGCAATCCCTTATTTTTTTTTAATTTAAAAAAAAATGTTTACGTCTACAGCACCTGGTATTCCTAGGTGGTCTGCCATCCAAGTGCTAACCAGGCCCGATCCTGTTTAGCTTCCGAGATCAGGCGGGATCGGGCTTGTTCACAGTGGCATGGCCGTAGACCACACTGGGTTTTGATAGATTACCTAGAGGACCCAAGACCAGAAGCACCATGGGTCACGCCAATCATCGTCCGCCTACCTCGTGATTATTTATCTGCAGAACAAGCATACTAAGAAATTATATTAAAAATTACAACTATGGAAGCTTTACCTGGCAACTATATTACTTTGAATTCTGGTGTAAAGAGACAAGCCCAAAATCTATTTATGTAAATATTTAAGATAAGCAAATGTTCACCTAAACAAATATTCATTTGAAGCTAAACATGTTTTGTATTTCATAAGTCTACTCATTGATATATATGACAAGAAAAAATTTATATACGGATGCCACTGCCCACTGGCCAACTAGTTTATGATCACGGCAGAGCAATTTCTCACGAACACTATACAAGGTCTCCTACCACAGAGAGAATTGATTCTTTAATCGATTTAACACTTTTTTCATGTACCTAATCTAGGCCACTGTGGTAAGTGCTACAGGTACAATGGCCTTGGCCCCGTACGGATGACAGTTTGGCTGGAAAGAGGACTTGACTTTAATGATCATAATCACACATAGGTAAATTGTAATTATGACCCAGTACTCTAAGGAGGGGTATGTGGATAAATCAGAGTCCTGTTTGGGGGACCAAAGAGAGTTTTGAGACCTGAAGACTGAGTAGGAGCTGACTAGACCAGACGGGTCAGGCAAACAATTCCAGGTGGAGGAAACAGAGAGGAAGGCCTGGCCCCACCGAACGGGAACGCAAGGCTGGTCCAGAGGGTGGAAAAGGCCTGAGCGGCTAGAGAACAGAGAGCAAGGAAAACCGTGACAGGATATGGCTGGAGGGGAGGGAGGCAGGGAGGGAGGCAGGGAGGGAGGCAGGGAGGGAGGCAGGGAGGCGCCGGCCATGCCGACCTTGTGGGCCACACCTTTACCCTAATAGCAATGGAAAGAAACTGGATGTTTTAAGACGGGCGAATAACAATCAGATGTGAGTTTTGAAAAATCACCTTCTGGATGTACTGCAGAGAATGAACGTGAGTGGCTGCAGGCAGGCCGACGGGGAGGCTACTGCAGGAGACCAAATGACACGCAACAGAAGTGGAGACTGGGTGGTGATGGCAGAAATGGAGAGACGAGGAAAAAGCGAAAAGTATCCAGGAGACGAGAGTAACAGGGCTCAGCAGTGGACTGCACGCTCCGGGCGAGAGAAAAAACGATTCGAATCAACAGGTATTCACCAAACACTCAGCACGTGGCAGTCACTGCTCCAGGGGCACAGGCTACATCAGGGAACAAGGACCACAGCCCTGCCCTCCCAGTCAGTGGAGATAAACAGCGAGCAGTAACAGATAAGTCAGTAAATCACACAGCACATCAGGAGGCGGGACAAGCCATGGGGCGGGGCCGGAGCAGCGCGCTGGAGGAGGTGGGCGGGTTGCAGTGTGAAGCAGGGCGCTCGAGTTAAGGCTCACTGAGGTGAGCTCTGAACAGTTTTGAAGTGGATATGAGGGTCAGCTAAGCAGGTATCATAGAGAAGACCATGTTAGGCTAAGGAAACAGCTGTTAGGAAGGTCCCAGCACCGGAGTGTGACTAGTGTGTGGTGACCAATGAGGAACGGGCCGGCGGGTAAGGTGGGCGCAGCAGTGAGTAACAGGAAGCAGCTCTGCAGGCCACTGTAAGGACCTGCTTTTCCTCTGATTGAAAACGGGACACCATCAGGGTTAAGGAGGGACAGGCTCTGACAGGCTTTTAAGAAGACTATTCTGCCTGTTATCTCAGGAACAGACCACGGGGAGACAGAAACACCTGAGGGAGGCTATTGTGATAATCATGCAAAAAACGATGGTGGCTTGGGCCACGGTAGTTATCGGTGGAAGCAGTGAGAAGCGGTCACATGCTGGCTATCTGCGAAGGCGGCCCAGCAGTACTGGGCGTAGGCTGCAGAGGAGAGTCAGAGATAACTGCACAAGAATGATGGCCTGAGCCACTGGAAGGACAGAACTGTCACTGATCACAACCATGAAAGCTACCAATGACGCAGGCTTCGAAGTGAGGAATAAGTGCTCAGTTTGGACATGTTGGGTCTGAGATGTATATTACACATTCAGTGGAACTGACGAATTCATAGTTGGGTGTATGAATCTTCCACTGAAGAGAGGCCTAGGGATATAAATGGAGAGGTCATCGGCAAACAGAGCCTATCAATGAGTTCACCAAGAGAGGTGTAGAGAAAAAAAGTTGGTGTGTCACCTCCAACAACGGGCAAACAGAGCCTATCAATGAGTTCACCAAGAGAGTAGGTGTAGAGAAAAAAAAGTTGGTGTGTCACCTCCAACAACAAGAGGTCAAGAAGAACCAACAACGAAACCGCAAAAGAATGACCAGCTAGATGAGCACCAAACCACAGCGGGTATCCCAGAAGCCAAAGGAAGAGAGTGGATCAAGCCTCTGGCTTGCAGCATGGGAAGCATGAAGGTACCATTCCCCCAACAGAAAAATCCTGAAAGAGGATCACACTTGTAAAAATAACCAGCCCGGTTTTAAATATGTTGGAGTGTATCATCATCGACAATGAAAAAGCAAAAGAAGAGTAAACTGTAATTTAAAAAGCCCCCATCTGGCTTCTAATTCTTTGTTTGCTCTGTGACATTAGCATGTCATTTAACTTTTCTAAGCCTCAATCTCCTTTTCTATAAAGGGAGGATAATATTTATACGACTGACCACAAATCATTACTATGTGGATCTAATGAGATAGTCTAAGAAAGGAAACTTCACTCTTATGAAGACATAAAGAAAAGTCATAGAATACAGAAAATCATAGGAATTTTAGGATGTAAATATTCGGTTTAAGCTTTAGGAGACAGAAAAGAACTAACGCTGAAAGCCTAATCAAGCCTATAGGAATCTATTCACATTATACCTCCAGCAGCCTCCTCAGCTGTGTCCTGTAGAATTCCTGTTTTATTTCAAAGACAACAAACTCTGTTTGTTCTTAACCTTTTCATCAAACAGTCCTTCAACCTCCTCACCCAGTGAAACCTGACTGATCCCTGAAGACACCACTTACCTTGAAGCCAGTCATAACAACCTGTTCTCCAAGCGCACCTGACTCGGTTTTGGGGGTTTGTTTTGTTTTGTTTGCACATACACTGTTTCCTGGAAACCCTTTCCCCTGCTCATTCTCCACCCAGATCCTACCCACCAAGGGCTGCAAGGCTGTCTGCACCCCGAAGGCTCCCACGGCCCCTCACAACTGGGTAGTACCTGTTCTTTAGAACCACCAGGGCGTATAACATGCACCTCACCGCCCTCACTCTGCACTAGTTTGCATTATACGTCTCACATAAAAGTCTTGTTTCTTAATAGGCTTCAAGTTGGATTCATCTTCGTAGTCCTATAAAGGGTTTAGTTCGGGCTCCTAAGATATTCACTGCGAAGGTGTGCTCAATGAGTTTGACCTGTTGAAACAATGTTAAAGGATGTTGCCATACTCACGTTTTTTACTCTGTTTTTCTACTTCCGCCTTCAGTCTCTTGTACTTGTCTGTCCTGTAAACCAGGACCCAGGTTATACCTGAAACATGAAAAGCGACGTGCGCATAGAGAAATGTTTGCAGCGGTTACAAGAAAGGGGCTACTGCTGGTTAAGCGGGGATCTCAACTTTGTGCTTTATATGTACCAGCAGTTAACTTTTTTCCAGGTTAAAACAAACTCTCCGACCAAAGCATCTGTGACATGCTATGAAGGTGCCTCCCCAAGTACGCAAGTGAAATAAATCTACTCCACACCAAAGGAACCTGGGTAACCGAGTCCACACGATCCCTCCCGCTCCTGCCCACGAGTCGCCCCGAGACCGCGCCCCTCCCCCCGGAGTAAAGTAGATGAGCCCTCCAAGCAAGAGAGGCTGGTGGCGCGGGGGACCCCGGGCCTTGGATCCTTCCCCCAGGGGACTGCTCTAACGTCGGGGAAGCAGCCGCTCTCACCCTCGGCGAGCAGAGCTGTGCACACGGAGATAAAAACGATGAGCAGCGTGTCCGCGAACATGGTGCTCATCTCGCACTTCCGTCTCTGCGCCCCCACCCGCTAGGGGGGAAGCGCTCGAGAACCAGGAAAAACGCAGCGAAAAGGACTTCCCGAGACTTCAGGACCACCGGGTAACACGGCGACTCTGACAGCCTGGAGGCCGCGCTTCCGCTTCCGGGGCACGGCGCCGGCAGGGCTCCTTCCGCGGAGGGGCGTGGCCGCGCGAATCTGGCATTCTGGGCTGGAGGGCTGGCGCTCAGCCGGCTCTCGCGAGAGGTGGAGCCTGAGCGGCTGAGACGGGGCGCGGCGCGGGACCCGGCCTGGTGCGTTGACTCGCGGGGTGGCCAGGAGCCCCCCGTCGGGGCTCGTCTGCCTCGGCCCCACCTCGGCGGCCGGTTGCGTGGGCGAGCCTCGGTGTGCCGCGGAGTCGGAAGGCCGACTTCCGCCGACACGTACGACACGCGCCGAACGCCCGTGCGGAGGCGCCAGGCCGCGGAGGCCGTGCGCCGCCGGCTTCCGGGAGCGCGCGTGCTGGCGAAGGCGGGGCGGGGAGGTGCGCGCAGGACGCGGCGGGGAGCCCGGCGCGGGGGGGTCCGAGGACGCCAGCGAGAGGAGCCGAGCGGTTCCTGGAGAGGAGGTGCCTGCGGAGACCGCCGAGGCCTCCGGGCAGAGCGAGGGCCGGACACGGAGGCCGGAAGATACGTGCAGCCTTATACGTGGGTGGCGTGTCTAGGGAAGGGGACGTGAGCCCAGGTGTCTGCAGGGGTCCGACAGACGTTAGCTTCTGCGGACTGGCGGTGAGCAAGTGCTGGGAGGCGCTGCGATGAGTTAGGGAGCAATTCTTGCTCGCATCCAACCGGTTTCCCGAGAGAATGGGCACCCAGTCTCCAGAACCTTCCCGTTTTCCAGGAAAACCCAGAAATCCTGATCGCATCTGAAAGTTCAATGATAAGTGCCGGAAACTCATTAAAATTTTTGGAAATGCTGTGTAGGTTAAAGAATATATCTCAGCAGCTGGGTTTCAGCCTGTGTAGCGCTTTTCAGCTTTTTGAGGCTGATTGTGCGCGTGTGTGTGCGTGCGTGTGCGTGCGTGTGTGGAACTGGATCCCCCGGGCATGTTGCTGTCGTTGCCTCTTTTCTTTTTAACTCCTATGCACTTTTAGTCCTCGGGTAGTACTAATTCAGGCCTTGTTTACTTGTGTGTGCGTACCTTGTTTCTCTTGAGACTTAGCCGCAAAGACCCTGTGTCCTCCTCGCAGACATTGAACTACTAGGTGGCAGGGACAGTGGTAGGGGCTGTCGGGTCAGAGAGGGTGATTAAGATACTGTTAAGTTGGGCGTTGTAATAAGGCGTTAAAGAGGTATTGGTAAAATGTGATGGGAGCGCAGATGGAGGCGAGATTGATTCTACCCCGAGGAGTTAGGAGGGCTTCCCATTTGAGCCACACCTCGATTTGAGTAGAAGTTCAGATAGGGTAGGTTTTTATTCAGCTGTGTGTCACCCGTGGTAAACGTCGAGGTGCAAGGAGAGCGGGACCCTGAAGTCAGACCTGGTTTTCAGTTCTGGCCGTGCCACGTAATTGACGATAGCCCTTGAGCCTCAGTTTCCTTATCTGTAAAATGTTGCCAACACCAGCTGCATAAAACTTATGAAGATGAAATGAGAAAGTATATTATCAAGCATTCAAAGCGGTTCCCGGCACACCGAGTTCATCAAATCCAACATGCTATTGATCGTAAGATGCGCCATATCCCACTAAAAAAGAAAAGAAACAACTAACCCGTGACACACCATTGATTGCAAGATGCAGAGCATTCACAGGTGTTAAAATGAAGAAAAAAAAAAGTCTTGCAGTCAGTGAAATACAGAGGTGTGAAGCATTTCATTCATTCCTGTGACTGACGACAGAACCAGGGATGGCTGCATAACATTCCCTTCTCCAGGGCAACAAACAGTATCCTAACCCTTCGCCCCACACTGAAAACCAGGGCTAGTGGCAAGTTCGTATAACATCTTTTCCATATCTGCCAGGTCCCTTTATCATATTTCCAGGTTTTCTAAGGTCTCAGTTGTACTAATCTTTAGATTTTGAAGTTTTCCCCATGAAAACCGCCCTCCCAAAGTTTACCATCACGTGACTGTGCTCTTTAATACCAAAGTCTGAAAACAATCCACGTGCCCATCTACAGGTAGAGGAATATATAAATAAATTAGGATATATTTATACAACACGGCAAATGAATGTACTACAGTTACATGCCACAATATGGATTAATCCTCACAATATAATAGTGAGTGGGAAGACTAAGTCCTTAAGAATTATGTGCAGCATGTGGTAGACTTTATAAAGTTAATAACTAAAAATCCCCATGCCCGAGCTTTGTTAGGAATATATTTACCTGTAATATTACAGAGAAAAGCAGGAGAATGTTGATTTGGCTGGGGTTACTTTGGAAGAGGCTGGGCGATGCAATGGATGATCAAACAGGGGAATGTAAATATAAACGTACATCCAGGTTTTCTCATCGGTGGTGATTTCATGGGGATTTGCTATATTATTCTGAATGAGTGGACGTTGAGGTCCTTGACTGCACCGATGATGAGAATGTGTCATGAGCCAAGAATAATGATGAATCACATTCTCTGAATCTGAGCTCCAAAATTTTTTTCTTTTTACATTCAACTCGATATCTGGTGTAAGTAAGGAGAAGAAAGGGAAAGTAATCGTTTAAATCACTTGCCATCAAGTAAAAATGATGCTCTAGAAAAATGTGTCACATTTCTCTTCTGGCTTCATATCCTCTGATTGCCACTTCTACCTGGGCATTTAAGCATCCCAGTTTCAGAAGATCAGTGATGGTGAGAAGTCACCAAAATATCTCAAGCTTGGATGGCAATTTTGCAAAATAAGCAGTGTTTCTTTTTTAAAAAAAATATTAGTCTGGCAGCTTTCAGTAGGGTGGATTCTTCTGGAGAGAGTGCGGTCAGGGAAACCAACATCAGGCCGTCACGACAGAGTTTTCAAGTGAGGGAGCCCTGAACTAAAGTAGTTTCCATAGAAATTAAGGAGAACAAAATCCAAGAAAATTTTGGAGGATGAAATAGTAATTTTTAGAACTAAATAAAATGAGGTGAATAAGAATACTTTAATAATTCTAGGCATTTTTAGGTCTTATGTAACCTGAGGCTTTTACAATTTGGGGGACTCTCTAAGGAAAAGAATATGGAATTAGGAGTCAAAATTAGGTACAAAAGTGAGGACCTAAGTTAAAGGGGCCAGTGTAAGTGAGGGTGTCAAGTTAAAGTTTTGTTAATTTCATGGTAAATCTCTCTCTGGAATTTAACCTGTATGGTGACAACCTGACAGAGTGGCTGGGAAGAGTAACCTTTTAATAAAGGAAGATACAAAAATGTCAGCTTTAACATTAAACTGTAAAACAAGGGGCCTTTGAAAATTGAAAATCCTTAAATGTGTAAACGCACATTTCTTTTCTCATGCGTGAGTCTGGGTCGTCTTAATAAAAGCCTAAAATCCGAGGTGACTTGTGCCATTACAAATATACACTGTCATGCTTAGTCAGTGTTCCTGTGATATATTGTTGGCCAGTAATCCACTTTTACCCACTAAATAGACTCTTACCCTTCACCTTAGTGATTCACTTTGCTGCCAAAAAGACATTGATTTTATTCACGGAGGAACACAGATTCCATAAGCAGAAATGAATGTCCGGAGGTTTATTTCTCTGACTCCAGGCCTTCACGGGAGCTCAGTCTCAAACTGACCTCCACATGTTTGCCAAGGGGACGAAATGCACGTTCCACGTCCAGATCACTGCACCAACGCACCAGAAGTGTTAACTTTCCGTTCACTGTCCCCCCAGGCCGAGGGGAGCTGTTTCTCCACAGGTCTGGTTAGGCCTCTTTCATTCAGTATGATTCTCAGCTTTCTGCGGTCTGTTCTCAGCGTTCCCTCTTGAACCTGTGCAAATAATGCGTTCCACGGGTTCTGAACACAGACAGAGGCCACGCAGGCATTAATTACTCAGGAAGCTGGAGGACTATTAACGTGAGACAGAGTAAATGTCAGGATAAGCGTTACCAGGGATAGAGAGGACATTTCGTCATAATAAAGGGCCAGTTCAGCATAAAGACATGACAGTCTTAAAGGTATTTGCACCTAGTTCAGAGCTTCAAAATATATGAAATGAGAACAGACAGACCTGAAAGGGAAAAAGTCCCTGATTACGGTCTGATGCAAGTGGACAGAAAATCAGCAAGGACATAAAAGACCAGAAAAACAGAATCAGCAAAATAAGATTTGAGGCCTAAATGTGAAAACATGAAACCATACAAGCCCCACAAGGAATGGATAAATTCCTTTCGAAATGGGAGAAAGGAAATGTTAACTATTATCACCCAGACTCAGAAGAAAGGATAGTAAAGGCTGATAAGTTTAAGTACTTAGGGATTAAAGAAACGTTGACAGCATGTTATGGTGTGTTTTACTAAGCACCATAAGCATAGTAAGAGACAGATGAAGAAATAATTGCAGCTCGTGCCACAGACAAAAGGCTGAAATGCATTTTTTAAAAAAAAACTGATGAGACCAAAAGCATGACAGGACAGTGGACAAAACTCACCAATAGCCTGGTTCACAAAGAAAGTCCCTAAACGAAAAGATGGTCTGAGTCACTCAGAAAGTCAGTTTAAAACAACAGAGATACCATTTCTCGACCGTCATTTCATCTTAACTATCAAATTGTCAGAAATCCAAAAATTTGACCACACACTCAGCATGGCTGTGAATTATCAGACACTCTTAATACATTCCTAACGCTAATGCAAAATTGCACAGCTCATGCAAAGGCATCTGGCCTTATCTGACAGAGCTGTACATGCAAATCAGTTTTCAGGAGACCACCTGGAAGAGACTGAAGGAGCAGTTACAGTCCAGCTCAGTTCTCGGCCGGAACGGCCTTCTCCGTGCCGGGGGCCTCTCACAGGTTCAGGCGGCCACTCCTTCCCGTGGGGGAACCGATGAGCTAACTTTCTTGCCCCGGGGTTTCTTGCAGGAACTGCGTTGATGGCACCTTTACAGTTGGACCGGAAGGAGCCTTCAGCCCAAGTGTGCCATCTTGTCCCCAAACGGTCATTTTTAGAAGATGTTTCACTTTGTAAAAAATGTTTGCTTTATTGAGGTGTAATCGACAGAGTCACGAGATACTTAAAACGCGCGTCATGGTGATTTGATCCACGTCTGCGCTGTGAGTGGTCCCCCCGCTTGGATAGTTAACAGCTCCATCACCGCACGTTTGTGTGTGCGTGTGCACGTGTGCGTGCGTGGCGGGAACATGTAAGTGCCCCGCACGGTTCGGCGACATGGCGTGACGGCATTCTCAGCAGCCGTCACCTGTTTTGCATTAGGCCCCCAGACCGTGGTCACTTTACAGCTGAACTTGGGTACAGTCCCACTAGCCCCTCCAATTCCTCCTCCTTCCGCCCCCAACAACAGCTTTTCTGCGATACCGCAGGGGGGTTATCTTTGGCCGGCTTGTTTCATTTAGCATAACGCACTCATGCTCCATCCATTTTGTCCTAAGCTGCAGAGATTTCTTCCCGGGGCTGAATGATAGTCCACTGTACATAACATACCATATTTTCTTTATCCATTCATCTGTCGCTTTTACGTGTTGGCTTTGGTGAATGACGCTGCCATGACATGGGCACCTAGATAGCTCTTTGCTCTCCTGTTTTTCTTTCCATTTTCCTTTGGCTATAGACCCAGGAGTGGGATTGCCGGGTCACAGGGTAGTTCTATTTTTAATTTGTCAGGGAACCTCCATACTGTCCACAGCGGCTGTGCCAGTGTACCTTTCCACCAGCAGTGCGCGAGGGCTCCCTTTTTCCCGCATCCTCGTCAGCACTTGTTATGTCTTGCCTTTTGGACGCTAGCCATCCTAACCTGTGTGAGGCGAATTGTGGTTTTGATTTGTATTTCCCTGGCGATTAGTGATGTCAAGCACCTTTCTGTGTACCTTTTGACCTTTTGTATGTCTTCTTTGGAAAACGTTCAGTTTTTCTGCCCATTGTTTAATCAGATTGTTTGGCTGTTTGCTATTGCGTGTATGTCTTCTGTAGATATTTGGACATTAACGCCTATCAAATATGTGATTCGCAAATATTTTCTCCCATTCCGTAGGTGGCCTTTTCATTTTGTTGTTGGTTTTCTTTCCTGTGCAGATGCGTTTAGTTCGATGTAGATATTTTCACTTTTGTTGCTTTTGCTTTGATTGACAAGTCCAAAAACTCATCATCAGCACTACTGTCAAAGAGAGCTTACTCCCTGCGCTTTCTTCTGGGAGTTTTATGGTTTCGGGTCTTATGCTCAAGTCTTTAATCCATTTTGACTTGATTTTTGTGTATGGTGTAAGATAGGGGTCCAGTTTCACTGTTCTGTTCGTCCAGTTTTCCTAACGTCATTTATTGAATAGCATATTCTTTCTCCATTGTATATTCTTTACTCCTTTGTTGTAAATTAATTGACCATATAGGTGTGGGTTTATTTCCGGCCGTCTCTGCTGTTCCATTGATCTGTGTCCTTGTTTTTATGCCAATACCATGCAGCTTTGATGACTGTAGCTTTGTACTGCAGTCGGAAATCAGGGAGTGTTCTGCCTCCAGCTTTGTTCTTCTTTCTCGAGGTTGTTTTGACTATTCGTGGTCTTTTGTGGTTCCATGTAAATTTTAGTGTTGGCTGTTCTAGTTATGTGAAAAATGCCACTGGAATTTTGATAGGGGTTGCACTGAATTTTAGATTTCTTTGGGTAGTGTGCACATTTTAACAATATTTTTCCATTCCTTGAGCATGAAATACTTTTCCATTTATTCGTGTCTTCCATTTCTTTCACAATGTTTTGTAGTTTTCAGTGTACCGATCTCTCACCTCCTTGGTTAAATTTATTCCTAGGTATTTTATTCTTTTTCACGCAATCGAAAATGATACTGTTTTCTTAATTTCTGATAGTTGGTGGTGTATCGAATCAAATGACTTTTGTATATTGACTTTGTATCCTGTAGCTTTACTGAATTTGTTTCTTCTAACTTTTCTTGATGGAGTCTTTAGGGTTTTCTGTATCTAATATCATGTCATCTATAAACAGTTTAATTGCTCCCTTCCGTTATGGATGCCTCTTACTCCATCTTCCTGACCAGTTACTCTGGCCAGGCCTTCTGTGTCGAGCTCAGGAAAGAGCCCTTTTCAGAGTGAGGGGGAACGAGGGTCCCGCGTCTTCTCCCTCGTCACGGGACGTATCCGTATCGAAAGACGCGCTGCTTGTCGCTCATCGTTTTTGAGCCTGGTCTGGATTATTAGTTAAAGTATGTGTTTTTCAAATATTAAGCATTTTTCAAATATTAAACTAACCTGGACGTGGTTCCATAGTGTAGTGGTCAGCACGTCTGTTTTACATGCAGAAGGTCCTGGGTTCGTGGCCCAGTGGAGCCACGGTCCATGGTCCATGGCCACGCCACCCTGAACAAGCCCGATGTCTGATCTCGGAAGTGAAGCAGGGCCGGGCTTGGTTGGTAATTGGATGGGAGACCACCTAGGAAGACCAGGTGCCGCAGGCATAAATAATAATAATAAATAAAATAAATAAAGTAACCTTCCTT
This sequence comes from Pteropus alecto, assembly GCF_000325575.1. Taxonomy (NCBI): domain Eukaryota; kingdom Metazoa; phylum Chordata; class Mammalia; order Chiroptera; family Pteropodidae; genus Pteropus; species Pteropus alecto. The sequence goes on along the minus strand of NW_006432945.1, from coordinate 18,025,766 downwards.
TTTTTTTGAATAAACAAAACTAGATAGTGATGGATCACCTTTTTTATGTAATGCTGGATTTGGTTTGTTAAAATTGTGTTCAGGATTTTTACATTTTTATGTTCCTAAGGGAGCTGGGCCTTTAATTTTCCATTCTTGTAATATATTGTCAGGTTTTGCTGTTAGAGTTATGCTGGTCTCATCGATGACTTTGCAGTTTTTCACCTTTTTTCTTCTCGTTGGTAGAGTTTGTGTAATCTTGGTATACCTTCCTTTAGTGTTCGGTAGAATTCACTGGTGAGAGGATCTGAGCGTGAGGTTTTATTTTGTCGCGTGCATCTCATTGGACAGGTTTCAGTTTTGCCAGAGGATTTCACTTCCGCGAGGAGAGTCAGACTCCGTTCAGTGCAGGAAGCGGAGCCCACCGCATTAACGGCAGTAAGCAGTGGGCTTAACTGGGCACAACAGGGAAAATGCTTCCAGCAGCTCTGCCAGCTCGAAGAGCTGGTTCTGGTCGGAGCACATGGCGAAGCAGCCAGAAACTGAACAGGGAAGTCCTGGAGACGAGAGAGGCAGGACTGACTGGGATGGGCTCCCCACACGTCCCCAGCTTCCCGGGACACTGTGCTCCGGTGGAGTAAACCCAAGATGCCCGAGAGCCCGGCAGAAAGCAGGAGGCCAGGGACTTGCGAGGAGAGTGGCTGAAACTCTGAGTGTGTCCCCCAGGCCACACAGGTGTCAGTCATCAGAGGATGAGGCCCAGGTGGCTCAGTGCTCCAGCACCAAGCCTGCCCAAATCACCCTCCGCGAGGCTCCGCGGCCACAGAGCCAGTGCCGACGGAGCCGGGCCGAACGCAGACAGCCAACTGACAAAAACAGAGCAGCAGAGACTTCGGTGGCCACAAACCAGGGGGACAGATTCTGCCGTTTAAATCCAAGCATGTTATTTAAAACCCAACAACCGTCAAAAATATAAAACAGAATTTCGAGTTGCTCTACTATGTACCTAAAATGTCCCAAGTTTTTATAAATAAAATTACTAGGCGTGCAAAAACACAGGAAAGTGTGATCCATATTGAGGCGTACACAGGGAAAAATGCAGTAACTACATGGGTCCAGACTTTAGCGTTAGCAGGCAAACACTTCAAAGCAGCTATTTTATTCAAATAATTTAGAAATTCTAACAACGAATACAAAAGGGAATCTAAGTAGGGAAATTGTATTTAAAAAACCACATGGAAATTCTAGAGTTTAAAAGGACAGTAACTCAAATGAAAAATTTACTAAATGGACGCAACAGCAGATTTGAGACGACAGAAGGAAAAATCAGTGAATTTGAAGATAGACTAATAGAATTATCCAATCCACAGAACAGAGAAAAGATTGAAGAAAAATCAAAAGAGCCTTGAGGACTTTGGGGTCTGTCATTCCAACTCAAGTGCGATGAGGGTCCGGAGGAGGAGAGAGAGGAGAGTAGAGAAGACAGTTCAAGAGATGACGGCCGAAAACTTCCCAAATTAAAGAAAAACCCTAACTTGCAGATCCAAAGGCTAAATGAAACTTGAGTAGGATAAACAAAAAAGGAAAATCTTGAAAGCCGCAAGAGAAAAATGATTAATCATATATAGTGGAATAACAATAAAATTAGTAGTTAACTTCTGATTAGAAGCAGTGGAGACCAGAAAGCTAGTAGAAGGATACAGTCAAAGGGCTGGGGGGTGGGGAGGAGCCTGCCAACCTCTCAACCATGAATTCTGTATCCAGCAAAACCATCCTTTACAAGGGATATCGAAATAAAGATTTCAGCAGAAAAGCAAGAACTCAGAGAACAGTTACTAGCAAACTTACTTTATTGCTCGTAGATCTAGTATAGATTGTCGGTCTGTATGAAAACACAAGATCCAACTATATAATGCCAACCAGAGACATAGTTTAGATTCATAGACACGAGCAGGTTAAAATTAAAAGATAGAAAATTATACTTTGCGAATGAAAACATGGCTATGTAGCAAACCTCAGGGGGGCTCAGGGGGCTACTTGGCAGGCTTGAGAAGCTCAGTGTCCGAAGGTCACCTCACAGGATGGTCTGATCACAAATTCCTGACTGGGCAGGTCATGGTGGGCAGTCCCAGGCTCCATAGGTTCCTTAGTAAAAGGTTTATCTCACATGAGCCCTGTCTATTGTTCATCAAGAATAACGTATTTTTGAAATACCAGAGTAATCTTCCTTTCCAAACCCCTCGGAGGCATGCCCACCCAAAGCCAGACTCACTGTTATCTTGCCCCATGCCCCACCCCGCATAGCATCTCAGTGCATCTCACTGTGCTATAAATAAATGTTAAATGTTAACTCTCCAGTACCCAGGGATGGAAAAGAAGCGGTGTCTCCATTTTAATTTGTATTCAATCTGAGATTTCCCTGCTTTGCTTTCTCCCACCCCCTTAATCTACCACCCGTGGATCTCATGTGACCTTATGTTCTCTCCTTTGAATCTAAATGCATAAAAAGTACTGCAGAACTGCCATTCCTCTGAGCATTTTCCAATCCGTTGAGATCTTCCGGACGTGTTCTCAAAAATTTGGCTCAAATAAACTCACATAAAAATTTTCTATTGGTGTTGACGTTCTTTCGCCGACAGTGTAAGCGGTAATCATGAGTAAGCTGGAGTGGCTCTGTTGACATCAGACAGAACAGGCTTTAGGACAAAGGATACTCTTAGAGGTAGAGACACTTCCTAATGAAAAAAAGTTCCCTGTATCAAAAAATGGAGCAATCGTAAAGGTGTACACCTAACAAAAGAGCCCCAAAGTACATAGAGCAAAAAAGTGACATCACAGAAAGGAAAAACGGATAATTCAGGATTAGTTGGAGATTTCGGTACTTCATTCTCCGTGTGGGGTGGCCAAGAGAAGTGACTCAAAGACCTCCACCTACAAGGAACAATTGGCCAAGAGTTCCGGCTGATGTGTTCTGAAGTAGCTGCATTTGCAACCTGGCCACGCTTCCCAGAGACGGGAGGGCAGGTCCGTCCCTGGGGGATGTGAGGTTCTGGCTGCCAGCGACCTTGACTTGAGGATGTCAGCCCCGTGGCTGAGCCTTTCTCAGTCCACACCGTAGTCTGGGATTCTCCCCGCAGCCTTCCCTGTCACCCTCCTTCACTCGGTCGGGCCCGCACTGCAGTGTGATGGCTCTGTCCCAGGCTTCCCCGGCCCCCTCTCCTGTCTCAGCCATTTCCCCTAATCAAGTTAATGTGTAAGCCCGTCTCGGCATCTGCTGCTTAGAGCACTCAGGAATGGTACCAAGAATATGCCCAGGAAGTCGGTGGTTGGCTTGGGATTTGGGACTGACTCACCTGCTTGAGAGGCGGGACATGGCACAGGTGGTGGCTCACCTGCTAACGATCTCACTACTGGTGACCTGGGAAAGTATCCCAGTCGAGGGGAAAGCTGGGGCAGGTGCAGTGTTTCGGCACTTCAAAAAACTATGGGGAACGATGCCTATCAAGCCAGTGGTGTCAGCCGTCGCTGCGAAGCTGTCGGGTGACTTCGTGAGCCGTGCAAGGTTGAGTGTCAGTCCCAGAGAACCACTGTGGTGGCTTCCACGGAGGGCCTGCCCATGAGCACCTCCGAGCGCAGGCCAAGACCTGGCTGTCGCAGCCCTGGAGCTCTATGGGGCCTTCCTGACAAAGACCCGGGGTCCCGAGGGGTGAGCAGTGTCCTCTGGGTGGATGCCTCCGAGGGTACTGCCCTGCAGCCACTGTGCCCTAGTCCCTCTGTGTTTGCAGAGGTGGTCCGTATGCCCTGCCCAGGGCGAACGCTTCAGCTGTGCTCTGCCTCCTCTCCTGGCTACCCGACTGGCTGATAATGGGGGCCGTGTTGGGTGTGAGTAACTTATACTCAAAATTCCACTTGCGTGTGTGCGCGCACACGTGTTTTCCTGGGGAATCCGTTGCTTTTGTTAGTGCTTCTAGTCTGACTAAACATATTTCTGAAACACTAGGTTCCATCCTGGAAGCCAGGGCCACCCTGCCCCCAGGCACAGCTGTGATTTCCTCAGGGAGCGGGGCGAACTGGATTCTCTCCGGATGACCTGGGAGAGTCGCTTTAAGAGACCAGAATAACTTCAGTCTCCTACCATTTGAACCCGGAACAAAGACTAATCTGCTCATCTCCTCTGGCCTCGGACACCTGTTGGCACCTCAGCACATCACCTGAGGAATAGTGAAGCTGCCACCCCTGGCCACCACTCTTCCTCTGAGTCGATGCCAACAGCTGTACCATCCTCCGCTTCTCCTGCCGACAGCAGTCACCAGGCCGGGACTGGGGTAAGGCACCCGGCAAACACGTAGGGGACACTCCTCTTTGAGGCCCACACCACAGCTTCATTCCAGACTCAGAGGCTCCTTACGTTTCGCACCCCGGGCGTCTCTGTGTGTCACCTGGTCCCTGTGCCGCACACCGCCACCCCTTCCGCATCCTGTCCTCCAGGCTGAGGGGGAGAGAGGGGCAGATTATTTACACAGCTGGTGACTGTGGCGCTGAGTGTGGAAGCGAAGGAAGTCATGCAGAAAAGGGGGCAGTGAGGGTGGCAGTCTGGGGACGGGAAGAGAAGCGGGGGTTAGAGATGGGTCTGACACGGGCTGGGACCAGATGAAGCTACGTGGCTTCGAAGGGGACAGTGAACACCGCGGGGCCGCCGGGAGCTCGCTCTTATTGGGGCTGGCCGGGCAAGACAACTGAACGCCTTCTCAATCTTATTTTCATAGAATCACATCAGAAAATCCTAGGCTGCCGAGGGAAGAGGAATTCAGAAAATCTCCGTAGAACTAACACTACGTGTTAACTTTTTCAAAGTCTGGGAAGGCTCCTGGGCACATGCGGGACTTCTGAAGCTGGGCCGACTAAGATGTAAGGCCCTCGTGCGACTGTTACCGTTGAGGGGGACGGGGCTGTATGCGCAAAAATCAGGATATTGAATTAAACAAAACGAACAGCTTGCATTCGAGTCACATTTTATAGGTTACGAAGTTCTGGCGTTATCGTTTTCATTACCAGTGTTTTCCCTGTGCCCGTGCCCATGTCTGTTCTCAGTTCCTAAAAATTGATTTCCGTTCCCCGCCTGTTGGTTGGGCCTTTTCTTTAAAATAGCTTTATTGAGATATAATTCACATACCATACAATTCACCGATTTCAGTGGCACGACTCACTGGTTCTCAATATTCACAGCTGTGCGGCCATCACGACAATTTTAGAACCTTTCCTTTACCCTCAAAAGAAGTCCGGACCCCTTAGCAGCCACGCCGCCCCCCACGCCCCACCACCGCCCCCAGCTCCCTAGCTGTGCCTAACCACTGATCTGCTTTCTGTGACTGCGCTTGTTCCAGACGGTATATTTTCATTTTTTTCTTTAAAGTGCCTTTGGGGGTTAGGGATTCTTAGTTTTGGAACTCTTAACCCCAGAAAGGTGGGGGGGCGGTCTCGGATGCATCAGAGTGTGGGAAATAGAAGGGGAAGGGAAACATACTTACTTCACCGCTGCTGTGTGCCAGTTTGGATCGTTACTTTCACAGCCATCCGAGAGCCCGGATCTAACTGCTGAAGAAACAGACACATAGAAATGAACTCGCCGAAGGTTACAGAGTCAGTAACAAGGCAAATGGAAGCTTTGCTTTTCTGACTGGAGCCGGCTCCTCTCTCCAGCAGGTCAGTAGTTTTCTAACTGCCCCCCACACCCCCCGCCCCGCCTGGGCCTACAGTCACCTGGAGGCCTTGTCAAACACGGATGGCCGTGGCCGGGCTTCCCCAATAGTTCTGATTCCCTGGCACTGGGGCGGGGCCGGAGGGTCGCAGTCCCAGGTGCTGCTGCTGCGGTGACAGGCGCTATCCTGCTGCCCGAGTGTGTCTGAGAGCACAAGTGATTCCGATCTCAACGCTAGATGCCGAAATGGCTGTAATGTCATCTGGTCATCTTTTCAGAGCAGTACTTACGATCTGTCAGAGCAAGTGCCGATTGACAAAAGGCAGAAAGCAGGAAGGCCCTACGGAGAACCGAAATGCTTCAGAGACAAAGTGTGATAACATTTTTCTTCTGCTGGGAAACATGTTAAGAAGAAATTAGGGAATCGGCCATGGTGCACGAAGCACCTAGAGGTGGGCCTTTTCGGTCGGAGGCACATGCGACGTTCTTGTCTCGTCGGGACCCACGGCTCCTCACAGAGAGCTGGCAGGCAGGCAGGGGAGGGCCAGCAGCACCGTCTCCTTTGGCGACAGCTGTACTTGCTACTTGCACACTCATGCTGACTTCATCCGTAAATGTGAACTAGGCCAGAACTGAGCAGGCTGAAAGCTGCATATGTAAAAAAGAATCATCGCAGATATCAAGAAAATGTATTTCCTTGGATCTGTTCTAACTCTGGGTTTTATTGAAAAACACTTGTTTTTTTTTTTTTTCCTTAGTGGGAGGGGAAGAAGGATGGCTAAAAAAAAAAATCACTTAATTCAGAATCCGCAGTGTAATTGCTACAGTTGGCTCAGATGTGATTTGAGCATCCTGAGCTATGGGGTTTGGTGACCGGGCTCCCGAGAGAGGATGACACAGCACAGGGAATAGCACAGCCTGCCTTGCTTTACAGAGAGCAAAGAATGAGAGTCCTTGTCGAGGTCGCTCCAGCTGGGATGTTCTCAGTGACTTAAACGGACACAGTAGCTCAGGAGTAGGTGAGCCAGCCCTGGGGTCCAGAAAGAGCAAAATTGCAGCAAAGTGCAAACAGGCGTAGAGGGTACGGCCGGAAGTCCTCTGCCTTCCCTTTACGGACAGCTTTTGTTTTTCCGAAGCACTTTTATGTGTATTAACTCACACGGAGGTCATATTATTACTAATCAGGGTGCAGAGAAGTGTAATGAGTTAGCTAAGTTAACGGGTTGGTTCAACTAGTTAATAGACACACAAGAACTAGATGTAGACAGTTGCTTCGAATGCCGGAAAAAACGAAGCATTCAGAAATAAGCGTGCTGACCACATAAATACAATCTGGGGAACATCACGTTTCCTTCCAAGACGGTGGAAGTCAAGTTCACTTGTTGGCACTGTCTCACCTCTCCCGTGTTTGTTCATTCGTGTATTCCCGCGATACGTCCCTGATGCTGCCGTCTCGCCGGTCGTGCCCAGTGGCCTTGGGAAGGCAGGAATGAGACGTGGCATCTCTTCGTTCATTCAATAAATCTTTACCAAGGCCCTACTATGTGCCAGAAACTGTCCTAGGTGCTAGGGATATAGTAATTAAAAACAAGCAAACAACAAAAGCAAACAATGTGCCAGCCCGTTTAGAGTAAGCCACTTAAAACTAACAAAGCCACGGGAAACGGAAAACGAGTTCTGTAAAGACGTGTGTGATGGCCAGGGGCCGGGTAGGTGACCAGTGTGAAAGAGCAAGTGTGGTACACTGAGAACGGTGGGCTCTAGTGGCCGTTACTGTCAAATCTTCCCATTTATACTTGAAATTTTAAAATCTTGTGGTGAAGGCGATAGGAATAAGGGACGGGGGACCGGGGGAGAGTTCGCGGAGGCGGTGGCGTTCATTTAGGCTCCGCTTCCTCTCAGCTGCTTCATATCCCATGAGCTACGGGTCCCTCAAGTTTCAGCAGGCCCCATCTTGGGCTGTAAGGAGCGCTGCAGAAGCTCTTGAGGTCGTCAGGTCTCTTTAGTGGAGGAAACAGTTGGGGGGAGAGGCCCACTCAGGAATCGGCTGGGACCCGGCCACCCCACTGCCCTTCTGAAGGCCCTCCCGGATGCCTGCCTCTCCCGGTCCTAGTTTCCTGTCTGAGCTTATGTGGAGTTGGTTTTGGATGGTGGCCTGAAATATTTCAAAAGTGAAAAGAACATTTGTGTTTTCTAATGCTCTTAATTTTTTTTTAGTAATTTTTTTCCCAAAATGATTCTGAATTTAAGGTGCTTTACTGAGTTTTCAAAGAGAATGCCACTGACTTGAGCCGCCTTTCAGCCGGCAGGGCCGGGTTCACAGGCGCGCCGCTGGCCTTGCTATTCTGGTCTCCCCTGTGCCCCGTGGACTCTCCTTTCTCGCGCGGTCTTTTAGGGGCCCTGTCTCTGCGAACACTTCTACAAGGCGCAGACGGCCCCAGGCACTAGTCTAAGACCTTTAGACATAATAATTCATTCAACACGGCCCCCCGGGACGTCATCGCGGTGATTCCCCCCTTTAACAGGCGAGAGCCCCGAGGCACGGTGAGGAGGCGCACTTGGCTCGGGGCTGCCCGTGAGAGCAGACATCTGGCCCCAGGGCTGGACGCTGCTCCGAGCCACCGATGCTGCCTTTCCAGCTGCCCCAGCGGGCCCACCTCTGAAAACCAGTTCAGCTGAGCCGTGAAAGAGTCCACGCGGCACTAAGTATTATGCTAATATTTCCGCAAACCCTCACTCCGCGGGAATCTCGGTGTTTGGGGTTTCAAGCTGCGGTGTAAAAGGCGCTGATGCTGGGCGGGAGGGCGCCCCTCAGATCAGCCCCTCAGACGGCCCTTCTCTAGGGAGTCGCCTGTTGAGGATGGCGTTTGGGGGTTTCCGAGAGAGGAAATGTTTAAAGCCAGCGGCTGACATGTTATTTTGGCCATCAGCAAAGGAAAAAAATCCTCATTTTCAGAAAACGCAGTCCTTAGCCCGGATAACGGGCAAATGACATTAACTCTTTGTTTGGTCTTAATCTCCCGAGCTTGTTCTAATTGTGCTGCTCAGACCTGCGGCATCCCCGCCACGATCCGATCCTCCTGTCGCGTTTGGAATGGGTGGTGGCCCGCGAGTGAAGACGCGGCGCTCCCTGGGTGCGCCCGAGGCGGTGGGGAAGGGTCCGCCGCCGGCGGGGGTGGGGGTGGGGGT
>NW_006432945.1:18001956-18016183 GCF_000325575.1 Pteropus alecto | reverse complement strand
GGAGAGGGCTTTGAGCGGGGTCCCCAACGAGTCCCCGATGCACCCTGTCCCCGCGCCCGCGTGGATACCGAGAGCGCGGCGAGCCCGGACCCGAGGGGCGGCTGCGAGAGCGCGCAGGGCGCGTCCGGGGAAGGGGAGCCCCGCTTGGGCTGGACGCGCGCGGGTCGGGATTGCAGTTTTTCCGGGTAAAATCCCGAGAGCCACCAAGGTGCGGTGGCCCCCGTGAGATGAGAATAGTCGGGCTTTCCCTGTTGCTGCTTGTCGGGGAAACGTGGCAGGCGTCCCTGAGAAAGTTCCCTGGCCCCGTGCTCTCGGGTGCCCCGGCCGAGCGCGCTGCGACGCCGGAAAGGGTCCCCCCGCGGGTGTCCGGCTCCCCCGGAGCCCGCTCTCTTTGTTTTATCCGCGAGGAGAGACCGGGAGTGCGCCCCTCTCACCCCTGCCTTCCCTGCAGGTGGAGCAGGGCGGAGCCCTCCCAGATGTTTCTTCCTCTGCTCCCCGAACTCCCTCCGAGGTGTGGCTGGTCTCAGCCCTGCTGTTTAACCGCCTCCAGCGTGGTTCCGGGCCGAGCTCCGCCAGGGGCGCCTGCGAGGTGGGCGCTGCGCGCCGGGCGGCGGTCGGGACGGTGCCCGCCGGCAGGACAGGGGAGCGGGAAGGCGGCTGGCGCCATGAGAAGCCGCCACGAGGTTTTCGCCCGGAGCCGACTCCGCCGGGGCCCCTCCTCCATCTTGGTTCCACATTTTCCCCTCCAGGTCGGGACTGCTTAGGCGCACGGGGCCCGGACCTGGCAGCTGGCGCTGGGGGACTTCCGTTTTGATTAAATTGATCCGGTCCCCAGCGCCCAGGGCGAGGAGTCTGCCTACTTTTAGGTCCCAAAAGCTGATGCCGCATTTGCCCTGGTCGAATGCATTTTTTTTTCTTTAACATTTTTACGTGTTCTTTGCTAGTACTCTTACTAGTGATTCTAAGCAAAACCAGATGCCCGCTCGCTCAGTAAGCTTTACCGGCTTTTTAGAATTATTCTCGTCCCCTTCTTCCCGTAGCGTATTCCTGTTGCATGGGACTTTTTGGGGGGCAGGGGGAGAGGGGGATTGTGTTCCCAGCGCTCCTGGCACCATTATGTCTGCTGTAAAGTTGGGGCCAGATGTTAAGCTGAGGGCCAGTCCCCGTCTGGAGAAGCAGACTTAAGCTGGAAGGTGTGTGTAGCCTTTAGAAACAAAATGACCTTGGTGATCATCTAAATAATTTAGTCACTATGGAGGCGGAAACAGATCCTAGGAGGTGAAGTGAATCCCTTCCCCGCTCGTGTGTTCCTCAGTCATCAGGGCTCTCAGTCTGTGCTCCGCCTGTTACTTCATTGACTGTCCCATAGAAGCTCACGAGCCATCATGGGGCCGGGGGCTAACTCTGGTCTGGTCCCTGTTTCTCATCAAGGGAGATGGAAACTCCCAAGAAACTGTTCTCGGGCAGTTTTCAAAACCTGTTTTACATTTTCAGCATTGATAAGTACTTTGTCATTGTTCGTTTCTTTTAAAATTTTTTAATTTAAAAAAACGCAAAGGAGCGTCAGACTTCTAAAATTCCATATTGTCGTCAATTTGCTGCAGTTACATCTCGATGCCGTCGTTAGGGTCCTCAGTACTTTTCTGCTAAGGAATTTGGAGTTTCTCCCTTTTTCTTTTTTCTTTCCTTTTCTGAGGATTCGCAGTGTCACCAAACTGGACCTCAGGCCTGAACGGCGCAGTGCAGGCGTGTCTGGAAGCAAGGCTCATCAGCCCTGCCCCTGGTGTTTGTTACAGGAGGGCCTGTTAAAGGAATCTTGGAGAAGGCAGGGGACCCAAGAGCATCGTCAAAAGTGACAACTTTAGAGCTAGAAGGACCCTCCAGCTTCTGGACTCTAATGCGTAGTCTGATCACTTGTCCATGAGAGAGAGGATGTACTCAGAGCCTGTATTTGGTGGCAGAGCCAGTGCCAGTCTGGTGCCTCCTTGTCTAAGAATTGACTCGGGCTTGTGGGGACGACACACGTTTACAGCTTCAGCTTGAGAAGGGGCTGCTTGGAAAGGCTGCAGACTGGTTTCCCGGGTGCTTGACGGGAAATGGGGGTGTAGGTTGCGTTGTTCCCCCTAGGCCAACAACACAGACTTTGGCTGTCCCGCCACCCCCTACCCTGCACGCCCCCCGCCCCACACACCAGGAGAAAACAGCTCCCTATTGAGCTTCTCTCGAGGGCTCTAATTTGTCTCAATGTTGTGGGTGCCCTGAGCGCAAGTATTTTATCTCAGACTAAATTATTTTGGTTGGAGGAGGCAAAAATATTGAGTGCTGCTCCACAGATCACATTTTTAAAGTTTGTTTTATAAATGAAGATGAATTGGACCTTTTGAGTAAGCTCTGCTTGGCTGACGTGGCAAATCGTTGTTAAAAACATGTTTAAATTGTGCTGGGTCGAGAATTATTCTGATCTACGTGAAAACACAGATTCTCGTATCTCCTAAGGGAGGGGTGGAGAGACAGCGAGAGAACCCCAGGACGGGGAGGGGGGCGAGGGGGGGCAAAGCAGCTTCAGCTCTGCCTGCCTGTGTTTCCCTGACCTCGGCTGCCATTGCTCGCTCTGTTTTTGCTCCTGTCACCCCCGTGACTTATTCCTCGACCAGTGTGAAACAGCTTCCCATCTGCACCTCTCCAGTGCCACCAGAGTGGTCTTCCTTGGCTATAGAGCTTGACCGCGTCACTGTCCTTTCTGGAAACCTGGGATGACTCCCCGTGGCCCAGACTGCAGGTCAAACGTTTCAGCTCGGGCAGGTCCCCTGGCCCCCCGGTGTGGCCGCAGACTTTACTTTCCCACACTTGTCCTCCCCCCCAGACCCATGCGCACACAGACGCCTCTGTGGCGCCGCTTTCGCTGACGCGGTCCCCCACGGCCCTGTCTCCGGAATGGCCTCTTAACCTTTCAGGCCTCAGTTCTGTTCCTGCTCCGGGGAATCCCGTTACCCGTTTCCTTCGTCAGCACCACGTTTCGTCTGTGCTGCTGCCGTGGATGGGCCGCGTTTGGTCTTGAACTGTGGTCGTTGGTCGACCGCTTCCCGTGCTATGTTTATTCGTGCCTCTGTGCCCACGCGGGGCTTGGTGTCGTGCCGGCGTTCGTCAGACTGAGTTAGGCAGACCGTCACTTAGAGTCGCCCTTTTATTTTTTAATGTATAAGACTCTTTGAATTAGGATTGGAAGCCACAGAAAAAACCACATGTAACTGTTACTCGCGTTACAATGACCCAAAACGGGGAGGCCCCCAATCCTGATACATCGGGGCCTCGTGCTTACTCAGCATGTGCTAAACGGGCGTCTGGTGAATGGCTCGCTGGGCAGAGCGCGGTACCATGTGCCCGGGGCGGAGGGGAAGCAGGATGCGGGGCAATGTGAGGGACGTCGCCGTCAGCGTGTCAGAGCTGGAGGCTGCGGAAAGCTCTCTACCGCCAGGCCCGTGCGGCACTCAGGCATTCGGTTGTCTGTCCCCCGTGGACGGATGACACTGGGATCAAGGCCTGGGAGGACTTTTGACTCGAGGTCACATGGCTAGGAAGTGGTGGAACCTGGACTGGAATTCACATTTTCTCTTTATCGAACTTTCTCTGCGAGCAGCGACTCGTGTTCAGAGGTATTTTTAGGGAGGTTGGTCTGAGAGTAGTACAGACTGAGGGGACATCGCGGTCCCCTCTGAGGTGTGAGCTGTCGGCTCAGCTCCACCGTGAGTCAGCATCTGCTTTGGGAACTCCCCGCACTGTCCCTGGAACCACCCCCAGCTGGCAGACCGTGCACCCCACACCCCCCTCCTGTGGGGCCTCCTAGAACCACGGGACCGGTTTGGTCCGTTTGCTCTGCTCTCAGAGCTGGCATCGTGCGCGGTCTGCCACCCCGAACTGCTGCCGTGGCCATCAAGGCCTGGTTTGATCTGGCCCTGATGACCTGCCACACCCACTGCTGGCCACTCCACGCGGCGCCCCCTGCCCAAAGGTCTTCCTGCCGCTCGCTCCGCCCGAAATGCTCCTGTTTGTCCGTCGTGCCAGCGCCCGGCACAGTGGACGGAGGACAGACGACAGGTCCTGAGCCTCCGCTAGTTCCTCTCCTGCCGCCTCCCCTCGCCTGCGGTCAGCCGCTGCCGCCTTCATTCCTGGTTTGGCTGTCCGATCCCTCTGGAGTCACCTGCCTCCCTCCCGCTCACTGCCCTGTAGTGTTGTCGTCTGCCCGAGGTGGTCGTTCCTTTGTCGAGTCTGGCTGTTAGGAGGGTCTGCGGTGCGGACAGATCGTATTTGGGAAGTTCGCTGCTGAAGACCTTGACCTGTCTTGCCCGTGGGCCCTGAGGTGGTGATATTGAACTGCTCGGGACCTCACATGTGGGTCTCAGCTTCTTAAACCCGTAAAGGAGGTCGGAGGGTGTGCTTTTGGTGTGCATGCGTGTGAGCGCTTTCTTGTCTACAAAACCATATTTCGTATGGTTTTAAATCATTAAGCTGATTTATCATTCAAGCATTTGATCATCTCTTTAATGTGTCATGTGTATATATAATTACGTAAGCATAATCCATACATCTAATTTTTAAAGCACAAAAATAGGAATTATAAAAGAATGAGAAAATGAAATAAACACCTAAAAATTGTGGTTTCTTCAACAGTATAAAGCCTTTTGGGTCTTACAAAAAATATGTATATATTTTTTTCATGACTAAAGGATGTTTTATTTTTTTAAATCTCGTTTTATACGTGGGAATTCAGGGACCTTCGATGATGTTGGTGATATTAGTCTTGGGGATAATACGAGGCTGAAGCTTTGGTTCTAAGTTTAGTCTTTTGAAATCTTAATTTCACGACCATCATATTTGAAAAAAATTAGCCCCTAAAAGGATCCAGGGTCGAGAAACTCATCATTTGCAGGATCTACCAAAGCACGACAGTCCCATCACCTAATAAAGCAAGAGCTTTTGTCAGAAACCAGCTAGAAAATGTCACCTTCCCTGTTGCCCGTCGGTGGTTTTTGCCAGCCAAGGCGCTGCGGTGAAAGCTTTTCACCCAGTGGACTGGAAACCCACTGCAACCCTGCTGGGAACGTTGGCGAGTTCGTTCCCGCTCTGTGGGCCGGGTCTGTAGCCACCCGTAGTTTGTGGCAACAGTTGCTTGACAGTGGAAACATTGTTGAACATCTTTTTAGCAGGTAATTTGATGGTTAATTTCAATGCACACGTTTTCTTTCAACGCCACATAAAACAGCAAGTAGAACTTTATTTTTGAAAGTGAAGAATTTCCAAGCGAACAAGTAACTGCAAAGTTTACATGAAAATAAAAAGGAAAAAAATTTTTCTGAAAGATGAAGGTGTAACAGTTTTTAGGTATTGACAAGAAGCACTAACCGGCATTGAGTTCACATGCACGCAGAAAAGCAGAAATCTTAATATGAAAGCTAAAGTCACACAGAGACGGCCAAAGGAGTCACAGTCCTAAATGTGCTGTCAACACACCGTTTAACACAATTGTCTGAATAATCTAAAGAATCACAGAAAGCTTGGGCTTTTAGGCCCCTTGTCAGCAGTAAGTCATTTGATTCTGCATCTGGTTCTGAAATGAATTGCACAAGCTTTGAGAATTTGAAATGATGATTGGCAGAGGGTGATAATTCTAAAAAAAAAAAAAAAGTTTGCTTTGCCACCTGGCTATTAAAAATGATCTTTCTATAACGTAGGTTTCTTTTTAAAAAGCAGTTATTTTCACACGGTTATTCCCTGGGAAACTGCGGGAAAGTGCCAGGAGGAACCTCTCATACCTGAAGTGCCTTTTCTTGCTGTCCCTTGAGTCCCCACACTTCCCTTTGGAGGAACACAGTGTTAGTGACAGAGGGTTCTGCTGAGCACCCCTCGTGTGACTTATAGCACATCTCCTCAGGGCTCTGTAAATTTTGCCTGGTCCATGGTGGCAGCGTAGGAATTTGGGTTGTGTAGTCGAGGTAGGGTTGTGCCTCTTCGTTGCTTTTCTCAGTCTATAAGTATGCTGTCTGCTGTGACATGTGGCCATTTTTTTTTCTTGGCCGAGGGCTGTTTTCATATCTCGGCAAATGTCCTCTTTGCTCTTGCCCATCCTCTCGGAAGTCCAAAGTGCTGCAGACGCGTCTAGATTGCTTCTAACCCCGCAGTGGAGGGCGAGCGCGGTCTCGGCCGTGTGCAGGTTGGGAGTCTGTCTCAGGCTCGTGAGAGAGAACCCCCAGTAGAATGAGGTGCTAAGAATGTTGGCCTGTGATTCTGGACTGTGGTCTTCAAATGTTTGCATCTACAGCTGCTAAGAGTTTTAGAAAATGCTTTATCCCATTGCATATTTCTGACATGTTTTTTCCATCATGGGTGAAGACTTGCAAAGGACGTAATTTCTGACTTGTAAATACTGACATTTTAAAATAACTTTCATTCTTAAAATCGTATCGGGTAGGGTCTAAATACCGTAATAATTTCACCTACTGTCATCCATTTAAGAATAGATGAATAAGCTCTTATTTGAGTTAGAAATGTTCGTTTTTTATTTTTTCTCCTTGAAATCATATTTCGATGTTACTCTCCCCAAACATATGTTAATTTCATTTATTTTTATGCTTGAAAATTTTTTCTCCATCATTCTGTCATTCTTCTGCAACGAAAATTTGCACATGGGGATTCTCCTTGAAATCATATTTCGATGTTACTCTCCCCCAAAATATGTTAATTTCATTTATTTTTTATGCTTGAAAATTTTTTCTCCATCATTCTGTCATTCTTCTGCAACGAAAATTTGCACATGGGGATGATTTTCATAAGCCTCCTCGGTGTTAATCTCTTTTGGATTGCATTATCGTTATAGCATAAATAATCAGAACAAGACAATACATTTTGGTGAGTCACTAAACATGAAAGGTAGAATTTTGTTGGAAAGCAACTTGATGAGCTAGATGGAGCTCTCCTGCCTAATAAATCATGTACTGGGGGATCATTACTAATGCTAGGATAAGATTTCTTGTGCATATGGATATACACTTTGAAAACCATGTCGGCCATATGCAGGTGGCAGGGGGAGGCCTTTTGTTGTTTCGAGATCACTCAGTTTTTACCTTTCAAGTTATACGTCAGAACCTGATGTGTTTTTATGGACCAACCAGCTTGCCACTCGCCTCCTTTTAATTTTGTTGTAGGTAGAAACCTGGAAACCTCCAGACTCGTAAAAAGAGGATGTGTTACCCAGTCACTGAGTCATTCGCTTTGCTGTCAGCGCTGGGGTTTCAGGTCACCGTGCCGCACGGGTGCGGGTTTAGGCACCCCGGGTTCCAGCCCGGCTTAGCCAGTCGCATCCTGGGTGTCCGTGTGGCCGTCTGTGGAAAGAGGACCCTCGGCCCTGAGCAGTTCCTAGTTCTGTAGCTCTCCTGGAGTGCCCCAGAGCTGTTCTCACACACCAAGCTGGCAGATCATTTCCCTGCTCTGCTCTAAACCCTGGGTGGCTTCCCGTCTCGCTCCCGAGGCCCGCAGATGGGCCTTTGCTCTGGCTCTTCATTCTGGGGACCCCCCCCACCCCCAGAGGTCAGCGTGCTCAGCCCTCACCTCCTCACCGTCACCCTAGTTAGGACCGCACACAGTAGGCACTCAGATGCGTGTCGATCAGTGGTGGAGGCGTGCGTTACTTGGCGTGGTGGCCTCTTCCAGAGCTGCTTTTCAGCGTCCCAGCCTGCTCGCCTGGGCTCCCACTGGGAGATGTGGGTAGTTGTGCCTTTGCCGCTCACACCTATACTTCCTCTCGGGGTCCCTTCTTCTGGGCTGCATTGCTGACACATCATCAGCCACCGAGCTTGGTGGGTACACATGCTAGACCGTTTAGGTGCCTATTTAATGGTGCGTTAAAAAAACAACTGCAGAGTGACCTTAACATCTTGCTGTCATGTTCTTACTAGGGATGTCAATCATCTTTTTTAAAAAACAAAACTAAACTAAGTGCTAATGGTAGGAACTGGATCTTTACCTCAAGACATGCAAGGGGAGTAGGTCTTTCAAGCCGAGGGCGTTATCTTCCCCGCCGGAGGTGGGTGGAGTCATCATCTTGAGAGACAAGCTGCCCGGGCCTCGGGCGGCTCCACTGAACACGGGCTTCGTAGCACGGGCTGCCGTGCAGAGTGTGGTGTGAGACACGGGGTAGCTTTTTAGGTTTTTCCGAGTTTAGTGTGACTTATAGGGATGGGCTGTGTTCTTATTGAATTAGGCTCAACAAGGATGCTCCCCAAAGCTTTATTATACGTGTCACCCCAAAACACTGGACTCCTTTTGACAGTGCAGGTGATATATAATTACATGTATTACAAATGTTACTTTCTGCTGTAAAACAGAGATCTGAGATGCTGCCATTTAAAACGTTTTCTTTTGCCGACAAGAGACAGGAAGATGCTGTAACTCTGCAAACTGATGCAGTTCCTTTCTAGCGATCTGAGATGCTGCCATTTAAAACGTTTTCTTTTGTCGACAAGAGACATGAAGATGCTGTATGTAACTCTGCAAACTGATGCAGTTCCTTTCTAGTGAGCTGACAGCGGGGTTGGTGATGAGCCGTTGTTCCGAGCGGGACTAGAACTCAGAACTCGGGGCCGAACCAGGGGCCAGGTGGCCTGCCCCTCTGGCAGCTCACGGGTTGGCATCCCTGCCAACAGGTGTGTCGGAATTGGCGTGACCTTCACGGAAGCAGCTGTGGCAGGAATGGCCTTGTGTTTCTGCTCTGTGGCTTGTTGGTTGTCTGAGGGAACTTCCTCCAGGATTTCTTCAGAAGTCAGGCTTGGCGAGGAGATTGGCTAAGAGACCTGACATTTTGGGGCATCCCCTGGGGATCCATTAATTTGTTTGTTTTTGTTTTTGTTTTGAGATAAAGGCATGCTCTTGTGATTGGTCGTTTTTGCCTTTGCAGAGACAGTGAGCATTTGAAAGTGGAGGGAGCAGAACGTTGCGTGACACGCAGCATTTGGACGAGAGCCGGTGAGCCCCCGCCCGGAAGGACTCGCCGGCTGAGCCAGCCGAGCGCGTCGCCTGACCGCTCGCCGGCCGCCGCAGGACCTGGGCGGGAGTCTCGCTGGGGCCTGAGCCTTCGGGGCGTGACAGAGCCGAAGTGCTTTGCCTCCTCCCTCAGGCAGCAGCCGGGGTCCAGCCCCGGTTTGCTCGGGAAAGGCTTTCTTGCTTGCGTCCGGCAGCCTCCTTGCTGCCCGCTTCGCACCAGGCACGGGAGCCCGACGGTGTCCGGGTGCGGCCACCCTGGTGGCCACGAGGCCCCCGCACAATCCTGCCGCTCCTCCGTGCAGACCACTCACCGCCTCCCTGTCTGTCCCCGGAAGGGGGGTCCTGTCTTGCCCTCACTCGCTCTCTCGGCAAATACGTACCGATTTCTTACGAAGCGGCAGCGGCCCGCCCTCCGCGTGCGGGACGACCGCGCTCCACACCGCGTGCCCCGCGCCCTTTCAGCCCCTTCCTCAGCACCGTCGGGCTGTCGCCCTCGTCGTGCCTCTCCTTTTCAGCTGTGGGCAGACGCTTGCGCACAGATACAGCCCTTTTCACGTAGACGTCCCCCGTCTTGGGAAACACCCGAGGTCTGGGACCGGTTGCGGCCTCGTCAGCTGCGTCCCGGGCAGGGAGGTGCCCCTGCTGCCACCTGCTTCCTGGTTCTCACCGGAAGATGCCATCCCTGCCGAGGAGGGCGAGGTCGCCGCATTCCGGGGAAGCGCCTTCGTCGCAGCTTGGAGCCTTTTTGTCTTTGACGGCGATCTTTCCCTGGTTCCTGTGTTTGTACCGATGAGAAAATAGCTTAGAAATTTCGTTATCGTGACATTGCGTAGCGACGCTTGGGACGTGGTGAAGTCTTGTCTCCTCTCCCCTCACCCCCAGCGAGGGTTTCCCTGCTGGGCACCGCTCGTGGAGGGGGGGCAGAGGGGCCGTCACCTCTTGAAACTGCGTTGCACTTACTGAGGGGACGTTTTGCTGGGGGAGCGTTCCATCCAGGGGGCCAACATGCGGCCAGCAGGGAGCCCTTTTCGATGAGGTGTGACACTCTCTCTGTCTCAGGCTGCGAGGGTCCTGGAAGCTCACTGGTTTAGAGTCAGAAAGGTGTTTTTCTGGTCCCAGCAGTGAGGTGGGCGTGGCTGACAACGCAGGGGGAAGGTTCGGGCCTGTCCTTGTTGGAGCCCAGGGCTGCTCAGTCATTGGGTGGCTGTGTGGGCCCAGCCTGCATACGTGGGCACCCGTTCGGATTAAAGAAACACGTTGACGTGACAGCAGCATCGTGCCCGCTCTCGTCCCCCATCCGAGTTTTATGTCACGTACTGGGTGGGGAAAGGGGACGTGTCAGTTCAAACCCAATCATCTACAGCAGCCGGTGCACAAAGATTGCCTAATATTAGGAGGGAGAAACCAGGAACTAGCAGTGGAAATGCGATTTTTTAAAACGCGGAGATAAATGAAAGGAGAAATGACCAGAAGAGTTGAAAGCGGTTGTCCCTGGACGTGGCTGGGGTGAAGGAGGAAGGACCACTGGTACCTGGTCACGGGCCTTGCCGCGGGGGTAGCTGTCCTCACTGCCACCGCCCCACCTTCGCCACACCTCGTGCTTCCTGGCTGTGCACCATGTGCCAGGCCACATTCCACTTCCCTCCCTGTCTTAGGATTCACGGAATCCTTCCGCTCTTTGAGGCAGGCACCGTGGTGCTGCCCGCTCCACGGATGAGGGACATGAGGCGTGCAAGTACCTGTGCCCCCATCAGTACACTACGGAGGGGCGGTGGTACTAGCCGTCTTGTTATACGTTATTTTAACTTTTACCAAACCGATAACATGCAGGTGAAATGTTTAATCCTGCGCACGCACACAAGCAATGGCATCTGAGAATAAGGACAGCCAGATAAATAGGAGGGCGTGAGCTGTTCCCCGTCTACGTGACATAAACGCAGGTGGGGGACGAGCAGGGTGTGGCCGATTTGGCGCTCGTTCCAGTGAGGCGAGGGTTTCGTGGGGTCGCCGTCTGTTTAGCTTTATTTTGTGACTTGCTCATTGTCCCCCTCAACCGTTCGGTTTGACTTCATTCGTTTGTATAACTGTTCTGGAACCTTATAAAGAATTAATTGCTAGAGGTGAAGCTTCTAGAAGAAGCACGGGGCTTCCGGTAGACTGGGGGCCTGGGGCGGAAGTGGGTGGTCTGCAGGTCTCTGTCGTCTTGGGTCCGAGCTGCCCTCAGAAAACGTGACGGGTCACAGGGAAGCTCGAAGATGTGGCGCAGGTGGACACGGGCAGGGGAGCCCCGTCTGGGGGCTGGCGCTGTGGGACGTGACTCAGGACGGCAGGGCCGGCGCCGTCTCGACTGTGTCTCCGCAGGAGGCTCTGGAGCTGGGCTGTGGAGCGGGAATGTGGGGCTGGGACGTGGGGGTGACTCGCTGTTCCTCACCCAGCGCGCCCAGTGTGGGGGGCAGGGTCGGGAGAAGAACCGTGGTTTTTGGGGTCTCAGGTGGTAACCGGTGGAGCAGTGGAGGAGGTCAGGGTGGTGCCTCTGCCCTCGGGATCCCAGCTGCAGGAAAGTGTCGTCTGTGGAGCCCGAGGCAGATCCCGGAGGGGCTGGGGCACCAGCGCCACCGCAGCCTGTCTGGAGCTGCGGTTAATGGGGTCCTGAAGCTCCTGGCTCCAGGCTCCCGGCTCTGGGCTGGGATGGCTGGGACACTGGGATGGCCTCCCAGATCAGAGGGAAGGGGGCAGAGTGGCAGGAAGGCGGGACTGTGACCCCAGGAACCCCAGGAAGCCTTTTCTTCCCCAGGAAGCTGAGTTTGGGAACTAATTAGAGTTTTACACAGAATGATAAGATCCAGCATTGACAGAGGAAAACGAGATGAATGTCTGCCTAAAACGCATTTTTCCCCATCTCTGGCTCTGACTGAGCTTTTTCTGTTGGCCGTTAGTGACCAGTTTTGTCGGGCGATGGCCGTGCGGGGTTCTGAATATCTGTATTAGCAGGAAAGGCTGGTTTCAGAGGGGACAGCGTGTCTTTTGGAACGGGTAGCAGAGGGTTTTCTGGCTCGAGGTAGCTTTTCTTCCCTTGCTGCTCTCGGTGGGGTGCCCGGCTCCCTGTTTTTGCGTGCAGACTTCACCAGGGTTTGCCGAACGGCCACTAGCCAGCCCTCCGCTTCCGCAGCTCGGCCATCCGCGTGGAGCAGGTGTGACGCATAACACCCGGTACCCAGAGATCGACTCAGCGACGGTCTGGAGAGGGAAAAAGGACAGACCACTGCATGTCTCCTTCGGGGACGGTCACATCGGGGGGCTGGATAGAACCAGGGAGGAGTCCCCGCAGCGTCCGTCCACGTTCAGTGAGAAGGGCGTTAGTCTGCGACCGCCGTGCAGCCTGGCCGGATCGGGCATCCCAGGGCCCTGCAGGACGGCGAGGGCTGTGGTCAGGCTGGGCCGCGGCTGCTCTGAGCCGGGCATCCCTGGGACATCGGGACGTCCTCCCGAAGGCCGTCATTCCCCGCGGTCCCCTCGCCGCGTCCCGGCTCCGGTTTCTTGGCTCCGGGTCGCCCCTTCGGCTGTGGGGTATGTGGCGTGTGAGCGCAGGGTCCTGGCCCTGCCTCTGGGCTCGCGGGCCGTCGGGCAGCAGACGTTTTGCGACACCACACGGGTCACCGAGAACAGACGGCAAAACCGCTCTGCTGTCGGGTGTTGGGCTGGTGCCCAGAGGTCCCAGGGAGCACCGGTCCCCCCGACGATGCCCCTCTCCTGGCTCCGTCAGAGGTGGGGACGTGGGGACGTGGGGACATTCGGGCTGGAGCAGCTCAGGGCACAGCAGGTCGTCTCGGTGATTTTCCTGCCCACCCGTGTTTGCGGAGTAAAAGGAGAAAGTTATTCCAACTTTAACTGCATTTCCAGCCCTTAACTCGTCAGGCGTATTTTTGAGGGTTTTTTTGTTTTGTTTTGTTTTGTTTTTTTGTCTTTTCATGAAAAATGAAACATGCCAAACTACCAAATGTTTATATTTTTAAAAGGAGGCCAAGTATTACGTCTGCCTGATAATCCGGCGAATTCTCCCCCGTCGTCACCCCCTCCAGCCGGGAGTGTGCAGAGGGTCCTTCTCCAGAAAGGAGCTTGAGTCAGCACAAGTGATTCTTCATCTCGGCCGCGGTGCCTCCCTTCCTGAATGCCATCCCTCGCCGGAACGCGTTGTACAGATGATTTCCCCCTCCTCTTCCCCTGCTCTGCTCAGTGCTTACAACCTGTGAAAATAATGGGCGGTGTTTCTTCCGGGCCCCGAGCGTCACCAGGTGCAGGCGTCAGTGGTACCCTGCTGATCCTCCTTTGCCGCCGCCACGCCCTAGCCATGTCCCCCGGCCTGAGAATTTTGCAGCCGGGGACGAACGAGGGCGTTAGCTTCCTGGGCGCCCTTGACTTCCACGAGCACGAGGCTCTGGGTGCACGCCCGGGGCTGTCGGGGCGTCCGTTCGTGGAAGCAGGCGTCCTTAGTTACTGGAACGTAAAGATCTCATCTTCGAAAGTTTCTTCCTTCACGGGTTTAGCTTCCTGGCTGCTGACTTTCCCCAGCCCTCTCTCAGCCAGAGCCGTGCAGTCAGCATTTCATGCTCTGGGAGGCGTGGAGGTTCGGGACCCATTCCTGCCTCCCTTCATTTTGGGGTTCCAGCTGTGGGCAGAATGCCCACCGCAGGCAGCAGTGAAGAGTGGGTTCTGGACTGGCTTCCCCAGGCCTGAGAAAGCCTACGCCACCCCACACAGGAGCAACGGGCTTGGCCTTTAAAGCCACCACTGCCCCAGGGAGGGACAGAGAGCAAGTGGGGTCTGGTGCTGAGATGCGAGTGAACTTGTTCACATGGCTTCTACGCATCCCGTGGGAGAGGAAGCTTTGGTCGACCTGCTCTCTCAGACGACTCCGGAGGCCGACAGGCAGTTAGTCACCCCCAGCGCAGCTGTGCAGCTGTGGGCAGGTGGCCTCAGTGGTGACTGGAGGCCCCGCCCAGGCCCGACCACAGCTCTGCGCTCTGAGTTAGACAGCACATTGCTAACTCAGCCTCTTAAAAGTCCGCGTTTTCCTGAGCTCACGTCCGATTTCTGTCTGACGCGGCTCCCCGCGCCCTGACTCACTCCCCGCCCTACCTTGTCTAGTCCATCAATAACCCGTCCTTTTCTTGTCCCAGGCCTCAGACGCCCTCCT
>NW_006432945.1:17975243-18001935 GCF_000325575.1 Pteropus alecto | reverse complement strand
CGACCACGTACTGTAGGAAAACATAATGGGGAAGATTTCAAGTGAGTTTGAAAAGCCAAATTGTCCCCCCTCTGAAGGTGGCGTTAATAGCTTGCGGGGCGCCCTCCACACGGGGAGACCAAAAAGAGAAGGGACAGGTCTCTAAAGGGGAACGTGACGGTTGCCACTGCTTTCCCAGCCTGGACCAGTCAGCGGTGCAGAATGTTGGCCAGGCGATGTGTTTTTTTTGTTCCCGTTTTGAGCTGTCCTGCCTTAGAGGGATGGACACCTGTGAAATAAACGAGTGGACATCCGTTATCTCTGGAATAGCTTGTGACTGGCAGGGCGCGACCAGCCCTCTCCAGGGCTTCGTGGCAGAAGCAGCAGCCCTCCGTTTGGGCGCGCTGGCTGCAATCAGGCTTTCTGAATGCATCCCACAGATGCCTAGTCCTCATCCCTGTCTGAATGTCCACTTGTTTGGCAGCAAAGATGTCCCAAAGTCAGGTGCTTATGCGTAGCAGCGGACCCTGTTTCCTTGTTCAGAACAGCTCACAGCGTAACACATTTCAACAGGCACAGAATGCACCGTGGCGGGAAGCAAAACTTGTTTTCACGTATCTGTGCAGCCACGTCCCAGTTTTTGCATTTTAACGAGGACCAGCAGAACCTTTGTCAGCTGAATTGCACATCCCAGGATTTCTGTGGATGTCTAGACATGTACGGGCCAGTAGGGTATGTGCTATTAGAACCTCTGTCGGTGACGTGCTGGAAGTCACTGTCTGAGGCTGGCGTAGAAGCAGGGCCAGCTGTAACGGAGAACGGCAGGTACCAGGACGGCCGGTGGGTGCAGAGGTGGGGACGGAGCTGTGCAGCATCCCAGCCGGCCTGGGCGGAGAGACCGCGCGCTCACTTCCCTGTCCTGGCCGACTTGGAACCCTGGGCGGAGGCACAGAGCAGGGAAGTGAGACAGAGTCTGCTTCCTGCCCGTCCTCTGGGTAAGGCGACGGACCTCGCCGTGTCATCTCTGTAAAGTGGAAGGTGTCTGTGGCACCCAGGGCTTGAGAAGATAAAGTATGAACATGCCGTAGGTATGAAAATGTTTTTAAACTGTAAGGAGCTATCCAGGGCAAAGTGATATGTGTCTTCCGGTGTGGAGGGATTGTGCGTTAGCTGTTATAAACAACGTGTTACATATTGTATAACATGTCTAACCATCTCCACTCACAATAGATGATAAAGAGCTGACACAGCTCTTTAAAGGCGTGGCCAGTACCTGAAGCTGCTCTTTGAAACCTGATTTCTTTCTGCTAAGCTGATCGGGCCGTCGAAGCCGAGGCTGCTGCTCGTGGTCCCCAGGGATCATCTGATGCATCAGTGCATTCAGCAAACATGAGGTGTCTCTGACATCCTGGAAAGTTGCCGTTTTAGGTGTTGAGTGAGTTTTGTTGGTCGTCTTTAAAGGTTTTCCCCGAAGTGACCTGTAATGAGCTTTAAAGGCACGGAGCTTAAAAAAAGAAACAAACAAAACAAAAGTGTAACACTCCACCCTCGGTTCTCAGCTTTAATTTCTTAGTTGCCGTTCTTTTTTCTTGCTGCGACCGGCCCTCGGGGTTGCAGGAAGGAGCCTTGGAATGACTTCAGTGAGTGAACAAGGAGTCGTGACAGGTGTAAGTGTGTCAGCTTGCTTGTGTTTATTCGGCCCAGTGGTGATTTAACTGTTAACCCTCGTAACGTTACAGCTTCGGGCGCATCTCGTGGGAGCCGGGAGGCCTCGACAGATGAATTAATTAGCGAGCACGTCCAGAGTCCAGCGTCACTCCGTTGGCAGCTGCAGCTGTCAGCTGGGACCGGCATTTAGAGCCGAGAATCGTGGGTCTGCGTGAAGTGCAGCCCCCACGGGCGCTGGGCTTGCCTTTCTAACTTCGGGAACGTGTTGACACAGACGAGACCCGCGTGGCCGTCAGACACGCGCCCTGCACAGAGAAGGCGCCTGGGGGCTTGGGAAAGCATCTGGGCTCAGAGCAGCCGCAGCTCCCGGGCTCTGCACACCTGCTTCGTCAGGGGAGCCTGAGGTCAGCCAGGGCCGCGCGCGGTGGGCGGGAGGGGTCGTCCCTCCTGCTTTGAATCCCCGACGAAGGGAGCATGAGAGAGAGCGGCTTCCCCAGGCGCACACAGCGAGCAGGTGGCGCGGCGGTGCTTGAACCCCGTCCTCTCTGAATCCTCGTTTCTCCTGGGCTCTAATTTATCCAGCGGACATCGAGTGCCTGTCGTGTCCCTGGTACCTGGCCCACGAAGGCGAGTTAGGCAGCCGCGGGAGGCGGGTGAGGGGTAAGCCGTGACAGTGCAGTCGAGCAGGTGGCGTGATGCGGGGTGCAGAGTGCGGTGGGAACGCGGGGGGCGGGGAGTTGGGGGAGGCAGGGGGAGGCGACCGCTGAGCTGGGGTGGGAGGCGTGAGCAGCAGTCAGCCGGCTTGGAAAGGGGGCGGGGACACTCGAGGGCGGGGACCAGCAGCGGTGCTCACGCACACGTGGCAGGAGCAGCAGGTCGAGGCCAGCTTGACAGCCCCGTGTGCCAGGCGAGGCGTTTGAACGATGTCCCGTTGCCGCTGGTGCCACACGTCCTCCTCCTGCAGTCCCGGCTGTCTGGTGACTGTCGTGGTGCCTGCCCTTCCTCCCACTGTCTCTCCTTCCCTTTCTCACCCCTCCCGGCCTTCGCCTTCGCCTGTCAGCGTCGGCCTCACACGGGAAACGGTTCGGTGCCCTCGCCAGACCTGCTCTGTTCTCTTCACGAGACTTCGCGAGAGACGAGGGAAGGGGGCGTGGCAGGAGGGCCGGAGGAGGGCTTGTCGCTCAGGACGGTCCAGACGCCCTCGCGTTGGGGTCTGCCAGTGTGGACAAAGGAGGGAGGCGCCCTGGCACACGTCGTGTGTCCCAGCCACGGGGCCCCTTCTCGTCTGTCCTGGGCTCTGGGCGTGAGTCCCTGGTCCTTCGATTCGGGGGAAGAGGGGGAGGCTCAGAGAGGTGAAGTGACCTGCCCGAGGTTGCTCAGTCCAGAAGGGATGGAGCCGAGGGGTCCCATGGCGTCTGCCCAGCTCCTCCCGCATGCCCTGTGCCTCCCACCTTGTCGCTGGGCCTGTCGGTGCTCGCCCGGGTGTCGGGGTGTGGTCGCGGTTCCCAGTCTAGCCCACGGCCACCTTGCTGACATTGGCTCGGTCTTGCTGACAGGTGAGCGAGCCAGCAGCCAGCTGCTCTGATGGGCCTGGGAACGTGCCCCTGGAGAGAGCGGCCCAGTCCAGGAAGGTCATGCTAGGCCTTGCAGCACAGACAGGTGTCTGGACCTGTCACAGCATCTGCTGAGCGGGCAGCACCTGCTTCATATCACGTCCCGTAGGCTGCAGGGACTGGGCGCTGCCTCCCTGCCTGGTACTCGCACCGCAGCCCAGAGAGGCCCCCTGCAGGAGGCGCGTGCCCGAGCCGCAGCACCTGTACCTGGGGGTCTCCCCTTCCCTTCCTCCTCCCCCAGAAGGTGTTCGCAGTGGCCAGGCCCGGCACCCCACTCGTTCGCGGCAGCGGAGTCACTGTGGGAGCGGGGGCTGTTTGAACGCCCTCCATCTGAGGCCTTGGGGACTGTTTTGTTGGCCAGGTGTGCGTTGGGAGGCAGGGTGAAGCATGAATCGTGCCCTTGCTTGGCCTCTGCTTTCTGTTGCTAATGGCAGGTTCAATAACTGTGTTTTGAAGAATGAAAGAGATGAGACAGTTCACTGAGCTGTGACACTTAGGACGCAGGACTGGCGGACTGTGACTAGATCTGTCAGAAAGCCGCGTTCTCCACGTGTACTTGGAACTTCCTGGGACGAGTGTTCTGAGTGGGCGCCATCCTCCCGCCGTCCCCTGCTGCCGGGGTGGAGGCCGGCACCCATGGCAACCCCAAGCTTTCAGGAGAGGGGGGCCCTCCAGCCCAGCATCCTCCTCCTGCGTTGGAGGCCTCCGTCCTTGGCTGCTGCCTGAAGTGGTTCGCCAGCTTGTCGCTCATGCCCTGGCTCTCAGTCGAGTGTCACCTGCCCTCCGGGCCCAGATCTCTGAATCTGCCGCTGTGTTTCAGTCCTAAACCCCATCCTGTGAGCAGGACGACCGGACTGAACGGCGAGGACGCTCCCCAACCCCAGATCTTCCCCCTGCGCCCCTCCCCTGCCCTCCTCTCCTTGCGGGTGGCCGGTTCCCACTCTTGGGGCCGCTGTGCGGGGCTGGGGCTCAGCCCACGCGGCTTCCAGCACATGAGCATCTTGCTGTCCCACAGACCCCTCGTCACGGACTCCGGTCAGCGCCCTGCCCATTCCCCAGCTCCACACACGCCTGTCCCGCGGCCGGGCGGGCTTCAGATGGTCACCTCTGTCCCTCTGGCCGTGTTGGCCGCCTGCCTTCCCTGCTCAGCATCTTAGTCTCTTTCCCACCTTCGTGCCCCTGCCTGCGGGTCGTCTCGAGGGCTGTGTCCTCGCCACCACCGCTGAGCTTGTGTCCTCTGTTGAGCTCTTTCCACTGTCGATGGGGGCAGGGGATGAGGCCAGGGACTCAGGCTCAGCCTCCCGCGGCTCTGCATGAGATGTACACGGCATCAGCTCTTCGTCTCATCTCATGGCGAGTCACTGTCTTTCCCTCCCGCGTTTGTTAGTGTCCTCGGGCATGTGACGATAACCTCCAAGAGAGGAGAGACTGAGCCGCATGATTCGCCTTCAGTGCCTGATACCTCGCCGGGCGGGAGTAGGTGCTTGAAACTGCTTTTTGTTTATAAAAAGAAAAAAAGAGCCACTTCTCAAGATTTGCGTCTCACAGCAGTGAAACGGATTGGCCATTGGCCGTGCTTTACCGAATGCTTGCCACCCGTCTGTAAGTGGGTGTCCCCACCTGGCCACATTGCAGACAGGGAGGCGGAGGCTGGAGGGCCCTAACTGGCCACATCTGGATTCCCACACAGCTGTATGTGACTCAGGCTGTTTTCCCTTCACTGTGGCGTCTGGGGAAGCGAGCAGCCATTTCATGATGTCACTGTTACAGTTTCAGTAAATTATGTTATCATTTTCAGTGACTTGATGGTAATCGTTGCTTACTCTTGGGAGCTAGAAGGGCCTGTGACGGGGGCCCCTCGTCACCGACTCCCACTCGAAGGTCTTTGCCTGCTGAGAAGACAGTCTGGGCCGCTTGCCAGCCTCGGCGGAAGCCTTGGCCGAGCATGTGCCAAAAACATTCAGGCGTCGCCCGTTGGTGCCCTCAGCCGTCCCTCGTTCCCTCGTCCCTCCCTTCTGAGCCTCAGAGGACACAGCTCTCGGAAGCCGAGCCTCCACATGGGCGCGGAGCGTCTCCCGCTGCCACACAGACAGTCCGTTCGCGAGGCCGCCAGGCCAGGACATGGCTGCGTCCACGCCAGACGCCTCCTCGGGGCTGTCGTCCGGCCCCTCCCCCCCATGCAGTCTGATTCACCGGCTACTGGCAAATTCCGGTGCCTGAAACTGGGAGTCCCCTTGGAACCTCGAGGTTAGCGTGATTCCGATAGCCATTGAAGTGCCAGTGCTTGGGGAAGCTCGATTTACAGAGAAATGATTAAAAAGCGTTCTGAGCTTCGAGGTAGCGGATGGGACCGCTGAGGCCCGAGGCCCGTGTCACCTCTTTCAACTACCTGAACGGCCAGCTGGGGTCTTTTCAGCCCACAGGTCCTGTGTCATTGTTGAGTGGCCTTGACAAGACACTTAAAGCCTTAAGCGAGAATAAAAGAGGCCACACAGAGGCGCTCAGCAGGCGGTCGTGACCTTCCCTTTCCCGTGCAGTCTGGAGGGGACGCTTTCTAGGCTCGTGTGTGGAAACGGTGGGAAGCCCGTAATCGAGGCTCTCCCCGTGGGGCAGACACGGAGCTCGGCTTAAGTCAGGGACCGCGACGGGCGCTGGGCACCTGGGCACAGTTTTCTCAGTCTGGAGCTCACTCACCTCACCGGGTCTGGAACGCGGGGCACCGATGACGTGCCAGCCTGCGGGACACCGATGACGTGCCAGCCTGCGGGACACCGATGACGTGCCAGCCTGCGGGCCCGTGAAGAGAAGCGTGCCGCGTTTGGGGTGGCCGTCCAGGGAGCGGCCCTCTACTGTCCCTGGCCCCCACGTGTGCCGGAGGTCGGCTTTGCAGGGGGCCTGAGAGCGTGGCACGCACCTGAGGCCTCTGGGGACGCAGATGGGTTTGGAGCGAAGTCCCGCGGGCGGCGGGCAGGAGGTGCTTCGGAGAACGAGCGGCATCGGCCGCTTTCCGAGCGGTGTGCGGGGAGCGGGCTCCGGAAACGGCGTCCGTGGCCCCGAGGACCAGCACTCGCTCCCCGTGCCGCTCTCGCCTTCTGCCGAGTTGTCGTTTTCTCTGTGTCGGACGCAGGTCGTGCGCATTTCGCCGGCCGTGCGTGGGGGTCAGCTTGACGCCAGCGGCTATACCGGGAACCTGTTCGCGTGGGAAAAGGGGCTCCCACTTCCGCAGTCATGAACTGTTGGGGGACAGTGTGTCTGTGATTTGGGGGCTGCTCGCAAAGAGGGAAAAGCTCATTTCAAGCCGGCGCCTTCCGTGGGTTACGAGGGGGTCATCATCGGCCCCGGACGCGAACAGAGTGCGCTCGCAGCCAGATTGGGGCTTGATGTTTGTGGGCCTGAGCCGGAGCGACCCCGGACAGTGTGCCGGAGTGTGCCGGCTGTTGGTAGTGGGGTCCCAGGGACCTCAGGTGCTTCCGAATTCTGGTTTGCAGACGGTTTGGTCTGTGCCAAGGACAAAGTTCTCCGAAATGTCTACAGAAAGCACACGTGCCATGTGTCAGTTCCATGATGGATTTGCATGCATTATAAAAATGTCACGTCATTTATTTTTTAGTACTTTCTGCCTTATCTTCCCAACAACCAGGTAAGGGACCCCACCCGCCAGCTCCTGGATCTGCCACCTGCTTCTCTGCGTCTTTTGGCTTGTGTGGTGGTCAGGCTCACGGTGCCACATGAGAGAACAGAAAGCCACGGGGTTTTCTGCATCTCCAGCCGAGCACACCCCGCCCCGGGGACGATGGCCGTGGCCTCCCCCGGGCACATGGCTTTTCCTCCTCGCTGTTGTTCTGAAGGAAGGTAAATAGGCTGGTTATTTTTGTCACCTTTATAGGTGTCGGCAGCTTGTGTATGGGGTTTTAGGCTGGCTCTCTTTCCGCTCAAGCCTCCTCATGTAGTGTATCAAAAAATTCGCACAATATAAAGAAGAAAAATATGAGTTTTCCTTTCGTCGCCCAGATGTAAGCACCATTCAGGCTGATGTTTCTTCTGAGCTTTGATGCACGTATGACCGTGGAACTGCCTTTGTTTTTGGACGGAATTGAGAAAATAGTTTTGTGTCTCAGTTTTTTTTTAATTTAATGAACCCTGAGCGTCTTCCCACATCACCAGATGTTCTTTGCAAACGCGACTTGGTGGCCGTGCTGCATTCTGTGGGCAGCGATCCAGGATTTATTTAACAAGTCCCAGCCCCTCCTTCTTGATGGTGTAGGTTGTCATTGACGTTTTTGCAGTGATGGACATCTTCATGTGTTTTTCTGTTCCTTGTTAATTGTTTCCTTAGAACAAATCCCTACAAGTTGAATTATTGGTTAAAGGGATGAGCGTCGCCAAGCAGGTGGGCAGAGCCTTGGTGCTGGCTGTTGGCACCGCCGTGAGCAGGTTCCCGGGACAGCCGGGTCCCAGATGCAGTGAGCTGGGGCAATGCCCTCCTCGCCAGCAGCACAGCGAGGGCAGCAGTCGGAGCCCTCGTAGCAGAACTGGGCAAACCGTCGTTCCTGGCGTTTTTGCTCTTGCTTTTTTGGGGAGGGGCGGGGAGGACCCGCGGTGCCCTTCCTCAGTTCCTCGCGTTTCTCGTGGAGAAAAGTAGACCATGTCGTGTCGTTTTTACCCGTCTCTCACACGGAGGAGAGCCACTGGCCACTTCTTGTGCTTCAGTGGGAAGCGCCTCATGGCGTCCGCCACGGGAAGTCGTGTGCACACAGCTCCGTCAAGGCCAGGGACCCCGTGAGGAAGCTCGGGCCCTGGGCGGGGACGGCGAGCCAGGAAACGGGGCCGCAGCAGCCACAGCACGCTCCCTGATCAGACCGGACTCCGGTCAGCGGTGGACCATCACCCGGACTCTCGTTCTGTGACAGTGTGAGGCCATGCCCGATGCGCCCTCCACCCAGCACAAGAACCTGAGTCTCGTCCCTGACCCGGGCTTTTTAACAGTTACTTGGTGTGTGGCTGAAAGCCGAGGGATTGGCCAGTATGGGCGTAGGGAGAAGATTATTGGGGCAGGGAGCAAGTCTCTGATTATTGATTTCGGGGAGCAGTCTCTGAAGTCTTCCTGGAGGAGGAAGCCCGTTCCGGGGGACTAGGTGGCATGCCGTGCCCTGAGTGTGCACCGGGTCGGAAGGCCGAAGTTGGTAACTAGCGATGCCAGCTGCTGGGTTTTTCTTGTCTGTTAGTGAGGGAATTGGTGTCCATGACTGAGATGAGGGTCGTACGGCAGGGTCTGCCCCTCCGCTCCCCGTCATGGGTCACGGTTTCAGGTGCTCCTCTTTGGCACTCTGAGGCCAGACCGGACGTCTCTGCCTGAGAAATGTGACGTCAGCTAACTCTGCTCTTGTGGCGGGCTTGGCGCTGGGAGAGGTGTACAGGATGGATGAGATAAGACCCGCGCCCTGCACGCGTGTGGTTCAGTGGCAGAGAGGCGAGCGGTCATGTAAACACGTGCGTTTTTTATTTTGGTAAAATACACATAACATAAAACCTACCTGTTTTGAAGGTGGATGGCGGTTACGTGGCAGGAAGCACCCTCGCTTTGTGCAGCCGTCACCACCGACCCTCTCCAGAGCCTGTCTCATCTCCAGCTTCAACTCTGCCCCCATTAAACACTCAGTCACTTCCCCTCCCCCCGCCCCTGGCCGCCACCGTCTGCTTCCTGTCTACTGTGCATTGACTGCCCTGGGGACCTCATGTAAGTGGAATCATACGGTATCCGTCCTTTGTGACCGGCTTATTTCACTTGGCTGAGGGCCTTGAGGAACCACGTCAAGGTCCATCCATGTCACAGCAGGTGTCAGAATGTCCTTCCTTTCTAGGAGTGAAGAGACCCCGGTGTGGGACGGACCGCACTGTTTATCCGCTCACCTGTCAGCAGACGCTTGGGTTTCTTCCCCCTCCTGGCTGTTGTAAATAATGCTGCTCCGAGCGTGGGCGGACAGGTACCTGTCCAGGTCCCCGCCTTCCGTTCTTTTGGATACATAAGAAGTGGGACCGCCGGGTCGGACGCCGAGTACCCATGTGATGTTTTGAGGAATCGCTGTACCGTCTCCCCCAGCGGCTGCACGGGGTTCAGTTTCTACCGTCCTCACTGACCCTTGGTACTGTCTGTACCTAATGGATGGTTTTGACCTTCATTTCCTAATGATGCGTGTTGAGCATCTTTTCATGTGCTCATTGGCCATTTATGCATATTCTTGGGAGAAATGTCTGTTCAAGGCCTTTGCTCGTGTTTAAATCAGGTTCCTTTGGGTTGCGTTGCAGGAGTTTGTGTGTATTCTGGCTATCGATCTCTCATCAGATATGTGATTTGCCAGTATTTTCTCCCATCCTCTAGGTCGCTTTTTTCACGTGCGTTGATCGTGTCCTTCGATGCACCAATGTTTTTAATTTTGACGAAGTCCTTCTGCCTTTTCATTGCTCCCTGTGCTTTCGGCGCCGTGCCAAGCCCAGAGTTAGACGCTTTCCTCGCAGGTTTTCTCCTCGGCTTTGTAGTATCAGTTCTTACATGGGGACCTGTGATCCGCTTCAGTTAATTTTTGCACATTGCGTGGCGCGGGGGGCGGGGACTTGCGTGTGTGTGCGCGTGTGCGTGTGCGCGTGTGCGCGTGCACGTGTGCGCGCATGTAGACGTCCAGGTCTCCCAGTGTGCTTTGCTGACAGACAGTTGATGTTTATGAAGGAAGATGCTTAGCTGCTGCTCTCAGGACTTACTGAGCCGCAGTCTTTGGCAAGGGGCCTCTTTCTGAACGATTGAGGAGACTGGAGCCTCTCAGTCCATTATGGACAGGCGGCCCCTACGGGAAGCCGGCCCAGGGGAACGTTCTGTGTGTGCTGTTTCCTAGAAATCTGCAGGAGCCATTTCAATTGATGGGGTGGGAGTGGGGGGTCAGGAAGGTAGGATGAGAAACGCGGGTGTCGAATGCGCTGCTTCATTCCATCTTCGGTCACACACGTATTGTTTATAGAAGGCTTGTTAGGACCGAAATTCCCCGTTGGCCTTCAGTTTGTGGTCTTTTCTGGTGGGGTGTGTGTGTTCGTGCCCATTTTAGCTATTTATGGTGGTGGTAGGAAGAAGCAGGATTTCATACCCCTCACAGAATACCCCACGGGGGGTGTTTTAAAGAACAACTACTTTACCAATGGCCGTCTGTGGCCTACGACATGCTCCCAGGTTGCTACAGATTTTGGCTCCTAGCGGGGTGCCACGGGCCCTGATCCGCAGCGTGCCTGCGGCTGTGGGCTGGGAGGCTGCAGACCGGGCCAGCATCTCCTTCCGATGAATTCCAGAGGGACCAGCTGCAGGTCCTTCTGTGACCTTGTGTGTGTGCACAGGAAGCTCCTCACGATCTCATTTCCTTTCCGTTGGTGCCTCCGTGCTCCCCGGTGTCTGGCCCCCGGCAGGGTTCAGGGTGCAGCCCGCTGCTGGATCGGTGCCCTCTTGTGGCTCACCTTTGACCTGGTGGGGATCTTGGGAGTGGAAGGCAAAGAAAAGGACCCTCGGGAGAAAACACGGGGGATTTATTATCAATCGCTACACGTGACAGTCTTCTAAGTATCAACTGATTTAAAAAATCACAAGAGTCATCAATTTAGCGACACAGATAGACATTTTCTGCAGGAAACAGCACCTTAAAGTAAAAAGACAGTTAAGTGTAAAGAACGTTTGTGATACAAATGAGAAACGACCATTTTCTTGATACAGAAAGAGCTTTTATAAATCAATTAAAAAAAAAACAATGCCTCGGCAGAAAAGTCAGGCCAGGATATCAGTAGACCGGTTGCAGAAAAAGAACAGCAGAAAGCTTCTGGGTGTGTAAAAGATGTTTCTCCTCGTTTAACGTAGACGGCACCAAGTGAGAAGTCGCTCGGAGTAAGAGGGGCGGCGTGTGGGAAGCGTCAGTGGTGGCCTGTCTGGGCTGGCATACGGGAATTCCCCAAAATGCAGATTCCGGGCCCTCGCACATGCAGTACTAGAAACTCATCCTACACGTATATACACAGACCCACGCGTAACGTGTATTTGAGAAAAAATTGGGCGCAATTCAAACGCCCATCAGTGAAGGAGCAGCCGCGGTTCCTTCAGACAAGGCACGCGAGGGAGAGGAGGCGGCCTTGGGGAACCGCGGGGTCATCCCAACCACACGCGCGGGCGAAGGTCCAGACCTCATTGTGCTGGAGCGGTGTTTGGGGAGTTTGCGCACACTCGGGGGTTCTTTGCGGAGACCACCTCTGAAGGGACGTGCACCTCTGAAAGGCAGCCAAGGACGCGGGTGCCTGGGACGGAGGGCGGGAGGGAGGCGGATTTCGCTCTCTCTGCTGCTATGGGCCGCGTTGGAGGTGTTGCCTCTGGAAAGGCCGGCGGCCTCGAAAAGGGCAGTAGGAATAAGTCAAGTAAGTAGAAAGACCAGGGTGGGAACTACAAAAAGGGAAACCGCGAAGTTCAGCTCGGGTTTTAGACCACCGAGACCGATGGAGGCAGGACGGAGTACCGAACTCTTAAGCCAGGGAGGATGGGCGCGAACCACGCCGAAGTCTTCAGCCGAGTTACAAAGTAAAAAGCTTCCCGATACAGTTTCTGGGAAACATTTGCACACATGGAACTGTGAGCGGTCTTAGGGCAGAGAGTCATCTTTAATGAACCTGTGTCTTGTGTTAACGACCCCCTGTCTTATTGCACATTAGCCCATGTGTGGCATGGCCGTCGTTCTTCAGAGCTGACGAGGACAGTGACAGTCTGAGAGCTCAGGTGGCCTGAGAGATAACCGGTGTGAGTGTGGTGGAGTCGGGAGTGAAGCCAGGTCCTACGTGGCCAGCCTGATTGTGAAGGACCCATATTTCGCCCTTTAGAACTTTGTGGCAATTGGGTAATTTCATCCGCCGTGCTTTTTTGTTTTTTTTTTTTACTCTGGCTTGCCGAGAAGTTTATCGGGCATCGCTATCAAAACACAGAAGCTGCCACAAAGGGCACTTTGGTGCGTCCGCAGCCTCGTCATTGCTACTCGTTTTGAAGACCCCAGAGCACGTCGCCAGATCTGGAGCATCTTAGTCACCAAGGAAACGTAGAAACGTAGATCAAGCACAGCGTACTGTTTTCAAGTAGAGCTGAAGTCTTTAAAAATCGGTAAAGTGTGTGCAGCATGTGTGATAATTATTAACCAGGATATTTGATAAAGCAGACACTCCCGTGTTCCAGTGAACAATAGTTTACTCTCAGGGCAAACGGCAAACACCAGGAGAAAGGCGATAAGGTGAAACGATACATTCCTATGACGTTTAAAACAGCAGAAACACGTTCTCTTACCGTTTGGAGGCCAGAAGTCGCAGACCCTTCTGGGAGCCCTGACGGAGAATCCGTGCCAGGCTCCTCTCCCAGCTGCTGGGGTTCCTTGGCTTGGAGACCTCCGTCTCGCCCTGGCACCCGCATTTCCTCCGTTCCAGTGTCTGCATTTCCTCCGTTCCAGTTTCTTGCAAGGACACTTGTCGTGGCGTGTAGGGCCTTCCCTTACCCAGGATATGATTTCATCTCGAGATCCTTCACCTTAGTCACATCTGCAGAGACCTTTATTCCAAATACGGCCACGTTCTGAGGTTCTGGGGGTTAGGACGTGGTCATCTTTGGGGGGGGTCACAATTCAGTCCACGACGGGGTCTCTTGTTTGGCCTCCCAAATTCACATCTGTCTCACATGCGAAAGACATTCATCCCATACCGATTCGTTATTAGTTAACTGGTTTTTGAGGAAAAGGAGTTTTGAAGCTGAATGTCTCACATTTAGAAAAAGACAACTTGCAGATGGTCACTAATCTTTTTGTAAGGTAAACTTTTCTTTCGGAGATGATCGTAGATTCACATACAGGTGTCAGAAATAACGCAAAGAGACCCACGTGCCGTCGACTCGGGCCCCCTCGTGATGGTGTCTTACAGAGCGCAGCGAGGCTGCTGAGCGTCTGTGTCACCGCGGTAGCCCCTGCCGTCCTGGACGGTCAGCCCCTCGCCAGTTCTTCGTTCCCACGCATTGGTCATGTCGAGGGTGCGAGGAGATGGACGTGCGTCGCATGTAACCTTCGGGGACTGCCATCCTTTCCCTTAGCATAATCCTCCTCGAGGCTTCATCCCTCCTCGTGGACCAATAGTATCGCGTGGTGTGGGTGCAGCACAGGCTGTTTGACCGTTCGCCCCGCGAGCAACACCTGCGGTCTCCCAGGTTGGGGCTGTCACGAATACGGCTTCCATGAGCCCGTGTGCCGTGTGTCTGTGTGAACTCGCGTTCATTTCTGGGGTAAACGCCCAGCAGCACAACCGTGGGATCCCATGGTAGGGAGCTGCATGCTTAGTTGTGAAAGTGTCAGATTGTTTTCCTAGTGGATGAGCCGTCCGCTTTTCTTCCCGCAGTGAGCGAGGGATCCTTTTTCTCCCCATCATCACCAGCATTGGGGTTGTCACTTTTATTTATTTATTTTTTTATTTTTGCTATTCCAATAGGAACGTGGCGAAATGTCATCTTGGATTTAATTTGCACTTCCCTAACGGTTAATGATGTGGAGCGTCTCTTCCTGTCTTTCGCCTGTGTCCTAATAGAATCGTTTGGTTTTTTTTTTTCGTTGTTGAGTTTCGAGAGTTCTTTACCTCGTCCAGGTGCTAGTCGTTTGTTTGATACGTGCTTTGCGAGTATTTGCTCCCAGGCTGTAGCTTCTTGTCTTCTCGTCCTCGTAAGAGAGAGTGTTTCGCTGAGCAAGTTTCACTCCTGATGAAATTCACTTGTCTGACTTTCCCTTTCATGGGTCACGCTTTTGGTGTCGAGCCTAAGAGCTGTCTGCCAAGCACTCGGTCCCGAAGACTCTCTCCTTTGTTTTTTCTTAATAAGTTGTATAGCTTTACGCTTTACATGCGCCCGTGATGCGTTTTGAGTTACTTTTTATGTCAGGTGTGCGGTCGGGGCCAAGTTCGTTCCGCGGTCTCTGTCTCTGCAGAAGGCTGTCCTCCCTCCGCCGAGTTGCTTCTGTACCTTCGTCACACCAGCTGGACACACTCGTGCGGGTCTAAAACAAAGTCCGGCCTGTGTCTCCTCAAAGTCGCTCCAGCTTCACAAATGAGTAGAGCACGACCGTCACACATTCGGGGGACAGTCACTGCCACTCCTGTTCTCCACCTGCGTACGGTGGCCCCGCGAGGTGTGGTGACTTTCAGTGTGGTGAACACACCGTCTTTTACAGAGTAACGGGGCGTGCGTCCCTTCGGGGGTTCCTCTGTTATTCGATCCCAGAGGAGTTTGGGCGCTTAGGGGTTGGTGGCGAGCGAGGCGCACACCGCAGTGTAGGGGTGCGGACAGGGCAGGAACGAATCGCATCCGAACACCTTTTGAGAGCCGTTCGGGTGGGGCTTGCCGGAAGGGACGGGCGAGGCCACACACACCCTGTGCTGTCGAGTGCGTGTTGCGTGTTCGCCCACGCGCGGCCTGCAGCCTGGACTGATCGGGCAGAGAGTCCAGCAGGCACGTGCTGTTCTCCTTTATTCATTTTTTTAAAACGGGGAAGCCAGCGTCCCTTTTGTGTCTGTCCCCCAGAGGGACGCCGGGTCCTGGGCCATACTTTCAGTCATAGGCTCATGTCTTTGCTCGGGAAGCCGGACCGCGTGCAGCGAGCGGGAGGCTTTCGCTGAGCCTCGGCCGAAGGCGCCCTCGTCTCCTCCGGGGACAAGCGGCTCAGCTTCCTGGGTCTCACCGTCTCAGCAGGGAGGAAAGGGACCCAAGCCTAACCTGGGCACACGAGGCAGTAAGAATGGACCATCCAGGCTCCCTCTCTGCTTCTGCCATTTGGAGACGGCTCCAAAGCAGCGACTTCACCAAAGCCAGCGGTCGGCCTGATGCAGGCTGTGTGTGTGTGTGTGTGTGTGTGTGTGTGTGTGTGTGTGTGTGTGGTGCTTTTTGTTTGTCCTGGAGGAGGACAAAGAAGTGACCACGGAGTCCATGTTGAGGCTCGGAACTAGCACGAGGAGGCTGAAATCAATCGGCGTTCTGTCCTGAGTCACTGGAATCCGGTGGCAAAGCTGGTGTCACCACCGGAGCAGACATGTGGCCCTGTCCTGTTTTGCCTTTGTCTGGTGGCAGCTGTTCCCCAGGCTGCGGATGGACTAGAACATGGCTTTCTGAGAACAGTGTGGGACACACACAGACACACACGCACGCGCA
The DNA here is from genome assembly GCF_000325575.1 of Pteropus alecto. Classification (NCBI taxonomy): domain Eukaryota; kingdom Metazoa; phylum Chordata; class Mammalia; order Chiroptera; family Pteropodidae; genus Pteropus; species Pteropus alecto. Next base: position 17,986,443 of record NW_006432945.1, on the reverse strand, counting down.
CACACACACACACACACACACACACACACACACACACCCTTTCCGTTTGGTGGTGTGGAAGGACCTCGGCGGTTTCGTTTTTGACCAGTTTGCCACCTTCCGGCTTTTCCCGCATTGCACTCAGCCACGTCGCTCACACTCACACGGTCACAGCCACGGCGTGCACACCGGGCGTGTTCTCTCTTCCACGTCCACCCGTGTACTGTGGCCTCCGCTGATCCTGCGAGTCGGCCGCGTGTTTAGCGCTAGGAGTGCGTGAGTCCTCCTCTGTCCTGCTCCCGCCGGGCGGTGTGCGTGCATCCATTTCATTGCGGTGAGGTTTTAAAGAGTTTGCTAATTTCTGCTCCCAAACACCTGCAGGGACTCACCTGTCCCCAGAGCATCCATCCCTGCCCCCTTTGTCATGTACTTAAGAGACCATTTGCTAGAAAGAACCAGGGGTAGGGGGCCAGGGTGACTTGCCGTGCTAGCGAAATGTTTATCAGGAAAATTAACTACCAAGGAAGCGTGATGAGCCTGTGCTTTGCAGCAAGGGTCTCCAACCCCCTGGGACCAGGTGGCACAGCAGGAGGTGAGGAGCGGGGGACCGAGCGAAGCTTCACCTGTATCTGCAGCCTCCCCAGAGCCAGCATCACCGCCTCAGCTCCGCCTCAGAGCATCGGGCATTAGATGCTCACACGAGCACCGGTCCCTGGGGCCAGAAAGGTTGGGGACGGCCGCTTTGCAGAACCTGCAGGGAGCAGATCGCAGAGCTTGGCTGAGACTGTCCACCTGGAGGCCCTGCGGTGTTCATGGGTGACACCATAGCAGCGTTTGTAGTGTCACATGGCAGCAGGTGGGGTCTTCCTGCCTGAAGCAGTAACGGAGCATCTGGCCTGCTCACACGATGAGCTGCCTGCTGGCCGTTCAGGGCAGGCGTCGGCTGACGTCCACGGCCCTTTCGGAAGGGTGGGAGGGTGTCCCGAGTCGGTGTCCCTCTCCTGGAGCTGGCTGGCTGTTCCCAGGCCGGCCTGGTGGCTTCCTCCCACCGGTCCTGCAGCCACGTGGCCCACGGGAGGCCACTTGGTGGGGCTCCAAAGTGTTGGGTGACGCACTCCTTTGCCCGTCTTTCTGTGGGGTGCACGTTGCTCTGGGAACACACGTGCCAGCAGCCCTCCTGGGGACCTGGTTTCACCGCTCTGAGCTGTCCAGCTGGGCTTGGTCGGCTGGTCAGCAGTGAGGAGCGGGGGCAGAGGGCTCTGAATGTGTCACTCATTCAGAGATTCTGGGCTGGATGGGAGGGTCTTCAGGGCCCTATCCTGGAGGACACTCACCCTGGAGTAGCACAGTGAGAAGGTGTCAGGGCCACCTCCCATGTGACGGTCACTTTAGAGCAATGTACTTCCCATTGCGATATGGGAACCTGTTGGAAACTGCCAGCTGGAGGGCCTGCTGGCCAGCTGCCGACAGCTCTGGGGGTTCCCGGACAGGAAGTGGCGCTGAGGACGGGGTCCGGCACACTCGCAGCTCAGCACGTGCAGGGGGCGGGCCCGCTTGCAAAGCCCGATGTCGGGTGTTCCCCGAATCGCAAGGCATTCTTCAGGCCCCCAAGTTACTAGCTTCTGACAGCTGGTTTCTTCTGAACATAGTCCAGATTCAGGCTTCAGATACCTCGAACAAGGGTGTGTGTGTGCGCGCGTGCGTGTGTGCGTGTGTGTGTGCTTTTAGTTTTTTTGACATACAGATCACTTGCCTACCTGTAGTTACGTGAAATTCTATGAAATTTCACATAAATGTTGACTTCAGTGTTGCAACAGGATGAAACGGTGTTTTGTTTCTGAGCAACTCCGGCTCCACGGGGGGTGCACATCTGGTGCGCCGTGAGGGCGACAGGCCCGTGGCTGGGGACTGGCACCAAAGCGACCCACAGAAGCTGGGCGAAGCCGCCTTGGCCTTGCTGCCGACGGTGGGGCTCGGAGCTGTGGTGTCGGTTCTGCCTGGACGGAGAGGCTCGGGGCTGAGTGACGCCCCCGCCCCCGACCCGTGAGCACCCCGTCTTCCACGTTCCGCCGCCTTTTCCATGTGTCTGTGCTGGGACACGAGCAGGCGGGGAAAGTTCACGGCGCCTTCGAGTAGCGGCTTCGGGAGAGGCTGGATGGAAGAGGAGGTGCACGGGGCTGGCTCCGTCCCGACGCCCACACCGGAGGAGGAAGGGGCCCCCGGCTTCCCCGCGGGCGGGTGTGTCCTCCCCTGGGCCTCGGAGCCATCGTCCGAGCTGGCGCCTTCGGGCGGCGCCTCCCAGGGTGTCGTCCCCGGGGCTGCGCGGCGGCTCGCGCCCCTGGCCGCCCCGTCACCCCGGCTGCCCGTCTGTCCCGCAGTCTTCCGTGTGTGCGAAGATCGTGCAGCTGCTGGGGCAGCACGAGGTGGACCACCGCCAGAAGCAGGTGGTCATCCTGAGCCAGGACAGCTTCTACCGCGTCCTCACCTCGGAGCAGAAGGCCAGAGCTCTGAAGGGCCAGTTCAACTTCGACCACCCGGGTGAGTCGGGCGTCAGGGGGGAGGAGCGGGGGGCATCCCAGCTGACCGGCCCTGGCTGAGACACGGAGGGCTGACAGCTACCAGTACGCGGAGCTGGCTCTGTGAACACCGACAGGCTCTGCGTCCTGCCCAAGGGTGACCTGTGTGAGCCCGTTACTGGTGGGGGCCAGACGCAGGAGAGAACATGCCCAGCTGCTTCTCCGGCCGCGATCTGAAGCGGCCGTGTCCCCGCTGTCCCCCGCCGTGCCGCTCGGGCGAGGGCAGGCTCATGTTCTGCTCACCGGTGGCCCGGGCGGCCGCCCCAGCGGTGTTCGCCCTGACGGCCCCTGACCTGCACCCTGACCCTTGCTGGCGGGGGGAGAGGTAGACTCAGAATCGTCGGAACCAGAGCCCGTGGGCGTGGCACTGTCCCCCAGTCCCAGGACTCCTGCCCGGTCCCCAGGTGCCCGCTCCCAGCACAGGAGCTGAGCTGGAGAGCGGAGAGCAGATCCGAGGCCAGGGAAGGAATGTCGAGGGAGGGAAAGGAAGTCCCCTACATGGCTCTTCGTCCACCCCGAGACGCGGAATTTGCTTTCTGCTTTGGGCGGAAACCTGGCTTTTTTGGCAGGTGGAGACCTGCCTCCCTAGGGGGTGACATGCATGCGGAAGACGCAGATCTGTAGCGATGCCCTGTGCACGGCAACAGCAGACATCGTCTTAAAATTAAGAAACCCTTTAACACTCTGATTTCTCCAGATGCCTTTGACAACGAACTCATCTTCAAAACACTCAAAGAAATCATCGAAGGGAAAACAGTCCAGATCCCCGTGTACGACTTCGTCTCCCATTCCCGGTGAGTGAGGCGCTCGGGCCGGGCGTGGCCGCCTTGCCCCGGGCAGGTCGCTGCTCGTCGCTCCAGGCCTGTCCCCATCCCCTGTCCCTGTCCGCTGCAGCCTGTCTGGGAAGGGCCAGTGGCCAGAGCGAGCCCCGTGGTGTGCACGGGCTGGGGCGTCTGTCCTGGCGCTCCCTGGAGCAGGCCGGACGTTGTCATTGGCTGTGAAGGGGACAGGCTCGGTGGCCTCTGGGCACGGGCCCAGGCCGCGTCTACTGAGGAGGACCCCAAAGCCGAGGTCATGCGTCTCACTGCCAGTCCAGATGCTGTCTCTTCTCCGTCCTTCTGGACCTTTCTTCCGTCCCTCCCTTCCTCCCTCCTCCTAGTTGCCCCAGGACTGGGGGAGGGGTGAGGTTGCTGGCAGGAAACTGAGCCGGTTTTGAAAGTTCAGAGCGTTGGGCTCATGGATGCCAGGCCTGACAGTGGCCTTGCAAACACCATGGGAGGAGGTGTCGCGCCTGCTCTGTCTCTGCTCTGCGTCCGGCAGCAGGTGTCCAGGCCAAGGGGAAGGACGTCTGCCCCAGTTTCTGCTTCGTGGCCAGAGCTCAGACCCCCCGCCCAGTGCTCATGGTCCGTCCCTCGCACCCCGCCTGCTCAGCCGCCGCCCGCCCTGTGCTTTGCAGGAAGGAGGAGACGGTGACGGTCTACCCCGCGGACGTGGTGCTCTTCGAGGGCATCCTGGCCTTCTACTCCCAGGAGGTGCGGGACCTGTTCCACATGAAGCTCTTCGTGGACACGGACGCTGACACCCGGCTCTCCCGCAGAGGTGCGTGATGCCCCGCCCGCCCGGAGTCTGAGGCCCGTGCCTTTTCTGATGGTCACCCGGCCCAGCCCAGCCCAGCGGGCGCAGTGCAGCCCGAGGAGGTCCTGCTGCCCAGACGACAGGTCACATCAAGAAGGGGTTGGTCCCTTCCTGTTGACAGTCACGAAAGGCTTACGAGGTCACAGAGGTGAAGTCAGCAGTTTAGTTCTGGTTTCTGCCCAAGCTGCCAGGCCTTATGTTCCCCCTGGGCGGGGGGTGTGGCAGAGCAGGGGGTGGGGTGACCAAGGCCAGGAACGAAAGGTGGCCGAGGCTCTGCGTGGACACCCAGGAAAGGACGAATTAGCCCCATCACAGCAGATCGTCGGCAGGTCAGGGGTCAGGGGTCGTGAGCTCCAGTCCAGAGGCCGACCTCAGAGTTAGGTATCCTTGGCTCGTGAAGCTGGTTGGCGGTGTGCCCAGCTGTGCTCCTCATGGCTGGACCTGCAGCCGGGACCAGCAGGACGGACAAGCGAGTTCTGGGCCCACACTCTGCTCAGCAGTTGGAGCGTTGCTTCTGCTCCCAGGTGGGCCGGGGTTCAGGTCTGCGATGAGAAGCAGAGGAAGGAGGGGCCTCTGTTCCAGTCCCGGCAGACGCCCGGCTGGCTCTGCGACGGTGGTGGCTCTCGTGACCTCCCAGGCTTGGCTTTCTTTCTGGGGAAAAGGCAGACCTGGTGTTCAGGGTCATGACTCTGGCCAGGCAGCAGCGACAGAGTCTTTTTTGATTGGTAATTGAGGCCTGAACTTGGCCGTGCCTCGCACCTCTGCCTCGGGGGCCTGGCTCGTCACCGAAAGCTACGAACCCCGGTCCTGCCTGCTCTCTGTGGCCACATTAGCAGCATCAGGCATGGAAGGAAAAACACTGGAGTCTGTTTTCCTGTTGATCATCTGATGGTCGGTCCCCCTGGGATGGCGGTGACAACCGAGGTTCTGCTGGTCAGTAAACGTCCAGGTCGGTGGTGACGATCACAGTCATGCTGGTCAGCGAACGTCCAGGTCGGGTCTGCTCTGCCTGAGGTGCTGGACGTCGTTTTCGTCAGGACCAGTCAGAACCTGTGCGTGGTCACGTCCTTGGGAGCCGGGGACTCCGGGGCAGCTGCCATCGTTAGTCCAGCCCGTGGCACTGTAGTGCCGGGGAGCGGCCGTGCTGGGTGGGGGTGGGGGGCTGTCGCCCAGGCGGTCTGGCCTCACTCACACCGACAGTCACGGCCTGGAGTGAACAGGACCCTCCCTCCCTCGCTTGTGCTGACCCTTCCGTGAAGCGGGGGAGGGCCGAGGGGATGGTGGCCCCTCTGGGCTTTCTTCAGGTCAGTTCTGCAGCCCCCGCCCTCCTGGGTGCTCCCCGGGCCCTGCTTTGTCCTCCCGGCTCTGCCTGCATGTGTCACGCACTGGCGAGTCACTTTCCTGGTGACTCGGGGGCCTTTCGCACATGCCGTTTCTGCAGGCTCGTCACCTGTCCACGCAGGAAAGAGCGTGCCGGCGTGTGCTTCGCGTGCGGGGGGCGGGGAGGGAGGGCGCGGGGAGCCAGGGCCGGCTGTTGGGCAGCAGGACATTCCTGGAGGCTTGAGTTTTACCCATCTGTGTGTCATACCTTCTGGGCATGCGACCCTCACATTCCGGGGTGACCGTTGTGACGGGGTCACGTGGCCCTGGGGGCAGTGGCTCCTTCCTGTGGGGCAGAGGAGGACAGGGACGGGGACCCAGGACTGCTGGCAGGCCCCTGGTCAGTGCCCCGCCATAGGCCCCCCTGCCCAGGTCACACAGGCTTAATGGCCGCAGCGTCCCGATCCGTCTGAGTTTTACTCGAGGGACACATCTCCCCCGCGACCTGTCACCCCGATGGGTTTAACCACTGACGAGTTGTGCGCATCCGGGTCTTTCTGAACGGTCGCGGCTTAGGCCGAGCGGAGGGCGCCCTGGTGGACTTGGAGGGGTGAAGTGGACGCTGCGTGGGGAGGGTGGCCCCACGTGTGTGTCCGCCCTTGGCCCGCCTCCGCTGGGACTGACTGCTCGCCCGTCTCCGGGTCCTGGCCTCCCAGTGCTCGTCTCGTCAGGGAGCTGTAATCGTGGAGACTCAAGCTCGTTGGGCACGTCCTGTGTGCCAGCCACAGTGCTAGAGAGCTCAGTGTCCCTGGGTCCCCAGGCCACAGCTGCGGGACGGAGGGCCTGCCAGTCCACAGTGTAGGCGAGTGAGGGTCGCAGGGGTGGCGCGAATGTCGAAGGTCACGGGTCAGCGTCGGTGGGGTCAGGACGCAAGTCCGGGTCGGTTTTACCCGCATCGCTCTCGGTGGCGGAGCAGGAACCGCGGTTCTGGGCTCCACGCAGACGGGGTGACCCTTGTACCCCTGCTTTCTCCCCAGCCGGCTGCTCCCTCCAGTGGCGTGACAGGAAGCGCGGTCAGGCCTCCAAGGCCCGGGGGCTGCCGGCCTGGGCTGAGGTCGTGCAGGAGCAGTGTGTGTGCGTGCTCGTGTGTACACGCGTGTGCACGTGCTGGGGGAGGACGCAGGGTCCTGCAGGCTGCCGCCGTCGGCACCGTGGGAGAAGCACGCCTTGCCAGACCAGCCGGCATCAGGCTCTGCAGGGCATCAGGCTCCGCAGGACTTGCAGACGCGGCCTGGGGGCCTTTTGATCCGGCTTCCCTTTTCGTTGGGGCTTTATCTGTGCCGTGTGAAGGACCCGTGGCCACGCTGCTGTGTGTGGGCCGAGTGGAGCTCGCTGGCCCATGTGCAAGGGCTCTGCGGGCCGGTGGCATTGAGCCATGTGGTGGCTCGGCAGCTCGTGCTCGGCCCAGTGTCCCTGGAGCGGCCGGAGCAGGCCGTGTCGAAACGCCCGAGGAGACGGCCGTGTCCCAGCTGGGGATGGCCCCGCGCTGGTCTGGGTGGGCAGTCGGGGGTCGCAGGGTCAGTCCTGATGTGCTAGGGCGCAGCCAGCCATCGCCCCCAGGGCTCACGTGGGAAGAGCTCTTTGTAAACTGAGGCTCTGGCAGGAAGTCGGGGCGGCCGGGGGTACAGCTCCGGAATGCGGGCTTCCTGACGCCGCTCCAGCCACCTGGTGTCGCAGACTTGGCGCCAGCCGGGCTTGCAGCCGGGGCACCCTCCCTGTCCCCTGCCCCTCCCCACCCACGCGTGGCTGTGGACGCGATCGTTCAGGGGCGTAAGTCCACGCCCCAGAAGCCCGCTCACCAGTGTTCCCCACTGCGACACCTGAGTCTGTGAGAAACGGTCGAGAGGCGCCGAGGGGCCGTGGCAGACCCCGGGAATGGGCGTGGTACCCTGTGGTGGGGCGGGAGGTGTCACAGCTCTGACGTGACGTGATGCCCGTGGGGACGGCCGTTTCGAGAGACTCGCCTTCGAAACGTTCTGCCGGTTGGGGAAACTGAGGCCCAGGGAGGTTCGTGTGCAGCGGCTGAGTCAGGATTCCAGCCCCCTGGACGGGCGGGGGACCTTTTCCCATTTTTGGCCAAGGATTCTGTTTAAAAAGGTGCTGGAAGGTCCCCGACTAGACTGCCCAGGGCGAGGGGGCAGAAGGAGGTGAGTTGGGGTCCATCCGGCTGCTCCCCAGCTGCAGCCCACCGTTTCTCCTGGGTTTCCCTGTCCTTCACTGAGTGGTTTTGTTTGCAAACCTCAGAGCATGAGCTGAGTGGGAACATCTGACCACAGCTGGACCTCTGCCCACCTTCCACCCCCTGTAGGGCCCGGAGTGGGGCAGGAGCCAGAGTGACAGGGTGGGCACGTCAGCAGAGGGGCTCTGGGCAGCACATGGGCAAGCAGGTGCAGGGGACGGGATCGAGGCGGCACAGGAGGTCTGCTGGCAGCCCGCCCTTGGCCAAGAAGCCCGCCGCCTCTCTGGGCCAAGTCGACTTCCTGTTATGAACTCTCCAGGACCGGCCTGCTTTTTTATCACGTACACCAAATTTATTTGGGTCAAATGCTGCTGAAGCAAGACGCCTCTTGGCCTTGGCCAGACGGCCTTTTGCCGCAGAGAGCGTGGTGTCACAGCCACATCTGCCTGCAGCAAGACGTAAAAATGGGGCCCGTTTGTCGCAGAGGCCCCGCCGCCCTGCGGTCAGGCCTCCCGGCCCGGACGGCTGCGTGGCGGGCGGGCGGGCGGAGGACGGGCGTGTGCCGGCCCCCGCACCATCGTCCTGCTCCCCGTTTTCTTCTCCTGCAGTGTTAAGGGACATCAGCGAGAGAGGGCGGGACCTCGAGCAGATACTGTCTCAGTACATCACGTTCGTGAAGCCCGCCTTTGAGGAATTCTGCTTGCCGGTGAGTTGTGTTCTCGGCGTGTTGCTGAATTTGGAAATCAAATGCAGTCAGACACACAGGTCCGTCAGCCGAGGCGAGGCGCTCCCCAGCTCGAGGCTCGCTCGCTGCTCCGCGTGGCCCTCTGTCCTGAAGGCCCAGGGCGCGGCAGCCTCTGGCGCCTCGTGTCCCGCCCGGTGTTCCTCAGCTCTGTCCTGCCACTCATTTTCTGGGTGGTCCGTAGGTTCCTGCTGTGAGACCCCAGCAGGCTCTGCATTCCCTGCTTGGTGGGTTCAGGGGGTGTGGGGGCCCCTTTATTGGAGGTGCGTCACCTCTCAGGACAGGCTCGGCCATCTGGATCTTGGAAGGTCTGGGTTGGTTGGGGCGTGTTGGGGAGCCTCAGCTGCTGGGTTCCCCTCCAACGCCCCTCTGCCCTCAGCCGGCCCGCTGTGAGCGTGTCTGCCCCCGCGTGCCTTCCTGTCCCGTCCACGGGGCCGCCGTGCCTGGATAAGCTTCCTTCCTTCCGCCCTGGCACAGACCAGCCGTCCTCCCTGGCAGCTGGGGACTCTAGGGAGGTGGCCTTCACAGAAGGAAGGTTGGGGGCGGGGAGCGCTCAGCTTTTAGCGAACCAGCCGTCAGCCCAGGAAATACCCTCAGCTTCCTGGGGAAAGACAAAAAATAAAAATCGTTGACGGGGGCTGCGGGGGACAGGAGGTGTGGGGGCAGGTGGGGTAGAGGACGGGGAAGTATTAATCTCAGGGGACTTCTGCCCCATGTCACGTGTCTTCCCCAGGCTGGCCAGGCCATGCTCTGACTCCCCAAGGACTAACTAAGATCTGAGACGGGGAGAAGAGTCACTTGGCCCGGTGTGGGGGATATTTTGGGGGAGACTGGGAAGAGGTTCAGAGTGAGGCCGAGTGTGGGCATTTCTCTGCTTCTGATGATTCTTTCTCCATTGCTGGAGAAATTCGATGCCAAGCTATCTTTGTAAGCCCATGGGTATGTTCTGCGTCAGACTTTTATTTCCCGTCAGGCTGAGGCGGACTCTGAGTCAGCCTGTGAGGCTGGGTCACAGGGTTAGGGCTCCGGGAAGGTGGCAGAGGCAGCCGAGCAGCTGTGGGATTCTGTCTGTCCGTCCGTCCGTCCGTCCAAGGACCTCCCCCACTCTTTTTAACTTAATAACAAGAACACGAAGTACATCTGTTATTGGACATAAATTAGAGTTCGTTGCTGATTTCCTGCCATTTAACCTATCTGTAATGGAGCTCGGAACGCCGCACAAGCATTTTCTGGGGTGTTCCTCCTTGTTCTCACTGTCCAGCCACGCCGAGCTCAGGGAAAACCAGATCACTGCCGGCTGAGCCAGGAGCTCGGACCTGATGACTGCCTGCCGAGGCCGGGCCGGGTTTGGCCCCGACGCAGCTGCATTTCAGCCGTCCTGGTCTGGAAGCCACACCGGGTGACGATGCCACACTCATGGCATTATGTGCCCAGACACAGTTCTGGGCCCACAAAGTCTCAGCAAAGTTAAAAAAAAAAAAAAAGAATTCTGTTAATGTTGGCCTTTTAAGAAAAACTGTGATGACAGAGCCGGTGACGGTCGCCTTCAGTGGGGGCGGCGTTCGCCCTCGCGCTGGACGGACCACGCTGGGGCGAAGGCCAAGGCGAACGCCGCCCTGGAGTCTGCGCGTCTCGGCTTCCGCGTCCTCTCGTGCGGAACAGGGTTACTACGCACTTGGTTTCAGAGACTGTTCTCTGTGCTGGCCGTCAGCCATGCCGAACGTTCAGAATGGGCAGTCAAGAAAAAGCTGGTTTGTTACAATCTGGATAAAGCGGATAAAAATTACTATGTTCGAAGCCTCGAGCTGCCGGCCCTGGGACGCCCGGGTGGAGAGAAGCCGTCTCCACGTCCCCTGGGGGCACACGGCCGTCTCTCTCAAAGCCCCTGTAACGTGCTGTGCATCTCTCTTTCTGCAGACAAAGAAGTACGCGGACGTGATCATTCCTAGAGGTGCAGACAATCTCGGTGAGTCCTCCCGGGGGCCACCCGTGGGGCAGGGCAGGGTGATCCAGCAAGGCTCCGGGGCGCCATCGTGACATGGAGGATGCCCGCCCACCCGCCAGCCCTGGGAACAGGCCTGTGAGGGCGTGCATGTCCCGCGTAGGTGGGGACACTTGGGGCCTTGTCCCCATGACTGGCTTCAGTCTGGACACTGCCCCAATCGGAGGCTCCTCTCTGTGTCCTTCAGGCGTCACCATGTAAAGCACTTGACATCTCCCCGTGTTGCGGTGGCCGTTTGCTCGAGGTGCTCAGTTTGTCTCTCATGCTGAGAGAGGCAGCTCTGTCACTGATGACCTCTGGCGGGCGGGCCCACCACGGGGTCGCTCTGCCTGGGCTGGGGGGTGGGCGTGTGCGCCAGCGGCAGGTCGCAGCTCGATGGCGGCAGCGCGAAGGCCCGTGCTCACGTCCACAGGACCGTGGCTGAGTGCTCCCAGTCGCGGCTCTGGTCGTCTGCTCGGAAGCCCGTCCGCCAAGGGCTCCCTGGTCCCAGGCGCTGCCTGTCTCCCTCTCGGACTCGCCTAGGAGGGGGTCACATTAGCCCCACGGGAGGCCTAGGAGCTCGGGTGACAGCCGGCCAGCCTCCTGGAGCGGCATGCGGCCCCGCGTGCCTGCCCAGCCCTCCGGCCCTGACCCGCGCTGGTCTCTCTCCGCAGTGGCCATCAACCTCATCGTGCAGCACATCCAGGACATTCTGAACGGGGGGCTGT
>NW_006432945.1:17967183-17975172 GCF_000325575.1 Pteropus alecto | reverse complement strand
TCCGGCAGCCGGCCGCACTGACCGCGGCCGCTCTCCGCAGGGGACAGAGGCGGCAGGGAGCTGTCCACCTGCACATGTGGTTTCCTGTGACACTGCTTATTTAAGAAGACACCATGGAGATGAAATGCCTTTGATTTTTTTTTTTTTTGTACTCTGGAGCAGCGAAATGAAACAGAACTTGACCCTGAGCTTACACGACAAACCGTGCCAACTACTGGGGACGCCTAATTACGAAGCCAACATGTAACCAGTTATAAATACATACGTATATATATGTATATATATACATATATATATATAAGAGGATCTATTTTTGTGTAGATGTACAAACACTGTAAAGCTGTTTGCTGTAAGTATCTTGGAGGAGGGCCGTGCCGTCTGGGGCCCGGAGCTGGCGCGTCACCGAGGGGAGCGGCCATTGTGTCCGGGGCGGGGTGCAGTCAGGGGCGTCTGTGGGGCGGAGGTGAGGACGGGGCTCCGGGGCCTGTGAGTGCCCCTTGGAGGTGGAGCGTATTGGCTGTCAGTGAGAGACGCTCTTGCCTTTGTTTTGAGTTGAAATCAGGCAGCACCCGAGTGAGAATCAGACCTGGGGAAGAGGCCCCGGCCTTGCCCCCGCGCCCACCCTGGCCTCCGGGGTGGGAGTCAGTCAACGGCCCCTTCCTTACTCACTGCCTCTCAGGCTCTCCAGAGGCCAGGGCTGCCCCTCCCCTGGCAGGGACGTGGAGGTCGTGTCTGAGGAGACGCTGGTCCCCGCCCCCCGGGAAGGCCCAGGCCAGGTGTCCCAGGCTGCGGAGCACGCAGAGGCAGGAGAGCTCTGCCCGCCTGGGCAGTGGCAGCTTTTGATCCCCGAGACGCGGGGATTTGCAGTGAGGTGGGATGGCCCGCACTGGGCAGCGGGGTTGTCACTGGCCGCGTCACGGGTTCACTCATGAACAGCCACATGCAGCGGCAGCGGCCGAGCCGGAGCAGCAGGACGAGGAGGGGGCGTTTGCGTACTAGGGGGCATCTTAGTTGAAAGCACCTGGGCGATGAGTCCCAGGTGTCCCCAGGGCTCCCTCTTGGGGGAGCCAAGCGAAACGGAGGGGTCTGACCAGAGCCCCGAGGCCTCAGCTCCGAGTTGCCCTGAGCTTTTTCCGGCTCTGCTGGCCGCCTCGGCCTGGTCCGCTCGCCCCGCCTCACCCGGTCTCCATCTCCGCCCGTCAGATGCATGGCTCTGGTCACCGCCGTGCCCTCGGACGCGGCCCGGTCCGCTTCGATTCGCCTTTTCTGGACTGTTCGACTAACTCTTTGCCGTTTCGAAGTCAGGCCTGACCCCAGCAGAGCTTTGCTGGCCGCGACGTCGGGGAGCCGGGGCCGGCTCGGAGGGGCCGGGTCCTGGATCGTGAGTTGGAGAGTCGATACCCAATACCGTTCAGTAGCACCTCACGCAGTTCTGCGATGGGGGTGGCGAGCCCGGGTCCGGGCCCTCCGTCCCGAGGGGCTCGTGTCACCGGCCAGAGGGGCCCGTGCCACCGGCCAGTGGGCAGTGCGCTCAACATTACTTGAAGCTCCCAGGTGCCAAACCGCTTAGTGCCTTGGCTCTGTCCCACTGCCCTGGGGGACGGGTTCTTCTCACTTCTGAGCCGTGGCTGGCCCAGCTGCCACCGCCTCTGCCTGTGGTGTTGGGACCAGGCCTCAGTGTCCCGGAGTGGCCCAGTCCTAGCTGGGGAGCAGCACCAGGCTGCTCCGCCTCCTGGCACAGCCATCGCCACCTGTTGGTGGCCTGGCTGGGGGCACTGGGCCACACTCACCAGGCAGTGATCAGGATGCCCGGTCTGTGACACGTGTGTCCGGGGCAGGGACGGGGTGGGGACACCTGGCTCTCTGTGGCAGGTCCAGCATTAGCTGAGTGTCAGAGCCGGGCCTTGCCGGGTGCAAACCTGTGGCCTGGTGCCCTACGAGTCCCTGGAGGAGACGCCACGACCTGCGTCACCTGGGTTCTCTGCCATCCGGGGGGAGGCGCAGACGAGCAGTGGGTGACGTTGCTCGTGTGTCGCAGGATGCTCACTTCTCCCCACGTGAGGTCTTTCGCCAGGTGCCGTGGGAAGGCCGTCCGCTCTGCTCCACACCTGCGGAGCTCCAGCTGACGGGGTGTCTGTTCCCCGGGCAGCCCGAGCCCCCAGGAGGGAGACGGCAGTCTGTCTGAGGAGGGCGCGGGCGTGACCTCAGGCGTCTGTCCTTCAGTTGGAAGATGTGGCTGGACGGTGGGTCTCTGAAGGACAGGCTGCGGGCAGGTGGCAGGGAAAGGCCTCCGTTCACCCTTCAGAAGCCGCTGTCCCTGCAGCACCCCGCTCTGGGCCTGGCTGCCCCCCGGCCATGGGACACGGGCTTCCTGCCTGTCCCGGGCTCGGCTGGGACCTTGCCTTGGTGTCAGGCTCATCAGGTCGCCGGGTCAGGCTGAAGGCTTGTGCATGCATCAGAGCTGGCGGGGAGGCGGGGTGGGGGCCCAGGTGGGCTGTGTCGCCGCCTGTGCTGAGTCGGGCAGGTGGGGACAGGTCCTGGGGACACAGAATGGGCCCTGCCACTGCCGCCAGCACCCCAGTCCTTAGGGTGCAGTGGAAGGGTCGCTCTTGCTGTCAGACCAGCGAGACGGGGGTGGGCAGGGCTGTGGGGCTGCGTCTGGAGCCCGGCGCCTCCTGTGGCCTCGTCTCTGGGCCTTCTGTCCCGCTGGGCAGGGGCGGGCGTGAGAGCAGAGCCATGCTGCCTCAGGAGCGGGCGGGCAGCTCAGTGCGGACTTCGGCCTTTTCCCCTTTCGGATGCTTGCTCCTCCCCCTTCCCTTGCCACCACCCTGCCTTTATTGTTCGTAGTTGCAAAAATGACCACGTTCTATGTACCTTGCTGTAAATAAAGACTGAACCAAAAACAGCCACCGTGTGCCTTCCCTGTGTCGGGCGGGAGCCACGGCGGAGGCTGGTGGTGACGGGGCCGCGGAGCCGCTGGGGGTGGGGCTGGAACCCTGGTGAGACACGGACACGAAAGCCGGCCGTGTTTTCTGGAGGCTTCTATTCCCTGGATGACTGGCTTTGAGCTCCTGCTGGTGTCACCCAGTTTAGACAGTGTCCTCCCTCACTGCCTTCGCTGGGCTAGTCACCACCCCCACCTCAACTTCGGCAATCAGCCATTGTGGGTGGAGGGAGGAGATTCTACGTTATAGCGAGTTCAAGTAGAATAGACACACGTGTAACTAATTGAAACAATGTATCTATTTGACAGATACCGATATGTCAACCCATGCAGCTTGCACCTAGCTCCCTGAGTTTACAAGACCTAGGTCGCCCGCCACTGAGGATTTTAGAATAATTGGCTTCCGTGCTCTGAGTAGCACCCACCTTTCTCAGCTACCCCTCACCCACCGCCACCCAGGCACCAAATAACCCTCACTAACGTCTAGGACCGCTCTGCTCCTTCCAGCCACCTGTTCCCCTGACACATGCTAACCCATCAAGGAACCGAGCAGATTGAAAGGAACTTTCAGGTGGCAGGGCCCACCTTAGGAGGTTGCCGAGGTGCCACTACAAGAGATGGTGTCCAGCACGACTGTCATCCGGCTTGCGTGGGTCACAGGAAGTGGTCGTGCGGGCCGGCTTCGCTGTGTGTGATCCAGGCTCCTCTCTGCATAGCCCTCACGTCTCCCTGTCCCGTGGACCACATCTGCCCTCCACAGGCCACCTCCGTCCTCTGGAGCTGGAGGCTTTGCTTGGGGCTCAGCTCCTGTTCCAGAGCCTCAGCTCTGCTCCCTCGTAACTGGGACAAGGTGCAGGCCAGGGGGCCCTTGAGCGAAGCTGCTGTGTCTTCCCACCCCCTGTCACTGCATCCTCTGAGCCAGCCTTCGCCGCAACTAGCAGACCCATTTGGCTGGTGCCACTTTAATCAAACCGTCGGCTCGTTTAGAAAGGGACCCGTTAGGACCCGCCTAAAGGTTTTGTAGAGGAGGCCTGGGGCGTGGGCCGGAGATGGGTCGCTCTCACCCTCCGGTGCTGGCGGTGTTTAGATTTCGATTTTAAAGCGGTTCGAGCAGATCATCTTGTAAATCCCAGGACGTTACCCCACGAGCTAGATCTTGGGCTGTGCCCGCACAGATGCACAGACGTTTTTTAACTAAACTATGGACTAAACACAGAACAGCCACGTGCGTCGGCTTGGGACGAAACCCAGGCACGTTCTCCACGAAAGGAAGGAGACGGGGCGGGAGAAGGAAGTCGAGCGTGACATGAGGTCACTCTAAACACGTCTCCCTCTGCCCTGAGGATCTGTTAGACCTGGACGGCAGGCCCAGGACGTGTGGCCCGGAGCGAACGCCGCCTGAGCTCCGGGTCGGCGTTCGCTGCGTGGTGACTGGGGGCCACCGAAGCCCAGCACGGCCTCGCCGGCCTGCCTGGTGGCGTCGTCCACCGAAAAGCCCAGACTCGGGCAAGATAATTCCAGTGACAAACTTCAAGATGCCCCGTCAGTACTTTCTTTTCAGTTACTGAAATGTCCACCTCTCGTGGTAACATTCACGTCGGGCTTTTCCAGCGGGCAGGACACTCCCGGAGCGTGGCTGGGTCCTGAAAACAGTCCTGCCTGGTCCACGGGGCACGCAGCTGCTCCAGCCTGGGGCGGAGGGGAAGCGAGGAGCCGCGTAGCCGCTGGGACGCGGGACAGGCGGGCGGTGCGGCCGTGGCGCGCGCCTGCCATCTAGCGGCGCGTTCCGATCTCAGCAGCAGGGGTGCGGGGGGCGGGCCCAGCGGCCCTTGCTTGGCTGGCCGGGACCGCTGTCCATGCGATGCCGCCTGGTGTCTGACTACGGGTGCGGCCTCTTTCCTGTTTGCTCCGGGAGGATCTTGGCTGAGGCCCGGCCTCGGGCGGCGGGAGCCGACCCTCTTTTTGCTGCTGCCACATGCCGCAGCGTCTCCCCAAGCTGGCCAGCGTAGTCGCCCGGGCTTTGCGAAAGATGCTGCTGGGACCCACTCCTGAGAATTTCGATTCTGCGGTTCCAGGGAACCGCGCAGGTAAATCAGACGCACGGCGCGTGGAAGCCCCGGGCCCTGGGCATTTAGTCATTCAGATCTGCGGTGTTCCCTGCCCTGGGACCCCTTCTCTCCCAGAAACGCCGTCTGCGCTGTTCAAGCCTCTTCCCTGCCTTGAATGTGTTCCTATGTGGTTCCTATTTTTTGATGCTACTATAAACAGTATTTGAAAAAGTTCCAGTTTCCGAGTGTTTGTTGCTAGCGTGTAGAAATGCAATTGGTTTCCGTACGCCGGTCTTATCTTGCAGACTTGCTAATCTCACTCCTCAGTGTTAACACTGTTTTTAGAGCGGTTTCAGGGGAAGCAGGGATAAAACTGTGCTTCAGCCTCCATGTCTAACCACGAGATTTCGAGATTTCTATGCCTACTTTTATCGTCTCTACAGGTGATAGTTTTCTTACTTTAGCGCTTACCTTTTAAAACTAACATGCACACTTGACAAAAATCTCTAACCTCCCAAACGGTCTATGAGCTCTGGAAAGCTTTAACTGATCACGTTTTTTATATAAAGACTTCTCTTTGTCCTTGATGTTCTGCCGATCGCCACGAAGTGTCGAGGATGTGTGTTTATTTTTAATCATTCTACTTGTGTTTCCTGATCGGCCCCGGGCTCTGTGTTTCTTGCATTCTGGAAAATTCAAAGCTCTTCTTTCTGCTGACGACTCTTCATCCTTCTGTTCTCTCCCCCCCTAGATCTGAAGGTCCTGTGTGTAAGACCCTTTTCTCTATGTCTCTTCTTCGTAGTTTACTTTTCATCTTTTGGACTTTTCAAGGCTACCTTTTTGCAAAGTTTCACTTATAGTCTCTTCAGCCGTGTTTGGTCTGCCTGTCCAAAACAAATCCATCAAGTTTTTAATTTCATGGACCATATTTTTAGCTTGGGAAAAAAACTATTTCATCACATTACAAATCTGCTTGTTGATTATCTGAGTGTCTTCTCCTTATGTTTCAATTCCTTTTCTTGGCTCCTTCGAAACTTTATTTTCTTATGTGCTCAACCATGCATTAAACAGGACTTTTTTGTTTGTTCTCTAGAATTTCTAGGTGTTTTGCAGCGAGAGGGTTTCCCGGTTATCTCAGCCAGGATAGTGGGGGAAAAAAGAAAAAGGTCCCATGGGTTTTCCCAAACTTTTTTCTCCAGAAAAGTTATGCTTTGTCAACAGGGTCAAACGTCACTTGGAGTTCCGACGCCCAGCGCTCCACGTCTGTGGCGTGTGGGGGACATCTGGGCTGTGAGGCCAGGACCATGAACCGTGCCCCGCTGCGTCTCCGCGGGCTCCAGCACCGCTTCCTTATTTGGCTTGTGTTTTGGAGGCAGGCACCACGTTAGCATGAGATGCACGGAGACATCTAAAGATTGTCGCCGAATCTGCACCTGGGTCGCTCCTGACCAGAGAGTGGATGCAGCCCCGGCCAGGCTGTGCCCCCTGCTTGGCCCGTGGGCTGTTTCTCCTAGAACTGGCCGCTAGGTGGCTGGAGGGAGCCACAGTTGGTCCAGCGCTTCCTCGTGACCTTCGGAGCAGCTGGAGGACAGGGTCAAGGCAGGGAACACTGTCTGGGCAGAGATAGGTCCCTGCCATCAGGGACCTCGGTGGTGGCCAGAGGACCCCAGTGCTCAGGCAGAGAGAGTGGAAGGTGCACGAAGATAATGACTGCGGGCCCTGGACCGAGGGGGTCTCAGGGGAGACTGTGGACGTCCTCCCCGGGGACCCAGGCAGGAAGCCTGCGGGGCCTGTGCCGCCCGCGGTCAGCCTCGCCCACCTGGCCACGCGGTTGCGTCAGGCGCCCACGTCTTCCTCCCCCAGGTCCTCCTGCTCCAGGCCTCCCGGCCCAGCTCTGCCCCCGACCCACCACGTGGGCCTAGAGGAACCGCCCTCGGCTCCGGTTTCTCGATTGCGGATAGTAACACCTGTCCCACCACCTTCCAGGGCTGCGTCATATGTAAGCGAGATAATAAAGGTGAAGGTGTGTGAAAATTCATAAGGGCTGTGTACTCGTGAGGCTTTAAAATAATTGTTTATATAAATTTCCCTACGATCCCTCCTGGGCCCAGGCAGGTCGGGTCCACCGTGGGCATCGAAGGAATTGATCGGAGCGTAGTCTCTTCCAGAAGAGACGCACACGCGTCGCTGTGCACCAGGCTGGCTCCCGCGAAGCCCAGAGCCGGGGAGACAGCCGTGTCACCGAGGTGCTGGGCGTGGCTGACACCTGCCAGCGTGACACTGCCTGGCTCCAGGGGTGTCTCCTGGAGCAGGAGCACCTGTCTCAGGCCCGGGCAGGGGTCTGCCTCGCTTGGGTGCAGCCCCGAGGAAGGGGAAATGGAGTGTCGAGTGGGCTGTGTAGTGGAGCCTGACATTGCCCTAAGCCCCGAAACAAACCCCCGAGAAGAAAAGCCACTGTCGCTTTTCCAGAACAATGAGATCAAGGAACCGGCTGGCTAGTGGGGGCCCCCACTCCACTCACTCCAGCAGCTGGAGGACTTCTAGAACCCAGCCACGCCCATGGGACGAGGGGAGAAGAGGGTGGCCTGGAGAGGTGTCACCGTGCCTGTGGCCCCAGTGCACCACAGAACAGCACGTGAGGGTCTTAGGTCCCTCTGACGCCAGAGCCTAATTTTAATGCAATCTGTTTATCAGTTTGATCACAACCTGTGTTTTAAAAACGTCAGTTGGAGTGAGATTTCCATGCAGAAATTTTGCGGGGGATACTTGTGTGCGCACGTGTGTGTGCACGTGCGTGTGTGTGTGCACATGCGTGTGTGACATCCTGCAGTCCCCCTTTTTGCTTTCCTCAGTTTCAGGTACTTGAGGTCAATCGCAGTCTGAACACAGTAAATGGGAAATTCCAGTAGTAAACCATTGACAAGCTTTCCGTGGCCCGCGCGCTGAAATCTCGCGAGGCCCCGCCCCGCGCGCCCGGAAGTGAGTCCTCCCTCCGCG
>NW_006432945.1:17955748-17966959 GCF_000325575.1 Pteropus alecto | reverse complement strand
CGCGGGGAGAAGGGTGAGTGGGCCCAGCGAGGTGCGTGAGACGGAACCGCACGCGCGTGGCGGGGCACAGCCCGTCGTTACAGTCGCTCTGTGGTGTCCTTAGTCGTGTCGTCAGCCCCCTACGGGCCGACTGTGACCTGCGCTGTCCTGTGCGTGTGCGTGAGCGTGCGTGCGTGTGAATATGTGTGTGTAAGTGTGCGTGAGTGTGCACGTGTGAGCATGCGTGTGTGCGTGCGTGAGTGTGGGAGTGGGAGTGTGCATGATGTGTGCACGTGTATGCGTGTGTGTGCGTGAGTGTGCATGTGAGAGTGAGTGTGCGCGTGAGTGTGCATGTGTGTGACCTGCGCTGTCCTGTGCGTGTGCGTGAGCGTGTGCGTGCGTGCGAATATGTGTGCGTGTAAGTGTGCACGTGTGTGTGCGTGAGTGCGTGCGTGAGTGTGCGTGTGGGAGTGGGAGTGTGTGCATGCATGTCTGTGCGCGTGTATGCGTGTGTGTGTGTGTGCGTGTGAGTGTGCATGTGTGTGAGTGTGCATGTGTGTGAGTGTGCAGGAGTGTGGTGTGCGCAGGGTTCAGTGTCACCCGCAGTCTCAGTCATCAGGTCCTGGGTCGACCCCCACGTGCTTCCTGGCACCTAAACTATCCCCTGTCAGGGTGCTGGGCTTCAACCCCCCACCAGGGGGCGCGATGAACTCTCCCATGGGTCCTGCACCCACCTTTTCTCCAGCAGCCTCTGCCATGGGCCTGTCGCCCACCGAGGGCGTTTTCTTTGAAACGTTGCTTGACTCCTAGGAGATGGGTCGTGTCATCTACTTTCCGTAACAGCAGCTGAGGCTCAGGAGAGGCGCGTCTGTCACGTCGAGTCATCAGTGCCTGCAGAGGCGGGCGTTTGGGCTGGGGTTTGAGCCGGAGTTTTCTGATTACAAACCGTAACCCGCCACCTGCTGCCGCCCGTCCCGTGTCCTGTGTCCTGCAGCTCAGGGACTGAGTCCCGTCTCCCAGCATCCTGACCTGGCTCTACTTAGTGCCCTGCTCCCCGCCACGCCCGTCTCGAGGTCCTGCTCACCCAGGCGATTGTTTCCTTGGCCTCCTGGCATGGCCTGTGACACCCCCATTTGTGACTGCGTCGTTCACTCCCTCATTTTAAAGGCCTTGGTGGCTGACCTCTCCAGCTCAGACCCCTTGGAAGCATCACGTGTCCTTGTTCCGGCGCTGGCTCAGCCCAAGCCTCCCTGACTCACAGCGCATGTGGGGGACGCCACCGCCTCAGGCCGTAGGAAGGGCCGGGCCTTCGCGCACGCTGCCTGAGCACGTGGGGGGTTGGTCTTGTCCTGAGCGAAAGGACACGGGGACTAAGATCTGCCAAGAGGAGAGTAGTCGCCAAGACCTGGACCGCAGAGGCCCGTATTGAGGGCGGAAATGTGAGCCGGGGTTTTGGGGCCGGTGGCCGCGGCTCGTGCTCCTCGGGGCTTCAGAGTCGGGGTGCGGGGACCGGTGGCCGAGGCTCGTGCTCCTCAGGGCTTCAGAGGGACCCCAGCTCATTACCCTCTCAGCAAGCGTGTGCTGAGAACACAGGCCGGGGCCTGGTGGAGGGGCCGTTGGGGGATGAGTCTTCTCATCCGGTTGACAAACTTTTACAGTACTATTTTGCCACGACTGTGGAGTTTTAGTCACAGTTTGCACACTAAAAACCTCAAGGACACTGCCCAGGGCTATTGACTACTCTGTCCAAAAGGACATGCTTGTCATGAGATCACGTTTGCCCGAGGGCGGGGCGGGGAGCCTCAGTGACTTGCAGCCTGGCGTGTCCGTGTCATGAGCGGAGGCCCCGGACCAGGCGCGGCAGCTTCTGCATTCGTTTCCAGAGCTGCCCCCGTCCTCCGGGAGCCACCAAGGGGCCTGCCGGGAGACAGCACGGACCAGGCCGAGGTCAGGCAGCACCCCGACCCTGGCCGACCGGACGGTCTGTGCACCTGTGACTGTGCCCACGAACACCCCAGTCCCAGGAAGCCCCCAGGCCTGGGGCCACGTCTCCACGCCAGAGCCTGACCGTGGGGTCCCCGGTCAGGGTGCTGTCTCCAGGCAGGAGGGGTGTGTGCACGGTTCTGGCCTGGCCTGGGCGGTGGTGACGGGGTGTCCAGCGTCTCCTATTGGAGTCTCCCTGGCCAGGCGATGAAACAGCCGGGACCGGGGGGCAGTGCCACCTCCTGCTATCAGTGGGGGCGACAGACGTGCCCTTCCCTAACGAGCAGCCGGCGGCTCAGCGGGTTTCCTTTTACGCCACTTCTGGTCCCGACAGCACCCCAGTTAGCACCCCAGTTAGCGGGGTGGACAGCAGCTCCTGGGGCAGACTGTGCCCGGCTCCCGTAGGGAGGCGGTGAGGGCTCGCGTGCTCTGCTCTCTCCGGTTGGGTCTCCTTGTCACCTGGGGAATTCTGTCCAGTCTGATGAATTGTGTTGCCATTTCGAAGGATTTCCAAGTATTCCCACGGCTACTCCTCACAACACTGTCCCTCTCACCCCACCGGACACACGCACACACGCACACACACACGGACGCACACGCACGCATCTCCCCTCCTGGCCTGCCAGGTTTCACATTTGTTCTGTTTGTAGAAACTCCACTGAGTTAAGGTAGTAAAGGTCTCCGTTTAAACACAAATGTCATGCAAACTCAGCGGATAAGTTTTCTGTTGCTGCTGTAACTTAGTAGCTTAAAATGACATAACTCAGCTGCCAGGTGCTACCTGCATCTGGTTTAGGAAAAACAATTATGCAGAGATCTGTTTGTTACCCGGAGTTCCCTCTAGGTGGCCAGAAACTGCCCTAAAATGGTTAAACAAAAGAGAGGGAGTCGGAGTCGAATGCACCCAGCCGCTCAGCAGAATGTGGCCTGGAAGCCCGCCCCGCCTTTCCCGAGGGAAAAGACCCACCCATTTGCTGCCTAATGGCCAAGGGCCCAGCAGAGACCCTGGGGCGTGGGAGTAAGTTACAGCCACCTTGATTCGAAACAAACCCTGCTTGGCCACGGATAGTTTTGGGGTTGCAGATGTACCTATCTGGGTGCAGTTTCCTCGTTTTCCTCTGCAGCTGCTTGTCGTAGAGAAGAGGGCAGTAGCCATGCTCAGGAGGGAGGCTCAGAGCTGGGACGAGGGGAACCCACACGTCAATGAGTCGTGGCCCATGCACTGTGTGACGCCTCAGCACTTCAGGGTCCCCGGGGGCTGTGGCTGAACCCACAGGACTAGCGGACAGGAGGGTCACCAGAGGCACCCAGAGACTTGGGGGACACTGAGGCGGGTTCTCGGGTTCATTAACACGTGACAGCCACAGGGAGGCAGTGAGTGACAGCCGCTGCAACCAGAAAAGAGAAATCAGAGCGCGTTTAAACCAGCGATTTTGAAAGCTCGGACGAGGCGAAGTGGTCATGATTTATCAGAGTTACCAGCGAGCTTTTACCAAAACTTATTATAGAAAAATTGAAACACATACAGAATAAACAGGAGTAATGTCACCAAAAATGACCAAGTAGCAAACTCAAAAACTCTGTCCGTCGCCTAATGCGAGGAGCAGGGAGCTGGCTCTGAGGCACAGTCTGAAGCAGGCTTTGGGGGCACTGGCTGAGCGGGGTGACTCGAAGGTTTGGAGGAGGTTATTTTTGGTCATTTATGGTTGAGAAGTGCCTCGGTCTGAATTTCTTAGAAAGCAGAGCCTGAGGCAAAACTCACAAGCTCACGCTGTAAAGGGGCACAGCAGGGCGACCCCAGGGGAGCCAGGGTGGGGGGAAGTGGAGATGACCGGGGAAGAAGGTAAAGCCGGCACCAGGGGCATCTTATCAGACTGCCACAGTCTCGCTGAAGCGTGGCCGCGGCCGTCAGCCGGGGCTCCCTGAACAGAAGCAGCGGGGCCGGTGGGAGGAGGGAGGGGAAGCACGTTCCTGCCGACTCCTTCTTATCTTCCTGCTCTGACTGGTCACAGTCCTTCCTGTGGGGCCTTAGCGCCTTTGTACTTGGGATGTTTTACCTAGGCGGCTCCTGGGGACCCCAGAGCCCAGGACATAGGTGGTGGTGGCCTGAGCCAGCGGCACCCTCCTGCTTGCCTGCAGTGGAGCCTCGTGGTCCAGCCAGTGCGTGTGCCCGGGAGCTCAGTGGGCTCGGTGGGTCCGCAGTGGGGGTGGGATGCACGAGGCAGGGGTATGACACTTGGGACGTGAGGGGCGTTGCCACTCTGTGCCTCGAGCAGCCTGGGTGACTGGAAGCAGCCAGAAGCGCCATGATGCTGCGGCCTCTGCCGTGAAGACGGAGCTGAAGTTCAGTGGACCCGTCTCTAACTGTGGCCGGACTCCCCTCCCTGGCTGACAGGCACGAGGTCATGCCAGGCAACCCTTCTAGAAGATCGTCACCAACACCGAGCAGCATGTGACACACCGGAGGGGCCCTTCAGACTGAGTGAGGAGGGGACAGAGTGGGCGAGTCTATGAAGAAGCCTCCACGGGGCCCATGGGGCCCCTTCCGGAGCCAGGGGGTGAGGTGGAGGGCATGGGGAAGGGGCGTGGGGGAGGCGTGTCCCCATGCGCTGGCTGCTGTGCAGAGGGAGTCACAGGGCTTTATAGTCCATTTTCAGATGCTCACTCGCCATTTACTGCTCTGCTGCTAATGAACACCTTGTCGTAGGTGGTAAATGGGGCAGCCCGGGGGATGTGCGAGCCATGTTGGGAGAGACTGGAGTCTGCGGAATGCCCCGCCTGCCGTGGGTTAGGTGGCCCCGTATTTTAAGTCTGTCCGTCTGTCCGTGTCGGTCATGCGGTTGGCTTAGACCCTGAGAGGCGGCCTGTGGCTGGGCTGGAAGTCTGAGAGGGGGTGGACCGTGGGAGCTGTCCAGGGTCCTGGCAGGGTACTCCGCAGCCGCCAGCCACTGTGGGCCTCCTCCCAGGGTCAGGAGGAAGGCGAGGGCTCTTCTGGGCAGGTGTAGTTCCTGGTGTCGCAGGACAGTGACAGGCCATTCCTCAGTGCTCAGCTGCACGGGAGGTGCTTCGGTCTCGGTCAAGGCAGCTGTCCTACGTGGACCGCCTGCGCCTCCACCTGTGCGACCGTCCACTCCTTGGCACCGCGAGCGGCATTCTAACGGTTCCTCTTGGCCATGGAGAATCTGTGGTTACAGGTGAACGCGGGACAGTGCAGCCTGGGGTCAGGAGTCCAGGCCCGGGGAGGGGGTGGGGACATGGGGCCACCTAGCTCACCCCGGATGGGGCGTGTCGCAGCCTCTGGACCTGAGACGCCGGAGCCACGTCCACCGGATAAAGGACCTAGAGACGCCACTCGAATGGGGGAGAATGGGCAACGCCTTCGCGTGGGATTGCCAGCGGTCAGCCCACCCCCGGCAGCCAGGGCGCAGGTCAAGCCTCGCCTCTGCTTCTTACCTGCGGCATCATCTTGGGCACGTCACGTCACACCCCTGGCATTTGAGTCCTTCAACTACAAGACCGGACGGTCACACTGGGCAAGCGCTGAGGTCCATCCCGGGGATTAGCCTCATAATATGAGTTGTGGAACTTTAATTCTTAAATAAATAGAAGGAAAAATTGATCAACATGGAAAATTCCAGAATCCAAACTAAAAAAAATAAAACAAAAATTCCACAGGACGTAAAAAGTGCAAAATAAGACTAAAACAGGTTACAAGTATCAAAAACCACACTAATATGAAGAAATTGATCTCATATGTTGAAAGATGGAGTTTTCGCTTTTTATAAGATACACACCTTGAAAATAATGACACCAAAGTTTCAAAGCAAAGGGATAGAAAAGGCATAGTAGGCAAACACTGACATAAAGCGGATATAGCAATTTTGTCATCAGACAAAACTGACATTGAAACAAAAACGAACTATTAGAGCCTTGGGGGTCATTACAGAATAAAAGAAGGTGCAATTTACAAGAACACATAACAATCCTGAAACGCTGCATCTAACAATACAGCTTCAAACTAGATAAAGCAAAACTGAACTTAATTACAAAAAGAAATGGATAATCGAAGCACATAAAAATTAGTAAGGTTATAGATTTCAACAAACTATTAAAGCACCTCGACATCACTGAGCTGCTGATTATACCTACCTGAAACTCGCACTTTTTCTAGATTTCTAGGTATTAGTGACAGTAAGTTTCCTACTTTTTAATCAAAGTTTGAATCAAAGTTTTTGATGTCTTCAGTCAAGTATCGTAACTCATGCACTGTGCCAGAGATAGAACAGTAAGTTTCCTACTTTTTAATCAAAGTTTGAATTGAAGTTTTTGATGTCTTCAGTCAAGTATCCTAACTCATGCACTGTGCCAGAGAGAGAGAGAGAGAGAGAGCGAGAGAGAGAGAGAGAAGAGAGAGAGGGAGGGAGGGAGGAGAGGGGGGGAGGGAGAGAGAAGAGCTGGAGAGGGTCCCCAGTGCTGCTGGCCGGCAGGACCCCACCCACAGATTGGAGTGGAAGGAGCAGTTTAAGTTTAATTCTTAAGCATGGCTCTTGGGAATTTCACTCCAGGATGTGACATCATTAATTGAAAATTAACTGGGTTCTGGCTCTATGCCAGATCCTGGGGATAAATGATGAGTGAGCGTTGTCCCCTTCAGACTCAGCCTGGTGTGGAGACAGGGGCCCCAACCCCACGAGAAGCTCCACGGTGTAGTGTGAGGGAAGGGCCCCAGGAGCCAGGGGATGTGGCTACAGGACAGGAGTGGACTGTGGAGGGGCGACACCGTTGCCGACAGTGCAGAGAGAAGTGGCGAAGGCGTGGCTTGTGCCGCCTCGGCGGGGAGAGTGCCCAGGCCGGCAGCTTCGAGGCTGAGTAAGTGAAAGATGATGCGATTGATCCGTTCGCTCCCAGCTGAATGGGACTCGGGCAGCGTGAAAACCAACGAGTTTAAATTTCTCCTCCTCGAGCCTGTGAGATGGCTTCAGCATCTCCCCTCAGCCCTGCATCTCGATGTTAGGGTGTGGTGGTGTTTACTTTAAAACACGTCACTGCGGCTGGGTGCTGGGGTGGCCCCAACCCCCCACAGAGGAGGATGGTCACCCTCAGGGAGTGGAGGGGGACGTGGGGACGATGAAGGGATGGCAGGAAATGGCCTGTCTGAGTCTGTTTGCGTAGGTCATTTTGGCAGCGCCTCGGGGGATGAATTGGACCCGGGGAGACAGGCGGGCAGCTTGGGAGGACGCAGGAGCAGGGGAGGGGCGCAGAGACATCTCCCAGCACGTCCTATTTCATCCCAGGCAAATGCGCAGTGGGAAAATTAGATGTCAACTGTTTCATTGTCAAGATCAGGTCTTGAACCCGAGTGGTTATGTTTGCTGAGTTCAAGCAGTTTGTTAGCAAGGTCTGCTTCCTAATCCCAGTGATAAGTTTTTGAATGGCAACGGTGTGCTCACCCCCACGTGTGTGGTTTTGGGGTTACGAAGATGAAGATTGTATAGACCTGCTGCTGGGCGGGTCCCGAGCCTCGTCTGGTCTTGGGGGGACAGACACGTGAACTACAGTCACAGCAGTGCGGGAGAGACACGCCCGCGTGCTGTGCTGTGTTGCATGCTCTGGGGACAGAAAGCGGAGCCTGTGTCAGCCTCTCCAGTGAGGCAGGGAAGGACTTCACGGTCTTGGAGGCGAGGAGCAGCTTGCTGGACGGTGGAACGGGCAGGAAGGGGACTTCAGGCACAGGGCACAGCCTGGGCAAAGGCACAGAGGCTGTTAGCATCGGACACGCTGAGACACATGGCGTAACGCGTAAGGGTGCGGACTCCTGTGTCAGGCGGCCGTGTCCGAACTCTGGGCCTTTCGGATCCAGAGCCTGGGCCAGCGACTTAATTTTCTGTGCCTCCACTTTCTCATCCTTTGAATGTGACCATTAACGGTACCAACCTCGGGATGTTGTGCGGATGAATCACACCTGTGAATTAACTTGGAACAGTGCCTGGCACGTGGCGAATTCTCGGTAAATGCAGTTATCACGTGACCAAGCATTTAGGAGTTAGAGGAGGAGGGATGAGGGCGAATGGCAGACTCTGTCGCTTTTCCTTCAGAACATTCATGGGTGTCCAGTAACAGAGGGGAGGGCGGTCCTGGGACCAGGCGAGGCTTTAGTAAAGGTATCGGCGTTAGGTTATTGCTGTGGACTGGATCGTGTCCCCCCACCAGATGCGTGTGCTGAGGCCCTAACCCCTGATGCAATGGCCTTCGGGGGTGGGGCCTTCGAGAAGTAATCAGGATTATATAAAGTCATAGGGTGGGCCCCTTGACGTGGGATAAGTGACTTTATAAGAAGAGCGAGAGCAAGCAAGGGAGGGAGAGGAAGGAGGGGAGGGGCAGGGAGAAGGTGGCCTTCTGCAAATGACGACGAGTGTCCTCACCAGGAACCGCACTGGTCGGTACCTCGGTCTCGGATGTGCAGCCTCCAGAACCATGAGAAATAAACGTCTGTTGTTTGGGCCGCCCGGTCCGTTTAACGGAGAAGGGGCGTCCGATGTGCCAGCAATGACGGCTCCTGCCACGGGCAGAGGCTGCGGCCACCCGTGGGCTGGCTCTCCACGGGGAGGGGTGGGGTGGACCTGGCGTCTGCCGAGCAGCTCCCTGCGCTGGCCACGGGACGGGCTCTTAACACTCACGCTCTCATTTCATTTCCTCCGACGATCATCCATGTAAGGACAGCAAAGCTCGAGGGGTCACGAGACTTCCCCAAGACCACGGAGTTGGGGAACCTCGTGACCCCGAAGCCCCTGCTCGCCCGCTCTGCCGTGGACCACCTGTGCTGGGAGTCGTTAAAGATACCGGATGAGGGACACCGGCAGCCGGAGGTGCAGATCCCGACCCTTCACTTGGTTCTCGCTGCGTGTTTGTTAACTCAAAGGTCCGCCCCCTCCCTCCTCCCACAGTGCAGCCCCCGCTGCCGGCCTGGCGGCCCGGTCCGGCTGTCTCCCTCTGCGTTCTCCCGGGTCCTGGGTCAGCTCGGACACAGGGGGAGAAGCGAGCTGTATTTCTACCAGGAGCCAAACGGCTGCTTCCTTGTAGAAACCCAGAAAAGCAGTCCTCTGTGGGCTAAACGCTTCATCAGCCAGACTGTAAATCATTCCTAAGAAGGAAAGGCTCCTGACTCATTGATTAGAACCCGAGGCTTTATCAGCTCACGTAAAGCAGAAGCAGCAGCATCTGGGACGATTCTCGGTGGCGAGTCACTCGGAGAAGAAGCCGTTCCCACTTCCAGCGTGGAAAATGTCTGATATCCTCAGGACTGGGATAGGTGACAGTTCTTCTAGCTTCACTTGTCATAAAAAAGAAAGGGAAGGAAGAAAAGAAGGAAGGAAGGAAGGAAGGAAGGAAGGAAGGAAGGAAGGAAGGAAGGAAGGAAGGCAGGCAGGAAGGAAGAGCAAGCAGAACTGAGAGGGTTTTTGTCTGTAGAGCACACTGTGTCAGGTGCTGTAGAGTCAGCAGGGTAGCCCTAAAGCTCAGGTTTTTAACACTCACTCACGTGGTGCTCATCAAGACAGAGAATTTGTCAGAAATTTCATGTCCGCTTTAGCCCGGAGACTCCGGTTATCCCAGGCGTATCTTTCTAGTGTCTTTCAGGACGTGGCGGTCACCGTGTGCGGTGCCAGCAGGCAGTTCTGCCCCACTCCGTCCACATCTAAGGAGTGGCGCTTGCATTAGGCACTGAAGGTAGAGGGGAGGATCGTGTTTCCTGTCCTATCATGGATCAGCAGGTAAGGACGAAGAAGCAGAGACAGGAGATGGAGGACATAGCTATCGTCTCCCCCAAGACCACTTAGATAATAGTGAAATCACACAAAAAGCCGTAATCTCTACAACAAAGAGAACGAGAGATTTCAGCACTCTCTGGAAGATGGGGAAAAGGTAGGAGGCTGGTGTGTGCTGAATTCAAGGGGAGAGGGCGGTAGCACAGGGGACTCGGCTGCCGGCAGACGCAGGGCAAGGGCGTCAGGCACGATGGGGGAGTTGGGGGCTCTGAAGAGAGGAAGTCGCTGGAGCAGCGTGGGAACAGTCGGCCTCCCCCGCCACGCTGAGCGCCCAGCGTCAAGGACGCACGCCCTCCACGCGGGCAAACCGCAGACAGACAAAGACAAAACCTGGGAGTTATTGTCAAAGAAATGGACAGCACCCCAGATGCATGTGGGAAGTTCAGCATCGCCCCGGCGGCCTCCTCCAGAAAGCGGCAGAAAAACCGAGGCGAGACGTCGTCCAAGGAAGAACAGAGCGAATTCCGAGTCACAGAGCGAGGCCCCCACGTGGACGGAGACTGCCGCGTTTCAACACGGTCGGTGCAAAACGCGATGTCTCGTTGTGGACCTCGAAGCTCAGGGGTGCCCCCAAAAGCTTCCAAAGGGAAGATAGGCCAACGAACACAGGACCAGCCCAGCCCCAGCTCCCAGCAGCCTCGCTGGGCGTCTGCAGGTCCCGGAGGCCACCCGGAGCCCCGTACCCAGACAAGGTGGTCGTCAGCGGGAGGGGGGGTCGCGGGCTGCTAGACTTGCATGACCGGGAGGCACTGGCCCCCTGCGTCTGTCCTCAGGAAGTGGCCCGAGAAGCCACCAGGAAGGGGAAAGGGTGGGATCCAGAGTCGGCCGGCCCAGCCCCAGGTGGCTCGGTCCAGCCAGCAGCCTGGGGTCCGGCTCGGGGGGCCATCCGGAAGGGGCCTGTTCAGGGAGAAGCTGGCACCGCGCGGTCGGTGATGTGCGGATTCTCCGTTTCTCCTCCAACACTTCGTTGGTTCGGCTGAATCGTGGAAGTTGTAACTGGCGGTATTTTTACTCTCATTTGAACTCTATTTTGGTTTCATCGCGACTCCTCCCTTCGTTATTGAGATGGGACAGTTCTTGATGTCTACATGCGTTGGTCAGATTTTCTACGATGCAATCGAGCCGGGTGTCAGGGATAAAGAGAGGACGCGAAGTCCCCCTACGTTTAGTCACTGCGAGAGCTGGTCCACCTGTGTTTCATGTCCTAAGTTTTGGGGGTTCTGAACAGAAGCATGACGGTTCATTGGGCCCTCTCTGTCACGTTCGTTCCCCTACTGCCGGGAGCCTTTCAGATACGTGGAAACTAGCGAATGTCCCCGAGGGAAAAATGTCAGTCCCGCTTCTCTGCATTTCCATCTTTTCTAGGTCTTGGCGTGCGAGTCTTCTCCATCCTGTTAGCACGCCAGTCCTCTCAGATGACTCCTCC
>NW_006432945.1:17897171-17955544 GCF_000325575.1 Pteropus alecto | reverse complement strand
CTCCCTCCCTCCTTCCTTCCTTCCTTCCTTCTCTCTCTCTCTTCCTTTCCTTCCTCCCTCCCCTCCTTTCCTCCTTCCCTCCCTCCCTGCCTTCTTTCCTTCCTTCCATACTCTGCCCTTATGTACTCTGTGCCAGGCCCCATGACAAGGGTGTGGACACAAAGGCGCAGGGGGCTTCCAGTTTGGGGCACAGCTGTCAGCACGTAGATTGAACCCGTGTACGAGGCAGTCGCTGTAACCCAGTAAAGTGACAAGCGTAGAAATAAAGTGCGTGGGATCAGAGAGAAGACAGTGATTCCATCCGAGGACATTAAGGAAAATTGTGAAAAGTTTCGGGGCATAAAGGGATGTTTCCAAGTCACCTGCCTTACCTGTAGCGAACCTAACTCCCTGAGCGTGTTCTGTACTTGAAAACACACCGATGCTTTCGTAGAGAGCATTGGAGTTTCACGAACGTCGAGGTCCATGTGTGTCGGGCGCTGTGTGAGGCGCGATTACCACCTGTGGGATCCATGGTCTGGTGAGCAAGACAGACCACAGGGGACCATCCTTGGCGAGTGACAAGACACAGCCTATGTTTCATTGAATTATTCTCTATGGAGAAAGGTCAGTCCCAGACCAGAAAGTTCCAGGCACCAAAAACCATTTCCAAGGGACGGCAGCCTCGCTATGCAGAACGTCACAAAGCTCTGACGCTAGGACATTAAGGAAAATTGTGAAAAGTTTCGGGGCATAAAGGGATGTTTCCAAGTCACCTGCCTTACCTGTAGCGAACCTAACTCCCTGAGCATGTTCTGTACTTGAAAACACACTGATGCTTTTGTAGAGAGCATTGGAGTTTCACGAATGTCGAGGTCCACGTGTGTCGGGCGCTGTGTGAGGCGCGATTGCCACCCGTGGGATCCATGGTCTGGTGAGCGAGACAGACCACAGGGGACCATCCTTGGCGAGTGACAAGACACAGCCTATGTTTCATTGAATTATTCTCTATGGAGAAAGATCAGTCCCAGACCAGAAAATTCCAGGCACCAAAAACCATTTCCAAGGGACGGCTGATAGCTTCGCCATGCGGAACATCACAAAGCTCTGACGCCCACACGCGGGACTTTCTCGTTTCCTTCCAGAGAGTTCTCATTCATCTTCCCGCTTCCCATCCTCAGGAACACAGAAAAAAAAGAACGAATCTCTTACTTCAAAACTGATTTCATTTAAACAGTGTGTGACGGAGCTTTTCAAAACAGAGGACGTGAGTTATAGGATGACAGCTGTGAACCTAGCTAGGGACAGACACCCTCATCTTTCCCCCAGTCAGAAGGGCTGGTTCTGTTGGCCCAGCTTCAAGGTCACAGACCCAGATCAGGAGGTGGAAGGGCAAGGTCAAGTCCCAGCTGCACCACTTGCTGGGTCTGTGGTGGGGCCCAGGTCATCTGGCGACACACGGTCGCACAGAGAGCTGCTGGACAGACATCTCCACGGTCATTGTCTCCGCCTGGAAGCGGGTAGGTGCTGTCGTGAGGGTGAAGGAGAGGAGACCGTGCAGGCGGCAGCTTTGGAAACGGTGAAGGGCGGCGACATCCACGTCTGGTCCTGCCAGTTCCAGGCCGACTTCTTTACCCTTCTCGTGGGTGTGCGCTTCCTGGGCAGAGCGAGGCTGGCTTTGCTTTTGTCGTCGTCATTTTCGTTAACTTCGGTGAGGTTCGTGGTGTGTTCTGAGGAGGGGATAATGAAGGAAACGGGGTGCTCTTTACAGCCAATGAGATCAGAGGAGAAGAAATCAGCTCCACCGGCCGGGAGGGCGAATGAAAAACAGGGTCCTGTTTGCTCCGATGATCATATTTTTCCCCCGGACCTAACACGATTGTGTTAGCGAGTGTTCTGGAACCCGCCCTCATTTACTACAATCACCCTTCACTTACGGGCTTCCAGATGTGATGGCGACTTCCTTCCCCAATGACATGAGAAGTTCTAACCCAGGGGGTCCTCAGCCACCCCCACCCGGGCCTGGCAGAACACCTGGGCCGCACACACGCGGCAACCGTGATGCCAGGGCCCCCCCCGGCTCCCTCACGCTCTCGTGCTGGGTGAGCCATGAAAGCATCTATGGTACCCTCAGAGGCAGAGTGACACCAGGGCCACCTGTGAGTCTGCCCCCTGGAGACTGCCTGGGTCCAGTCCCTCTGGGAAATGCTTTGTATGGACTAGACCACGGGAATCGGCCTTCTGAGTGGACGGGTGTGGAGACGGGCCGGGGGAGGAGGCCGAGCAGTCCCTTCCAGGGGCGCCTCTGGAATGCCGTGTGGTGGGTCGAGCCAGAAGTCCCTTTTGTGAAGGGAAGATCCTGAAATGACCAACAGTCAAGCGTCGGCTTCCTCACGGAGCTGGAAAGGACTAGCTTTCCCAGCCTAGGCCAGGAGTCGGTGGCATGTGAAGGCATCGCGTGTTGGGGTCACAGGTGGATTCTGGGGGGAGACGTGGCAAAGTGGGGTTGGAGCAGGAGGGCCCCAGGCAAGCACGTGGCAGCTGGGGGTTGGTGGGAGGGACTGCTGATCCCTGGCCACAGACGCCAAAGCCCTCGGAGGCTCCTTCGTCACAGCAGGGGCCAGACTTCCCACTGCCAGTGACACCGGGACCTTGTCTCTGCCGGATCCGCCCAGTCATTCCTTCATCAAGGACGTTCCATCTTCCAGATGTTCTGCTGAAGGCTTGACACGCGTCTTCACATCTTATAATTACGAAAAGTCTGCTGATCACTTACTATTCACAGGTAGGGCAATAGCGGCTCAGCGCGGTTATGCGCGTTGCCCACGAGGCACAGGGAAGAGGCCCGTTACCCACTGCTCGTCCCGCAGATTCTCCTCGAGGGGCTCGCCGTGCACGAGAGGGGGTCCCTAGGAGCCCGTCGCCTGGTTTCCTCTGGACTTGGCTTCGTCTCTTTCTTTTCTGTTCAGCCGGCCGGGCGTGGCCGGACAGGTGGTCACCAGCATTGCTTTGAAAGCTTCCGGGAAGGATGTTTCTTATTTTCTCGGTGGCTCAAGTTTCCAAGAACTGGACATGTCTCAAGTCTCACTCGAGACCCTCTTGCTGCAGTTGGAGCCAACTCCACAGGCGACGGGGACCGTCCAGAGGGACGCGTGAGGACACCGTGTCCTGGCGGGAAGGTGGTTATCGTGAGATGGGGCTGCCCGTTTCGGGGAGCAGGGCGCGGTGCTGGAAAGAGCTGGGGCTTGCACGGCAGGCGGGTCACGCTCGAACCCCGGCTCTGTGTCCTCCAGCCGAGGGGCCGGCAGCCTCCGCAGACTCGTGCGCGTGGTGCCTCGGTCTCCTCATCTGTAAAATGGGGCCGGCATCCAGCTCTTGGGGGTAGTGAGAGGATGGGTGAGATAATGCGTGTGGGCCCCCCAGGCGCGGTGGGGCTCAGCTGGTGTTACTCCATTTCCCCACACTGCACCCCGGCTTCTTATCACCCGTATCAGCTAATGGAACAATCACACCAAACTCGGTGGCTCCAAACGATAGTCCCTGTTTGCTACCTGTGGCTGCCCGGTGGGTGGTCTCGCTCCACGGTTTCTCACGAGGGTCCCGTCGGTGTCCACTGTGGCCGCACCACCCGAAGGCTTGACCGAGGCGGGGACACGCAGCTTCCAGGCGTCTCGCACACGTGGCTGGCATGCCGGTGCTGGCTGGGCGTCCACGCCAGGCCCTGGCCTCTCCGTGGGGCTGCTTGAGTGTCCTCACGAGGCAACGTCTGAGTAAGCGATCCAGGTGACCAGAGCAGCACCTGTCATTCATCATCTCACCTCGAAAATCACGCACTTCTGCCCTATTTTATCGGCCGCACAGGGCCACACAGAGCGCCCACACCAGGAGACGCGCGTCGCCGGGGGCTGGCTGACACAGTGTCCCGTGGGAGAGCGTCTGTTTCTGGGCCCATCACTGTGCCAGTGTCCTGCCCCCTCACCTCCCTGTGTCCAGCGGGCCGCCGGCTCCTCAGGGCTGACGCGGGCTGCCCACTCCACGTCTTCCGGCGTTCTGGAAATGCTGTTATAATTAGCCGGGCGACAACCCTGCCGCTGAGCCAACGCCAAGGCTCGTCTGCTGCTTCTCTGGAGGTTTTTAAATAGACAGGGATGTGTTAATGACACAGCACATTATCTGTCTGTCACCGCTTGGGCAGGCGCTGTGGAAACGTGACTATTTAAAGGAGCAGACAATCAGCACTGAAGCCGCTCCAGCCGCACAGGCCGAAGCAGGCGCCCGAGGCTGCCGGGGAGCTGGGGCCCTTTGAGCGGCCAGGGGGAATGACCAGGGGCAGGTGTGGGCGACGCCGAGGGACAGCCAGTGGGCATGACGAGACAGCCAGGGGCAAGGGCGGGTGAGGCTGAGGGACAGGCTGCCGCTGCTCCCGCACACCCTCCCACTTCCCCGCACCCTGGATGTTGAGTCACACTTGGCACGGTTCTCACGGGAGAAGCCTGTGAGGTGTGATTGCTGGTTATTTGCCGATAACTCTCGGATGGATTTACCCCGCCCTCACCGGACCTGCCTCCTGTGCTCCAGGCCGCCCACTGCCCGTTTGCACTGGCACCGCAGGCAGAGGTGAACCAGATCAAGGTGTCTTATCTCTTCCTTCTAACCCGCTTCCAAGCCTTTCTCAGACCCAGGGGTAGAGGTGACATTTGTGTCCCAGTTGTCTGAAGGGCTGCAGAGGGAGGATTTTTCCAGGCGGGGTTTCTTGGTGTGTCCTGTGACACCTGCCGCATGACCGGGCCCTCAGACCCTGCTGTCCTTCGAGCTCAGCTGCGTATCGCTCCTTTGGGAAGACGAGGACTAGGCTGGGCTCCCCTAACCTCCCCGCTCAGGCACCCTGCATGTCTCTCCTCGCCTCTACCCTCAAGCAGCAGAGCTCTGCGGAAAAGGGTTTTCACCCGCAGAGAGCACCTTGGAATCCTCGACTCCGAGCTAGTGATGCGCTCTTAGCAAATATGTGTTGAATTAACACTTGAATGGGTGGCTACAATTTTCAAAGTCTCTGTATGTTATGAAGATCAAAACGGCCATTAAAACTTCCTCTTTGCCGTTATTTTCAGAAGTAGATGCATAAATCAGAATTTTTACTTCCAATGTGTTTGGCACTTCCTTGAAAAAGAAAAAGACATCAGAATTCCTATTTTGACCCAACAAATATTTATTGAGCACTTCATATGTACCAGGAGATGCAGAGCAGGATATGACAATTGTCAGCGGGTTTTCAGTTGGGAATTAAATGAGGTACTGGACAAATATGTATTGAATGATTGAATGACTGATGCATGTGAGTGTTTAAAAGAAACAAAGCTTTTAAACTTGATGATTGAGAACACGTGAATGTGTGTTGCTACTGTGCCGTAGGAAACTCGTCTTCAAAATCATTCGTTCATTCACTCGTTCATTCATTCAAACTGGAGTCATTGAGCATCTGTTTATTTTGAGCACAGGGATGTCTCCTGGTTTCTCTATAGGAGCTTTAAAGTCACCCAAAATAGACAAATATTCTGGGCTTTTGGAGACCAAATGAAATATCAACACTAAAGGGCTATTTACAATAAAAATGTGAAGTCACCAGCCTTTGTCAGAAACTGGCCTGTGAATCTGAGCTGATCACAGGTCGGTGGTTCTGATGTATCACAAAGGCAGGGAAACCTGGATGACCGTTTACCTTCCCGTGTCACGGTCACAGCGTCCGTCTGCACCGAGCAGGGCTGCGGACCCTGGGGCCCGTTTGTAAACCAACTGGTTTCTGCCTATGGATCAGTGAATTTTAACCTTCGAGGGAGCGCGCTGCCTTTGGAGGGTCTGCGAAAGCAACGAGGACTCCCCCCAGGAAAGCGTAGGCCCAGCCTGTCCATGGGGATCCCCTGGGAGCAGAGTCAGGGTCGGGAGCGGGCGTGGAGCCACGTGTCCACCTCCAGGTGCTCCCCCAGAGGGAGCTGGAACTCGATGTCCCAGCGACTCTGTGAGGGGTGGGTGCCCGGGGTATGTGGGTCCCGGGAGCGTTGGGGACACCCCTGGTGGCGGCGGCAGCACTGGACCCACATGCTCCGGGGATGCGAAGCGGCCACACAGCGACCCAGACGCGCTCAGGGAGGCCCGCATGGCGGCCTGCAAACCCAGAGACGGACGTAACCACACGGGGCGGACCGAACTGAGTGGACCCCGGTGGTCCTCACGGCCTCAGCGGTCCTCACGGCCCCGGCCGAGGCCTCCTTGACAAAGGCCACTTTCCTGTGAGCCCTGCCTGTTGTCTTTGTGCCCCTCGGGTGACACCCCTTTGAAGTGTCGGAGAAGTTTTCTTTTCCAGACCCCTCAAAGGGCGACATGGGTCCTGGTGGCCTGTCTGCTCGGAGCATCGGTGCTGGAATTCGTCACCGTGTCACGTGCAGTCACGGCCCTTCTCCTGGAATTCGTCACCGTGTCACGTGCAGTCACGGCCCTTCTCCTCTCCCGGGGAGCCTGGCGCTGTTTCCTCGGGGGGCGGAGCTAGAGGCTGCCGGGCGGACTCTCCGTTTGCCCGACTCCGACCCCGTCTCACGCAGCTTCCTTCTCAGCGGTGCTAGGGGCCTGGGGACACGCGCCCCCAGTCCGTGCCGGAGGAGGGGTGCCTGAGAGTGACGCGATTAGATGTCAGCCCGGCCCGTTTGGGCGCTGTCTCGGTCCAGTCTCCCGGGCCCTGGCTCACGCCCCCGGCCACACCTGGACAGACGCCGGCTGTGCCAGGAGCGGGCCGGACCTGCGCGGACTCGGCCTTGCTCGTTGGAAGCCCGTCGCTCCGTGCCCGCGTGTCTTTCCGTTTCTGAAGCCCCTGGGAGCGTCCGTTCAGGGCCGACTCACAGGGCACGGTCACTGGGGTGACATGCTGCTCCTGGCCGACGCTCTGACACTTCATGCCAGCGAGAGGACCTGGGAAATAGCCGCTACAAGCTGGGGCCAGGGGTCGAGGCCTGTGGCCCTGCTGCCCCCCTCAGCCAGCCCCCAGCCCCCAGTACACCGCGCCGCTCCCCAGGGTTTGACTGAAAACCGGCTTTCACACCACCGGCGTTCCATGGATCTGGCTGTTGGAAATAGATCAGCCGCTGCTGTTGCGTGCAGCGGGCAGGGTGCCAGGTGCCAGGGAGGAAGCGGAGCTTCGCCTTCGCCCAGCCCCCTCCCCTCTCCTCCACCCAGCGGGTCCTGTTCGGAAGGCGGCCGGGACATCCGAATTTCCTGAGAACTCCCAGTGCCTTGGTCCTCCAGCCAGTGGCGGTCCAGCTCCTTTGTGGTCATGCCCAATGACAGGGCGTTCACCCCCTCTCAAGCAGGGTCCCATACGGTGTCCCATTGGAGATGTCTAGCAGACGTTGGCTCGAAATCTGGCTCCCTATAATTTCTACCCACAGAGCCTAATTCTGCCTCCGGGGCTCTGCAGTCAGAGTCACCCCTCCCCTTCCGGACAGCCCCTCTCAGGCCCCCGCCCGAGAAATGACACTGCTTCTGAGCCTTGAGAGGTGGAGCTGTCCCCAGAACAGAGGCCTTGCCCAGGACCAGGGTCTCGCCACAGCTCAGTTTTTGTCCCTTGACCTGAAAACGCCGCCGTCTGTCTGTCCCACGTTCTGTTTCTTCAGAAGGCTCCCCCTTCTCAGCCCAGCGCCCCGGGACCCCGGTGGAAGCTCTTAGTTCCCCCACTTCTCTTCTGAGAGTCTCGCCTGCACCTCGCACGTGGCCTAGGCACGCGGCCGGTCTGCTCGCCGGGGAGGGGCTCCCTCCTCCAAGTCCCCCCAGGAGTGCCAGGCCCCCGAAGCCCCCGCAACCCACGCACTAGCGGATGACCCGTGTGAAGTCTCTGGGGGCCCCTACTCATCTCCCCACCTGCCAGGCTCCACCTCGGACCCTCCCGTCTGAGTCCCCCGCGGGCTCTAAGCTGCGTCTACCACCCCTTTCTCGGGGTTCACTCTCCAGCGCAGTGCCTTGTGGGTCGGCGCCGTCTGTGCCGGGGGGAGAAACGTTCTGTCACAGGTGTGGCATAGGGTTGTGGCAATGGCAGTGACAAGCAGATCTACCTTCTAAATCCTTTACGCACGGGGCTCCGCGTCGTCCCTCGCACTGGGGTGGGGGCCCCTGGCGTGGGAGCCAAGTGGAGACCTAGGGCGTCTTGCTGCCTTTGCCGATGCCCCAGGCCTGGCAGAGAGCCGCTCACAGAGGTCAGGACTGGGGGGAGCGGTGCACGTGATGGCAGGAGGGTGACGACCTTGGGGAACACTGCACCCCTACCCCGCCCATCCCAGGCTCGTGACAAGGCAGAGCTGGCATGGGACCTGGGGCGCTGGGTCCCCAGCTGCCAGACTCCGAGGTAGTTGGGGGCAGGAGCCTGACGTCCCCTGTCTTCTCCCAGTTACTTTGGTGGATCTCAAAGGCCAGGGAGCCCGTCTCCTGCCTTCGGCGGTCCCTGTGATCTCGATTTGACTTTGCCCTTGACCTGTCACCATTATTTCCCCGCAGCGCCCATGCTCCTCAGGGCACACAGGCTCATCTGCAGGGCGTGCCCGGGGCGGGCCGTCAGCTTCCGGGGGGTCTGGGGTGCCGTGCCTCTCATCCGTCCGTCGAGGGGGTGCTGCTCGGCTTCGAAGCCCTTGTTCAGGGCTTGCCACATGGAAGGTCCGGGAAGGCCCAGCCCTCACTGAGGCTGCTGTGTATGAGTGACATCTGGGTAGAGTGTCACCTCTTCCAACCGCATGGCGGCTTCCTGGAGACAAGGCTAACAGGGGAGTTCCTTTCATTCGATTATTTATCCAGTTCGTTCCCTCGTCTGTTTGAGACCAGATGTGACAGACATCATGACAGGTGCTACGTGTTTGATGCAGAAAGGAACAAGACACGGCCTCTGCCCCAAAGACCTCGAGGAAACCATGAGCACGCCAGGAAGTCCCCGGGCTACGGGAAGGCCAGGCTGAACGCCACAGGAGTGCGTGGGACAGGAGGGGACTATACTTTTAAACGGGGGCGCATTTGCTTTTAATAGGGATAGAATACGGTTGAGCTAGATGCGAAGGACGAGTTAATCTGGAGGTGGGAGGCAGGAGCTGGACAAAGCCCGTGTGGAGTGAGTCTGCAGGGTGACCCTGATGGCCGTTGCCGACCCCGCCTGCTCGCGGCCAGCCTCAGAGACTTCAGAGCCCTCACCAGCCTGCCGCCTGCCAGCCCCGTCCTCACTTCCCCATCCCGGACGGTGACCCTCCAAGGCTGGCGTTCACGCCACGCTCATGGTGTGTCTGTCACGGGCTCACGGCCCCTTTCTCCTCCTGCCTGGCCCCTCCCACAAAGCCGAGGACGGTCCCGCCTCCTCGCTTCCTGCCGTGTCCTCTCCAAGAACTAGGCCGTCACTCTAAATGTCAAAGATGCTGCCCTACCCACCACTGCCAGAAGCCCACCTCCCCTGCCCCTGGACCTGCCGCTCTCCAGCGCTGTTTCTCGTCTTGGCCCCTCTGCTTCCGCCAAGGTCCCCGACTCTCTCCTCTCAGCGGGCGGGACCCTACACCCCTCCAGACTCAGCCCCAGCGCTTACTCCCGCGGGGCCCCTCCCCCAGCCCGGGCTGGGTCATTGCCGCTCAGAGTTCAGGAACCCCGTGTTGCCCAAACGCTGTTGGGCCCTGTCCCGTCGGCTCTGTGAGAGCGAACCCCTTAGCTTTCCGTCACCTGTGCGTGCAGGGGATGCGCTTAGCTGGCGTTTCACAGATCAAGAAATGCGGGCAGCGTCCTCTACAGCACAGACGCCTCTGCGACAGGCACGGAGCGTTCTAGAACGAGGGACCGAAGAGGACGACGTTGCACATTTTCCTGAAACCTGTCGTGAGATTTAATTACGTCACTGCTCCGGCCACATTCCGGCAAGCCAGCAGGCCCTGGGAACAGGCTCGAGGCAGAGCGACAGGAGGCCACGGTCCAGAGACCCGGGCTGGGGGTGGGGGTGGGGGCTGCTGGGCGAGGCTCTTGGCTTCCCCAGGTGCGCAGACTCCGGGGGGAGACGGACTGTGTCAGCGGTCCTCGGGGCATGGTCCCCGACCAGCAGTGTCAGCCTCGCCTGGGAAGTTGTTGGGAATGCAGATTCCCAGGCCTCAGATCTGCTGCCTCAGAGGCTGTGGGGCGGTGCAGCCATCCGCGTTTACCGAGCCGTCCAGGTGACTGATGGGTGTGCCGGGCCCGAGCTTCTCAAACTGCACCTGGGGAGACGCAGCATGCAGGGCTGAACCCCTCTTGGGGGTTCTGATCCAGCAGGCGGGAGAGGCCTGAACAAGCATGGGGGCGGCGGGGGGTGGGGGTTCAGAATCCAGCAGCAGGTGGTCGGGTCACCGCCCCGCAGTAGGTGAGCACTGCCGGGTTCTGCTCGGGTTCTGGTCGGCTTGGCTCGGAGCCGCTGGCACAGTGAGTGGCAGAAAGACGGGTCTGGGTCTGGCGTGGTGCTGGGCCCGCCCCCCACTGGTGGGGGTGGGGAACAGGACGATGGCTGCAGGACAGGACTCCGAAAGGTGGAGGCTCTGAACCCCAAATGGGACCGTCTTCCCCCCCAAGTAGCCCAGAGAGGTACTGGGGGAGGACGCTTTTAAACACCCTTGTAATTTGCGCTTAAAAATAGGAGGAAGCTCATGAATAATTTGTGAGTCATGAGCAAGCCCCTTCAAAACACAGTCATGAATAAAACATACCACCGCCTCCTCTAATGGCCTTCGGTGTTTAATTGATGGCTCCCCCGCCCTGAGTGCGCCTGGGTGGCAGTCCTCGGCTGGGGGTGTGCCCTGGCTCCCAGGCTGGTTTGCTTACACATAAATACACCCCGTTTCATTTTTTTGCCTCAGACCCCTCTGGTACCAGAAACATAATTACGGGCGTGGGAAGCCCGGCCCGGCCGTGGAGGGCGGGACCTAAACCAGCAGCTCTCCTGTGAGGGGCGGATGAGCGGTTGGAGCAGGTGCGAGTGCGTCTCCTGATTCAGCGCTTCGTAGAAGCCAGGAGTGGAAAGTGGGCCTGAAGGGGCTGTATGTAACCCTCTCCCGGAACCCGAGTGGAGTGACGGCCACGCTCTGCCGGCCCCAGGCTGTGCGCCCCAAAAGGCAGGGGACCCAGAGGAGCCTGGCTTTGCATCTCCCTCGGGAGTCCGTAGGTGCAGGCACCGGCCAGAGGCCCCGTTTTCAGGCGGAGCCCATGGCCCTGGGTGCATCGCTGTCTACATAGGCTCAGGAAGGGGTGAGTGGGGTGAGCGGGGCATAGCAGGGCCATGGCTTTTAAAATTAAATGACAGAAGGAAAGAAAGAAACACTCACAAGAAAAAATCCTACGGATGAGAAGAGGTGTTGAGAGCGAGGGGCTGCGAGGCGCGGACAGGCAGGTCCTGCCTGGGAAGTGGCCGCGGCTTCCCAGATGACGAACCCACCCCCGCCACCCGGGACCACTGGGAGCCCAGGTGCTTGGGCGGGCCCTGGGACTCCGAGCGGTCGCTAGAGGGTGGGGCATGTAGAGACCCTTCCAAGGTCATTGGCCGGGTCTTGGGGTGCGTCCGGAGTTTGTAGAGAAAGACAGTGAGGAGGGACGGGGCAGCAGCCGAGGGCATTCGGCCCAGGCTGTGGGCACCTGGGCAGCTGGGGACTGTGCTGGTTGACGAGGGACCGACTGAGGTGCTCCCTTGGGTGCTGACCGCTTCCCCCACCCCCCTCCCCTGCTCTGTGACCCACTATGAAGCCCCGGGCTCAAGTCGCCCGGCAGAGTCTCCTGTGGGCCCTGGTCACGATGCAGAAAGGGTCATGGGTGGAGGCAGAGCGAAGCCGGTAGGGAGCACACGCCCTGGCAGGGACAGGGATGGGCCGACCCGGTCCCCGGTGCCAGCACCCTCTGGGGAGCCGGGGTAGCAAGGCGCTCAGGAGAGAGTGCCCTCTGTCCCGTGGGACCTCTGGCTGCCATGTGGCGGAAAATCATCACAAGCGTCTACCGGCCCCAATCAATCAGCCCCCACGGTTGTGGATGACACCCCTGGAGTCCTGGAGTGTAAGGCGGCGGGCAGCACACGCAGCCGGAGGGGACGTGGGTGCGGTCTGTCTCGTCCCCGCCTCCACCCTGCTGGACGCAAGTGCATTTAACGGAGCCCAGCCTCACGCATGGGGGATCACGGCACTGCCCACTGCGGTGGGAATCGGGACCGTGTGAGGCGTCTCGGCCATCAGGCTGCTATGACCCACTGCTGTAGACTGCACAGCTGATAAATAACAGAAACTGAATAACCTCACCGGCCGGAGGCTGAGACGTCCAAGGTCAGCATACCCGCAGCTGTGGTGCCTGGCAACGCCCCGATTCCTGGTTCATAGGGAGCTGTCTTCTCGCTGTGACCTCACGTGGCTCAAGTGGGGGAGGGGCTCTCTGGGTCCCTTACATAAGGGCACCAATCCCATTCCTGGGCTCCCCACCACAGCTAACGCCGTCCACAGGCTCCCCGCTCCGGATACCGTCACGGGCGGGTTAGGATGCCAGCGTGTGCGTTTGAGGACACAGACATTCGGTCCCCTTATAGTTTGCATCTTGGTTTTCCCAGGAGCTGAGCTCAGTCTTAGCTACCAGCTTCGGACCGACGGGCTCAGGACCAGCCGCCTTTCAGGCGGATGTGGCAGTTCCTTTCTGTTTACCGTGGGTGGGATAACGAAGAGGAAGCCGAGGCCAGAATACAGTAAATCCGGCTGGTTGTTCCCAGCCACACCTACGCCCCTGGGCTCTGTCACCCGAATGTCCTTTTCTCCACACAGCTCACCAGGGCTTTGTCATCATGTGCGTGTAATTACTGACAGGCTTCTACAGAACATCCTGAAGCAGGCTTGCTTTGAATGCATTTGAATCAGATAATTCGTTTATAGACAGAAAATATATACCGTTTTAATTTTTCCAGCTTGAGTAAAGGTTGCTTTGGGAATTGTGTGCAGCATGCCATAAAAATAACTCCTTTTAACTATATTTATTTACTTAATGAATCACATGGATAGTAGGTAAGGAGAGCGTTGAGACAGCCCGCAGGTGCCCCGAAGCCTCACAATCTGTACTGCGCCTTATGATTTACAGTGTAATTCCATATCCAGCATCGTATTTGCGGGGAACTTTTCGAGGCTTTGCGCATCTGGTGGGGGGCGACGCCGGGTCCTAACTTTGGATCGTTGGCTTCACATCTCACACTCTCTACCAGTGCGTTGAGAAGATCATATGGCGGCATTGAAAGAGCCGAGCGGAATCTCTGCTCTGACACTTAGCAGCCACGTGACCTTGGGAAAGTCACTTCACCTTCCTCAGCTGCAGCAGAAAGTGGAATCTCCACGGCTGCTTGCGACAGGAGGCAGCCAAGGAGACCGCTTTGCAATGTGCCGGTATCTGCAAGGCTTACGTGAAACAGGATGCCGGAAACGCAGATTAACGGTGCCGGAGAAGCTATAATTATTATTGTTACTGTTGCAATTGGCAGCTGCTTCTTGGCTCAGCTGCCGGCAGGCCACCTGGGGGCAGGTCTAGAACTCTCGCTCCTGCTCCTCCGCCCTTCCTCGCCTCCCACGGCACCCTCGCCGGCTAACCCGCTGGACGGCTTTCCTTTTCATTACGCCTATTGTCTATCTCGTCTCACTGGAGCGGAAGTTCCCAGCTGGGTGGATTTCTGTCTGTCCAGCTCCCCAAGGACCGCCTGGCATCCAGGATCGTGTTGGCGCACGTGTGGTCTCTTCCACGCTGTGGGTCACCTGTCTTGTGCAAACGCGGGCTTCAGGGAGGGGGCGTGGAAGAAGGGATCAGCTTGCAAGGCGGACCCGGGCCTCTCCGCGAGACATAAACGAGACCAACTTCTCCCCAGGTTTGAAGCCTGACGCCGGCCCAGACGCGCCCAGCGGGGCAGGAGTGGTGATGACACTTGGCGAGCATGGGCTTCAAGCCGTTGGCCTGGGCGTGACGCGGAGGTGGGTGTGACGCAGGGGCGTGGAGATTTGTGAGAGGGTCCCTTGGACTGATTCTGGAAGGGCCTCCAGTCCCAGCGCCCGGGGGACCCTTTTTCTTTGAGAAGAGCAATTGAGCAAAGCAGGGTACCAAAGCTGGGCTGAGGCGCCCGCTCGTGTCCCGGACGTGCTGGCAGCGGAGAACGCCTCCTTGTCCCGGGTACTGGGGGGCGAGGGCACAGCCAGTTCGCCCCTGTTCCTTC
Source organism: Pteropus alecto (assembly GCF_000325575.1). Classification (NCBI taxonomy): domain Eukaryota; kingdom Metazoa; phylum Chordata; class Mammalia; order Chiroptera; family Pteropodidae; genus Pteropus; species Pteropus alecto. The sequence goes on along the minus strand of NW_006432945.1, from coordinate 17,941,326 downwards.
TGCTCGGCGTTCTGACCGCCTTCGGGATGAGTTCGGGACCCAGGGTTCCTGAGATATGGGGGCGGGTGGGCAGAGGGGCCTCAAGGAAGGAAGACAGCTGTCACCAGGACCTAACCCAGAAAGTTCAGGTGGTCAGCTGGGAAAAACGTGACCGTGCGTGTGCCCCGGCTGATCGAGCAGGCTGTGCCATCTCTCCACATAGTGGCAATAAATATATGGTTTTCGTTTGAATATTCGGTCTTCATTCCTCAAGTTTCTTCTTTAAATATGTAAATATATAATTTGTTTTTTTAAAATCAAACACACCTGTTTCCTTTTCTAAACCATGACAGAGTTTAACACAAACTGTTCAGTTTTTTTAAGTGAGAAACACCACTTATATCTTCACTTTGCCTCAACTGTGACAGTGTCCCCAGTCTATGCGAGCTGCACACACATGCGCACGCACGCCCATGTGCTCGGCCATCACCAGTGCGTCGTTTATTTCTTAAAACGGAAGGACTAGGAGAAAAGGCACAAGCCGCTCCTTCGCAGAGCCCTCAGATCGGGGGGCCATTTTTCTGAGGCGCGCCCAGGACGCTGCTCTGCACAGAATCGAGCTGGTCGTCTGACCGGGGAGGGGGCGTCCTGGGTTATAAACACGTGTGTTTAAAAATGCCCCCCATACCCTGAGATGTGCGTGATAGACACACATTTTTTTCCAGGAGCGGAAACGCTGTTTGTCCTCTATTTCACTGTCCGGGTCTCCTTCCTGCACCCCCTCTTCTGAGTGTGGAGTGTGGGGTGTGTGTGTGTGTGTGTGTGTTTGTGTGTGTGTGAGAGAGAGAGAGAGAGAGAGAATATGAATTAGTGACCCTCAGCCCTCTAAAACCTGCTGACCCCAAAGAAGGGTGACATCGCTTGTGGAAATCGCAGTGACGGATTTGAATAAAAGGTCCAGCTGTCAACTAGGTGACACGGAGCACTTAGGAGCCAGGCGCTGGCCTCCAGGGAGGAAGCGGGGGAGGCGAGGCCCGGGGGAGGCGGGAGGCGGGCCCAGTGGGCTGCGGCCTCGGCCCCCGGCACACAGGGGTCTCAGAAACCAAACCCATCGAGGACGCGAGGTCGCCACCCCGACCCCCTCCCACCCGTGTCTAGATGTGGTCTGACAGTTTAAAAATGCAACACGCGTGAGGAGAAGGCAGCGCCCCAGAGGCCTCGACCCCTGTCGGGAGCTCGGGCTCTGCCAGACACCTCGCTTCAGTCAGGGCCCAGGTGGCGAGTGTTTAGCTAGAGGGAAACCACTTGCGAAGGCAAAGCAGAGACGGGTCAGGTGGCGCTCGAGCGAGGAGCGACGGCGGGGAGGAGATGGAAGGGCAAGGCTCACCCTCTGCATTTCTAGAATGTTCTTTCCCCTGATTTCAGTGCCGAGTCATAGACTAGGACAGCGCATCAGGTCGAAGGGTGGGGACCCCTTCCTGGCCGGGCAGGACTCCTGCATCTGCTCTCTGCACGTCCCAGAGGCGCTGGTCCCTGTCGCCTTCCCCCTGGGCCCTTTAGAAAACCAAGCACTGCATCTTTAAGGACGAAATTAAAGAGAAAAGATACTTTGCTGTTGTTGAATACATGCGCTATTTAACTTTTTTTAATCCCAGACACGTGAAAATGCAACATCTGTTTGAGTTCATGTAACATCCTAAGACCGTGACTGGGAATTTGCGAATTTCCTCGTTGAAGTCGCTCTGAGGCCTCTGCGGGGCCGCGTCCGCCCCTCCTCCCCCGGCGTCCCTCCGAGCCTGACACCTGCTTCCTTTCTTCAGCGTGGCACACAGGTGCTCGTGCTTCAAACCCGCTCTTTGTCCTGACGACGCAGAAAAGCAGCCCAGTTGCAGCTGGGAAAACGAAAGGGAACACGCGGGGCGGGAGAGCAGAGAGGACACGCGAGGAGCTTGACCGGAGCGGTGGCCGCAGAGAGGAGCCGAGGGGACGCGGGGGGCGGGGCAGCCAGATGGCTGGTGACCAGGAAAATCAGGCTCCGTTTCCTGGTGCGGTTTAAGTCAATTTAGCTGTTTTTTTTGTTTTTGTTTTTTCCATTTTAAAAGCTAGGGCTAACACGAGGGAGGCATCTCGACACTGTGGCAAGTGTGTGTAGGTGAGTGTGCTTGCTTGTGCTCATGTACTTGGTTGTAGAGACAGGTATGACTGGGGGGCTCTAGAAAGGTCCCCAATAAAAAAATCTCCCAACTGGCCCAAGACTGTGCCTGAAACCCCCACCATCAGAGCCACCCCTGAGGATTAAGGCATTATCTGTAGCCCCTCTTAAAATGTAGATGTCACCTGGGAGTAGTGACACTCAGCTCTTACCACCCACCGACTGAGCTGCCTGTCGCCTGTCGGGGAGCAGGACCTGGAGAGACGGGACGCGGGGCAGGGACGCTGACTACGGGGAAAGCAGGCTTGGTGGCATGGGCCACAGTGGGGTGGGGACAGGCTGGGCGGCTGACGGCGTGTGTGGATGGTGCTCGTCCCGAAGTTCCTCACGTGGGGACATGGGGCCGCAGAAACGACTCCCCGCATCGCAGGGTCCCCTGGTGTGAGTGTGTGTGCAACAGTGTGCACAGCTCACAGCCCTCTGTGCGTGTGTCTCACACGGGGTTCGCCTGGCCCGTCGTGAGCACAGCACACCCCTGCGGCTCACAGAGGTCCTCGGAGCCAGAGGCGGCTTGGGAAGTAAGGAATGGAGGCAGCGGGGGCAGACGAGCGGGGAGGGAAGACAGGGCTCTGAGGCCTTCCACCTACTGGCGCCTCTGCTGGCGTCCGCGCCTCACTCGCTGGCGATTCCCGACGCCATTTCTGGTTGGAAACCTGGTCGGGGTGGAGGCGTGTGGGCCCAGCGGGAGAATCCCCCCCACCCTGTTTTCTGTGGCTTCAAAGAGGAAAAACTCACTGTGCTCTATGGGGCCAGGGAGACACATTCCGGGGCTGGATGCTTCGAAGATGAGAGTGGATTTTCCGCTGTATAATGAATATACATTTCATACATAAATAAACAGCAGTAAGTGAAACAACGCACTCCATCCTCGCCCTCTCAGGGCGGTCCTCCCCTCACCCCTTCATCCTCGTGGCAAACACTTTGTCCTTGGTCACCTGAAGGCACCCAGACTCTGTGCGGGGTGGACGGGATGCTTTGGCCCTGGCTCCCCAAGGAAGAAAGAAATCTGAGAGCAGGTCACCACTGGCCACTCACGTGGAAGAGGGAGGGAGAGGTGTGTAGCCCCCCGTTTCCTGCCAGAAGGGTAGGGAGGTCAGGCAGGGGCTGAGATCCGAGGCTGGACCACTTCGGGCATCTGAAGACCGGACTGGCGGGCTCTCGTCTCTGGCAGCCTCGCTCGGAGGCCGGGGTGGGCCTGGGTTGTGGGTGGACCCAATCTGTCCACATGAAGACGCGGCAGGCACAATTCCCACTTCAGCAGAGCAAACCAGGAGCCGGCCAGCAGCCAGCCAGCCCGCTGCGAGAGCCACATGGCACGTGGTGCGGTGGCAGGGGACGGGCCATGGGGTGGCGGGGCGGCGAGGAGACAGGCGGGATGGCTCTCCTAATGGGAAATCAGCTGGCCAGGGCTTCAGCTTCTGGAGCCACCGGCCACTGCTCACTCCCTCCTCTTAGTCGCTGGGCGTGCCTCGTCCTACTAGGTGACCTGTATGTGGACATGGAAACACGTAAATAACACGGGCGTTAAGACAGTGATCAAGAATGTCGTTCCCTAAAAGAATGTTCGTAATCTGGGCACCGTACATAGATTTCAAGGGGACAGTGACCCTGAAGTCGTATGCAAAACTATGGGCACTTATTCACATAGGCACTTCTCTGTAGACAGGGTCTATAGCATTTATGTGGTTCTTAAAAAATGATTAAAAACTAAAATGATGTTAAGGGATTCCAGAGCATCTGTAGGTATAACCCCGCAGCCAGGCACAAAAGCATCTATGGAAATGGGGGGGATTTCAGACCCCCCCGGAGCCGTGTTTCTCAGCATCCGAAGGCCCGAGGGGAGCTGCAGACACTGAACTGCCAGGGCGCTCGGGCTCAGCCAGGGTCCCCGAGCTGGGCACACGCCAGCGGAGCTGACACTTCCTGCATGAGCGTTTGGGCCACTCAGCTTGAAGCTGTCAGGTTTTCCTTAAAAAGAAAACTCGTTGCCACTAGTATCTCTTTTGTGGGTGCTCGTAACAGCTGTGGTCCTAAAGAAGTACTGGGCGAACTGAATTTTTAAAATAAAAAGAGTAGTTTCGAACGCACGACGGGGCCTGCTCTGAGGTGGACAGCAGCACCGGGCGCCCCCTTTATTCCTGATCGTTTTTCCGTGTGTTGCGTCTTTGGGTTTTTTGACATGCGCGTCAGCTGCGATGGTGCAGCAGGGTCACATGGTCACAAGGGAACGCTGTTGCGTTTTCAGAATTCGCGTGTGGTTTCGGTGTTAGGAAGGAAACGAGTCCCAGGTTCTTGTGTAGTTGGTTAAGTAAACGTCACCATTGTTAGAAGTTTGCAGACAATGCATTTTACGTACAAATGGGGGACTCGGTAGCCTGGACTTCATTAGAGAAGCTGCCCCCCCATGCCCCGCGCTGTGCGACCGACAGCTGTCGCGCTAAGCGAGTGGCCAGAGGCACTGACTGTGCTGGGCTCGGCCAGCCCTTGGTGTCTTGCAGGGCACAGAATGGCAGACCTACTGGGTGGTGGGCGGAGGACGATGTGGGCGCACGTGTGCACGGGCCTGGAGACGACCTCGGAGTCTGCTCCTGCGCCGCCCTGGAGAGGCGGCTGTGTGCAAAATCTCAGCGCTGAGACGACTGTGCGATGTGAGCGTTACCTTCGTTATTACAGTATTCACGTTACGTCAGTTATATTTCGTTTATTACACGACAAGGGCGCCTTCGGGTTAGCCTAGCTGTGGCACCGAAACCGTTTTAGCTGCGTGGTTTTCCCCCAGAGGCTCGGCGCTCTCTGCCAAGGTGCTGTCACAGCCGGAAGCCTCGAGGGGGTGACCATGGCACTGACAACCGGCCTTCTTCCCATTTCGCAAGTGGAGAGGTGAAGGGGACCCTCGTGAGACCCGCACGATCACGTCAATTCAAAATCGGGCCTCAGGTCTCTGGCCCACGAGACCCCCCCAGGCCGTCTGGGGGGAGGCTGGGTGCGAAACGCCCGCCCTTCACGGAGCGGGGAGAGACAAGGTCGTTTCTGGAAGCAGAAAGTTTCAAATCTGAGTTTACGGCGGCTCATTCTCTCCCGACAAAAGCCCCGTGTCTCTGTCTGAGCGGGAGCAGGTTTTCTCTCGCTATTTCGGAAGAGGCACAAAATTGTTCAGCGAGACGGTTAGATGGGTGTTTTGTCCCCGACGTGTGCGTGTGTGTGCGTGTGTGCGTGTGTGCACGCGTGTGCACTGAGAGGTGAGGAGCGCCTCAGCCTTCTCGTGTCATGTCACACGCAGAGTCCTGCTTTCTCTCCTAATTAATTAGAAGTAATAGCTTTCTGTAGTTTCTGTCTGTGAGGGAGCGAAGTGGGAAGTAATTTAATTGGCCGTCTTGCTTTCAAAGCCCAGTTTAATGAAATAGTTCTCAGCCTGAAGTGCGCGTGTTATCTTTCCTGTTATTTTTCCAATTAACATTTCGTGGGATCACATCTGTGTGGAATATGCTAATTGGTTTGAAGGGAGGGGTGATGGGAAAAGGGCAGATGGGGAGATGACCAGCTGTCTCCCATCCCCAGTGCCTTTCCTGGGATGAGCTCGGAGCTCGGCAGTGTGCTGCCTGTCACCTCGCCCGTCCTCACCGAGCCCTCGGCCCGGGAGGTGACACCCCTCACTGGCAGACGGGTGGGCGCACTGGATTGAGAAGCCTACGGCAGCACTTGCCGGGGTCCTGGGGTCCCTGTGCTGCGGCTCCCAGGCTTCTTGTGAGTATCGTGTCCCAGCTGGCGGGTCCCGGTTTAGCCTGACGCAGTGACGCTCTGTGAACACCTGTCAAAGGCCGAGGGTGCGGGGGGTCCTCACGGCTCCTCCTTCACCTGTTCTCCATGCGGAGCAAACAGCGCAGACACTGGCCGGAAGCAGGGCGAGGCGGCCGGGCGGACACGGGGGCTCGCTCGGGGGCGTGGGGCGCCATCTGCACAAACCCGAGGGGTGCACCCCAGAGCCTTGCCGGGCTCGGCCTAGTCCCGAGCCCGGCCTGCAGCAAGGCACTCCGTCCTCCCTGTCCCCTCCCTGTTCCCAGGGATGCTGGGCCTCAGCCAGCCTGAGACCAGCCCATGTGCAGCAAATGTCTCCCCTGCACTGTGGCAAGTCCCCCATTCCCAGGGGCGTCCGAGGGCAGCCGGGCCCCACCCTGCGTTGGCCTCCCCGCTCATTGCTCTACCTCCAAGGCCCACTTTCCCTCCTCCCGAGCGGTCCTGACCCAGCACACTCAGCTGTTTCCAGGACGGAGCCGGGTTCGCCGGGTGAGCGAGGACGGGGGGCTCCTGCGCGGCCACACGGCCTGCCGCCCAGAGGCCCGGCTCCCGCTGGTCCTGCGGGGAAGGCCTGAAGTCCCCCTTACGACCGACCCCCGCCCCAGGTGGGCGACACTCTCTCCGTCCTCAGAGTGCCTGTGGTGGGGGCCTAGCCGGGGAAGAGGCCACGCCTGGGGCGTGAGGACAGGGTAGGGGCTTGGGAAGCAGCCTGGGGCAGGCTGTGTGGCCGGCCCAGGTGGGGCCATGTGGCCTGGGGCCGGCCACAGCAGGCAGGGCGGGGGTGGGGGAGGCATGGGGAAGGGAGCTGTGTTTCCTCCTTTTACGTGCGCCCACACAACCAGATCCGTAATGTCACCCCCAAACTGTAGGGCCTCAGAGACTGTAGGGACAGACCGGCCGGCGGAGACCCACGGAGAGGTAGGCAGGCAGGTCGGTCTCTGTCCACACATCTGTCTACTGGCGTTTTTTATTATCATTTTTCCCCTGTATCTCTTGCCAAGCCCACGATGGGCAAAGCAGAGCTGCCCCTGGCTGGCCTCTCAGGTTGGCTTAAACTGTGCAAATGGTGCTAGGGTCTCAGGGCTGGTCCAGATCTGACGTCCGGCCCCCCTTCCCTTCTGGAAGGCCTCCTGGAGTCCCGGCTGCGATTCCCAGAGCTGCCTCCTGCGGGCCGAGCAGGTGTAGTCCCCTCCAGCAAGGTGCAGGGGTGGGGGTGAGCAGCTCACAGCCCACCCCTCCTCCACAGCCGGCTCGCTTGGCAGGGAGATGGGGCTGGAGGGCCCGCCACCAGCTGGGCCCTGAGTCTGCGGACGTGACCACACGCCAGGCAGCACCTCGGCCATTGTGGGCACCGTCCCACCGATGGTGATGCTGGCTGGTCTGCGTGGGCGGCTCAGTGGACAGAGGAGGAAACCGAGGCCCAGACGAATGAAGTGATGGGCTCAAGGTCTCGTTCAGCGGCCGGGACCAAGCGGTCTCAGGGCACGCCGAGGTCTGGGCTTGGGCCTCCCTCCTGGTGCGGGAGAGGCCGCGGGAGGGCGCAGAGCGGGGGCTGGAGCCTGACCCCTCGGGAGAGCCCGTCCTGTCCTGTGCATCCGGGGATCGATTAGCACAGCCCGCAGAGACACTCTGCCTGGGCGTCCTGGTCAGTCGGCCCTGCCGAGGCACAGCAGGGGCTGGGCCCGTGGGGCTGGAGGGACGGCGTGCGGCCAGAGGCGGAAGCTCAGCGCCACCGAGTAGCACTAATATAGTGTGACCTTGAACAGCTCAACTGACCTTTCTCCTCAGATCCCTCACCTGTAACTGTAAAGGTAATGTAATGGGACCTTATAGGACTGTCGAGAAGAGCATGACTAAGTATTCGCGTGTGCGCTGGGCAAGCTGTAACGGACTCCTCGATGGGAGTTATTAATACGACAGGAAGATTGCCTATCTCGAATGGAGATGCTTGTGCTCTCTGCAAAGGAAAGTCAGACCCCTCTGGAGAATGTAAATCGCTACTGGCCTCAAAGGAATTATTAGTAGTCCTGAGGCTGGTGACGGGGTCCATCACCGGGGGACCCTCCAAGGGGGGGCCAGGGCACCCCATCTCCCCAGATGCATTCCTGTACGGTGTTTGAGAATGGCCAGTGACCTTGGCTGTCCTCTGGCACTGAGCTGGCAACTCTCCTGAAGGCCTTCCACTGGCAGATGCCCTAGCAAGGGACCGGGAACCAGATGTACTCAAGATCTCCAAAGAAATTAATGGCAGTAAAGACTCTGGTGTAAAAATATCTGTGTGCTCTGAGCCCGCTCACTCAGCTCCCTTCTGTCGAAGGGTCGTTTAGGCTTAATTATAGAGTTCAGGCGTTCACTGGGTTTTTGATTAATTTTCTTTTCAGCCTGAAGAGCGTGTGCGTGCAGCGGGTCTCTGTGCGTGTGCGTGTTTACATCTTTCTTTGCGACTCAGCTGGGAGCTGGCTCCGGCGAAGTCTAATTGTGCCCTCAGTTCTAACTAGAATGTTTGGTGTGCCAAGCGGAGCTCGGAGGCCCATTGTTTCCGCTGCCTGCGCCCCACGGGCTGCTCCTGCCTGATGAGGGGTGGCAGGTGGCAGGGCCTGGCCCAGCCAGGACCTCAGCTGCGCCCTGCATGCTCTCTGCCTCCCTTTGTGCTCACGGTGCTTAAGGGATTCTGAGACCGGGAGCGATTCCCGACTCCACTCACTACCAGCGCCGCACAACAGCAGCTTGTCCACACTGCGCCTGACAGGCGTTTCTGGGCCAGTCTCCCGGGGGAGTACAGGGTTCTCTGCACAGGAAACCAGCGTTTGCTCCCTTACTTTTAATACGTCCACTTCACAGACTGGGAGGGACAACATGGCTGTGTAGGTGCAAGGGACTTGCTTTCTCCCTCCCTTCTTCCTCTCCTGTGTCCTCCTGTGTCCTCCAGCAGTGGACGGCAGGGAGGCAGCACAGGACAGTGGGAGGACGTGGGCCTTGGGCCTAAAGGCCCAGTGTGAGTTCCAGCTCCTGTCATGTTGTTTATGTGTCTATTAATAAGCCACTGACCCCTTTGAATCTCAATGTATTGTCTGTAAAATGGGGCTAATAACAACAATAATACTATGCTCCTGAGAGATGTCTGGGGTGAGAAAATGCATATGGAAGCCTTTTATAAAATATAAACCATAATTCTTTTATTTTACTGCCCAGAACTGTGGCTTAGAACGTGGTTTTGGCGTAGGAGATATCGTTCCTAGCACCAGGACAGAGGGAGCCGTGAAAAGGCCCACGGAATGGGAGGGGAGTGGGGACTAGACCCCAACCTCCCTGTGTGCTACGGGTCAGAGCAACGACCCGGAAACGTAAAATGCACAGGTTAAGAGTTCAATCTCAAAACAGCTACCACAGATAAAAAGCAGTCTGGAACATTCATTTTTTGGACATAATCGTAACCAGGATCTCCCCATTCTTTACAGAATGGATCCAATTGTCTCCAGTGCTAAGGAGGCGAATGGTCCCGCAATGGTGACAGTGTTTTGGCTGGAGACGAGGAGAGGACTGTGTGTCTCAGGTAAGTGTGACCATGCCGTGATATGAGACTTCAGAGATCCGGGCTCTCTTCTTGGCTCTGCTGCTAATTAGGTAGGTGACCCTGAGCAGATGAGCTAATTTAACTGGACCTCAATTTCCTCGAGAGAGAATAAGAGAGCTCAGAGATGACTAGATTTAAGAATCTATGACCCGATGAAGTGCTCAGAATTAAAAGCTCTTGTGCCACCAAGAACCATTGTTTATGCGCGTGCGTGTCTGTGTCTAGAATCCAAGTGTAGTCCTAAGACCATCCAGCTAAAACCTGATCAAGGCCCCGAACGAGCCCTTTAGATTGATGGCGTCTGGCGTCAGACCCAGGGACTCTGGGAACAGAGGGCTGATGGGGGGATGGAGGTGGCCCCAACAGAGATTCGGATTCTGTCTCGTTGGACGGCCTTTCTTTTGACACTATTCCAACTAAGCTGAGCGGTGATGATCTAAGGATCACAGAAAGAAAGAACCGTTTCTTTGTAAAGCAACAACTTTAAATTAACTGGCTGCAGGGTAACTGAGCGTTCTGCCAGGTGGTTTCAGAATCGAGAGACTCAGCTGTGGCGTTTGCAACAGTATCACCGGCAAAAGTCACACTGTTTACGCGCCGGGGGCTTTCATCGTTACAGGTGCTAGCCCATCAATTTTTCTCATTTTGTCATTATGTGATTTTCCAGAAAACTGGCCTGGGGTAATTTCTTTTAAAATTCTGAAAAGTGTGAGTTTTCAGGGGAAACAAATCTAGCTAAGTATGCTGCACCTTGCTTTGTCAATACAGCTATGCCCTCGAAAAACTTATATGTAAATATAATTGTATAAGTCACATCTTATTTTAATGAGCAAAGGGAATTTGAAAACAGAGATCTCGTAGAGGATTTTTCAGTATCGACAATCCTAATGAACCTGTTGTTACAATTTTGGATGTTTAACTATCAGATTTTCTTAATGTGAGGCCATGTGGGTTTGATTCCAGGATCAGTATCCACTCTCCAGAATCCCATAAGGGTGGCATCTAATTCAATCAGAGGGAGAGACTGTTTCTGGTGCCTCACATTAAGAAAATGCAGCTTTATATTTCAGCCAGGGAGCTCTTTAGGGCTATAGGTCCCATAAACAAAACAAAACAAAACAAAACAAAACAAAACAAAACAAAACAGAAGCTTGGAGAGGGATGGAGGAATCCAGATGTAACAGCTGAATTATTTCTAAATGAAATGTCTCCAGGCTTCTCTGTGTCTCCGATGTGTCATTTAATGTACCGATATAAATAGCTCAGCTTGCCATCGATAACTAATCTATAAGAAAGCAGCTGGTGGCTGGGGTGTGAGGTCCATGCCACATAATTTGGAGTGGATCTGTTGACCCTCTCATGTAAATAAGCACCATCCCTTGGGACTAGAACCTGAAAGAAATTAGACTAAACTGCATTTAAGTGAAAGTAGTAACAGGTATTCCCTCCTGCTTTCCCGGCTCCATCCTCAAACTCTGGGAGAAGACACATCTCTGAAGCCAACCACAGGATAATAATTGCTCCGAGCTTCAACTCTCTCATTTCTGAAATTAGTCTGGCAGCATCCATCCGTAAAATCCAGTGACATTGTGAGAGTTTTATAATTATTTTGCATGGGGGCGGTAAACAAGGAAATTTCGTTTGTATGCATGTATGTACGTACGTACGTAATCACAATTTGCCTGATTGAGAATAAAGGGAACAGCTCTTTTTGGGGGGCATGATAGAAGCTAGAAGAGCTGGAATCCTCATTGTAAAGATTAGAAATTAAAAAGTTTGATATCGGCCTGACTAAGGGGAATCCAGCCCATCTTTATTGCTTGGCTCTTGGCCACACGCGCCCGCTTCACGTGGGCAGCTCAGATGGTCGGTCAAGAGCTCTGACGTCCAGCCTCGTGGAGCGCTTCCTCACAAAGGCTCCAGCAGTTCACACTGAGCTTGTGTGACATCGAGCTGCAGCAAACACAGATAGATACACGGTGCACGTGCTGTGTGCGCATCAAGCCCACACGCACATCTGCACATCCGCTGGCAGTTATGCGAGACCCGCCCCGGCAGGCACGCTCGCATGTGTGCATTCCGTACGTTCAGATCGTTCAGAAACCAACCAAACAAACCAATGAAAATATCATTCTTATTTGTCGAAATATTCTTGAAGCCCTACATGAATTCATGGCTCATAAATAATTTTTTTTTTTTTTTTTTGTAAATTTAGGGTTAGTCATGGGAACAGAATAAGCAGCTGTAAATAAAATCACAATTCAGGATTCACTAAAAACATGGTGAAGGCCCCAAATAGCATAGCTACTACAGAATACAGAAATGATCTATCCAAAGACTGTGATTAAGGATACTCTGAATAATCACTTTTTGGAAAGAGGTAGGTAGATGGAAGCATTGAGAGTCGCCGTAGGTTAGTTCACTTCAGCACCTTGGACAGCTCCCAGGAGGCTCTCCCTCAGAATCCAGCAAATACCGACATATTTCGTTTTCTAAGCGTTGCTTGCATTCCAGTGAGTGTGTTGATGATCTGGTGATCAACTAAGAAATGCACAGGCATTAATTTGTAATAACAGCTTATTCCTTTCTCTCCCCATCACCCTTTCTCGTCACCACCCGACTTCCGTTCCCCCTTTCCCCGGCACCCTCCGGTCACGCAGAGGGACTGTCTTACAAACACCCGGTGTGGATGTTTTCACTCCCGCTTCTAACTGGCTGGGCAGCAGCATTTGCCACAGGCACTGTTTCATTTCGTTTCCGTCCCCTGCATCTCACAGGAGAGACGCGGTCAGCAGTTCGGATCGAAGAATCATTCCGGTCAGCTCCAAAATATGGCTACTTGCACGGTAATCACAGCACGTCTGTCCAATCAGTGATCCCTTTATTCCTAAAAGAGAAGGGCTTTCCCTAAGGACTGTGGTTCCACCCCTCAAGCAGCAGTCCTGCTGGTCACAAGTGGCTGCAGGGCGGGAACTCCGAGAGGTCTGCTTTGGCTCAGAACTCAGTGTGGCTCCTGCCACCCCCGGCAACCTCACTGCGTGTCTCTGCACGTGCTCCACACACGGGCAGGCCCGGCGGCTCCTACTTCGGGGGGATCACAACCAGGGGCGGCCCCCGCTTGGGCCTCCACATGAGGACCTGGGCGTCGTTGGCGTTGGGTTTCACTAGTGCGTTGGGGGGGATGGGCTCCATCCGGCTCAGGATCCGGGGCTGCTCCTGCTGAGTCCTGCCCACCAGCCGGGCCCGCTGCCCCAGGAGCTGAAGAGGGTCCACCTCGATGTCCACCCTCATCCTCCACTTGATGGTCTGCAGAATGATCTTCTCCTTCGTGGTTGTGTTCATGGCCACCAGCCAGGTGGTAAAACTTTGGTCCCTCTTGATCCTGGTGAGCAGTGGCACATTGCTGTCACTCACCGGCACCGCCCACGTCACACTCGGGTAGAAGTTGTCATTCATGCTGACGGAGAACCTAGAGATCTTGTTGGTGGGGCCAACCAGGGTCACAGTTTCTGTGGTGTTCCCGTACCAAGGGTAGCTCACCCCGTCCGAGTCACTGATGGCTCTCACTCTTCCTTCCCTCAAGTCGGGCAGTTCCCAGCTCGACCTGGCAAAGCAGAAGAGACGCACAAGAAAAGAAGAGGCTAAATGAATTTTTCAAAAGCTGGAGAGGCGCCTGCCACTTATTAACACAGCCGACTTGGGCGAGATGGGGAGTTCAGAGGGGAAGAGGGGTCAGGAAGTTCCGTGCTGTGCTGTTTCAGGATTAGATAGTGAGAAATCAAACGAAAGTTTAAAAAGCAACACCAAAACAAGTTAAATAAACCCACAGCTGGTCCACCTGGAAGCAGAAAGCCCAAAGGTGTTTGTAACACCCACGAAGGAGCATCGACTGTCTGGGGTGGCGGAGTTATAATCCATCGTCTAGAAGCACGCCATCGCGAGAGCCGCTCTCTCGGGAAGGGTGCGTGTGTGTAAGGTGTGCTTGCTGGAAAGGTTAAAGTTTGATGCACCTGGAAGGAACCATGGTGGGGAGGAGACAAAAGAAGCCAGAGTTAAGGTTACATTAATGAAAGTGAATGCACTGGTGAACGTAAATGATACTAGTGACTACTGATGCCATCACACACCTACGCACAAAAGCGAGTGACACAGACTGAGCCACACAGTGCGTCGGAGACGCAGACGCTGCAGGCCCTGGCGGGGAAGAGCTCTGTGGGGCAAATGGGATAGGAACTTGGGGATGAAGAAAAGCACGGCACTCCCAGGGGACAGGTTCCGTCACGGGCCACCGTGCGACACCGACCAGGAACAGGACCACCTGGGGGCTGGGTGTGCAGGGAAGGGTCAGTCTGGAGCGCCCTGACCTGTGGGCTCAGGCCCCAGGCTTCATCTGCCGGGCGGCGGGACTCTGAGCAGGGGAGGCATGTGCCCGGAAGAAGGGAAACGCGGAAGGCGAATCGGAGGGCGGCAGGAGGGAACGGGGACGGTCAGGAGCTTCTGCCGCATTCCAGGTGGCCTTTGCTGACGCCGCATCTAGGCTGGTGGCCGAGGAGACGGAGAGGAGCGGCCGCACACCGGGTGGATTGTCTGAGGTCTGGCAGCTGGCCGCCCGGAAGACAAAAGAGGATCAAGCAAAACTCAGAACAGCCGAGCACAGCCGGCAGCCGTGCGTGCGTACAACCCCTCTCAGGAGTAGCGAGGTGCGGTCTCACTGTTGCTGACGCTCCACGCCACCCCTGGGCCCCCACGGTGGCCCTTCAGGGCCAAGCCCCGACTCCTCCGCTGGAGAGTGAGCAGGGAGCCGCGCCCGTGTCGTCTGCCCAGACGCGGCGCCCGCACCCGCGCGCTCGCTGCTCTGGCTTCCCGCCTCCCCCTCTGCCTCCTCGGCGCCTTCGCTGGCTCCGCCCCGTCTCTCAGTCTGACTCCGGGGGCCGGGCCTGAGCCTTCCGTCCCCTTCTCCGTTCACGCTGTGCTGCTTCTGACCCCCATCTCTGGCCTGGACGCCCCCGAGCTCCAGACCCACACGCCCAGCTGCCCACTCGCCACCAGCCACCAGCGTTGGAGCCGCCGCTGACCGCCCTCACCGTCCGCGCATGGAAACAGATCTACAACTCAGACCCTTCTCATTACCTCCTTCACGACTACCCTGGTCCCAGCCAGAGCTGTCTGCCCCGGTCACTGCCACAGCCTCCTAACGGCTCTCCGGGCCGATCCCTTCCCTCTGCTGCCCTGGTCTGCCTTCGACATGGCGGCCACGGTGACCTCGTGTCAGTGCTCCGCTCGCATGTCTCCAGGGCTCCAGAGCCGCCCAGGAAAAGCCCGGGTCCTTCGAAGGACGGGAGGGAACGACGGGGGGCGGCTGAGGAGCTCGGGCGGGAGCGCGGGAGGGAGTCGGGGCTGGAGAGGCGAGCGAGGCAAATGACCGCGCGGAGAGCATCGTTGGACGCGGCGGTGGTGGCGAGAGCTTTGGGGATGAGAGGGAGACCTGGGCGGGCCTGTTCCCACGGCCAGACGACCCAGAGGACTCTGCCAAGCAGCATGGCCAGTGGCAGGACGAGCTAGTGTCCAAAGTCGAGAGAATTTCAGAAAGCCGCCCGTGTCAAGAGTCACATAAATGGACGAGAGCAGGGTGAAGGAAAAGCCAAGTAGGTTTGTTAACAATGCAGGCGCCGGTAAAGCCTTGCGGATGGAGGCCACTCTGTGGGGACAGACGAGCACAAGAAGAAGTGGCGAGTCCGGGGGAATCTGTCAGAAGTCGGCGGGGAGGGGGAGAGGCGGGACACAGGAGGGAGCTGCCGAGCGCAGGGCGGCGGCCGATGGCAGGGTTTCTGGAGCCAGACGGGCCCGCAAAGGCGGAGCTGCCACTTACTGGGTGTGTGAGACTCGCTCTGCCGGCGACCCCGCCCGCGAAACAGGCACAGTCACAGGGTCACAGGAAGCACTCGGCGGCGTGTGGCAGGAGTGGGCGACCCTGCGGTCCAGGGCTTAGGAAGGAAGGGGCGGGTGGGGGAGAAGTGTGCTCACGGCAGGGACCCCCCCTGCAAAGGCTCAGGACAGCGGCCTCGGGGTCGGAGGGGCGGCGGCCTCACTGCGGGAGGGAGGAGCGTTGTTGGTTCTGGCTCTCGCCCCTCCTTCCCCGGACCGGACCGGAAGGGCTGGCGTCAGTCCCAAGGGAACAGCCAGCTGCCCTCAGGCAGGCGACCCCTGCCAGCCTCAGGCTCCTCACGGGCAAGATGGGAGGAGACATGGCGGGGACCTCCCGGCTCGGCCAGCACGCGGCCGCACGGGAGTGAGGTGTGTGCACACGCGGGGGAACGAGCACGCCGGCCCCGCCCCCTCCCCGCCTGCTCCTCGTGAGATAAACGCGGTGTTCGCGGTTTGGACGATGAGCCATTGACCCCGAGCTCACAGCTAATGGAGTCGCCGATGGGGCTGATAATGAGAACATGGATCACCGCGGCTGCCATGCCTTTCACACCCCACTTTGAGGCGGCAAATCTCCATCAGGTGAGCGTTTCACTCAAATGCGAGGTCTCCGGGGAGAGGGACAGGCTCCGCCCAGACCCGGCGGTTCTCTGCACCCTCCCGGGCAGACCAGCTCTCTGAAGAGCCCCACATGGCTCCCCCGGAGCCCTGGGGTCACTGAAGGGAGAGGGGGGCAAGGGTACTGCTGACGCTAAGGTTCCCAGGGAGCGTGGGACGGGGTCTGGGGCCCCATGAGGATGCCTTGTCCCGGGGGCCGTGCAGATCCGAGGTGGTGCCGTCCCTGGGCCCGGGTGACAGGACCCCCTGCCTGGCCCTGCACTTTACAGGGACCCGCTCGGCCATCCCCCTCCGCACCGAGCAAGGGGTTCTGTGGGGCCCAGGGGACCTCCACCCCTCCTCCTGGACCACAGCCTGGGCTTCTGAGACCTCAGTCCCACCCGAGTGGCCCCAAGTGGCCTCCAGGGCCTACGCAGACCGTTTTCTGTCGATCTTCCTGCAGCGGTCCGCCCGCCCGAGTGCGCCCTGGCCCGGGGTGGCCACAGCCACTGCGCCACACCGAGACCGTGCGGCCGGGGGCCCCGCCTCCACTCATGGCTCAGCCCCACCAAGTCAGCACTCAGGGACGCGGAGGGCATAGAGACAGGGACACCGCGTCTGCTGAGAGCTAGACTTCTGTCCGCCCAGCGCTGAGAGGAGCCGCGTGCCCCTGTGCCAGCGGGTCCCCGCTCAGTGCCACTCCGACCCGGCGAAGGCAGCGCCCAGCACCTGCCCCCCGAAACTCCCACAGAGGAGCTGGAGTAAGGGCTCAGGGCGGGAGGCTGAGAGAGAAGAGAGGGTGGAGATGGCCCTTCTCACGGGCAGGTTGGGCAGGGCAGGGAGGCTGTGCTGGGATGTGAGGGCGGCGGGGCCAGCGGCCCCTGTCACCGGCGAGTCACGAAGCCCACAGCCGCTGGGCGGCCTCTCTGCCCCCGCAGACGCCCGTCCCAGCCCCGACTCAGACGTTTGCGCCGTGATCACAGAGCAAGCCTTAAGATCAGGCTCCCTGTCACGTCAGCCTCCAGAGAGCCTGTTGCCACCGGCCCCTCCCCTGTCCCTTTGGACCACAGCAGAAAAGAGCGGTGCCAGCGCTCCCACAGCCCTGTGTGGGGACGGGCCCAGGTCGGGGACAGGCTGAGGGGACAGGCTGAGGGGACAGGCCTCGGCAGTCAGCACCCCCTGCTGCGGGCACGGGGCTCCTTGGCGCTGGGGACACCTGCGGCTGGGTCGGCAGAGGCCCCGCTGGCTTGGTCCCATTTGACGGCCCTGAGGTCCGGAGCCAGGGCCAGGACCCTGGTCGTGCCTCGGGCATCTCTACCTGCGACCCCACTTCTGAGCTGCTGGGGACAAAGTGGCCGCCCCAGCTTTGGGCACAGTGCAGACGTGGGCTGTGTCCCTACAGAGCAGGCCAGGCACGGCCCAGTGCTGGGCATGGCAGGGTCGGCGCCCGCCCTCGAGGGGCTCACAGCTGCCCAGAGGTGACGGGTCACATGGCCCCCCGATGGGCCGGACACCAGAACTTGTCTCTTCTCTATGTGCACGGCCACCGCCCTGCTCCCAGCCACTTCTCCTCCCTCCAGGACACTGCAAGGACCTCCTCGCTGGGCCCCATGTCCAAGCCTGTCCCGCCCCTGCAAGCCACAGTGTTGGTTTTAAAACTGTGAACTGGATCGGGCCTCGCCCCGGCCTCTACGGCACTGACAGCACCGGGTGTCTGGCCCCAAGCTCCCGGCCCCGTCTCCACCCCCACCTCGGGGTTCCTGACACCACAGAAGCCCGACCTCCTCGTCTTGGAACAAGATGAGCCCTTGCCGCCTCTGGGCCTTGAGACTCGCTGTTCCCTTCACTCAGAACCGGCCCCCAACCCAACTCAGCTCCTCACATGCTAGGCATGTCCCCACTGGACCACAGGCGCCCCGAGGCAAGGGCCCAGAGCAGGAGCGAGCGAGCGTGTGACACAGGCGCCCCGAGGCAAGGGCCCAGAGCAGGAGCCAGCGTGTGTGTGTGTGTGTGCGTGCGTGGGTGCGTGTGTGTGTGAGAGTGTGTGTGTGTGTGTGTGTGTGTGTGTGTGTGTGTGAGTGTGAGCAGGCAGGGCTGGCTGGTGAGGTTAGTTTAAGAGGGTAGCAGAGAGGGTAAAACAGGAAGACGCTTCTAGAGTCCAGGAGAGAGGGCTACGTGACAGCCAAAGGGATCCTAAAGGACTGGGCACATTGGGACTAGTGTCCCTTGGCTCCCGGCCTGGCACTGAGTGCCCTCTGTCTGACAGTGTCACCGTGAGCCTGGCCCACAAGGCTGGGAGAGGCTGCAGGGCCAGGTGGTGGTGTTGGGGGGTGTGGGGACCTGGCTATGACAGTCAACAGCATCCTCCACCTCCGCCCGTAGGAGCAAGGCAAATGGTGGACGGGGGAGGGAGAACGGACGTGTGTCTTCTTATTCTGGAATCCCGCTGCTGCAGGTAGAAGCTTCGTCAAATCTGAGAAGGACGTTATCGAATGGATTCGCCAAAACGTTACGAGTGGTTATCTGTGGTCAAGGGACTGTGGGTCGTCTCCCTTCATTTTTACTTTATATATGTCCTCATTAAAGAAACGAATTTGTATTTATTCTGTAGTCAGAAGTGACAAGTTGCTTCACGTGACTGTGCATCGTGGCTGTGTTCAGCTTCATGGACAACACGAGAATGCGGACACGTGCACACACACGCGCCCCCGAATCCTACACACGTGCCCCCAAATCCTGCACACGTGCCCCTGAATCCTACACACGTGCCCCTGAATCCTACACATGCACCCCCAAATTCTGCTCGCAATTTCGTGCGAGAAGGGCTCTCGGTCTAAGTACGCCTGCTCTAGAAGCCACCAGCCCGGCCAGAAACTGTGTCTCACGCTCTTCTGGGAGACTCGGCACCGTCCCCGACGGGAGGCCCTTCACCCTCAGCCTTGTCACTATGAAACCCAGAGGGTGGACTCAACCTCCTCAGCTCCCACGTCCGCTGACCAAAGACCTCGGTCTTTGTGCCGATGGCCGGCGGGGTTTTCATGGCCACGAAAGGAAGAAGTCGTGGCTTCAGGGACGAGGGACACGGCGGGCGTTCCCCAGAGGCGAGGCGCTTCTCCCAGGGCGCTGCGTGCTCCGCAGCCTCGCGACGCAGCACAGAAGCCCACGGTCCTGCTGTCTGCAAACGCGCAGCAGCTGCTCTGGGGCAGAAGCTGACACGGCGACGACGGACACGAAAACGGACACGACCGTCCCCTTCTCCCAGCTGCTGAGCCCTCCGCCTCCTCTTCGAGGAGCCCCCAGCCCCCACCGAATAATGCCTGGGAGGGAGGCGGGGCGGGGCAGGGTGAGGCCCCGGACGCTAAGCGAAGGCAGGAGCAGACCTGGCGCCACCGGGACAGGACGAGGGGGGGTGGCGTGGCCCAGCGGCGCGGACATTTGCCATCAGTTTCTCACTAACTTTCCACTGTGCGTCCCTCACGCGCCACAGTCCACTGTGCGCGGAGCGGGGCGGCGGACGTGGGCATCACGGCAGCAGCTACGCCGGGCAGACGCTCTGAGGGTGCAGGCAGCTCAGTGTGCATCTGAGCTCAGTGTGTAGCTGGGGTCAGGGCTGTGAACGTGGTTTGCGAGACGGTCCCTGCTCAGCACACAGCACGGTGCCTGTCTGCGGGGAGTGGGGGCGCACACACGTGCGAGCACTGAGCAATTCCCAGGGGTCTAACCAAGCTGGAGAGACAGAGATTCCAAAGCATCTAAGTGTCCTACAGTACAGCCACATGTGCCAGGGGCCAGGCAGGGCACGCCCCTCGCTGTGGTCCAGCTGAGTGCTTCGCACACTCGCTCTCACGTGCTCCGTAACAACACTGTCAGGTGGTTTCCATTATCACAGCCTCTGCTTTGCGACAGAGGAAGCTGAGCCCGAGATCACACAGCTGGTCAACCGCGGAGCCAGGCCTTGACCCGAGCAGTCACCTCCATGACCCCGATCTGAGCCCTTGGCTCTCCAGAGGCTGCCATCTCTGGAGCTCCTGCTATGCCTGAGGCACCATGCTAGGTCCTTGTCTGGGTCATCTCATCTGGGCCTCACAGCTGTCCTTATGAAGGGGGCCTCGTTAGCCCTGACTCACACATGCAGCTCCTGAGTCTGAGGGGTTAAGTAGCTTGTCTGTACTCTGCCGGCAGGTAAGTGGCAGAGGTGGCCTTAGGCCCAGGAGAGACCCATGCTCCATCTTTTAATCTGGGTGCGTACACCAAGGCTGTGCGGTGTTTTCAGTTTTAAAAGTTGCATTATTGGGTTCCAGTCAAGATGCCATAGAAGGTAGACGCTGTGCCCGCCCCTCACAACCACATCAAAATTACAATGAAACTACCGAACCATCACTGGGAATCGCCGGAGGTCTGGCTGAACAGAAGTCCTGCAGGTGGGGACACACATAAGAGGTCACCTCGAGACTGGTGGGAGGGGCAGAGACGCGAAACAGCCTAGTCCCACACCAGGCTCCCCAGCTTGGGGCACCAGTGCCAGGGAGAGGAGTCCCCACAGCAGCTAGCTGTGAAAACCGGCGGAGGCTGTGGCCGAGAGGAGGGCTGCAGGAGTCGCAGACGTCCCTTCAAAGGGCCCTCATGTGCGGACTTACCTGTTAATGACTCACTCGCTGGGGTAGCTGCTCGAGGAGCACCAAGGACACGCAGGGAGGGACTGAGCGGTCTGGCTCCAGGGCAAGGGCTGGAGGAGTGGCTTCCTCCCGGACAGAAGTGCTGGCAGCATCCATTGTTCCTCTGTGGAGCCCTCGCCCTTCCCGGCGTGCTGATGCGGGCGCCGCATGTGTGAGTTGCCAACCTGGTTAACACAGGTTGCCCTGCCCCTCCCAATATGTGGGCCTCCAGTGGATTTTTATACAAATGGCCTCTTTGTTCACGCTGCGGACTTTCCTAAAATCTCTCAAAGGCTCACAAAACCCAAAGCAGCAGCTCTGGCCTTGGTGTGCCCCGCACCTCTTGCTGAGCAGCCCCAAGCCCGGCACTAGTGGCAGCTGGCCTCGGTGCCTGGCTTGGCCTCTCGAGGCACCTATTAGCCCAGCACAGGTGGCAGCCACCTGCGGATTGCTTGATGACCCTTACCAGATGGCTTAACTGAACTGGCCTACAGCTGAGTTCCTCCCAGGAGACCCTTGGGCCAGCACACCCGGTGGCCTGATTCAACTGGAGCTGGAGCACCACCCAGGGCTGCATCTGAGGAGGACACACCTGAAAGGCAGACAGGGCAGGCACCGGAGCCCTGCTAAAGTGAATCTTGCCCCACAGGTTCAGCCCCTCACCAGCGAGTCTTCACGACCAATCAGCCCGCGGGTCAGTCCCTCCCACTGACGTGCAAGCAGCGGTCAAGGCTCAGCTACAACTGGAGGGCACACACAACCCACAAGGGACACGCCTGGAGCACCTGGCTTGGGTGACCAAGGAAGACTGCACCAATGAGTCCCACAGGACACCTACTCATAAAGCCACTCTACTAAGACCAGGAGACTTAGGAGCCCTAGAAACAAACGCAGGGAGGCAGCCAAATGGGGAGACAAAGAGACATGTCCCACATGAAAGAACAGAAAACTCCAGAAAAGAATAAAATGGAGACAAGCAATCTACCAGATGCAGAATTCAAAACACTGGTTATAAGGACGCTCAATGAACGGAGGGGAAGAGTAGATGAACTCAGGGAGAACTTGAAGGGAGAGATAAAAAACATAAAAGCGGAGATGGAAAACATAAAAGAACCAGTCAGAAACGAGGAACATAATGTCTGAGATGAAAAGCACATTCGAGGAAATCAACAGAGTGGAACACGTGGAGGATCAAATCAGCGACACAGAGGACGGGGCAGCGGAGAACAGCCGGTCAGGATACAACAAGAAAGAAGTCCAAAAAAATGAGGACAGTTTAAGGGGCTGCTGGGACATCAAGCAGAACAACATTCGCATCATAGGGGTACCAGAAGGAGAAGAGAGAGCGCAAAAATCTGAAAACCTATTTGAAGAAATAATGACAGAAAACTTCCGCGACCTGGTGAAGGAAACAGACACACGAGCCCAGAAAGCATAGAGAATCCCCAACAAGATGAACCCAGAGAGGCCCACGCCAAGACACGTCATCATTAATGCCAAAGGTTAAAGACAAAGAGAGACTCTTAAAAGCAGCAAGAGAAAAGCATCTCATTGCCTACAAGGGAGCTCCCACAGGACTGTCAGCTGATCTCTCAACAGAAACTTTGCAGGCCGGAAGGGCTTGGCACAAAATATTCAGTGATGAAAAGCCAGGACCTACAACCAAGATGACTCTACCCAGCAAAGCTATCATTTAGAATCGAGCGACAAGGAAGGAGCTTCCCAGACAAGAAAAAGCTAAAGGAGTTGATCACCACCGAGCCAGTATTACAGGAAATGCTGAAGGGACTTCTTTAAGAAAAAAATATGTGTCAAAAATATAAATAATAAAATGGCAACGACTACATATCTATCCATAAGGACTTCAAAAGAAAAAGAATTACTATGGCCACGCCACCCTGAACAAGCCCGATCTCGTCTGATCTCAGAAGCTAAGCAGGGTCGGGCCTGGTTAGTACTTGGATGGGAGACCACTTAGGAAGACCAGGTGCTGTAGAAGTAAAAAATAAAAAATAAGAGATTGTAAGCTGACAAGGTCCTTGCCATCTGTGAGGTCAACCAAGGGTTGCCTTGCCTAAAAAAAGAAAAAAGAAAAAGAAAAAGGATTAAATGCTCCAATCAAAAGACAGGAGGGCCGAATGGATAAGAAAACCAGACCCTTACGGGAGGTGGGGGCTCTGTGAACACAAGGCGGGGTGTAAGGGCAGCTCCTCCTGGTGGCCTGGGCTCACGCTGTCCCCGACCACACGGGGGCGCTTCGCCTCCTGGCAGCCGGCCAAGCTGAACAGGTTTGGCCCTGGGGAGCCAAACGGGAAGGTGGCACTAATGGCCTCCCGTGAAGCTGCCCTTTTAAAGTGAAAGGTTCACGTCAAGGTCAAGTCTACGACTCTCCTCCCGTCTTCCCGGGCCCTGCAGCTCTTCTTGCCAGCACCGTCTTCTGGCCAGGGGCTCCCTCCATGACAACATGGAAACTGGGGACCAGAGAGCCTGCACGTGCCACCCCTCGGGGCCCCTGAGCACACAGCCACGGGGGCCACGCCGTGACCCCAGCCGTCTGCCATCCACCCACACGTGACCCGCCTGGTCCTGGGCAGGCAGAGCAATGCCCGGCCGCTGAAACTGACCCCGCACTCAACAGGAAGACCGGGCGGAGAAAGCCAACGCCACAGGGGAGGAGGTGCCAGGCACGAAAAGCGGAGGTCACTTCTCCGGGGACACGGAGCAGGCTGTCCGAGATCACCAGCTAAGTTCATGCTGCCGTGGCTGCGACGCACCACGGCGGAGGCGACGTGACCCCGATCGGATCAACGATACGGACTATGGCGCCCGTTAACTCAGCGCCACGGACTCCCTAACTTTCCACGTGCGTCGCACTGTCCTGGGTGCATCCGGCAGGGGCCCGCCCTTGGGGATGGTGACACGATCTGGGAAGGACGAACTGAGAGGCAGCGCTTCAGTGCGATGTGGGGTGTCGGGGGACACAGACATGCCATCACGGGGGCAGGAAGGGGAGCGCCTGGGCCAGCTGGGGAGAGGAGGGTGCTGACGGCGACAGCCAGCAGCGTGGACAGGAGGCTCGTCGTGTGCAGGGGCTGTTCGCGGCACCTCACGCGCATTCGGCTAGGAACCCGCACGGCCACCGGGTGAGGCTGGAACCAGCGCTGTCCCCATTCTAAGTGGGAGGAACCAGGGATCAGGGAGGTGAGTGAATGAGCCTAGGGTGACACGGGATTTGAACACAGGCCGCCGGCTCCTGCCTGGAATCCCCGATGCCGACGCCGAGTGAGGAGGACGGAACAGGAGGCGTGGGCGACGGCCCCACGGCGCGGGTGGGGGCGGAAGAGGACGTGGCCTGTGATTTGCCTGAACCCAAAGCTGGGTCTAGACCAGGGGAGATGAGGCAGAAGGGGAGGTGGTGGCCTTGACGACGCCCCCTCGGCTGTCTGGGCATCATCCTTTGTGGGTCCCACCCCCTCCTGTTGCCATGGAAATGCTCCACCAATGTGAGTGACTGAATGATGGGAAAACGGCCAGCCAGATAGCGGCTCAGAACTTCAGATTTCTGCAAATGCTTCTGTCATCATGCTCACAACGAGCCCGTGAAGAAGATGCCGGGTCCTCTATGTTTGACATAAGGAAAGCGACGCTCAGAAAGGTTAAGTGTTTCCTCAGGGTCCGGCAGTCAGTAAGCGATGGGGCCCGGTCTCGAACCTCCTTCCACAGCCTGTCTGTTTTCCACCACATTCTCCCCCAAATCTAGTATCGGAGGGACGACTGGAGACCCCGGAAACCGTGGCTACCGTGGCCGAGCTAGCGCTTTTCTGAAAAACGAAAAGGGCGGGCGCCTGACGTATCGAGTCTATTTTTCTGAAGAATTTTCCAGAACTTGGCTCTCTGGGAGGAGATCCGTCCAAGCTGCCTGGAACGGACCTGGTAAACACGCGCCGGAGATAACTAGCTAATGAGCTGCTGTCGGCGCCAATCATCTGTGCCGATGGAAGGGACGCCAGGCAGAAGCGTGTCCCGGAGAAGCGGGGACATGGCCTGCTCCCCGGCCGTGGAGCCCGGGCCGGCCCGCACGCATGAAGCTGCCTGGTGGCCTTTCCGCCTCCCGCCAGGGGCCGGTTTAGTGGGGCATCTGGGTGGTCGACGCTCTCAGCCCCCTGCACTTCTTGCCCCGGCCAGAAGCCACCGGACGGGGACTGTGCCCACAGCCGAGAAAGTGTGACACACGAGGGGCCAGGATGCAGTGGTGTGGACGGACGTCCCACCGCTGGAGCCAGGACGCGCCGGGTGGGGACAGCAGTGGAGGAGGGGAGTGTCCTGTGGCCCCGGGAGGAGCCAGGGAGCGTGCCCCACGCCGGCACGAGCGCTGACAGAGGGCCACGCCGGGGCCCACGTGAGCCGGGCACTCACGCCAGCACGACCTGCCGGCGCCGAGTCCCTCCGCTTCACGCTGAAAGGCTGAGTGTGGCCGTGTCCTGAAGGTGTGGGGACAGAATCGGCCTGGATTCTCCCGCGGTGACTATTTGGTCCTGTCTGGATGCTGCCAGAATCCAAATGGCCCCCCATTCTGGAGGGGGCTCTGGGGGGAGCAGGGGACGGTCAGGGCCAACTGAGGCCGCGCTGTCCCGGGAGGGACAGGGCTTCCTGTGCGGTGGCAGCGGCAGCGACCTGAGTACCAGGCGCTGGGGCCTGTGCACCTGTTACAGAGGGCACTCTGCGTCCCTTCGCTTACCCCTCGGAGTGTCCCTCTGCCCAGGGAATAGCACAAGGCCCACTTCACGTGTAAGACGTTCAGGGAGCCGAAGCGACTGTCCAAGCTGAGGTCAGAGGTGGCCGAGCTGCTCTGACACTCAGGTCACAAGGACGGTGACTCGAAGGGCTTGCCAGGCCAGTGGGCAGCACTTTTCCTTCCTTCAATGTGAAACACTCAAGGCAGAGGCCCTTCCTCTGTCCCAGCCTCGCAGGTGGTGACAGGCCAGATGCCAGGGGCCCAGGAGGACCCGGCCGTGGAGGAACGCACAGGTACCCAGTGAGACTAGGCTGTGCCGAGGGGTCTGGATGGGTCGCAAGAAGGCATCGGGGCAGGCAGGGGCAGTGGCCAGGGTGGCAGGAGAGCTTGTGGGGGCAGGCCTGTGCTGGGGACACGGGCACTCTTCACGGCTTCTGATTCCAGGGCCTGGGCTGTCTGAAGCCACTGGGGCAGGGGGACCTCACAGGCAGGACGGCCAGGAGCGGCAGAGCCAGCACCTCCCCTCCACAGGCCGGCGGTAGGCACTGCCCTCGAGAACGCTCACTTCCCACCTCCGGCCTGTCCTGAGCCTACAGGGACCCTGGGCCTCCTCAGTCACCCCCTTCCTCGCCCCTGCGAGGAAAGTCTCTAGAGGTTTCTGGGCTGCAGGTGAGCATGTCGGGAACCACTTGGGACGACACTCCGCCAGCAGGCAGAGAGGAAGGAGGCGCCGGCTCCTGAGGACCGGTGACAGAGGGAACGCAGAGCCGGTCAGATGCTCAATGCAGCCAGCTGACAGCGACGTGGCCCCCCGCACTGGGAGCAGCGCTGCCTGTGAGCCCTCGCCGGAAGGCTCCGCGGCCCACGTTCAGGCCAGAATGGCTTCTGGATTATGGGTTAGAGTAAATAAGGCAGATCATCTAAGCAACATAACCATAGGGTTTTAGCTTCAAGTGACATCTGGTACCAACACATTGTCCGTCTCCGAGAAGCTCAAACTGCCAGTTGTCCCAGGATCCTCTGCCGCGCTCGGAAGTCTCCTCCCCAGCGGCTCTGAGTCGTGGGAAAACACACGTCTGGGTTTCCAGCTCCTCTTCGGGTCTTGGGGTCCCTGTCATCGTGTAGGAGCCACTGCTGGGGACGGGCAGTGGCTCACGGCCTCTCCAAGGAGACACTGCCCGAAGGTCGGCTAGCGTCCTCTTTAGAAGGAAGGAACCTGGGCCACCACGTACCAGCCATGTGACCTGGGGGCGAGTCACTGAGCCGCTTCATGCCTCAGTTTCCCCGTCTATGACGGGGGTAAGGACAGGCTACCCCCACGGTCCCGAAGCAGTCAGAAGCCCGCTCCGACGTCTTGCCCGCCTCCCCGCGCCCGGCTGGCCCTCCTCCCAAGTACCCTTTGTGGCAGGCCTGCCTGCACCCCTCCAACACGCACCCCGACCCCTGCTTCAGGAACTCAGCCTGGTTGCCAGGGAAACCAGGCCGGAGCCCCAGGATCAGGAGATGAAGAGCTGTCCTCAAAAGAGAAAGAGCAGAGGTTTGTCACGGGCCCTGACCTGACCCCGGGCCCTGATCTGACCCCGGGCCCTGACCTGACCCAGGGCCCTGACCTGACCCCGGGCCCTGCAGTCCCGACCTCACAGCCCCTGTGCGCGGCCCGGCATCGCTGAAGGGCCGGGTGCGGAGGACTGTGCCTGGCCTCACCGCCCTACGCCAAACCAGGCAAGTCCTCTGTGTGAGGACAGCCGACGGGGCCACGGACCGTCCCGGAAACGCTGGCCTCGACCTGACCCTCCTCTTCCATGTGTCCCCTGGATCAGGCCACCACGAGGTCCAGGCGGCTCGGGTCTGCCCGAGGGCCATACTTCTCAGCTCATCTGCTGTTTATGCATTGAGGAGACCCCAAATTTAGGGAGTGCGCCAGAAATGGGGATTCACTCCAGGACTGATGGGCAGGGTCAGGAAGGGTCAGTTACACCGGGTCTCACATTGTTCCCTGCACCCCAATAAATGAGCCTGTGCCTTCAGAGCTTGGTTGTCAAGTCGAGGCACTTGACAGGATCTCACGAACGTATGGAGAAAGCTAGAATCTCAGACGTGTCCAGGAGGTGGTACCAGCTGTCACCCAGCGAGGACACATGGATAGCAGGTCATGTACAGTCTCCCTGCTGTACCTACAGTCTGCTCTGGAAATGTGATAAGTCTCTTGCTTTAGTTACCAGTAACTGGGATCATCCCTCCTTTTTTGGACAACTGAGAACAGGGGAAATGTCAAACCCACAAGGTCCAAGGATATGTCTTTATAACAGGAAATTGTTCAAGTGGTTACTGACCCCAGACGCCTTCTGCACGGGGCCGCTGACGGGACCCAGTGAAGGGAAGTCACCAAAGTTTGCAGCACAGTTCCTAGTACATCATAAGCACCGTGTAAATGTCCGACAATATCTAATTTCTTAAAATACTGAAAATGTCCCCGCCCGGAGAGCGCGCCCCTGGCTGCTCAGGGCCCAGCCCATGGCCCGTGGCCGCTCTGTGCCGCTCGCCGGCTAGATTTCCATCCAGGTCATAGTGGTTTTGCCTGAGAGAAGATAAACTGAGTCCACGGATCCGCATGACCCAGGTTCTCAGAGACCCGATCAGCATCAGATGCTGTCCCTCAGCCGCGGGCTTCCCAGGCCGTCCCTCGGCAATGCCACCTCCAGAAGCAGCCGGGCCTTGCTGGCACCGCTGCTCCCGTCTTGGTTCTGGGGGACACGTCTCTGCTGGCTCTGGCCCTGGCACGTGGAGATTAGCTTCTTAGTCAGCTACCACCTTCCCACTCACAGCCCCGGTCCCCGACAGACAGGCACACAATGGAGATGGGGGTGCAAGCCCGAAGCAGGGGCCTACGAAGCCCAGCCCGCTTCACCCAACGGGTAAGAAAGCACCGATCAGGGTTTTCAGGTCGGGGGTCTGAATTAGCCCAGGGGAGAGACCTCTGGGGTCCAAGCCGGGACCCCGCTCAGCGTCCCTGTCCCAACGCTGCGAGACCTCACGGAGGCCCTCATGCCACCGAGGACATCGCAGGAGGGCCTGGGGGGACGGTCACCCCTGGGTCTCGCGGACGAAGGGCAGTGCGCAGTAACTCCCCACTCCGCCTGCTCCTTCCTGCAGACGCCCCACGAGTCAGGAAGCACCTAGTGTACATGGGGCACCCTGTCACTCCGGCAGGTGGGCGTGTGCAAGCCCCTGGCCTCACGCCATCAAGGGCTGGTCTACGTCCGCTCCCATGAGGGCGTCCACGTGTCCGGCCCCGGGCCAGGCCCTCTCCGCAGCGCCCCAGTTCATCCTCGTGACCATCCTATGAGGTACATACTAGGGTTACCCCATTTTGCGGATGTGGAGACTGAGGCCCAGAGAGGTTACATCATCTCCCCCACGCACTAGCTCTAATGAGTCGGGAGCCGGGACGTGGGCCCAAAGTCATCAGACTCCGAAGACTGTGTTTTTGGGGAATCCGCTTAACGTGCCTTCATTGTTAAACTGGCGTCAGACAGATGAGATGCAAAACAAACAAACGAACAAACGAACGAACAAAAAACCGTTTTCTAATTACAAAATAAAACTGCAGAAATTCACCATAAAGGATCAGGATCAGCTGTGCCCGGTCTGACGGTCACTCAGCCCGAACGCGGTGGACAGCCCCCAGACCCTGGGCACCTGTCCTGCCGTGGGCAGCGGGGCCCTCGGGACGGCGCCCTGGGCCAGTCACTGTCCTGGCCAGACTCCTGCTCTCCCTCTCAGGGTCCTGCCCCTCCACGTTCCCAGGCGACGAGCTGGTTTAGTGACGAGACACGCTGTGCACATGCAAAAGCGCTGTGAAATCCCATGTCCCTCACGTGCAGCTGCAGGTCCGGATGACATCCCAGCCTGCTCCGCTTCGTCTGTTCAACAGGGTTAATAGCTACTTAATAGCCACTTCACAGAGCTGTGGAGATTAAACGTGTGAAGAGACAGCGCAAGCACCGGCTTTGTCAACTTAGCAATTAAGTACACAACTGAGTTTATTTCCATCCGGGTGTGAACGACCACTAGGGATTTTGCATTTTAAAAGATCCTCGCATTGTTTTTGTTAATTAAATGTATTAAGGTAACAATATTGTTGCTGGGAATGTAAATTGGTCCGACCGCTAAGAAAAACAATGTGGCTCTCCTTAAAAAAATGAAGAACTACCATCTGATCCAGCAATTCCTCTTCTGGGTGTTTACCCCCCAAATATGAAAACACTAACTCGAAAAGCTATCTGCGCCCCGACGCGCACTGAAACGTTAGTCATCACAGCCGAGACCTGGAGACACCCGAAGCGCCCGTCGACGGACGACGGGATAAAGAGGCGACACTTGCATTTTAAAAGAGGAATCTGACGAGACGAGCGGTGCTCAGATGCGTGGGCTGTTGAGGCGGGATCGGAAATTCAGGCGCCGCCCCCCAGCACCCCAGCAGCCGGGAGGCCTGGTGTCCCGCTCGCCCCCGCCCCCGAGAGCGCCAGCCCCGCTGTGTCCCGCCCGCTGCGTCCAGCCCCGCTGTGAGCCCCCGGCTGGCCTCGCCTGCCTCTCACTCAAGGGTCTCCGTGAACAGCCGCACAGACACGGGCTGGTGTTTCCCGGCACAGGCGGCTGCTGAGCGGGGGACAAGGAGCCGGGGCCTGCATGCAGATGGGCACAGCGGTGACAGCTCAGCGCTGCCACGTGGGCGGGCCCTCCAGAAAGAGTAGTAGCAGGATCCAAACCGACGTCCACCAAAGAAGGCCCAACGCAGGCCAAAAGGTGGCGGCAGGAGAGCTGCTTCATCACCTACCGTGCGGGGCGTCACCCCTGCAGGTGGCCCTCGGCCTGCAAACCCGTCACATACCAATCACGGGACAGCAAAGCCATCGGACAGACGCTGCTTATCCTTCGACACTCAGCCAAAGGCTCCCTGTGTGCACACTCCGCGCCGGGCACTTTGGGGCTATGATGACAAAAACCGTTTCTGTGGCACATTGGGACGTTGGAGGTGCTCGCACCAGACTGTCTGACAGAATTCTTGAAACACACTGTGCAGACGCCGTCTAGTGCCACTCAGAGGTCAGGAAGCTGAGGCTCGGGGCGGGAGAATGTCCTCGGTCAGAGCGAACGGGCGTACTCAGACCGAAGGCCATCGTTCATTTGTTCATTCGCTCACTCATTCATTTGTTCAGCTGCTCGGTAAGTCATAGAGTAGTTGAAATTTTTCAGAATTGGTTTCTTTTTTATAGATCTACCATCTTTTAGAAAAGACTGGCTGTTGAGGCCAGAGGACCCAGGGGCCCGCGGGAGAAGGTCCGTGTCGCTGACGTGGCCTCCCTGGGCAGTGGCTGTCCTCTTGCACACACAGGTGAAGAAGGTGGAAAAGTGAGCTTGTGCCTCCTCCGCACCGTGCCTGTCCTTCCTGCTCAGCTCCCAGCAGTCCGCAGACTGATCGCCCTGGGGACGCTGAGGCGGCAGCAGCCATCGCTCGCTCTCTCGGTCCTTCCCCACCTCATCCCCGTGAGGTGCTCCACCCCCCACCTCACAGATGAGAACAGCGGGAGACGGGTAGGAGCTCGGCCCCACCTGGGGCCTGCCCCGCAGCCTGCGCTGGACGCTAAGGTACACTGACAAGCGTGACGTAGAGCCTGCCATTCCTGTGGGAACATGACAGCACTGCGGCCCCAACGTGCAGGACAAGCTGCAGCAGGGACAGTCCGTGTGGCCCCCGGGCCGGCTGGAGGTGGTCAGGCTCCGGGGAGGCTTGGGACCCCTGCGATGAGCCCAAGCCAACCAGGTCCCTAAGAACCTCTTTGAGGGGACTTTGAAAATGACAGCCCAGCAGGACCACTCTTCTTAAAACCCTTGGTGGCCCCCTGTCACCCACAGGATGAAGGACAGGCTCCTGAGTGGGGTCCACGGAGCTGTCCGTGCGCTGACCTCATCTCCCGTGACGCCCCGATATGTACGTGCGCCTGTCTCCCCCAGAATGAAAACATCTCAAAGGCAGCGCCTGTGTCCAGTTTAGTCCTCTGGACTCAGAGCCCAGAAGAGGCCACCACACTTCAGTGCCTGACGTGTTTCTTACGAGAGCAAATGCATTCCCGAGGCCGAGTCACTGTCCCACAGGGGAGGCCAGTTCTGCTGTCCTCGGGGTCTCATGGCAGGGAGGGCTCAAGCCCCGCAGTGTTGGTCAGCGAAAGGAGGGGGGGTTTCAAGGGAGCGGGGCGCATGACCCCATTTCTGGGGCCCAGCCCCACGAGGCGTGCTCCCTAGGTCCTGACACAGAAGTGTCTGGGATCAGTTTGTCCGCAGGCCCCGGGACAGTCCCTGAAGTCGCTCCGTGGCCTGCCCCTCCCCCCGTCCTTGGCAATCCAGCTGGGAAGCCTGGCCCCCGCCCGGCGCCCCGCACGCGTGAAGCCCTGAGAAAGTTCTGCACGGGTGCTGAGCGCGCCACGTTCACCCCGGACGGCTTCGTAGCCGAGACAAATGCTCCTGAACTAATTTCCAAGGAGAAAAGAAAAAACGCACTTCAAGCGAGAAGACCGGGTGTCTGGGCAGCGTGCCAGCCCGGAGAGTTCCGGCGGGTCCGGAAGAACCGAGTCTGCCCAGCATCATATCAGCGCGGGGGCGGGAGGCGGCCTCGCCGCCCCAAACGCTGGTCACCTCGAGGACACAGACGAGAAAGACTGAGCCTGCCCAGGACAGCACGACAGTGCAGACTCCTTATTTTAAGAGACAACAGTACGGCTTAGGTTCTTAGTGTGTTTTTTTTTCCTGCGAAAAACCAGAAATGTGGCTGCACCGCCCAACATCATTTCAGTGTTAAGACCGGGCCGCATTGTCCCCGAGCCCCTGGGGAACTCAAGCCCGTCGGTGGCCCTAACCCAGGTGGTCCGGAAAATAAAGGACAAGTGTCATAAGCCACCGGGGACTCCCAGAAGCCTGGCCAAGGTGACGTGCTTGACGTGTGTGGTTCCCGGGGCCCAGCTTGGACTCAGGCCTGAATTTGGAGGGTGACATTTCCCAGCCAGGGGAGGGCAGCAGAGGATGAGAGAGGCAGCGGACCCACCGAGGCAGCTCTGCTCGGCGCTCGGCCCCGGGTCTGCTGTAGCTTGTGCCCGAGCTCAGCTGGCCCTCTCGGCCGCTCAGCCCGTCACTGCCGGGAGATGGGGACACACCTGCCCTATGGCAGGTGCTGGGATGTGCAGAGGAAGAAGGTCCCCTCGACATGCACTGAGAATCTCTCTGTGTCAGGTCCTGGCGCCGTCTCCGTGAATCCTCACGAAGCAGCAAGGTCGGCATCATCATCCTTATAACACATGTGTCCCTCGGCTCAGAGAAGTCAAGTCCCTGGTCCAGAGACACACAGCCAGCAAGTGGCGGAGCCGGGCTGTGAACTCAGGCGCATCTGTGTGCCCCGCATCGCACGCCGCCCCCGAAGCCGGGCACCTTCCTTCAGCGCCCTTGCTGGCTGACTGTGCCCAGGCGCCCGCTTGGGAGGGTGCCAGCCCCTGCGGGAACGGGGGTCGAAGCCGGAACAGGCTGAAATACTGAAGGGCGCCTGAGAGGGGAGGCAGGGGAGGGGAGCGAGGGACGCATGGCCCGGGCTGTGTGGGGACATCGTGATGCCGCCGTGAGTCACGGGGCTGGCCTCGGCGGGTGGGAGTGCCGGACACCGAGCTCCGGCGGCCCCCAGGGCCCGGCGAGGGAGGCCGAGACGCAGGCGCAGATTCCGGTGGCCCCGGAGGGTGGTGGGCGGAGGAGGACAGGGGCTGAGAGCTGTCCAGGAGACCAGGGTGGGCGGCGAGCAGAGGACGCCTCGTGAACCCCATCGCCACCAACCCCGTGGAGGGCCAAACGGTGACCTGGGACCAGAGAGCACTCCCGTCACCTGGCCCCGCACGCAGGCTCAGGTCCAGGGGTCCCCAACCCCGAGTCTCTGAGCCCCTCTCCCATCGGCTGGGGCCCCCCCGTGTGCGCTCACAGCTCTGTTTAAAGTGTCAGGCACACATTAGGCGCTAGATAAGTGGCCGTCACTGTGACTGCTGCCGCCGAGAACGTGTTGCCAGTTTGAGCAGACACCGAAAAGGACAAACTGGAGATTAAAGAGAAACAACCCAAGTCTGAACGGCCGCTGCCTGGGGGCGGGGCGGCCGCGAAACCACCTCACCGAGAACGAGACCGAGACCGGAGCAGACACCTGCTGAGGGCGCCTCGCCTGCCACAGTCCCGGACTCAGGTGGCAAATGGACCCGCACAGAATCCTCTCGCTCACGGCCAGAGCCGTCGCACGGGGCTCACGGCCAGAGCCGTCGCACGGGAAGAGGCGTTTTGCTAGTTGATGAAGCCACCGGGAGGCTGGCCTCGCGAGCGTCGGCTCCGGGGGAGAAGTACCGGACGACGCATGTGAAGCGGGGACGGCAAGGGCCGTGGAAAGTGGGACACGGGGAGCTCGGCCCCCACAGGTCATTCTGCCCCCCGACCAGACCTGGTGACGGCAGCTAAACGTGCGTCTCGTCTCCTTCCCTCCTTTCAACCGTCCACTCGTTTACCCCTCGTTTTCATCGCTCCTCACTCGCGTCCTTCTTCGCGTACTCCAGTCCTCCCGCGTTCACCCCCCACCCCATGAGCAGCGATGGACCCCAGGAAGCAGCAGGGCACAGGGCCAAGGGCCTGGGCCGAGGCCGCCAGGTGGCAGGAGCCTGGGGGCCGTGGTCGGGGTTCTGGTCCTGCACAGGCACACGGGGGCTGCATGGCCTTGGGTGTCAGTCACCTGTCTGCGCCCCGGTCCCCCGTAAAGTAGGGAGTTAATACCTGTGTTAGTTTCCATTGTGACAACCGACTGGGCTGACGGTAATGAATGAACTCGCTCGACTGGTTTGTAGAAGGCTCTATGCACGTCAGCCATTCCTGGGTCACCGGCTGAAGGACACAGAGGTTTCCCAGCTGGACTCCACTGCCCACAGCCACAGCCTGGAGCCAGGGGGACCTGGTTCTTGCGACTCTCCTCCCGCCTCTCCTGGCTCTGAGTGACAGTGGCCGAGGCAGGGCCACCTTCCGCCCTGTGACAGACCCGCAGATGCGGGAGTAACCCTTTGGCTGATGATAGATATTAACGACTAAATATGTGTGCAGGATGAAAAGCGGATGGGTGTCCTGGGAGCCATCACTCTGGCTGTCCCTTCGTGGAGGCACCGAAGGGTCTCGACGTCGTCACTGCGGAGAACACTGGGACGAAATGACGGAAAAGGAGGAGGGCGGGAAAAACAACTTCGCGGGAGAGAAAACGAACCTGTCAGGCCACCTGCGGAGGAGACAAGACTCAAATGCTGCCTGAGGCGTCCCTGGGAAGGGCGGAGCCTTCGGCGGGACACGGGACATGGGTCGCCCGCTCACGCCGAGCCAAGCTCCGTCATCCCGCTGGCCGTGTGAGCGGGGACAGGGCGCCTGCTGTGGCAGTTCGGGCCCAGAGCCCCTGCTGGGCACAGCGCTGGGCACAGAGGTGCGGCGCGTCCCGTGCATCGCTGGAGCGTTGGAGAAACCACCAGCGCATGGCACGCGCTCCGCGCGCGATCCCGCTGCTGCCGCCCACCCCGCCGACCGCGAACGCGGACTCTTTCCGCTCGTGAGAACTGGACCGAGGCCCTGGCCGAACTGCTTTCCGTGTTTTTCACTGCATGTTTTTATGAGGGTCACATAGATAACCCCCAAAAAGTGATCGACAGATTCGAGAAGCCCATCGCCATCGAGAGAACAACGTGCTGAGCCAACAGGAGGTGTGAGACCACTGGAGACAGACACGGAAGTGTCCGGGGACCCGCGGCCTCAACGCTGCCCCCTCCCGTGTCCGGCGTCCCCGACTCCCGGTTCCCTCATGTCTCCTCCTGGTCCGTTACTGGAAAACTCTTTCGCAGGGACCCAGATTCCAAGCGTTAGCCCCCGCCTCCTCCCGCCGCGTGCCGCCCTCGCAAGTCCTGAGTGTCCCCCGCACACTCTCTCCTGCATTAGTGTCACCCCGCCCACTGCCACCGCTGTCACCCTAGCCCAGGTCCCCGCCGTCTCGAACGTGGCCTCTCCTGACTCCAGCCCACCCCAGACACTTCCGCCAAACAGCCCTTAAACACAGCCCTGACCGGGGACCCCACTGCTCAGAAACCTCCCCTGGCTCCTCGTTGCCCACGAAGGTGAGGCCAGCTCACCCACCTGGCGTTCAGAGCCTTTGTAACCTGGCCGGAAGGTGTCACCTCGGGCGACCTTGGGCTCGCATCCTACCGATTGCACGGCTCCCTCTGCTTAGACCGCCTGTGTGCTGTGCTGTCCCGTGTCTGCTACGGAGACCGCGCTCGACCCTCAGGGCCCACCCCAAACACCGCCCCTGGCATGAGGCACCTTCTCTCCGCCACCTGAGCAAGACTCTCTGCTCTCAGGTACGTACGCTGCGCATTCCGGTCGCGTCTGTGCTCAAATATCCCGCCCACAAGAATCTGTCACCCACGGAAACAGGCTCCGACACCCATCCTCCTGGCTCTTCACACACAGGCACCGAACACGCGGCGAGAAGGAAGTGACCTGGACGGCACAGAGGAAAGCGGGGGCGTGGCGGCTCCTGGCTGGACCGGGAAGGGGTCCGGCGTAGAGCCTGCTGCGCTACGCTCTGCTCCTACAGTGACGGTCGAATCAGGGACCGGAACGCCGAAGGGTGACGACGGCTGTGACGTGCCGCATTGGCACGCGCGGCTCCACACCCCCGACCATCCCGAGTTGATGCTGTGCTTGTCCACTGGGGCAATTCCTCTGCCAGGGGACACCCGGCGACGTCTGGAGACACCTCCAGCGGGGTCGCAGCGGGGAGATGCTGCTGGCATCTGGTGTGCAGAGGCCCAGCATGCTAAGGCTGGACAACGCACGTGGGGACAGTCCGCCAGCCCCCAGCCCCGGCCCCAGCAAGGAGTTGTTCGGGTCAAAGGTCAACAGTGCTACTGCTGAGAAGCCCTGAATTAATGCGGAACGGGCGTCACGGACCCCATGATCGAGGGGACACAACAGCCTCAAACAAGGCAGGTGGCTTTCCCAGGATGACGCGGCTCTTTAAGGGGCAGGAACGGGGTTGAGCCCCAGACCCGAGCTCTCTGCGGGGTCACGTGTCCACGTGCACAGCCAGACAGCATGGCAGGGACGGGGAAGCACCCGGCAGACCCGACCGAGGACGCTGTCACGAAGCCAGGTTGGTGTCAAAGTGACAGGCTGTGGGCCCAGGTGGAGTAACTCGGTCTGTTGCCTCTCTCCTGAGCCAGGATGCGTTTCTATGGCCCCTGGTGTGGGGGCAGCGTACCCCGCTCCCATTCCCGCTGGGCGGGCCAGGCAGCCCTAGGCGAAGCAGCTCCACTTGGCACTGGGCAGGGCGTCAAGAAGAAAATGCCTCCCTGCCCCTCGCGGGGTCACAGGACCCTCCAGCAGACGGTGGCTTTGCTGACACCAAAGAGCACCCAGGCTGGTCCCCCTGGCTTGGAGCGCTGCCGTGAGGCCTGGGACACGGCCCCAGGGGAGTCGCTATCCAGCCGTGGGCGGCACTGCATGCTGGAAACCCCCACCCAGGCCTTGGTCACGGAATCCCGACTCGAGATGGCAGAGGGCGCCGTGCTGGCCCACGGAGGAGGGGCCTGACAGACGCCGCTGGCGTCCTTTCTGCGTGTCTGGGCCCAGCCTGGCGGGGGAGAGGGAGGGGCCGCGGAAGACTGAGGCGGAGACCAGGGGACTTGGGGACACGAGCGCCTCTCCTACATGCTGGAAACCCCCACCCAGGCCTTGGTCACGGACTCCCCTGAGTCGAGATGGCAGAGGGCGCCGTGCTGGCTCTGGCCCACGGAGGAGGGGCCTGACAGACAGACGCCGCTGGCCGTCCTTCCTGCGTGTCTGGGCCCGGCCTGGCGGGTGGGAGGGAGGGGCCGCGGAAGACTGAGGCGGAGGGCAGGGGACTTGGGGACACGAGCGCCTCTCCTGGCTGCAGGGCAGCCGTGAGCACCTGTGAGGACACGCATCTTGGGGACTCTAGCGGGCAGAACTGGGGTTCGTAGAGAGGACGTGTGACAGATCTGGGCTCGATGAGTGGAAGAATGGGGACTACATAAAATGGCACGAGGTTCCGCGTCACGGGGCTCAGGGCAGGCTGGGCGACCTAGGCGGGGTTGCGGGGCCGTGTGCCAACGGCAGGCCCCAGGAAGGGGCTACCTGGCTGAGAGCGGCCCTGCCCCACACAGCAGGTGTCCGGCGGGATGCAGATGACCCAGGTCTTAAATTGCAGTGACGGTGACACGCACGCATTGCTCTCATTCGATCCAAACTGTCGACTTCTGCTTCGATCTGAGCCTGAGACTCAGGAAGGCCATGCGAGGTCACCTGCGTACGGTGTCCCCAGTTTCCAAAGTTCGTTCGCAGATGTCTCCACTGTGAGAGCTACAGGCTGGGAAGACGGGGCGCACAGCAGCCACCGTGACGACATAAAACTCACAGCAAGACAAATACACTGTGTCACACGGAGATTAGACAGTTCACGTACGTAACTGAACGTGTTTCTGCTCCCGCTCGTTACTTAGGGGTTGGTGCCAAACCGCTCCCCTCCCCTGGCCCCCGTGGCGTGGAGAACGGGGTTCGCTGGGGCTGCCCCAGTCCAGCATCTGGCCCTGAAACGCAGCAGCCTGGCCTTGGACCAGTCACTTAGTTTTCCTGTTGTGGCTCCTCCGTCAAGTGGCGGCCACGTCCACCACTCACCTTTACAGGGTCACTGCTGAGGATTAAACGGAGCGTCTACCGAGTACGTGAAACGGGGCGTGTGCCCAGGGAGCGGCTGGGATGTCAGCCCCCGTGCAAAGGGCTTCCCCACGTGGCACCTGTCTCCCCCTTGAACCACGTAAGGAGCAGCGGAGGGTGCGTCCCCCGTCCCTCCAAAGCACAGTCCTCCACTGAAGGGCTGTCCCCTCTTGCCAAATTATTCCATCTAATTAGACAAAGACTCTCCTGTCAGGATGAAGGTACCAAGTTCAAAAGCCACTTGCTTCTGGTCATTTTCTGTGAAGGAACCACTATAAAAAAAAATACACGTGACCTCACTGACAGGAAGCAGCATGGTCAGCTTAGCTGCTGACTGCCCACGAGCACTGTCAGAGAGACAGTGACCCAGGGGACAGAACCAGCTCGCCCGTGGGATGAAGCAGAGCTTCACGGTGTCTGCTGGCTTCTTGGTGATGAGCCAATTTGCAGGGCTGTCCCCTGTCCCCTTTATGCCCTTGGGGGTTATGGGCACCATCTCCGGAGCCAGGCTAAGGTCACCAGCCGTGCTGGGAACTTGTAGCCCCAGCCCTGAGGGCAGACGGGCGGGACTGGGTGCTTTATGAAGCCGGTGAGGTTGTGGCAGGACCTCTGGCTCCCGGAAGGCAAAGTGGCCCCGTTCTCCCTGAGGGCTTGGCCTACGCAGGCCCCAGTGCCCTCCGGGCCTCACGGACGAACGGGGAGCCAGGGGCTGGGCCTGCAGAGCTGAGCGTCCTAATCCGGAATCTGTCTCTAACTGCGGCGCATCCAGATTCTGCACTAACGATTTTCCACGTTCACTACCTCCGTCCCTGCAAAGCGCTGCTCCCTGTTACCTGCTCCCCGCAGACAGCCGCTCCCCGCTGTCTGGCTCCGCTCAGCGCTCAGCGGGGCTGGGATGAGAAGCCATTAACACCTTTCACCTGAAGAACTATTTTTAAGAAAGCCGGTTAACGAAAACAGGTAGATTACTAAGCAAGAACATCAAGCGGGCCCATCAGGAGGCTCCCACGGTCCCCGAGAGTGCAGTCACCTTCTACGGGGACTTCCCGCGAGCCCACTCCTTGGGGGTTTTCTTGAGACGCCCGCACACGCACACGTGGTGTATGTCTGCCCCCGGAGACGGAGGGGCGGGAATATGTGATCTAAACTAACACAGCAGCAATGACATCCGACACACATTCTGTTTTCGAGTCCAAAACCCTGAAAACATTTCCCTTCTGAGCGCAGGGCAGCTCGGGAAGGGTCAACCGACTCCAATAGCTGACGTGGCAGATGGGACGCAGGGAACACCAGCGGATGGAGAGTCCGGTCCCATCGCCCGAGTCCTTCCGTCTCACGAGTCAGAGACAGCGTGTCTCACCCCGTCCATTTCACCAGCAACACGGAATAAGCTTCTGTTGCTTTTCTACTCGGTCCAACAGCAGGAGACGTGTTGGGTCGAGACATTCTCCCTGAAGACTCAAAGGGCAGGGAGATGGCAGCTCTGAGATTTTTTGTGGCCAGAGGGGGAAAGGGCTGGAGGGGAAACCTAGCCAGAGAGAATCGCACAGAAGGTTCCATCTGCTCCCGAGCTCCGGGTTACAGCCCCAAGCAGCACAGGCCTGGGCCAGCCCTTCCGACTCAGCCCCGAGGCCTCTGTCCAGCAGGGAGGGCAGGTCACTGCCTGCATGCATTTCTCTCCTCCGAAGAGTCGCTGACGGTCCTGCGCGCCTTCCACAGAGACAGGACAAGGGGTAACAGTCGGTGCAGACAGAGCTCATTCTCTAAAAGTTGGTTTTGATCGATTGAGAAGAGCTCCAGCCCCCCAG
Organism: Pteropus alecto; assembly: GCF_000325575.1. Lineage (NCBI taxonomy): Eukaryota > Metazoa > Chordata > Mammalia > Chiroptera > Pteropodidae > Pteropus > Pteropus alecto. Next base: position 17,901,209 of record NW_006432945.1, on the reverse strand, counting down.
GACTGGGAAGTGCCCCAGCATCCTGCGCTCACAGGTGGAGCACGGACGGGTCTCGAGAGTATCAGGCGAGCGAAATAAGTCGCGTGGAAGAAGTCGAGAACCGTCTGATTTCACTCATATGTGGGATACAAAACTGAAAGCAACGAACAGGACAAACAAACAAACAACAACTGACAGACACGGACCTTCAGTGGGGGCGGGGGCGGGGTGCAGAAAAGGGTAAAGGGGTCAAAAACATGGGGACAGAAGATTTGGCTTTGCGGGGTGAGCCCACAACACAATACCCAGATGACGTGTTATAGAATCGTGTGCTTGAAACCTATATAACTGTACGAACCAACGTCACCCCAATGAGTTTAATTGCATTTTTAAAAATAATAAAAGTAGTTTCCAACTCAAAAAAAAGGAACGTAGAAGCGTGGCCTTGACACTAAGTCTTTTCAAACGGCCCCTCTGATGGAGACCTGTCACTCACCAGCATTTTCAGGGGACTTGACTAAACACAGTCGGTGTCTCATAACCCAGCGCTGCCAACAATTTGCTTCTCTGTGGGACCCGCTGGGAACTAGCAAGGACTCGAGGATGCGTGAGAACAAAGCTCAGACGGTTCCTCCGGCCGGCGGGGGTCGGAGACTTCCTAGGAGTCCAACCCAACGCCACCGCCACGTGTGAATTCAGAGCGCGCTTTTCCTAAGAAGTGCCAAGTGCTTTCAAGTTGCCGCCTTGATCTTCCCGAAGCCGAGCCTGCAGGGGCAGGGTGTGAGGCCGGGGAAGCAGGCGTCCAGCTGTGTGCTGACCCCGTCGTGAGGTCTGGGGACACGGAAATCTCTACTCCGGCTATGAGCAAGACACTCCTGTCCGTGGGTGTAAGAGCGCTCAGGCCTGCAGGGAGTGGGCTGCTGGCACCTGGGCATTTCCCCGGTAGTTTGAGCTCCTTGGTCTGAGACAGAGGACCGTAGAGCCGCCATGACTGCATGTTCCCGCGTGCTGGGCACTGGGGCTTTACCAGGAATGTGAGAAACGGTTGCTGCACAGTAGGTCGCAGATGTCGGACCTCTGCGAGAACGGTGTGCCTGCCCCCTTCCACAGAGGAGCGGAGGGCCTTCCCGCCCGGGGATCTGGGGCATCTCCGCGGGGATCTGGCAGGGGAGCCGGCAGGGAAGTGGCAGCTCCCGACGCACGGTCCACGACAGCGGTGCTGCCCCGTGCACGCACACGGAGGGCACAGAGGCAGGTGGCCCGGATCAGCGGCAGGGAGACGGCTCCAGACCGGACACGGGGAGGTGGCGGGCTGGCCGAGGCTGGGCTGGCCCTGTAAAGCCGCGGTGCTTGCCCCACGCCTGGCAAGACATGTCAGCGGAGAGGGCCCGGGTTTCCTCGCCGGGCCCGCTTAGGCCTATTTCCGTGGGATGACGGGCGGGCGCCTGGTTGCATTAGGTAGGTTCGTCTTAAGTCTGCTGCGTCCGCAGGCCCAGGACAGTGGACTGACTGACAGACGGGCTGACTGAAGAGGAACTCTGACCCCGGGCAGAGCAAGGAGACAGGGGCCAGGTTCACACGTGCAGAGTAGGCTTCTCAGGTCAAGGACTCCGTCAGCGAGGGCCGTGGTTTGGCCCCGGGGTGGCAAGTGCAGACTCCAGAGCCAGATCATTGGGGTTCAAACCCCAGGTCTAAAGAGCTTTGAGATCTTGGGCAAATCAATTTCTTTGGGTCTCAATTTCGTCATCTGTAAGTAGCCATAAGAATGACAGTATCTGGCTCACAGGGCTGCTGTGAGAATTAAATGAGTTAAGACGTGAAATTTTGGGGGACACGTAACTGCTAGACGTCAGTGTGTGGTGGAGGCTGAGGCAGAGGACTGGAGGGACACCCGGACCAGGGATGGGGCAGGGAGCTCTCTGGGGAGAAGGGAGGGCGAGCCCAGTGGGGGGCTGCACGTGCATAGGCCTAGAGGCGCCATGGCCAGGGCTGCAGCAACTCGGTGTGGCTCTGGACCAAGCACCGAGGACGGACTGGCAGACGGGACAGGTAAGTCGCTCCTGGTCCCCTAAGCAGGGCGGGTCAGGTCACCAGGCGTTCGTCATGACTTGCTAAAGAATTTGAATTTATCTTGAAGGACACGGACATCAGAAAACCTTGAAGCAGGAGGGGGTGACATGGTCAGATTTACACTCTGAGATGCCCACGGTGGCCGTGAGGCGGAGGACAGGTGGCCGAGGAGGAGACGGTGGAGAGAGGGGCTGGGAGCAGGGGGACCAGTTAGGAGCCCAGGTGGCAGCGCGGGTAGGTAGGGTGGGCGGGGCTGGAGAGGGTGACAGACGGATCCCAGAAAGGTCAAGCTCAGCAGGGACCAGCAGACCCCAAAGCAACACCGACAACAGCCCGCCACGGCCCCCGCCCCGCGGCAGGCCCTGCCCACCCCGTCTCGTCCCTCCCGGGACCCGTAAGCCTCGCGGCATTGAGCGGGGGACAGAGCGAGGAGGAAACGGGTGCCCTCGGGGCCAGGACAGAGGACACGCAGCCTGCTAACGGACCTTTAAATAAATAAAAAAGCACGGTGTGTTTATCAAGGGGAAAGTAATGAGGGGGCAGCAAAGACGGCTGACGGAAGGCGCCAAAGAACCCGGACCCCGAACGGCGGGTCCAGTAACCGGCATCCCCAAGGGATAAGGGGATGGGGGGGCGCCTGCTTCTAGTCGTTCGGGAAGTAAACACCACCCTCAGAACTGCCTGACAGTCTGTCGTGTGTGTGCTGGAGAGACAGACAGACAGACAGACAGGGTCCAGAGCCCCGCGTGCTCGGGCATCGGCGTGGGAGGAGGAGCTGCGGGCGCGGAGGGCCCGGCAGTGGGTCCGGTCCTCTTTATGAATGATCTCGACGTGGGTGTCACAGGAATAAGATCCACAGATGGCAATGCGCTCGTGGGAAACCAAAGAGACAGACTGAAGCCCAGGATCGCAGGCGCCCTAAGCCGCCGCTGCGCGGAAGGGGCGCGTGCACGCCGCACACTTCCTGAGGGACGAGCTCAGATCCGGAAGCGGGCGCAGGGCCGGGGGCGGCGGCTGGCCGTCCTCGTGATGGGGCGGGACGGGGCGCTGCGGCTGCGGAGAGGGGGCAGGCGGAGGTCTCCTGCTCAAAGCAGGCTGCGCCGGCTGCTGACAGACAGCGAGTGGGTGGCTGTTCCTCTCCCAAAACTCAGTCGTTTTCTTCAGTGATAAGGTGTCATCTAAGTCTCCTCAGGGCAAACCTTCGGCTGCAAAAGGGGAGAGCACAGGAAAGGGACGGAGGCCCAGGGGAGGGACAGACCTGCCCAGACACCTGCTCCCTACCTGCTCCCTCACCTGAGGCTTCTCTAACCCTTCCCACAAAAGCCGCAGCCCTCCTCCAGCCTCCTTCCTGTGACAGGAAGCCGTTCTGGGTTCCTCTAAAAAGGCAGCCTCGCTGGGCCTTGGGGACGACACCCGTTAGAGCTGACGATCATTTAAAAGCCATGTTATCTCAAGCTTTGCCCCAGACCACAGGCGGTAGGTGAAGCATGTGCCACCTGGAGGGCCCTGGGACAAAAGAGCCGCACCCCCTACACCCACGGGACCAGGAGGCCAAGGACTGCAGGCAGCCCACCCCCGGCCCTCGGCCCCAGTGCCGGGTGCCGCTGACCGCGGACCCGGGGCGAGGCCACTCGCTGCGGAAGCTCCACCTGCCTGAGCACACCTGCCATCCGCCCTCCAGGACATCCTGCAGGCGGGAGCCACATGCCCTCCCCGCGTGAGAGCCCTGCCCGTGCTCGCAAAGGTCAAGAGCGCCTCCCGGAGGGCAGAGGGGCGAGGAAGCGCCCGCAGGGTCCAGAGCTGAGCACAGGAGCGGAGAGGGGTCAGGTGTTTTCCCAAAGGCCACAAGGCACCATCTCAGCAGCGATCAGCGAAAGGCATCTTGGATCTGTTTACGTCAAACACAAGCTCAAGCCGGACACATTTTTGGAGCCGACCTACGCGAGTTTTCCAAACGGAGGTGGCCGAGTCTTCTTTCTGGTTGGCCGC
>NW_006432945.1:17884617-17897156 GCF_000325575.1 Pteropus alecto | reverse complement strand
GCTGATGGCCGCACGCAGGACCCGGAAGGCTGGCAGGACGGGAAGGGGGCAGCGAGCGGAGACCGAGTCGGAAGATGCATCTTCACGTCCGCGCCTCTGGTTTGGACCAGCCACAGAGCATCTGAGCCTCGGTCCCTCACATACGAGAGGAGAGATGCGTCTCCCTTCCTCTCATAGCTCCTGCGAGGAGCCAAAGAAATGCCACGAGCAAGAGCACTCTGTAAGCGTCTATCGCCAAGGGGAAGCGTGGCTACTGACATGGCTCGGACGCTCCAGAATCTTCCGAGTACAATTCAGGGCGATGCTTCCGGCCTTTGGTTCAGCGGACTGAAGTCTCAGAGTCACCGCTACAGCCACTTCGTTGAAGAGGCTTTTGACCCCAAGGGCCAATTCCTGCCTTGTCCACACAGGGTTTTACGGTACCTGGGACCACGGAGCTTCATATTTACTTAGGGTCCTGTCTCAGCCACTTCTTCTACCTGAGTTAAACTTACTGATTAGGGGGTCAGGGGCACCACAGTGAGCCCGCGCTCACATTCAGAGCCCAGAAGGCCAACTGGGTGGCGAGGTGGACAAAGTGTGGAGCGCGAGTCTCAGGGGCCGTGTCCCGGACATAGGGCAAAGGCAAATGGTCCCCCAGCTCAAGTTCATTTCAGCTGGGCTCGTAAGGCCCGAGCTGTCCCGACTTCCTTTCCAGAAGCTTCAGGCCCTCGGCCTTCCTCAGTACGCCCTGCCCGGGCTGTCTGCGCCTTTGTGATGACGACGTCCAATCTCCTTGCCGGCCTCCTCCCGGCCACCAAGCACACACACGAGGCTGTCAGCTTCCTAGAAATCCTGAGCAACTAACCCAAACCCAGGGCTTTGAGCTCTGGGTCTGGCCCTCGGCTGCCTGGGCTCCAGGAGAGGACAGAGCTAGGGGGTCAGAGGGGACCTCGCCCTGTGAGAGGGGCCAGGGGTACAGCTCAGGAGACACAGCGATAGACACAGGGCCCACCACCAGGGCAGGAAGGGCTGACTGTGCACGGTGACAACGGCCACGAGAGGCTTCGGACTGTCGAAGGTGACAGCTGCCACCTCTGACCGGGACACTGTGGCGAAAGAGCAGGCGCAAAGCCGGGATGACACCCGGCGGCGGTCAGGGAGCAGGCGGCGCGGGACACCCTCTGCTGGCAGCTGCCCGCCCCGGCCAGGCGTCCCCTGGGAACGGAGTCCCCGGGACGAGCTGGTGACGGGGAACCCACAGGGACGCGTCAGGAGCTGGCACGCCTCTGGCCGCGGAAGCCTGGTTTTACGCGTCCACGGCGCGCCCTCCGCTGGCTGGGCCTCCCTGACCACCGAGCCCGCGTGGGCCGGCGCCGCGCCCAGCACCGAGGCCCGGCGAGTGTCTGGCTCTGCGGCCCGCCCACTGAGAGCCGCAGATGAGCGCGCGACGCAGGGGTCCGGCGGGCTGCTGACACGGAGGACCCGAGTCTTTTGATAAGTTTCATAAAAACGTGTGTTTTCCGAGCTCGTGACAGGTAAACGTGGACACACCTTTGATAGACGCACAGCTCAGCAAAACGTCTGGAACCGTTTCTTTGTCAGATGTTCACGTTATTTGCTGCTCCCAGGCCTCCCAGCCCTGCGGGCCTCTGAGGCCGTCATCTTAGGGGAAGCGATGACGTATGGACAACGATGGCCAGTGGCAGCGGTCAGAAGCGGATGTAGAGTTCTTTGAACCCGGATTTAAATTCTGATTCCCGCACTGTGAGTTTGGGCAAGTTACAGGATCTTTTAAAAGCCTGGGTTTCCTCAGCAAGACAGGGGTCATGTGAATTTAAGTGAGTTTTACACGAGATATGATTTGTGTAAAACACCCAGCATCTCAGGCTAGCACTGGGCTGTTAAGTCAATAGCGGATGAAGTCTGGGCCGGGAGGGGACTCGCCTGACAGTCAGGGAGGTGAGACGCAGCTCAGATCTCTGAGGGGCCCGGAAACATTCACGAGAAAGGGGACAACTCGCCCTGTCACCTGGGTGGCTCGGACACTTCTCTCCCAGCACAGTGTCTGTTAGGCTGGGTCAGTCCTGTGGACCGTCATCCCATTATGGGTGTGTCTCTCAGGAAAATAATATGTTTCCATAAAAAATTAAATCCATGTCACTGAACTGTTACTAAGACACGGTCTTGTTTTAAAAATAAACTCGATCCTTTGAGGACCTCAGCATGCCATTTAGCTTTTGTTGTGACCCCTCCCCCAGGTCCAGCAAGGACAGAGCCAGTGCCCTCCTCACCGCCCCTCCCTCTCCAGAGAGGCAGACAGCCCCGTGAGGTCACGCCCCTCTGCTACAATGCCTCAAGTTCACAAAAATAAAATTAAAAAAAAAAAAGAGAGAAAAACCCAACCGAAACGACAACAGAAACAGTCTCCAGGCTGCTCGGTGCCCCTCCCAGGCGTCCCCCATCTGTTCCGTCCCACGGGGCCTCCCAGCGGAGCCCTGCTGTCGGGAGGGCCCCTGGTTCCCTCACAATCTGTCATCTTTGACACCACTTGGATCCTGTTTCTACTGGGGCTGCCAGGGGCCCCAAGCTCCCCTTCCTGTCTGAGGGCAGGGGTCCAGGGAGCCCACGTGCAGCACCAGCATCTGGGCCGGGAGGGCGTTGGGGACCCAGACCAAGCCCCCGCTTCTCTGCGCACCCGCCTCCCGCAAGCTGTCAAGCCCTCCGGTTTCCTGCTACCGGTGTTGGGCGGTTCTGGGGAGACCCTCTCCTCGCCTGCTTGCGGGCCCACGGGCCCGGGGATGAGGCTGGTCCCCCCGCTCCCGGCGACCATGCCAACGCGCCTGGGGTGACCAGAGGCTGCGCCCGGCGTTGCTCCCTCTCGGGCAGGTGGCCATCTCTGCCCACAGGCTTGGACCCTCAGCAAACAGGGCGGGGATGAAAAAGCAGGAGGTGGGGACCCCCGACTGCTGCTTTCCTGACCAGGGGGCCCACGAGCGGGCTGCCTGCTCCCATCGGGCCCGGTGTGGCCGGCGCAGCCAGTGGTGAGAAACGGCCATGGAGCCGGAGGGGCCCGGGTCCGAGTCCTGCTCCTACCTGCCACCGGCTACGCGCTGCCCGCTCTGGGCGTCAGTGTCCCCGTCTGCAAGGTGAGCAGCTGGGCTCGGTGACCTCCTGCACCACACCCCGATTCAGGGGGGCGTCTGCTCGCCCGCCAGCTGCATTTCCGGCTGTTTCCCTGCGCTCGATTCCAGGGGCGGCCGGAAGGGGAAGGGGTGCTGACCCGGGCTCTGGGACGGTCCCTTGGGTCTGACCCCAAGACCCCAGTCTCCGTGACATCATGTCCTGGCCAGCTGAGCCACCCGGCAGGGAGGTGGCTCTTCCTGATTTGACTCACACCCTTTGTTTCTTCGAGGACAAAAGCACGCACTTGGGGACACGCAGAACACTCCCTATTCATTCATTCACTCGGTCGCTCATTCTTCCAACCCTTAACGAGCCAGGAGCGCCTCAGGAGTCCCTGGAATTCTGCTTTCTCATCCTGGCTCTGTCACTCATCAGCCAGGCAGTCGCCGTGCTAGGTGCCCAGCCTCTCCAGCACGGGGACAGAAACGGCAGGAATCTCAGACAGTGCACGTGCGGCAGTCAGCACGAGATTCGAGTTCAGCAAGGGGCTCTGTGACTGTCACTGAGTGAGTTGCTCGTGGCCTCAGGGGCAGACAGACGATAAGCAAACACCTGCCGATTTCCTAGAGCACGCGCCTGTCCCGGCAGGAGTCAGGACCCGGCTGTGATGGCCGTGACGGCCGAGAGGACATCTTCCACGGGAGTTTGGGTTTCGTGCTTCGGCGCATGCTCTCATCTCTCCTAGAAAATGTGAAGGTTGTTCACAGAAGTCAGAAACAGACTCTCTCATCTTTGGGTCACTCGGAAGAGTCCGGTCTCGAGCTGGGGTCCCCAGGCTCAGGGGCCGAGGCTGCTCCCTGGAATGGAGGCTCAGCTGGTGGCTGTCAGGAGCCGGGCGAATGAGAAGGCAACGTCCTGCAGCGTCCACGCCCGGCCAGCCTCTCCCTCCCACGCGTCCTGGGGGCCGATTCCCCGCCCCCACCCCAAGCCCGTTCCCTGCGGCTCCCAGCCTTGCCGAAGCCCGGCCCTGCTGCCCCTCCCGGCCTGCTGGCCCCTCAGGACGCTGCACAGCTTGCTGACAGGATGTGATCACTGCTTCCCACTAGCCAGACGTCCACGGCCTTGGAGCTCCCGGCCTGACACAGGCCCTCAAGCCGGCTTGGGAAAGTCAGGCTCCGAGAGGCGGGCCGGCCAGAGGCCTTCCGAGGCCACTGTCGCAGCTACTCCACTGAGGTACCGCTAGAAGGCACACGCCCTTGTTTATTTTGTTCCAATCTGACAGCCTGAAACTTCTCTTTGCTTCTGCTCCAGATACGTTTAGATGTCCCTACCTACCCTCTGTCATCTTCAGAGGCCACCGGTGGTGCCCCCCAGTGTTCCTGAGCTGACCGACCCAGAGCCCTCAGCGTGCGTGGCTCCTGTCCCAGCTGGCGGACATGCACTTGGCACCAGAGGGCACGAGGGCCGGAGGTGGAGGGCCCGGGCACGGGTCCAATGCCACCTGTGCCTGCCGGAGTGACGTTGAGCACACCATTAAACCTGAAATGAGAGAAACTGTTGCCCTCAATAGGTTTCGTGGTTATCGTGAGGTTAGTTATGTGAGCTCCGCTTACACAGACAAAATTGTGAAAACATATGAAAAGTGTACTGAAAATACACCGAAAAGAACACACTGAAAATAGTTTTGGACCCAAGTTACTTCCGGTGTTGGCCTCGCCGGCCCACGCAGGCTAGAAAAGCCACATCTTCCTGAGCACACACGGCACAGTTCACATGCTCTCCTTTGACTTCTGGGCGGGGCGAGGAGCCACCACCATCCCCCAGCCTTTTCCTTCGCTCTGGCTCAGAGTAGGGCTGGGGACAGTGGCGGCTGATGGCTCGGGGACCCCTCCGTGGGTCTGGAGCTTCTGTGCCGGGGACACAGCCACGCTGTCTCCCGGAAGCTGCCACGCTCTACGACAGTGAAGACGGCAGGTGCACAGTGCACTACAGTTTGGGGAGCCCTCTCACAGTTTCATCTCACCGGGGTCCTGACCCCAGTGAAGGAGACGGCGCGCACTGTCGACTCACACTCACGTGAGCCAGACGCTGACTGTCAAAGGCCTCGCACCTGGCACTCGCACCGGGCCTTCTGCCTCGGGCCTGCGTCGGGGAGCCAGTGAGCAGTTCCAGCTGCCCCGTGTCCCAGACCCTGAGGAAGCGGGGGCCACAGGCTAACGTGGTGGCCTCAGGGGCCTTGCGGAAAGGCGTAATAGTGTGAGATTGTCCCCTGGTATTGTCCCCTCCCCCTCCAGCAGGATGTCCCCTTTCTCCTCCTAAGGGCTCCAAATGGCAACTGAGGGATAAGCAGACCCAAGCTGGCACCTAGCAGTCCGGGTGACTGTTTGCTGGGGCCCAGCACGCCCCCCATGGTCAACGTGTGCCCACGGGGCAGCTCCTGGAGGACGCACACCCAGATGGCCAGCGTGGGGTCCTGAGAGCTGAGAGCACCCTCCCCGACCTTGCCACGTGGGCCTTCCCTCACTGGTGGGCCACCCGCGAGGCCACGTGCGGAAGCCCCCGGCTCGCAGATGCTCAGCGCCACCTCATTCCCCTCCCCTTCCTTCCCCGACTCGCGAGGCATTCCTCGAGGTGGCTGACCAGTCCGACACCGCACGCTCACGTCCCCACTCACTGAAACTCATCACAACCCAACCCAAACACCTCACCGACGTGGACTCGCGAGAACAGGGTGCCCGCCCAGGGCTCTGCCTTTGTGGGGAGCACCCCGTGCTGTGGGTGTCTCTGTGGGCATGCGGGCTCCCAACCCCCCTGGGGACCCCGAGTGCTCGCCAGACTGCTCTGTGACTGCAGACTGCACGTTGCTTCTCGTCACAGCCCTTCAGTAAGTTGCAGCCACCTCCTATGGCCTGTTTAGCATTCACGCACAGCAGCGGTGGCTCCGAGTCATCTGGGACAATTCCCTGGAGGGAGCTGCACAGTCCCCCACGTGGCCTTTGCACAACCTGAGCTCCTCAGAGGCAGGAGTGAGGCCTGTGGCCACAGCAGCCATCGCCGCTGGCTCCTGTGCTCCTGACGCGGACAGGTGCCGGCCTGTCCCCACCACGGCTGGGCCAAGCTGTGGCAGCCGGTGTCCAGGCCGGCAGGACATGAGGTCAGAGGCATGACTAGACGTGTGGCCTCGGGCAAGAAACCCGAGCTTCCCGAGCCTCAGTTTCTCCACCAGTAGGATGACATTACAACGGCAGCTGGCTTGCAGGGCCACAGGGAGGGTCAGACGGGATCGAGCGCCACACCAACGAGCGAGGCAGGCACGGCCGCGCCAGGCTCTGGACCCCTCGCCCGGATGCCGGCCTTCTTCCTTCCTCAGGCACTAAAGCATCTGCACACCTGGCCCCAGCGCTGGCCTCTGCCGCCACAGGGAAGGTCACAGACACGTGTGGTTCCCACTGTCCCCGCTCTCTGCCTGCTTTCCAGATCAGGCCCTACCGGCGCGGCGCACAGCCACACGGTCACGCTCAGGCTGCCCGGCCCAGCCCGGTTCTAACTCCCTATTGATTTCTCCCTTTAACTCTCTCCAGGGTTGTCCTGCCCTGTTCCTCCCGCCCCGCCCCACCCCCTCCCTCTCAGGCTGAAGTTACACTTCATCTCAGGAGCTTAATGCGTCCTGATAGGACCCTCTAATCCTCCAGGCTCAGGGATGTGGAGAGGATTAGAGGCAGGGTCAGGCCGGTACCCCTTCAAGGGCGAGCCGGACTTCCTGGGGGCCAGGATCCTGCTTCCCCATCAGCTGCTGTAGAGCGGGGTCTCCAGGGGTTCTGGTCAGGGGCAGCTCTAGCTACTTCTGGACCATGAGCCCCTGGCCGGGGATGGAATGGGCATGGGGGCAGGGGTTGGCACGAGTGGCCCGGACAGTGACCAGCCTCCCCGGACAGATGGGCTGAGCTGGGCCTCAAGAGCAAACTGTCTGAAGGTGGCATCTCCGTGACCAGTAAGGGACACACTTAATGCCACACCACACGTGCTGGCAGCTGGGAGCAAGGGGAGCCTTAGTTTGGGGACAACTCTCCCAGATGGAGCCTCGTGGCCCCAAGTCCTGGGGTTCCGGCCACGGGTCAGCGATGCAGGCGGAACAGTGCTATGGCAAGCTTTCCATGTCACGTCTCTTGGGCAGACACTGAGTGCCACTGTATAGCAGTGGCTGTGACAGCGAGGCCTCGGTGTCTGCTGCACGCCACTCCTGGTGCACAGAACACCGCAGGGACAGAGGACGTGGCAGAGGCAGGCGGGTGGCGCCGATGACAACGCACGGCGGGTCACACTGCTCGCGTGCTAAGCGGCGCTTGGAGCTCGCAGAGTTCGAGCGCGTCGCAGGTCAGCCCGAGGGCAGTGCAGAAAGCTAGTTTTGAAGAGAAATGTGATTTGGAGAAGAGGAAAGACTATCCGAGGTCAGAAAAACGGCTCATTTATTTATTTCTGCCAGCTGCTTACTGAACATGTGCTGGGGGCCGGGCACCGCTGGGTCACCGAGCAGAAACGGAGGGAGTGTCTGCCTCACGGAGCCCACGGTCCAGCAGGTGAGTCAGACGTTACACACGCACACAATTATCTTCTCAGCAACTGGAACGAGCACAGGAACGGTGTGATCAAAGAGAACAGGGGACCCTAATTTGAACTGTGAAGCCAGGGGTGGCTGCTCCGAGGAGCCGCAGTTGAGACTCGAAAGAGGTGTCAGAATTTGCTAGAAAACGGTGGACGAGAGCACTGCAGACAGAGAGCGGCACATGGCACAGCTTACGAGCTGGGACGACGCCGGTTCCTTCGGAGGAACTGAGATTCCGAGAGCAGCAAGAGATGGTCCAATTGTAAGTAATTGTACAACGGGAAGGGAAGCCGCCGAAGGATGTAACAGGAAACTGGCCGCATTTATATCTTTAAAGCGTCACTCTGGCTATTGCTTGGGGAAGAAAGAGCCTGGTGTGTGTGTGTGTGGGGCAAGCTCGGGTAGAGAGCCTCCGTTAGAGCAGGTGACACGTCCCTAGATGGAAGGAGCAGCGCAGAGTGCCGGGGTGGGGGGTTACAGAGCTGACCTGGAGATGGGGTCGGGCGATGCGAGGGTGGACCGGAGGCGTGGGGAAATGTCAAGGACACGAGATGTTTCAACTCGGGACCTGGAGGTGTTATTTACTAAGAAGGGGGGAGAACGGTGGAGGTGCAGTGCTGATCAAGGGTTCTGGGCGGGCTGAATATGGGGTACACACACGCACACAGACGCACAGACGCCCAAACTGCAGGTGGCTGCCCATCACGGAGAGCACCAGCTGCCACTGGGATGGATGACATTACCCAGGGAGGATGAAGAATGAGAAGTGTCCTGGTGGCCTTTTGGGGGGGTACGATGGGACAGAGGAACAGCTAGCAAAGCAGCATGAAAGCCAAGAGGGGAGCGATTCAAGACGGAGGAAGCCATCCCACCACGTGGGATGCTGCTGAAAAGGGGAGCATCTCTCTAGGGTGTCGGCTGGCTTTGGCAACGTGGAAATCACAGACGGACTGAGCAGGAACAGCTCTGGGACGATCAGAAGCCAGCCTGGACTGAGCTGGCCGGGCAACAGAGGTGGGCGGGTACTCAGACCCCCAGCGACGCTGGCTCTGAAGTGGGGACAGAGAGACGGGCGGGAGCTGAGGAAGGAAGTGAGCTGTGACCTCCTAAAGTTTCACGGGGCCAAGGTCCCCCATCGGCAGTTGAGATGGCCTCCACACCATCAGCCCAGGGCGGCCCAAATGCCCTCACGGCCCAGGGGACGAGGTGCACGGACGGAGAGGGGATGGGCCTTCAGCTACCGCCGGCTCTCAGCCTCACCACCTCCACCCTTCACACGTGACCCCCACTTCTTGTTCAGACCTCACTCGGGAAACCTCCTGGGTGGTGGACCCCAGCACCCCAAACTGTTCCGTCACGAAGGCCTCACACCTCTGCCGGAGGCTCCTGCACGCCTGAAGCCCGACAGCCTCCGGATTCCGGCCTCGACCTCGTCTCTTCCGGATCCCACCGCCCTGGGGCTCCCCGGCAGACCCCAGCTCCCCGTTCTCCCACCGGAAAGCCCACTCCAGCCGACTTAGCCCCCTGAAAACACCGGATACTTCCCGACCTCCGTGCGCGAGCTGCTTCCCCTTCAGAATCAGTCCCTCCTCCTCGCTGCAGAGCTGAACCCTGTCCATCCCTCAAGTCCAGCCCAGTCCTTACACCTCTAGAAAACCCCGCCCGGTGCCCCGGCCACTCTTGGGAGCACTGGCCCTCTCTGCAGGTGCCCAGGTCACCTACGCTGGGGAACAGAGAAGCCGCCCGCTTATTCTCTCCTTCTCTTTGCGGGACGCTGTACATCGGAGGCGCTTGGTAAATATGTGTTTACTGACAGGTCGATGGAGAAAAGCTGTGCCTCCCTCCCCAAAGGGTGCAGAGTGGCAGCAGCAGGCTCGGGGGGCGGCACTGGCGTGCTCACGGGGCCGGCGGAGAGATGAAATGGTGTCGCAAGCACTCGCCAGCCTGCTTTCCACTGATTCAGGAAGTTCCGAGTCACCTGATGTAAGCGCAGGCTCCGCTCTGACCTTCACGATCGTCATCTATGTCAGTGGCTGCTGAAGCCTGCCCTTCCTGGAAATGCTGAAAATTTAAACCACAAAAGTTCACGTGTTCCTTCGGTTAAGCCCGTGATAGAGTTTTCTTGCCATTTTGAATTGTGGAATTCCTCTGGCATTGCCCCTTTTAAAATGTTGAAAAGACAGTTGTCTCAACTAAACCACCCAGCCCTGTCGTGCTTCTGGTGATAAGCACATTGCACAGGTGAAAAACCAGCCTGCGGTGTTTTTTCCTCTCAAGGTGCTGGCCGAAGTGGACATGATTCCCCAAAGACTGCAGCAACTTTCACGCGACATGGGCTTCTGTTGAAAAGTTTACGCTGGCAAAGTGTTCGGGGCATCAGCATTTTGTGGAAATTGGTTCAATCAAATCTCGGCTCCGAAGTGGCCTTAAAGACATAGCAAGCACTGCAGCCACGAAGAGACAGGCAGACTCGACACAGATCTATGATAACACGCTTTACGATTTCTCAGGGAATATTTTTGCTCCCCTGCACTGACAACGTGAAAACCAAGAATCTTAAAGTACTGAAAGCGGCAGTTTAAAAGCAGAACTTTTCCCCAAATCCCACAGGCGAGGACTCAGCACGGCAGGCAGCCTCAGAGCCGGCACTGGCCCACATCCGCTGAAGGTGGTTCCAGTGTGGACGCAGCCTCCCAGACACTCAAGGACACCCAACTAACGCCCGCGTCTGTTTGCATCGCGCCTGAGCTTCGCCGGAGATGGGGCGCATTTTCCTTTATGGAAAGAATTATTTACGTGTTTGTTTTTAATTTGCTTATTTACAAGAGATGCGAGGCCTTGAGGAAAGCGAGGCTGTTCCTGTTCAGTCCCCTCTGGCTTCCTCTATAGGGGCCCCAAGCTGCCAGGCCAGGCCAGGGAGACAGAGGGAGGGTGGCCTTGCCCTTTCTGGGCCCTTCCAACTTGGCTACAAATAACAGGTTTCTAAAACGACAGCTTTAAGAGACACGTGTGTTCAGACAGAACCATTCTTTTGAGGGTGTGTCTGTTTTTAAATGATGTGATTCACCCAAAATAACACCTCCCCCATTTTTCACATCCAGCTGCCTTCCGGAAAGACAAGGACACAGCGCGTGGAGGCACAGAGGGAGCTGGGCTCACGGGCGCCTTCCCTAGGAGCCAGCTTCCCCAGCGCCGAGCTTCCGCGCTTCGGTTCCAACTCTGGGTGGTGGAGGGAGGAAACACAGCGACGGGTCAGCATCCCTTTAGCACCTGTGACTCGTGTGAACTTACATACTCCCCGAGTGCAGTAAAAAGCCTGTGCACTGCCCCTAAGGAGACGTGTGACCTTTCACGATGCCGTATTCACGAGGTGAACCTTGAGAGTTCTAGAGTTTTAGGTTAATAAATGAACCCAGGCTGACTTTCCAGAACAGGGGTTCCCTATCAGCTGTGGGCTCATTAGGGCACTCTAGACCTACATTGCAACAGCCGGTAGGATGCAGGCCCGTAACCTTCCAGCCACTGTGGTGGCATCAGCTCAGAGTCTACTTAGGAAAGGAAGCTGGCAGGAAGTTATGAAAATTCAGTAAATAAAAGCGTCCTGGAGGCGGCAGCCCCGGCCTGCGGTTCCGGGCAGGCTGTCGCCCCAGCGACTCTGGCCGCGGCGAGGCTGGGTCTCCACCGCGGCGGCCGCGCCCCGCGCGCACCGAGCGGCGCTGCTCTAAGAAGTTGGAGAGCCCCCAGCTCGCAGACTGGGTTCGGCCGCCAGGGGAATTCCTCCCAGCGCCGCCATTAGAAAAGTTCTGGACTTAGTAAAGACCTGAGACCGACAAGAGACCCACGCTTTCCTGGGGCACATGACGCGCAGTGCGCCGCGCCGGCCGGAGCTGCGCGCACAGGCCACCAGCCCTGCTCGGCCGGGACGCGCCGGGTGCCTCCCGCTCCCACGGCGCAGAACCCGGCCGAGGGCGCCGAGCCAGGCGGGCGGCTCTGCAGGGTTTGCGGTTCCTGAGGAAAACGCCCCCAGGCTTCCTGGCCTGGGGGACAAGAGCTCCAATTCAAGAGTCCACGGAACCTGGGCAGAACCACCCGCTCCGCTTTCTCCAAAGGACGCGCGGCACAGCCCATGCGCCCCCGCACTCCACTCGGCTCCTCGCCACAGGTCCCCCCAAACTCTTCCCGGGAAGCCCCCAAAAGCACAGACGACGCCCCGAAACTCCCAGGGCACTCGCCAGCCACCACCTCCCGGGGCTCTCGAACCCTCCCCGCCGCGTTCTTCCCGCCCCGCCCTGTGCTCCTCGCGTTCCGCCGGAGTCAGACGCAAACCACGAGAAAATGCTTCGCGAGGAGCCTCCCTACGCCCGCCCTGTCACCGAAACAAAAGCGCAGGGAGTGGGGGAGGTGAAGCGGAGGCGGAGGGAGGTTGGGAGGCAGGATGGGGAGAGCGGAGGAGCGGGGGAGGAGGGTCTCGGTGGGGAGCAGACGCGGGGGCCAGGGACCCGCTCGGGCCCCGCGCGGCCGGTCGCTTACATGCCCAGGTCGCTGTACGTGTTGAAGAACTCCATCTGGTTGCACGCCTGGATCCAGCCCACCACCCAGATCTCGTGGCGGGGGATGGGGGGCATGACCACGCGGGCCGAGGCTTTGAAGTAGGGGGTCTTGTAGCGCAGGACGATGGGCGAGGTCTCCTCGATGCGCGTGGGGCACTGGTCGATGGTGGCGCACACATCGTACACCACGATGTTCTCGCGCCGGATCCGCGCCTTGCAGGTGATGCTCTGGATGCAGCCCATCCTGCCGCCGGCCGGCGCGGCGCGGCGCGGGGCAGCAG
>NW_006432945.1:17868044-17883857 GCF_000325575.1 Pteropus alecto | reverse complement strand
GTCCGGTGGCACCCCGCACGCGGTGTCGCGGGCGGCTGAGATCGGTCCGTCATTTATACCGTAGTTTGCCAGGTCGAGTCCGGCCTGAGCCCCCCCAGGACCCTACCTTGGAGGGGCCGGTTCCGGGAGCGGGGCCGAAGGCCGTGGACGGACTTGCTCAGGAAGTTTTCTTCCCAGCACCGCATGGTAGAGGGTTGCGGGGGGGACCCAGAGAACCCCTCCGAGCCTGGCGCCCAGTCACCGGAATGCCGGCGTTGAAACACCGCGCTCAGGTGTCACTCATCGCCCGCCTTCCTCCAAACCTTTTCCTTCTCAGAAAGCGCGCCCCGGGAGTTAGAGCAGCCGCGAACCCCCCAACACCGCGGCGAGTGCGGCCTGTCCTGGAGACAGGCTGCGCCCCGCGCGACCCTCGCTGCATCAGAACCGTAGCCGCCTCACCCGGGTCCCCCAACACAACCTGGGACCTGCTGTGTGTGCAACGCGAACCTGAGAACTTTTTGCGGGGACCGAGGCTGGATTTAAGTAGTAACTGGTTAATGACGCGCGTCCAGGACACCGTTTGCAGTACGCCATCTACCCCGTAGAAAGCCTAGAATCTCAGACCCCTCCTTGTGATTGCTTCTTCAGAGCACGGCGTAAGGATGGCAGGTGCTGACAGACCACAGTTGTCTGTGAATGAATGAATGAATGAATGAATGAGAAAAGAACAGCCTCACTGTGACTGTCCAGTGGAAGCTGCCAGCGCACACACTGGACACTGCATACAGTCCCACTCGTCCTGTGTCTGATATTGTGGCCTAATGGGCCAAACAAAAAAATGTTTAGCACATACTCTTCCTGGATAGCTTTTTGCATTTTCAAAGCTAACGGGCACCCTGTATTTCTTCTGTGAGCACTGAACATTTATCTGCTGGTGCCCAAGTGAGAAACACTGACTAAGAGGCCTCAGCAGGTTGTCTTTACCTAGAACAGATGTGATAAGTAATTTAAAAATCGGTCGAGATCTAAAATCCCTCTTCATCCTTGTTTTAACTTTTCTGGCACCTGGATTCACTTTACGGTTAACAAAAGCACTTTCTGCTCTTTGATCACGCTTCCGTCCGTCACTAGGTAGCCGCAGATCTTAATCACTGGTCCTTTCATTTAGCAGACACTCACTGACTGTCCAGCGGGAGCCAAGCACCGTGCCAAGTACTAGGATGCAGAGATGACCCAGCGCTCCTGGGCCGCTGACGGTGCGCCCGTTAACAAGCTGGCACTGTGAGCCGGGACGCGCTTCAATCGTGGTGCGTGTCCAGTACTGCGGGAGCCCGGATGGGAGACCCTCCGAGACGGTCACCCGCGGCTCTCTTGAAGTCGTGACGTTTGCGGTGCATCCCGAAGATACTGCAGAGGCTCATCAAGGGTCGAAGGACAGTGCAGGGCAAGAGCTGAGAAAATGCAAGGTGCCTAGACGTGTGACAGCGCACGCGTGTTCAGGGAGACAGCGGCTCACGGTCGAGGTGTTCTGTGTAGACAGCAAGTGTCCGAATCCCCGGCAGGGAACCGGTCATTCGTGGGACCCTATGTTGATCATCTGGGCAAGCCGATGAATGCGAGCTTTGCATTTCGAGAAAAATTACATTAATTCAGAAGACGGAGCACGGACAGCAGAGGCGGGATGTCAGGATGCCGTGATGACGGACCGTCTGGCCCTGAGTGAGGACAGTGCCGTGGGGCCAGAGAGGCCTGGCTGCATTTGAGAGTCATTTAAGAGGTAAAATTGATTTTGTTGGTAACTGATTGGATGTTGGGGGAAGAGTCTGGCCAACTCTGAATTTCCTGGCTTCAGCAAATAAATACATGGGATCTTAATAGTCAAAACGAGGAGCCAGAAGTGAAAGCGACTGAGCTGTGTGTTGTCATGTTAAGGTTGAGGGGTTCGGAAGGTATTTTGGGGAAGGGGCCAGAGGTTGAGTTTGAGAGGTTATTACGTTCTCGGAAATAGGCCAAGAGAAAAGCATTTAATTGGGAGAATTTAGTTTATCTTTGTTGACTTGAGTTACTTGTCAGGCTGCAATTTTGTGCATAAATATCGTTCCTTTTCTTCTGGAAGCACATGCTAAGCCTTCACAAACAGGGTCAAGCAACGGTGGGCTTTCCTAAATTATAGGAAAGTCACATAAAAGAAAATAAATCTTTTTCTCAAACTTAAAATGAGACCTTGTTATACCCAGAGTGCCAGTGTAGCTCATTCATAGACTTGAACCCTTGACATTCTCAAAGGTTTCACCCATGACCTTCATGAGTCTCCAAAATCACGAATGTCACCATGACCTATACTTTCCACTGTAAAAAGCAGTCAAATGTAACTGAAAAATGTAAAGGATTCTTTTATGGTTCCTATAAATGTGGGGCCAAGGTAATTTCTAAAGCTACTTAAATAAATTTTTCTGTTAAAACAAACTCCTTACTTTATTACATCTGTACCTCATTAACTCCATATTTCCCTGACTCTGCACAGAAAAAAGTGTCGATCGCAGTGTGAGAATGACCGCATAGGCGGTGGGAGGGGAGGAGAGCGAGGCTGTGCTGGGACACGGGGGACAGGTGTTGGGCGTGGTCCACTCCCTGGCTACGAAGCTGGCAAAGGCGCTCTGGCCTCCTAGCGGGACGTTTAGATTTGTGCCTCAGAAAATTACCACACTCACAGAGAACTCTGGCATCACACAATGGAGACTGTTTGCAGCCATGAATATTCAATCTGCAAATGGCATGGACCACCACCTGTGGGAATGAACGGCCTCTTCCTCTCTCTCTCTCTTCCCCCGCCCTCCTCTCTCTGTCTCTGTCTCTGTCTCTCTCTGTCCCTCAGCATGGTGCCTCCCTCCACCTCTGCCAGCACCCTCTACCTGCTGTGAGCACCTTTCATGCTGAGTCACGGTTGTGTGCTCACAGGTGTCCCCTTCGACAGGCAGTTCACTCCTAATGAGACTGTGTCCTCAGGTCCTGTCGCCCAGCCTAGTGCCTGGCACTGAGGAGTGGCTCAATAAATGTCTGAATGACTCAAAATTTTTTTTTATCTGATAAAATACTATTTCCCGTAGCTTAACATGAGCTCTGTGCCTTCGCCTACAGCCAGCCTGCGCTTCGACGCCGATTCTTTCTGCACAGAGCCTCCTTGTCCTCTCCCTCTGTCCCCAGAAGGCTTCCATGAGGTCGGGTGATGCCCTTTGCCTTGGAGCACGACTCGGCGTCTCGAGGGTCGTTGGTTCTGGGCACCGAGACATGGAAACACTGCAGTGACGAGAGCTCGATGACAGTCATTCCTTGCGAATAACTTCATCGGGGTTCATTCTGGGGTACAGCACAAACGCTCCTTTGTGCTTCATGCTTTTGATGTACGTGTGCGTAACAGAGCCCCTCGGTCCCCGAGTCAGGGCCTGGGGCACACTCCAGGACACTGGCCTCTCGCCCCCCATACAAGCCGCTCGCTGGGCCTCTCGTGACCCCACGCCCGGTCTTTCCAGAAGCAGGGCGATCTCCGACTTTATTTTTCCTGTCAATTGACTCGTTACTCAGTTTGTCAAGTAAGCTTTTTGGAAACTCTGGGTCACGGGGCCTGTTTTCTGGTTGACGTCGGCAAAGATTTTCAGAAATGGTAGGACAGACTTGCCCCTGGAGCTGCCAGAAACGGAGAGAGATTTCCATCCAGCTCCGGTGGTCCGAAGACAGGCGAGAGGGACCGCCAGGGCCAGGGGCCCAGGACTAAAGAAACGACTCCTCTTCGGGGCAAAGCCCTCCTCCTGCCACGTAGTCACAGCTTCCCCTCCAGGCCAGGCGGCTCATAGTGACCGGGCCATGCCACCTCTCCTCCCAGTACGGACCCCCTCACCCCCTGCCCCGGCCAGTGGCTCACCACACCCTCACAGGCTACGCCCTCGCCAACGCTCTGTCTTGGTAAGACAGTGGCCACGCGTTCTAACCCCACCCTGCCGTGACAATGATGACAGAAGCAGTGGTCTGGGAGGTAGCATCCATCCCCTTTCACAGATGGCTGCAGAGTAAGGGCCTGCCGCAAGGTGACACCTGGCAAGTGGCGGGGCCGAGATTCAGATCTCCGTCTGGTCTGACTACACACTCTGACTCGGCCTCGCAAGAACTTCCATGAGCCCCTCGCCTCCCCCGACCCCCACCCCCTGGGCTCTCCTACTGTGAACATACAGTGGACCCAGTGACTGACATGCAGTGAGCTCAAGGCAGGCTTTTGTAATGGCTTCACAGAGGGATCAAAGGGGAAGCAAGAGACAAGGATAAAGCTAAGACTCGGAGGCGAAAAATCCAGAAAATCCGGCCTGAGGACCAGCGGCACTGGCGCTCAAGTTTGGGAAGCATGGCAGGGGACAGGGGACGGTGTCCTGGGGGCAGCAGGAAATGCGCTGAGGCTGAGCAGTGCACAGGGGAGTGTGGGCGTGGGGATCCATGGGGCCATGGGGAGGCTGGGACCAGAGCCTGCGGCTCCCCGTGCCTGTGCCCCCCACCATGCCTGGGGCCCCCGCATCATGCCTGGGGCCTCCCCACCCCCCACCCCCCTTGCCTGCAGCTCCCCGTCCCTGCACGATGACACAGAGGGGCCTGGAATGAAAAGCTAACGCATTTGGAGTCCGACAGACCTGGTCTAATCTCGGCTTGGGCAGTGACCAGCTGTATAATTTCGAGGTCCCCAAGCTCATTGTCCTTGTCTGTAAAATGAGAACAGAGGACACACTGTCTAACTGGCAAGGCTGATGTGAGCAGCAGCCAACAGTAAATCTAGTGCAATGCCTGGCACACAGTAGGTTCACAATCAATAAATGGCGGCGAGCATTAACATCGCCACTGTAGAGGGTGGGTACGTGTACCTGGCGGACGGTGAAACAGCCCCTAAGGGGGCACCTCACAGCGCCAGGGCCTCCTGGCCGCTGCCCTCCCGTGTCTGGTGTGGGGTTGGACTGGAGGGGATCAGCTGTACACCGGTTGCACAGCTTGAGGCCCCTGCGGGACCACCCTGGAGAGGGACCCTCCTCAGCAAACGCCCTCAGCACAAGGCCGTCGCCTGCTCTGGCTTCGCTTTGGCCCGAATCACGTTTCTTTCCCCTGCCCCCCGCTTCTCCCGCTGACCTCGCCTTGGTCATCTGGGACGAGGCGTGTTGCCCACGAGGGAATGCAGATGTTGGAGCCACAGTTAAGTGTCCACAGGGTCCCTCCTCACCGCGGTCCAGCTGGTCCTCTCCATCTGCGTCGCCATTGCCACCTGCTCTGTCCTCCCCGCTGAGGACGCTCGCTGGTCTCCAAGACAAGTGACCTCCACTGGAGCAGGCGGAGAAAACGAGAGAATTTCTACGTTCGGCTCCTCCTGTTAAACTTTCTATTTTTATGTGTTTTCCTAATGAACGCATCAGCATCGTGGGACCGACGTGTGACTTAGAAATAAGCGAGTGAGCAAAGCTGTACGGTGACCGCTGATGGAGGAACCGTAATTCCTTCTAGCAGGTGTCCTGGTCCCAACTCTGTTCTTCTACGTGACACTGAGAAGCATCTTTCTCACACGCACGCCCATGGTTCATCAGGACATGTCTGGAGGCACTCATTCACTCATTCACTCATTCATTCATTCATTCAGGGCTGACAGGTGTTTTCGATGCTGGGGATGTGAGGATGAGTCGACGCTGGCCTGGCCTTTCCAGGTACAGGCGGGCGGGCCCAGGCCGCCCCCTGCTCCACGTGATGAGTGGTGGAGGCTTGTAATCTGGCCCCCCCCAACCCTGCGGCCTAACTGCCGGGCTCTGCCCCTCACGTTCAGCCACACCGAGGCACCGAGCAGTGCCCAGGTTCACCCCCTGCGCCTCTCACGTGCACACCCCACAAACACGTCGGCTCCACGAGGGCAGGCCTTTGCCTTTCTGTTCCCTAGTGTGTCACAAACGCAAGCACGGTGCCAGAACGGAGCAGGCCTGGGGCACTTAACTAGCTGCTGACCTCACGCGTGCTCGGCCCAAGCGGACTCTCCTTCCGCCTCGTCTCCAGAAGGCCTTTCAGGTGACAGCTCGGCCTCCTGAGGGCAACTGGCCACCACCCTCCAGACCCAGCACTCTTCCTCACAGTGGTGACCTTCTCAGGAAGTGCTGACCCTCTCGGTGGCTGTCTCATCGCCATCCGCCGCCCCTGCTGGATGTTAAGCTCGGAGAGGGTAGGACTGCGCTCACCTGTTGCCTTATTTCCCAGCCGTCAAAACGATGCCCGATTCACAGTGGTTGTTCACAGAACGTTTGTTGAATGAGTTGGGGACTCCATCTTGGTGACCCGCTGAGTGTCCCAGTCCTTCTGGAGTGGCTGTCCTATCTCACCCTGGACACCCCCTCAGCCCTGGGTGGGAGGGCAGTCCCCACCTGCACTGTGCTCCTTGCTCGCAGACCTCCCTGTGCCCTCCACGCCCTCACGGCTCCCGGGTCTGCCGCCTGCCCCGCCAGGACACGTCCGCGCTCCACGGAGGCCAGGCCTTGACGCCGTGCAGTACCCGTGGGACTAGCCACGTCCCTTGCAGCAGCTGCTCTGGGATCTGCAGGTTCGCTGCAGGCCCCACCCTTCTGGTCCACCCCGTCCACAGTGCGTTGGGGGCCTCGCCTGCAGCTCCAGCAGGAGGTGTGGGAAGCTGCGGGGCGGGGCGTCCCCAGGGATGTGGGGTGGGGAGCACTGATGCGTGCCGTGCTCACTCACAGAATCCCACCGGGCCTCAGTCCAGGTGGAGTAAACACAACGCGAGGGCAGAAATCCTGTTAGCATCGGAATAAAGTACTCGTTTTTATTACCGCTGGACACTCAGATTTATGATTTTATGATTTATGAGTAGAAAGCAAGTCCGAATCACATTATAATAACGGGAATGAGCAGTGTAGGGAGAAAACCCCACAAAAGGGAAGGAGAAAACTTGAGATTCTCTTTGGACTGGGTATTGTGTTGGCCAGAATAGGAACTAATTTTATCTGTGCTGCTCGGTGAGTCTCACGCAGTGGAAGCACAACAGCATTAGTGTTTACACTTCCCAGGCAACAGGAGGCAAAAGCCACAACCCCCCAGCAACACACCGACGTGAGACCAGGTCACACACGCGATCGGAGCTGGGTGGGGAGGCCAGGCCGTTGCTCTGAAATGTTCGAGGCACCATTGATTGTGTCTTAAAATAGGCGCGCAGCTTGGCGCCGGGAGCCTTATTGGAAAGTTACGTCTGAAGCTCTGCGTCTTCTAGTTCACAGGAGGAAGGCGGTGGGACTCCCTAGCCTTGGGCGGGTCACGTGAAGCCCTGGAGCCTCAGTTTCCCCGTTCGGATTTGTCATTCAGAAAGATTCTCTTCAGGCCTATCTCCAGATGTCTTCCTGTTTTTTCTTTTCGGGGACACTCTGGAAAACTGTTTGGGGCAGAAGGTAAGATGTGAAGGGTAAACGAGCGAACCCCCCCTGAGAGAGACAGAGAGAACAGTGCTCCAGGGGAATGGCGTGAGCATGTGGGGACACTCTGTCTACTCAGGGATGGGGAGATGGCCGACGCACATGATCCCGAGTCGAGGGTGAATGGAAGATGGCAGACGCGTGGGCTGCTGGAACCCAGGTCGATCAGAAGAGCGATGGAGGATGAAGCCACGGTAGCTCTGCCGGCTCGAACCCCATGTGTCGTGATGCATCGTTTTCTTCGCATATCGTTTGACTGGATTTGCGGAAATTTGGTCATGACATTTCGCGTTTACATTCCGTGTTTTCTTTATTGTAATGCCATGCTCTGATTTTGGTACCGAGACAGAGCAGGCTTCCGCGGATGAGTTGGAAGCATTCCCTCTTTGTATTAGTTTTCTACGGCTGCTGCAAAATTAACACAAATCCAGTGGCTTCAAAGAACACAAACTTATTATCTTAGGTAGTTCTAGAGGTCAAAAGTCCAAAATGAATCTCCCTGGGCTAACATGGAGGTGTCAGCAAGGTGGAATTCCTTCTGAAGAATCCGCTCCCGGCCCTTTCTGGCTTGTGCGGCGCCCACGCTCCTGGGCGCACGGCCCCTTCTCCAGCTGCAAGCGGGCAGCGCGGGGTCTCCCTGTCCACCCTCGTTCTCGCCCTCCTGCCTCCCTCTCTCACTTCCGGAGACTCTTGCGATTACACTGGGCTCCCCAGGATGGTGCAGGATAATCTCCCCACCTTGAGACCCTCAGTTTGATCACCTCTACGAAGTCCCTTTGCTATGTGAGGTGACAACGCATGAGATTTGTTTCTTCTCTCTCGGGGAGCCCTGTCCTGCACTGTCCATCATCCAGGGTCTGAAACCTGCTGTTCCATTCACTTGGTTCAGGTTTTAGCTGTTTAAAGAGAGACAGTAACTCCGGTCATTCATACTCCGTCCTGGCTGGAAGTAGAAATAGCCATGACGCAGCTTCAGACGAGATCGCTTGAAGACGTGGCTTTTTAAGAAGTCTCAGATCCCAAAGCCGTGGTCGTGTGAACCTGGGGTGTGGCAGCCCGAGGTGGGGGGCTAATCTCAGCGGCCCAAACCTCTGACCGCTTCCACGCCACCTCGGACCGATGTCTGCACTAGACCCTCCCAAAACTTGACTAGGGCGAGACACAGGAGCCCCCGCCGGCCCCGGAGGCCGAGGCAGTGGTCTCGCCCTTAGTTCCAGGGAAGCTACTTGCCCCAAGCCGCTGGCAGGTGCTGCGGTCAGCAGGCAGGGTTGGGCCAGGGCTCCTGGCCACAGGGGATTCACTCGCTTGGCTTCCTTGAAGACTATTTCTGCCTGTGTTTCCAGGGAAACAGGCCTGAGCCCCATGGGGCCTCCTAACCTGTCAATGCTGAAACTCCAGCCCGAGAAGTGAAGCCATCCGCCCAGGGCCCACTTCGGTCCCGAGGGAGCAACGTGGACTCTGGCAAGGTCATGATAAATGGCCGCCATTCTGTACAGCAACGCAGATGCGGGCGGAGCACACCGTGGGGGGCCTCCCGCGCTGCAGGGGAACTGGCTGGGCGAGCCTCCCAGATGGTCTCCCTCTGGGGAAGACAGACTAAACAGAGTCATCTGTAGCGTAAGCCTCTCCCCAGGCCCGGTAGCCTTCCTTCCGAGTCCGGCCCAGAAGACCCTTCCCTGGTATCTGCTTGGAGCTTGGCCATTTCCTTCTGGCTTCTCTTCACTGAGGGCGGCCTTGCCACAGGAAGCTCTCACCTCCCTGGGCGGATAGGTCACTCCTGCAAGAACACTACACTGTCACCACGATCACAGACGCCAGGCGTCTCTGCACCTGGCACAGCAGGCCGTTTACTGCGGGTGTTGGCATGTGTGCCCAGCACCTCTCCTGAATCAGCCACTGTGCCCATCACAGGCCAGGACGCCCAGTAGGTACCCAGTAAATGTCACTGGATGGCACAGCAGAGAGAGCTCTGTAGTCGTCACGGGCTTGGAGACGACCCAGTGTTCGTTCGAGCTCTCCCCGGGAGTGTGGCACCAACCACATGGCACATGAACCTGAAAACGACATCGCACCTGCCACAGGGGGTTTCCCGTCTGGGGAAAAGAGCCAATGCTGTAATGTCTGCAAAACTGTGACTCACAGACGCCCGGAGACGAGACCCCTGACTTCTGGCTTCGTCCTTAAACAGAGCTCTCCGAAGCCGACACACGTGTCCTAAAACCCGTCCACGTTTGGGGCTTTTCTTCGTTACGAGTCTGCCCTCCCCCAGGGGAAAGCCACTCGTGTTCCCAGCATCCCTTGCAGCCGGGGTGCGTCCGCAGACCCACGTTCTGATGACCAGGCGCGCCGTTGGCAGCCTTCCATCAGGAAATGGCAGAGGGTGGAAGCAGGGGCCGTACCCCACTTTCTGATGAGGGAGACTCAGGGGCGCTGGCTATCGGGGGCAGCGAAGGCAGAGTTTCGGGCTTCCGGGGGTGTGAACTGTGCTGTCAGCCCCGCAGTGGGGTCTCCGCAGGAGCCGGGCACAGCATAGGCTGAGGGCTGTTCCTGGAGACGTCGCCTCTGAGCCCGGCCTTCTGGCCCTGCTGGAGACGGTCTATGCTGTCCCGCACCCTTTAACACATTCTTCTTCTTCTGAAGGTAGCGAGTCCCGTCATGCGTGACGGGACCCGAGCGAAACCCTCACCACTGTGGCCGATGAGGGCCGACGCTTCCTGTTCCCGTGGCTGCAGACGGGACTCATTTGTTCTGTGGCTGCCGGTCCCATACCACCCTGAAGGAGTGAGCACGAATCTGACTTCTGGAAGCTTCCTTGCAGTGTCTGCTCCCTATCACGTATAGACTAAGGCCCAAGCTCCCTCCGATCTTCCCCAGAAAATCCTTTCCAAACTCACTTCCTGCGGCTCCCACATCTCCTGTGTCTGGCCACCCACCGGTCTCCCAGTCAGAGCTGCATCTGACGCGTGTGCTGCTCCCTCTTCTTGAAATGTCCTTTGTCACATTGTGCGTTTGGCACACTCCTACTCATCCTTCGAGATTTCGTGAGAAAGCCACTGACTCTGGGAACAGGTTGCTGCCATTCCTAACAAGGCGCGCTGCTGCTTCGTCCGTGATCCCACAGAGCCTCCTCCCTGACGCGATGATCCACTCGCACGTGCATCTTCCCACTAGACCCTGAGGCATGAGGAGCCCTCGTCGAGCCCTCGTTTCTGCATCCTCGGGGACAAGGGCAGTGCCTGGCACTAACTGGATGCTCCTCTGATGCTTGTGAATTTAACTAACTAATTAACTAATAATAGAAGCAATTGCAGGAAAGAACCTTGAAATAAACCTCGAACACTGGCAACCTGCATTCCCTAATGAAGCCTGTTATTAAAAGAGTCAGATTCTCATCACTCCGGCCACGCCCAGTCCCCCTGCGGTGGGCCACAGGCAGCCCCCAGAGGAACCTGTGCCCAGGCAGCCTACGGGCAGACGCGGAGAGGACTTTACAAACAACTAGGTGTTTGGAATTGTAACTTACTAATAGTTAGGGGGTAATTAATAGCTAAATGTTAGCATTTAAGAAAATGAAGTTTCTCCTTTTTTCTACCAGAGCAAGGATTTTAAGTTAGGATGCTCCACACAGCCTGAAATGGGAGGAAATCGTCCCAGACGCCCGGTGTATTTAAAAGGCAGTGCTGCCTGTGGGCATCCTCCACCGCCACTGTCAACCATGGTAAGAACCGCGGGCGTCCCGGCCACCGCCAGCCAGGGCAGAGGCCGGGACGGACGGCGGCCAGCGTTCACAGGACTCTCTCAGATGAAAACAAACCACGCTCGCAGAGCACATGAATTTAGAGGGAGGCAGGTGATCACTCACGATCCAAAAGGCCCCTTCGCCGCATACAAAAGTCTCTCCCACGGGCCTCCTTTACATAGGAAACTCATGGGAAGCGCTTGGATATCACCCAGCCCAGAAGGAAACGATGGGGCTAATCTTTACAGAAACTAGCCTGTCGCACGAGGGCCGGGCCCATACCGGCAGGACCACCGCTCCGACCTCTGCCGCGAGCCTGGGCCAGCGGCCACTGCACAGGAAAACGCAGGACAGGGCAGAGCCCCTGGCTGGGTCTGGCTTCAGGCCACACCGGCTCGGCCTGACTTCTCGCCCGGAACGGGGGCCGACAGTCCGGGGGGCAAGGAGTGTGAAAGAGAAGGGGCGCGAAATGGCCCGTGAGCCGGTGGCTGGCCGGGCACCAGCGTCTGGGGCTGCTCTGACAGTACCGCAAACCGAGGGGCTGACGCGGCAGCACGTTACTGTGTCCCAGCCTCTGAGGCCGGAAGGCCGAGGTCGCAGCGTTGGTGGAGGCGGCTGCGTCTGAGGCTGCCCGTGGCGCTCCCGGCTCCTGGCGGTCTGGCGCGATCTTCTGTGACCCGGCCCCAGTCCCGCCCTGCTCATCACGAGGCGCTCCTTCCGTGTGCATGTCCACCGTGACCCTGTCGTAACTAATTATTCTGCAATGACGCCACTTTCAAAGAAGGTCGCATTCTGAGGCCTCGGGGGTTAGGACTTCAGCAGACAATATTTTGCGAGGAGACACAGCTCAACCAAGAACAACTCATTATTTATTGCTCTGGCCTTAAGTCACTGAAATGACAGACAAGCCACGTTTCTTCTTGTTAGATATTTTGCTTTTCTTGGCTGAAATGTTGTCAAGGGGAAGGTGTTTTGACAGCAACAGCAGCAAGCCACGAAGGGGCGGTCCGGGGCCTGGAAACGAGGACCGAGGGGAGCACGGGCAGAGAGCGAGCTGGGCGGCAGCTCCACAGCAGTGCGCTCTCCAGGCCCTCTCGTCCCTTCTCTCTTGGGAGCGGGAGTGACTGCCTCAGGGGTTTGGTCACACTCTCCTTGTCACAGTGAGGCGTGCGAGGCGGGCCCGGCACTCTGTCTCACACCCGGCGGAGACACCCTTTCAGAGGGAGATGGCCCCCTGGCCCCAGACTTCCGTTGGACACGCCACAGGGACACTGGACCCGTCACTTCCTCCCAAGTGCGGTTCCCAATAAGCTCCAAAAGAGCCAGCTATGCCGTCGTCCCATGGTGGTGTGTGTGGCGGGGGGCATGGCTGGAGGCGTGGCCAGAGGCTGGAGGTGGCGGCTTTGGGAGATTTCAAGTCTGTGACACACCTGCTCTGTGCTGCGGTCCCCACAGCGGTCCCTGGGTATCGGGTAGGTTGTAGTAATGGCCGCAGTTTGTTCCCACCTCCTGTGTCACAGCCTTCGGTTGTGCCCTCCCGTGGTGACTTTGGGCACTGCCATGTGCCTCGGTTTGGCCAAAGGGAGCAGCTGGACAAGTGCTCGTGCCCTGGGGCTGGACCTCATGCTGCTCTTGTGGCCTCTGCCCCTGCCACCAGATGATCAAGCTCGGGCTACCCTGACGGAGGACGAGACCCCACTTGTGGCAAAGATTGGCCGTCAGCACCGAGCCAGCTTAGACCAGCCGGCTGCCAGCAGCGCGGCGGCCGCCCCCGGGTCCGCGTGTGCCCAGCTGACGGGAGCAGGATCCGGCCCCGGGCTGAGAGAACCGCTCAGCTGCAGGAGGCCAGACTCAGCTCCTCATCACTGTGAGCTAAAATAACGGTTTGTTTTCTTTTTCTCTTTTCGTTTAGAAAGCACTTGGTTCTGAAGTGGTTTGCTATGTAGCAAATCTAAAGGACGCAGGTATTTTCCCAAGGGTTCTTGGGGAGTCTAGTACCACTGGTGACATCGTGTGTGGGGGGATTTTAGGGATGGTCGTTGGTCGAGCTAGTGTGATTTGGGCCGTCTGGGCCAGAAGGTGGGATCTATTATCAGTGACGCTTTGCATCCTCTGTGAGCACAGGCTTTGGGGTCAAGCTGACCTCGATTTGAATCGTGGCTCTGTGCCAGTGCGGGGTGACAGCTGCAACATCACAGCCCCGGTGGCTCCACATCGGAAAGGTGTACTTCCCTCCCGTGTCACAGCCCACCTACAGGTCTACATGCTTGCTGTCTCACACGTCTGTGACAACCGACAGAGCTGGAGGGTGCTGGTTGCGTCTGCTCCATGTGGCATCGTGTCCTCCGGCGGGCTGACCTGTGCTCGGTCACACCTGTATACATGCTTGTAGGTTCCAGGCCCCAGGCACCTTCCGTCTGGTGTCTCCTCTGAGGCCCCCACCGGGTCTCGGCACCCAGCCGGGAGGTAAGGAAAGCAGAAGAATCTGGTGGCACTTGTTTCAGGGGCCGGGGCTGCAAGTGGCATCGGTCACGTCCTCTCACATTCCGTGGGCCAGAAGCAGTCACGGTCCCAAGTAGCAAAAGAGAAGCCCAGTGGATGCCTGAGCTGAAAGGTGCACAGCCGTCGTTCAGAATAACGTTTCAGGGGCTGGGTTTTGATAAACGCTGTAACTATTCACTGAGTACTACGTGCACACGGGTATGCACGCGTGTGCCCATGCATTTTCCCTAGATCCTCTTCTAAGGGGACCCTGACAAATAGTGGCCGATATTCCGATGCATATGATGACAGGTGTCATGCTGGTAGCAATTCACCACAGATGTGCTGTTTTATTCTGGAAATGGACACTGTGGTTCCTTATACTTTATCCTCCTAGTCATTACCAGGCTCCATTCTTAGAATCATCTGATCCCTGTTTCATGGTGGAGGATCTCAAACTCGAAGGCCTTCCAAGGCTACACACTCAATGTAAGGAAGTGGAGCAGGCCCGGTGTCCCACAAGCGGGGTGCTGGGGACCGTGGCAGAGTCTAGGCTACTAACCCCACTGAAAAGGGGCAGCTGCTACTCCAAGGCAGGGGGTTTTGTTAGAGTCTAGGCTACTAACCCCACTGAAAAGGGGCAGAGGGTTTTGTCGAGTGAGAATTCCAGGGCCAATATTTCTAGCGCTTCTGCATGTTTAAGAGATGCTGGAACTCTTTATTTTATGTGAAATCTCCCGATTTTTAAACTGCAGGTGATCAACTGAAAAAAAGCTTCAAAACCACCGCATGGGTCCAATGAAGCCTGTTAGGCAGAGTCACATCCTGGGCAGACAGCCGGCCCCAGCACCCTGGGGTGCACCTTCTGCATCAGCAGACACGGCGGGACCACGCCACCAGACTCGGGGCCCTCCCATTTCCTAGCAATTCCGTAAGCGAGGGCTCGGGGGGCAGAGGTTCTTACTCGCTGACCTCGTGGGGTGGTCCCAGGACCCACCTAATAATTCGCCTGGTCCATCTCCACGCAACATCACTGAGGAAACCAGGGCTCCTTACTAGAGGGAAGGAATGGGGGACAGCGGGGAACAGTGCTGCTTCTACAGGCCCCAAGCAGGGGGTGCCTCGCTTCCATCAGTGCAAAGTGTTCTAGCCGTTTCCGAAATGAGCCTGTGGGACTGGCGGTGCCACCTGGTGCGTGTGTTACCACAGGGGTCACGCCAACACACATCTACGCCCGGCGTCTCGAATCCCCTTCGTCCGAACCCACCGTACGCGTCTCACCCCGTTCCAGCCGGGTTCTCGACAGTGTCCTGCACCGCCGGTCTGACTGTCAGCTCTCGTTTCTTGTCTTACGTGGTCTGCTGTCTTGTGGAACATTCGCAGAGTGTGCGCCTTCTAGGTGTCAGATGCGGCGCAAACACTGACGAGACGGTGAGCCACGCGGACTCGGTCCTTTCCCACACAGGGCTCGCCTTCTGTGAAGGCCAGGGAGAGGACAGTCGCGTAGACAGAGGAAGGAACGAGTTTCCAACAGATGCCTGTCATGGAGACGGGCAGACGGGGAAGAGGCATCAGGGCGCGAGGAAGGGACGCGGGGCAGAAGGGCCCAGGCAGGACGGAGAGGGGAGCGGACGAGCAGCGCTCAGGGATCTAAAGGAAACTGCCCGGCACCCGCCCCGCTTCTCCGACTCTGTGCAGTCCTGGTCTCTACGGCCGGCACGCGCTGGCCGCACCGCCGCCTTTCCTGGCTCTCTCCAAGGTCCTGAAGGAGTGGGGTGGGGGGCGGTTTGGAGCATTTATGCACTTCTGAAGTCTCATCCATTACCTCGACGTTGTACTCGCCTGAGTGCACTTACTAAGCTATGAATTCAGGTAAATTTTATATTCAAAGGAATGGCAAGACGACTTACTGCATTTATAGCTTCCTTCTCCCTGGACCCAGAAACAGTTTGCAGAAGTCCAGAAAGATAATGCCTCGAACTAAGGTAGTGTCTGAGGTAGAATTGCTGGTACCTGATGGCCTGTTAGACTTGTGTGTGGGTGCAGGTGTATGTCACGGGAGTGAGGGACAGGTCACAAGGGGACGGTTCCATGATGACAAACTGAAGTCAGTGGGTGGACAGTGGTGCC
>NW_006432945.1:17864727-17868019 GCF_000325575.1 Pteropus alecto | reverse complement strand
CTTGGGTGCAGAGCAGGGCGGATGGGGAGGTCCAGGTAATGGAAGGTAAGACAGAGTAGAGATGGCGTTTAGAAGCTCTCAAATCTTAAGCTGGGACTGTCGCAAGAGAAGGTCTCCTCTGCCATCTCAGATTGGAGCTCCAATTAAATGTCACCATGCAAACATAATTACAACGAGAGCGCGGCTCTATAACACTGCTGAACTCTATTATTCTTCTACGTTTGGATGCAAGAATTTTATGGGTTGGTCTGGAAACTTACCCACCAATAATGGAACTGCTCCCATCAGCCAGACGGCTACAAGGCATGCATGTTAGAAGTTGGGGCGAGTCCCTGGAAAATTCAGGCCAGAGTCATCTGGTGTCACTACAATCTCCCTTCTGCCCAGCTGAGCAGATTTGCAAGCATGGTCACTGGCTTTGAGAAATGAAGCACAGTGGCGGACTGTAATGGCCGCCATTACCTCCTGGCTAAAGTTTATCACTCATTAGACAAAATGTATTGGGCGCTGATTACGTGCCAAACACTGCTCCAGGTGCTGGGGACGCAAAGGTGAAGAAGATACAGACCTAGCCCCCCAGTCATCGGCACACACACCGGGGCTGACCTTTCTTCTTCAGACTGGTGATGCCTTCTCACGACTGATGGATAATGTCTTTTAAAATGGTCTGTTATGTATCAAGAGTGTGTGGGGCCAACATGTGTTTACTCTTTTATTCCTAATGCTACTCGCTGACCACCCTCTCCCAAGTCACCCTGTGAAGCCAGGGGACTCGCCATAGGCTGCTTGGAAGAGGAGAGAAGTCTAGCAGTGGTCAAGACCAGTCACGTTCATTTTTTGAAGAGTTTGTTGCACTTGGATTAGTTTCCTTGGTTATTATTTACACATCCTCCCACCTGGTCCTCAGATAAAGCAGCTCGGGGGCCTAAGTGCTGGCATCTTGATGGAAGGGGTTTATTTTCTTTACCCTGGACACCAGGTGCTACTTGTTAAAAATAGCAGGGAACCGAATCTCTTCCCTTAAGGGTCCTGGATGCTCTGTAGCCAACTTGACCCCTGAGCCGGTCCGGTCTGGGCTGTGCGTGCGTGTGTGCGTGTGCGTGTGTGTGTGTGTGCGTGCGCGTGAGTGAGAGAGAGAGAGAGAATGTGCTTCAGTGTCCCTATTCTCAAATGGAAATGGCTTCTTCTATCCTGGTTGTCTCGCAGGGTTATTCTGAAAGATAAAGTAGGACAATAAATATGACTGTGCCTAGAAAAAAATGAGTCGTGACGTTGAAAAATGTTATTAACTAGCTCGTGTTGTTAAATCAGCACCCCTCAGCCTTCCCGTGAGAGAGAGTAGGATCTAGTGGTTACGGCCTTGGGCGTTTGATATGGCTTTTGCTGGCTGTGTGATCTTGGGCAAGTTATTTAATCTCTTTAAGCCTCAATTTCCTTATCTGTGAAGTAAGGAGAGTAACTTTATCTCCTTTATAGATTTGCTGTGAGAATTGGAAAACTGACAGGTGAAGTGCTTTCTCTAGTGTCTGGCAAGTGCTCGCTCTCCGTATTCCTGCTATGCCCAGGAAGGCCTTCCAGCTCTTTCCAAATGTATCTGGACAGACAGGAGCACCGATAGCCTCCCATGACCCACTGAAAACCAAAAGCATTTGCCAAATGGGAAGACATCATATGCCCAAGAGAAGGCGCCGTCAAAGGCTTGGACGTCAATTCTGATACTTTGGCCCAAGCTCCGCCTGAAGTGGTCTTAGCATTTTTGGAAAATGTAGATGAAGCAGCTGAGGTCCTGACGCACCTTCAGGATAACGAAGATGCTCTGAGCCTCTCCCGCCTTTAAAACCAACCAGCCAACCGCCAACTCCACATTTCAATAAAAGTCGAGCTTTTTGCAAGGCTGTCCCCGCAAACTTTTCCCACTTTTTCGCACACATTTCACGTGCACGGCCTGTCCCTCTATTACACCTGCTCTGGTTCAAACGACCTCTTTGTTAACCAAAACCAACGGCTATCTTTTGATCTTCATTTCTTTAAACTTTTGGCCACAAAGAGAAAAAGGTAAGGGACCTTCACGTGTGGGAAATACATTTCCAAGTTTGAGTCTAGAGAGAGTGATTCTTGAAGCTGAAATCAAAATTTTCATGTGAAGGGACATTGTTCTGCTGACAACATCCCATATGCAGATACAAAGTGTGAATTATTCAAGTAATCAAGGAAACCAGGTCTACTAAAATATCTTGCTGTGACATCAGACATCCGAAGTGAAGTCTGATGACAGGAAAATGATTAGAGCACAAAGCAATCTGCGGCCTTATTCTGATAGGGATCGGTGACGGTGAAGTGGACACCTGTTGCCTTCAGTACCCGATGGGTCCTAAGCATTTCAGATCACTGTCTAATCATTCTACCTGTCCAATCAAAACGTATTTGTCCTGTGTCACCTATCCTTACGACCTTCTTTGTTAAGCAGCCTCCACAAAGATGGAAGCAGAATGTTAAAAGTCCTTCATCTGCATGACAACTGGTTTAATTTCAGGCACAGAGGCAGGTGGGCACGTCGTATTTTTGGTCAGGGGAATTGTTTCCAAGGGCTGTGAAACCCCCTCCCTTCTCCAGAGCCGAGTGCATTTTAAAGGAGCGTCTGGTGAAGCCGCTGCCCCGAGCGAGTCAGATCATTGCAGGGAGGGTTCATCGTTCTCAGAGGCTGTCAGGATGATTAAACAGGGCTTCTGTGCAACAGGCCCTGAACGGCAGCAGTGGGGTGGGGCGGACACCAGACCGGGGGGCAGGGGAGCTGGTCTAGTCTGGTTCTGTGAGTCTGGGCAAGTCTCTTCCACTGACTTGGCCCAGTATTGTCACCAGTGAAAGGAGGGGCTGGCCTAGATGACTGCTAAGGTCATCACGTCCAGTGCAGTGATTCCAAAGTGACTTTTTAAATCTCCTCTCTCTCGACTCTGCAACTCTCCTAATTTCTTTGACCTGTTTTTACCTTGCCTGATTTTACCAGAGAGATTACTCCTCATCTCTCTGCCTCTTCACTTACTTTCTGGCTCACGCGCTCAGAGAGATAACCCCAGGAAATACGCGTCTCACAGGCAAACCGCCTTCGCCTTTGCAGACAGTGTGTCTCCTTGCTAGGTTCTCAGCGGAGCAATTCCAGGGTAAATTCGGGGTGCGCCCAGGGTAATCACTCCGACCCAGAGAGGCTCTTCAGCCTGAACTCTGGGCCTCTTCCCTAAGCCGGTTCGCCGACGCTTGCGTGAATGCCAGCTGGGCGGCCGGGCCCTATGTGGAG
>NW_006432945.1:17855486-17864681 GCF_000325575.1 Pteropus alecto | reverse complement strand
ATGAAACTTTTTACTTTTTTTTTGTCTCGCTCCAGTTTTTCAGACGCAGACTGACAGAGGGCTGGGGCCCGGAGGCAACGGTGACTCACCAGTTCAGCACGTCGACAAGAACTGGACCCTCTTCCCTGGAGCTCATTAGTTAGCACTGATATAATGAGGTTTTGTTTTTAAGACTCGCGACTTGAAATACTGTAAAATTCAGGACATCGAGGATAAAGAGACCATCCTAAAACTTTCCCCAATAAAGTTAACAGAGAAAAAACAGGACACCCAGTTCAATTTGAAGTTAATATAAGCACGGATAGATTTTTTAGAATAACTATGTCCCGACTACTTCCTTGTTTATCTGAAATGCAAGTTGAATTAGGTATTCTGTATTTTTACTTGCTAACTGTGGCAATCCCATTCCCCAGAATCGAGCGAGATCACCCAAACATCCCGCCACTAGCCACGGATGGTGAAAGGCAACTTGAGCGATGTTTTAAAAATTCTGAGGTATTATGATTTTTAATCTAGAACCCCATACCTATGCCACACATCAATGAAGTATTAAAACATTTTAAGACAAATTTAAACATTTAAAGACATCAAAGGGCTTAGAAAAATGAGTTCTCAAAAAGTTACCCGGCATGCGTTCCAGTAAGACGAGAGACCAACGCAAAAGAAGGGGGCGTGGGGTCTACGAAAGTGCGACTCGGGTTCAAAGGGCAGGAGGCGGTTCCTAAGACAGCAGGTGTTCAGCAGAACTCACGTTACAGGTGAGGTTCTCTGACGGCAAGTAATAGAAAACCCAACTCAAACTGGCTTAAACAAAAGCCGAAGGTGGGCGGTCTCCCAGGCTGACGTAAATGGTTCAGGCCGACAAAGACCCAGGCGTTCAGCATCCTTCTGCTACTGGCTTCATCCTCAAGCTGCTTTTCCTCCTGGTGCTAAGGTGGCTGCCGGAAACGACCTGAGAAGACGCTTCTTCGTCAGCCCTAACGGAGAGAGCCCGGCTTCTCCTTCCCCCAAGTACCTCCTCGTGGCTCCCGGCCCCCTGGCCCGTCTGCGGCAGAGGCCGTGTGGTCACCTCAATTCTCCCGTTTAGCGCCCACTGCGTGCAGGTGCCGTTCTCAGCACTGGGGACGGAACAGAAAACAAAACAGACCAAACTCCCTACCTTCCCGAAGCTTCCATTCAGGTTAACAGATGATAAACAAGCCTGCGAAATATCTGTGTGCTGAGTGACAGAGCAGAAGAGGGACAGGAAGTGGCGGCGGGATCTTAGGGACGGCGTCCGGGCTAGTGCCCCGAGAATGCGACCCCAGCCTCAATCTAACCACCAGCGATGGAACGGCTTCGGGCCACGCGACCACACCGCCCCTCCGCTGCGACTCGGGTTCAAAGGGCAGGAGGCGGTTCCTAAGACAGCAGGTGTTCAGCAGAACTCACGTTACAGGTGAGGTTCTCTGACGGCAAGTAATAGAAAACCCAACTCAAACTGGCTTAAACAAAAGCCGAAGGTGGGCGGTCTCCCAGGCTGACGTAAATGGTCCATAGGCCGACAAAGACCCAGGCGTTCAGCATCCTTCTGCTATTGGCTTCATCCTCAAGCTGCTTTTCCTCCTGGTGCTAAAGTGGCTGCCAGACGCGACCTGAGAAGACGCTTCTTCGTCAGCCCTAACGGAGAGAGTCTGGCTTCTCCTTCCCGCAAGTACCTCCTCCTGGCTCCCGGCCCCCTGGGAGCAGAGGCCGTGTGGTCACCTCAATTCTCTCGTTTAGCGCCCACTGCGTGCAGGTGCCGTTCTTGGCAGTGGGGACGGAGCAGAAAACAAAACAGACCAAACTCCCTGCCTTCCCGAAGCTTCCATTCGGGTTAACAGATGATAAACAAGCCTGCGAAATATCTGTGTGCTGAGTGACAGAGCAGAAGAGGGACAGGAAGTGGCGGCGGGATCTTAGGGACGGCGTCCGGGCTAGTGCCCCGAGAATGCGACCCCAGCCTCAATCTAACCACCAGCGATGGAACGGCTTCGGGCCACGCGACCACACCGCCCCTCCGCCTGCAGAACGCACAAGGCGGGTTGGAGCAGGAGGAGCGACGCCCCGGAGGGAGGTCTCCTGGGAAAGGAGGAGACTCGGAATGCCTGACGTGATGGCGACCTCAAAACTAGCATCAGGATCGGGAGAAACGATCACCTGAATAAGAAATCACAGTCGTGGCACGCCACTTGGCCCCTCCGTGCGTGACGTGCAGCGTCACAGTAACGGCAACGCTGTCGCTCGTTTTCAGATTTTAGGACAAACCGGTAGAGAAAGCGCGGAAGACACAATCGCACCCGCAGAACCAAAGGCAAGAGCTGTCGGCGTGAACCTTCTAAGGGTGGGACGCTGACGACGGGAGAGAGAGCCAAGGCCAAGGCCAGCAGCGCCGGCGTCCTCGTCCCGTGGCTCCCAAGACAGACGGACTCCACTTGGTGGAATGAGAAACGACGCTGTGTGTTTAGTACCTAACGCCACAAAGGTAACAAACACTAGAGAAGCCAGATGTGCCGGAACGACATCGGGAGCTGGGAGGGCCGGGAGGTGATCTGAAGAAGGTAAATCTTACAGTGGGAAGTTGAATGTCCGAGACAGACACATTCCGAAATGCGTGCTACAGAACCGCAGAGAACGACGGGATTTCCATTTGGCCACAGAATAAACACGTTCGAGGGTTAGTGGGTTGACTCTGGGGGGTAGGACTGAGCGGGGAGTAAAGGCCAAGGCGTTGTTTTCATTATGAGTCTCGAGAAAATCTGACTTTGAACTATGTGCACACATTACTTCCATTTAAAAAATGTCTGGCCTCCGCTCTAGAAAAATTTCTTTCTGTATTCTGACCTAATGCTCATTATGGAAAATTTGGAAATTAAAGGCAATTTTCCAGTCCTTAAAGGTAACTCTTAAAATACTGGTGTATTTTTCTTCTGGGTTTTTTTTGTTGTTTTTTTTTTAACAGATGATGTTTACACACATTTGCGTTTAGGTGGGTAAGGATGCATTTTGATGAATTCAGATTCACGATGTAAACTGACTAGCTTAGATTCCTTAGGATTGAGAACAAGGCCAAAATAAACATGATATTAAAGTCTTTACGTGACAAGACCTTGACATTCACACAGTAACAGTAAAATCAGCAAAGTCAAGTCCAGTCCACTCTGGTGTTAACCAAGACTGACAGCTATTAATCGCGGACAAATTAAATGACAGATTTGTTTCATATCTGAAGACAGTTACGCGGCCACCTTACATAACTGAGGCACGGAATTCAGATTCTGCCTTTTTCCCTGGCCTGTGCCCACACCCCTCTGATCCAGCCGGACATCTCAGAATGCACAGGATTCTGCCTGTCTTGGTGCTGTGGCCATGCTGTCCCTTTGCTTGGAATGTCCTTTTCAAGCTGGATGGCCTGGAAAATGCTACAACTCCATTAGGTCTTGGCTCAAACGCTCTCTCTCCTGTGATATTAACTAAATCCTTCATGGATGTTTTGCTGCTTCTTTCCTCGTGCCACCTCTGTCCACACCATGACTCGCGTACCCATGTGTGGAGTTGAGAGCACGTGCTGCAGGGTCTCACTGCCTGAGCTCGGCTCCCAGCTCCTCCTATAACTAGGCACGTGAGCTTGGGCAGGTCACCTAATCGCTCTGAGCCTCAGCTTACTCATCCACAAAATGGCAAGAACAGTAATACCCACCTCAGTGGTTATGGAAAGGATCAGAAGGTATGAGGAAGGCACTTGGCACAGTGCCCAGACTATGGCAAGCACTCAGAAACATCTCTTGCATTTGTTGACCCCACTGTGACTGGAGGGAAGAGCTCGCGTGTCTAGCCATTGAGGTTGGGGACTGACTTTTCATCTTTATGTCCTCTGCAGCACTGCAGAACCTGGCCTCATGTCCTTGAAAGTCTGTAGACTAAATGAGTGAAGAAGTGATTCGGAGAGTGAATTCAGCGGCCTCTCTTGTTATAATTCTCATTTTCAGGGGTGATATTTTCAAGAATGGGCCTTGGAGT
Organism: Pteropus alecto; assembly: GCF_000325575.1. Classification (NCBI taxonomy): domain Eukaryota; kingdom Metazoa; phylum Chordata; class Mammalia; order Chiroptera; family Pteropodidae; genus Pteropus; species Pteropus alecto. The sequence goes on along the minus strand of NW_006432945.1, from coordinate 17,860,643 downwards.
CACGCAAAAAGCTAACGAGCATTAATTCAGCAAGCCAATATTTTTATTATTGAAACAAAGACGCACTCCCTGAATACATTTACTATGCGATCAGCCCCGAGAAAGATTCATCTGAAAGACATGAGAGGCCTCCCAGCAGTGCGGGGCCTCTTTCCTGTAAGATCTCGCAAAGCCAGACAGATGCTAGCACTTCTGGCCCCGAGACTGAGCGCTAATGGGCTAATGTGTTTCAAGGACAAATGACGCGTTCCGCACCACAATACGAGTGAGAGGGTCACGAAAGCTCTTTTTAAATGATGTTATTTAGTGCCTCTGAGGTTGTAGACGGCCGACTCGTGACCACAGGGACTGTAAGTCCTCAGAGTGATTCTGTGCTGACTAGGTGGCACCGCCCGTCTGTGCCTGACCCCGGAACCCAGGCTCCCGCTGCCCCACCACTGGGATGAGAAGGCGCCTGGCTCCGCCTGCAAAACGGTGGGGTTCTGCCGTCATTTTTCAAGTCTGACTCTGAGCCAGACACCCCGGTAGTTACTGGGGAGAACAATATTTGTCCTGCTTATCTTCAAAGGCTGCTGGAAGTCTCTAGTGGGCCATTTTATCAAGTACAGAGTGATCTGCAAACACGAGGGTTTTATTAATGTGAAAAACACATCTCATCTCCCCCGGAACGTCTAGATGGAGGGGCGGTGGGGGCGACAATGACCTGGGACGAAAGGGGAGAAACGCGGAAAACCTAATCACCAGATCGCTCACATACGCCGCGGAGAGAGATTACTCCATCAACTAGTCGTGGGGGCCCTCTGTTGGCATCACCCCTCTTTGCCTATTGGCTAATTTTTGCCTACAATTAACCATCAAACCACTGAGGCCTAACTGACATGCGATTTAATTGGGCTCTGTTAATTGTATGGTTTTACGTAGGAAGCCGTATCCCTAATTCCCTCCCGTTTAACTGTGGGTCATAAAACAGTTTCAAACTTATCTGCTGAGCAGGAGAGCAAGTTTTGCCGCTTGAAAAGTGCCTGAGTCGGTGTGGGCACTTCACGCAGGACCACAGACTCGGGGGAGCTCTGGCTCCACTCCGGGCCGGCCGGCTCCCTTTCTGCAACTGCTCCCTGGTGCTGGGTCTCGTCTGTTATGACTGAGGGCGCGCTTGGCATCCTTGGTGGCAAAGGGCTCAATCACTTTCTCTCCGACTATCCATCCGAAGTGGCCCGACTCAACCTCAGCCTAGACAGATGGAGATGATGACATCGCCAGCCCGGGCTTCCCAGCATCCATTTACGTTTTTTTGGTGACAGCCCCTGACTTCCTTTGGGGAACCTCCCTCTCCCGCCACTCCTTCTCTGCTTCTGTTTCTGTAGTTCCAGTAGAGGGGACCTCAGAGCCCTTGCTCCAGGGCTGGCCTTGCACAGTCAGCTCAGTGATTGGTTCAGGGATGGGCACATGACCCAAGCTGGGCCAATGACTGGCAACTCTAGGACTTCGGCAGGAACCACTGAGAGAGAGAAGCTCTCATTTTCCCCTTAGTGGGCTTAGATCAGTGGAAACTTGAAGCCTAGAGTTTCTGGTCATAACAGAGCCCGGCCGAGAAGGAAGCCAACACAGAGGGAGGGAGAGCCAAGGGACGGAGACTGGCCATGTCTCGCTGGCACTGTTTGAACCCATGGCTGCAGTCCCGCCTGAGCAGTAGCCCACCCTGGACACTGCTATCACGCAAGCCAGTCTGAACACATCTTTGTCACTTATAACCTAGAGTCCTGACCCAAACGATGACGCTGCACACACCACCTTTCTGCCTCAGCAGATTTTTAACGGATCCTTAAGAAATATCAGAATGAGACAGAAAGAAGTTAGTCTGGAGAAAAAAAATTCAAAAACTTTAAAACATATATACATAATTTAAAACAGAATTTCACCCCTAGGAAACCTGGGCTAGGGTCCGTTGGACATGTCCCCTCACGCTGACAGAGGGTCCGACAGATAATTCCGTGGTGTCTCACTGGTGGGAGATTGCACCGTGCACCAGCGGAGACCCTGCGGTTCATTTGTTCATTCAGGGACTGGGTCCCTGCCTGGGCTAGGTGACGAGATGTGTCAGGGGAACGAGGTGGCTCTGTGGGTTTCCCTAACAGAGATGATGATCTAATAAATTTTAGCAAATCAAGAACGCGAGACCCACAGAAGACAGAGGAAATCAGCAGATTTCAACAATGAAACCCCCGTGATGCGCAGGGCCGCCGGGGGGCAGACCCTGCGATCCCTAAGGTGTGTTGATATCATTATTACAGAAGCATTCTCGCTCGGATGCTCATTCCAGTCTCTGACGACCCGCAGATCTTTTCATTTTCAACCTTGAAAAGTCTCCTTAGAAAGGAAATTGAAGCAGCTCAACAGCAAGAGGGTTGTAAGCACTGAACGCTGCCGCCCATCAATCCTGTTACTCACTGGCTTTCCTTTGGGGCTGCCGAGACGGCTGTGGATTTAGAGCGCCTTTACTCCGCTGAGCTGTAAACACTTGATGTGGCCGAATGCATTTTATCTTTCCGAGTCGCTGCCGATTGCACCAGGGGCCAGAGTTATATCCCCCAATTCACAGAGCGAAAACCCAACGCAGAGCAGGCTAGAGGACTGTCTGAGTTGTCCCAGTTAGGGGCTGAGACAGGTCCCTCGTGCACTGATGTGCCTCCGTGCACCCCCACGGGCCAGCCCTCGCTGAGGCCCTCGTCGGTGTAGCTCGGGGATTTGGCCACTTTCACCAACCTGTTCGACTGCACGTTTCTGCCAGAGGGATCTCGCTAATGCAGAGTGTGTCACTCCCTTGACCGGAAGCCGTCACTGCTTCTTTTTGGCCTACGAAGCACAGTCCAGACTCTTTACCCAGGGAGGCAAGGGCCAGGGCGATCGGGCCTCTGTCCGCCACCCACGCCCTTCTCCCCCGGACGCTCTTTCCACTCCCCGACCCGCGGCTCCAGCCCGGCCACTCTGCGGACACGTCTCCACTTTCCCGGGCCCGCGTTCCCACGCCGCCTCATCCTCTGGACCACCACACACCCGACCCCAACGTTTTTACGCCCTGAATTCCTTCCCGTCCCTCCGGGCCTCCAGAAAAGGTCTCCTCTTTCCCAAGGCTCTCTGAGATCTTTCGTAGCCGGAAGGAAATCCTTCACATTCTCCCTCCTTGTTCTGCTGGATTTATTCCTGCATTTTTTTTTTTTTCTTTCAAATTTTGTCCGGTACGTCCGTCTCTCCTTGCGTTCCCACGCCGCCTCATCCTCTGGACCACCACACACCCGACCCCAACGTTTTTACGCCCTGAATTCCTTCCCGTCCCTCCGGGCCTCCAGAAAAGGTCTCCTCTTTCCCAAGGCTCTCTGAGATCTTTCGTAGCCGGAAGGAAATCCTTCACATTCTCCCTCCTTGTTCTGCTGGAATAAATATTCCTGCATTTTTTATTTTTTTTTCAAATTTTGTCCGGTACGTCCGTCTCTCCCACGGCATGTAAACTCATCGAGACGGGAGCCCTTGTGTCCCCCGCTGTGTCTGAAGAGGATGAAGTGAGCACTTGCTGAATGGATGACACGTGCGTTTGGCCTAAAAATAAGGGGATGCCGTCCCGTTTCTGGGATGCGCGTCTCTCCTCCCGGTGCCCCCGCCGTCCGGCTCCCAGCCCCCAGGGAGAAACGCATTTCCCATCAAGGCCCGGCGCGAACACGGTAGGATCACCGCATGAGGCGATGCTGACCCTTGCTGCTTGCAGCACATTCCGATCTGCTTCCTCTTCCCTGCACTGCAGCCCGGCCTATTATTCCATCGCAGAGGGAGTTGGTTGTGGCACGCGTGTTAGTTTCCTGAGCCTTTGAACAGGTTACCAGGAGCGCCGGCCCAGCTGGTTGCTACACGTCTTGTGAACCTTTGCTCATGTGCTGCTTCTTCAGAAATGTCTTCTCCTGAAGTCCGGGCTCGATCGAGCCCCCGAGGGAGATGCTCACAGCGCCCCCGTCACAGCACTTCCGTCATGGATTCCGTGTCATCTCCTCTCCCCCGCTGGCTTCCAGGCTTCATGAGGGCGGGAAGTTTCCTTGCTTTACGTCCATTACACACGCGCACACCAAGCCTTTGCTAAATACATAAATCGGGTATTTTTAAATTGGGGGATGAGGCGCCGCCATAATCAGATTTGCGCTTTAGACGGATCACCTGCATTTTGGAAGGGCTGTGGCAACAGTGTAACCAGGCTGGCCCCTGCTCAGACCCCGAAGGCTCCGGTCCTGGTCCCCACACCCCCATTCCTGGGGCTGGTTGTCATTCTCTGTCTTTGTTTTGTCCACTGTTAGCTTCAAGCCAATCACGGTGGGCAGGATTTCGGGCAGGACTGCCTCTTTACCGATCAGCTTCATACTGAAGCCTTAGTTGCTAATTAGGGGGCGGTCACTGCTCTTGTCTACTGACGGCAGGCCCCTGGAGGTGACCTGAGCCACCGGTAGAGGAAAGGCAGGCTCCCTCTGCCACTGCTCAGTGCCCAGCGCCAGCTCTGCACCCAAGTGTGTTCTGACAGCCGCCCTGCGCCCAAGGCTGTGCCTACGCAGCGGGACTGAGACCCGACTCTGCAGGAGACGAGGTATTTGCCCTCGTCGTGAGGGCATGGCACCCAGCAGCAGTTCAGACTGCCCGCGGCTGTTCCCGCTGGGTCCTTAGAACCGCCACAGTAACGACTAACGCAACCCGTAGACATTGTCAGCGCAGTTACATCAGCCACGTGACCACTGGCCTCTGGGAGAGTCGTGAAACCTAAACCAAGCAAAATCGACAGGAAGATAGTTGTCTGAGTGTCTCGTGAGGAGTGATCTCCTTTCCTGGGTCACACTGTGTGGAGAAGGGACACTGGCCACATTCCTGCCACTGACCTCTCCTCGGTGAGGCACACTCTTGGTCCCTTCCCGATTGAGTATGTGTTGAACTATTTCTTCCTAGATAAACCAGTTTGCACGTCCCTCCCTCGATAAGCCTCATTTCATGATGTGCTGTCCGCGTTTCTAATCTGCTGAGCCCATTTCTGTCGCCACGGCCTTGCCCGACGCGCGGCCTTCCCCTCGGCTCGGTGTTGCCATGACTTCAAGGCGGCCGCAGAACCGGCTGGGAGCACGTTTCCTCCCC
>NW_006432945.1:17848270-17855470 GCF_000325575.1 Pteropus alecto | reverse complement strand
AGGGAGGACACGCCGGTGAGATAAATAACCGTCTGCTTACCTTCCAGACAGGAACACGCTGTGGTTTTGCACGAAATTTGCAATAAAGAACCCATCGTACAGATGTTAATAATAGCAAACACCACGATCCGAGCGCTTCATAAATATGAACTTTTCCACTCACGACTACTGTCTGACGCAGGTACCAGCAACGTCTCCCAGCCGCTGGAGGAACCGAGGCACAGAGAGGTTAGTGTGCCCGAGATAAGTTATGGCGACACAGCGAAGTGGCACAGGTTGGATCCCGGGGCGCTAACGTACAGACTACACAGGCCTTAAATTTCAGTAGCAGGAAAATGTTCCGTTTTGAAGCTCAGGTGTCAGACACGCGGCTGACTTCAGTATCTGCTTGGAAAACCCACTTCATATCATTCCCCCCCGCAAGTCCAAGTCTGGAGAACGAGGCTTGAAAGTGGGTGGGAGTCGAGGCACCTCAGGGCCAGGAAACGGGAAGTTGAAACCCATCAAGCGGTAGGGACATGACTGTCAGGGTCCCATTAGTGGGCCAGCGTCCCCCAGTTGTTTTACTTGATGTCTTTACATTACTTGCTCCGTATTCAAAGTCCTGGGAGAGGATCTAGTCACCGTGCCACCGTGTGACAGCCACAGCAAGAAGGGCCTGATCCACTCGCGTCTGAAGTGCGAGGGAGGCGTCTGGATTGCCCGCCCCACCACGGGGACCCGCAGAGCGGGGAGCAGCGCCCCCTGAGGGGACAGCAGCATGCTAGGATGGGCCCGGCACTGTACATAAAAGCAGCGTGAGTCACAGCAGAAGCCCGTGCAGGCCGGAGGCACAGGAAGCAGCGCCCCCTGAGGGGACAGCAGCATGCTAGGATCGGCCGGCACTGTACATAAAAGCAGCGTGAGTCGCGGCAGAAGCCCGTGCAGGCCGGAGGCACAGGAGAGGCCTCCTGGAGGACGCGGCGCATAAGCCGGACCCCGAAGGAGGGGCAGGTGGCGGCCAGGCACAGGTCCCCACCCCATGGCGGAAGCCCTACGGTGTCTCGTAGTGGGGGGCTGGGGAGCATTCTGTTGCCGTTGTTGTTGTCACAGACACTCAGACGGCCCCACCCAGTGTTTGGTCACAGAAGCAGGGATGCTAAAGACGGTCCTACGTGACGGAGAACTGGCCTGTCAACGTGCCAGCAGCCCCTTGACCTGCGAAATCGTAGGGGCTGAAGTCCGCCTGCTGGCAGCCAGCCATCCCTTAGCAACCGCTGCTCCGGAAGTCCTGGGTGGCACAGTGTGAGTCCTCTGTCCACCCCCGAACCCGGCGCAGTGGCTGGGGACGGAATGGTGACTCAGAGCAGGGCAGGGGTGAATCTGCCGAGGAAAATAGTGCCGCTGCTCCTAGGCAGACGCGATGACCGCTGCATGGGAGGGCAGGGCACCAGGGGTGGGGGTCAGATCATTCAGCACCTTGTCCAAGACTGTGGACTAAGTGCCCTGGGAACCACTGGCAGCTGTCCGGCAGGGGAAGAGGATGACAAAATCTGTGCCAAACGTCAGAACTTCGTACATGTACGTTCAGTGGGCATCTTCCAAGACCTGGCCCCGCGGAGAAACACAGGCTCTAACCCTCTCTGCAGCTTCTCCCAGCCTGTATCTTTCTAATGTGTGGATTCCATTTTTTCCACGTGGAGGTAAAGGATGAAGGCAGAATCATGCTCTGGAAAATGCTGCTCTTCCACTGGCCTCTGTCAGGTGTGGTCCCAGGAACCGCATCACGTTTCAGAATTTGCTTTCTGCTCTGGAGACAAGAATGGAACTGAGCGAGTGTTCCCGTGCCAGGAAGTCATTGGTTTAATCCAATCAACTACCTAGTGGAAAATGTCTCTCCGCCCCAGCGACACCGGTGCCATCATCGCCAGGTCCAGGGCACTGCCAGCGCATCTCTGCCAATTTCATTAGCGGTGGCTGTTTCCGCTTTCTTCCAGGTCATTAACGAGTCTGTCAAACGAGGCCCGTTCCGGCACCCGCCTCTGACATGCCCCAGCGGACCTCCTGATTCCAACCAGACACAGTTCCCATGTACGCGTGCGCCAGCATCCCGCCCACGGGAGCACGTTCGAAACGCGCCCGTCCCGCCCGGAGCACGGCTTCCGTGTTGCCACTCCCCTGCCACCTGCTCCTCCTGCATGGTCTCGTGCATGTCCCTCCGACTGTTACTTTCTTCATTGTGCAGCCATTAAAATAGACATAACGTGAAGTTTACTATCTCAAACGGACGCTTCGGCAGGGTTTGGTGTGAAGTACATTCGCATTGTTCTATAACCGACCCCAGAGCGTTTTTGTCCTGCAAAACGGAAACTGCGCACCCATTAGACGACAGCGCCCATCTCCCCCCGCTCCCCAGGCCCTGGCAATCACCATTCTACTGTCCGGCTCATTCTACGTTCAGCTGCTGTGAATTCTGAGGCCCTGAACGTGGCTGAATAAGTATCGTGGAGACCTTGCCTTCGATTCTTTTGGATACACACCCAGAAATGGGACTGCTGGGTCATATGATAGTTCTGTTTTTAATGTTTTGAGGGACGGCCATACTGTTTTCTGTAGTGGCTGCACCATTTTATATTCCTACCAACAATACACAAATTTTCCAATTTCTCCACATTCTTATCAACACTTGTCATTTTCTTTTTTTCTTTTTTTTGTACTGTAGCCATTCTGACGGGTGCGAGGTGGTATCCCATGGTGTTTTTAACTTGCATTTTCCCAATGATTAGTGAGGCTGAGCATCTTCCATGTGCTTAATGGCCGTTTATGTATCTCCTTTGGAAAACTGTCTATCTAAGTCCTTTGATTATATGTAAAAAAATATCCCTTGACCATTTTTTAATCACACTGCTTTTGTCAGTGGTGTTAAGTTATAAGAGTTCTTTATACATTCTAGACATTAATCTCTTATCAGATAGACGATTTGCAAATACTCTCTCCTATTCCGATGTCATCTTTTCGGTCTGTCGATCATGTCCTTTGATACACAAAAGTTTTTAATTTTGATGTCTTCCAACAAATTCTGTGATTTTAGAAATTATCATATTTCTTTTAAAAACTACCCTTCCTGTGTGCTTGACGGTCTTTTTTCTCTACCATCCAATTCTGATTCTTCCCATTCCTTGGGGATGGCGTTTCTGAATCATAGCTGTTGGTATCAATTTCCACAATACGAAAAAAACCCTCGCAACAGTTTAAAATAAGGAAAATAAGGCAGGTTGTCACTTCATTTGGAACAATCTGGAAGTGGTAAGGGGTAGCGAAGGCGAACTGCAGTAACGGTCACGAACACTGCCCAGCCTCCCGCAGACAACCATCTCTTACTTCCGATGACCACATGTAAAAGAAATCGCTAGTCCCACTTTACAGGTGAGAAAACCAAGAGTTCTGTGAGGCGTCTGGCTCAGCTTCACAGAGTTGGTCAAACGTGAGCACCATAAACGTTTCCTGTTCTGTGCCAGGATCGCCAAGGAGCTGTTTTCAAATCCTTCTGTAAACAAGTGGGCTGCCCCTTACCTCATCCCTCTCATTTCACCCCGCCCTTCGCCACAAAATTGATTAACGCACCTGTCCCATGCGGGCACTGTGGTGTAAAAGTGGCCTGGGTTAGCTCGTGAATCCCCGCTTCGCTGTGCAAGGCCGTCCGAAGCTCAGAGAAGTTATGTTGCTCAAGGTCACTCTTCTAGGAAGTGGTAGAGCCATCGGACTTTAGATCACAAAAGAGAACCTAAGTCAAATCTCCTTGGGACAAGCCACACTCCGCTTCGATTGTCTTTATTATAAAGTGATTCAAAAGACCCTCTTATGACCCACTCATTTCGCTTAAATTTAAGTCTCCTTTCACTTGAAGATTGGTATGGGAAAGAGACATAGCTCAAGTCTCTGCTCTTCAACAAACCAGCCGTGTGACTCGGGCAAGCCACAGATCCCTCTCGGCTTCCATTCCTTCATCTGAAAACTGTCCATTATATTATCTACCTCATGTGGTTGACTTGAGAAATGAAATGATATATGCACGAATGCTTGGCAGAGAGCCTGACCCGCAGAAAACACTCAGTAAATGCCGGCTATTATTATTAATTTCATAAGCAAACTTGACTGGGTCATTTGGACCCAGGCTCTATCTATTTTTTTCTGCCTCACTATCTCTAGAGCACTGCCTCCAACTTCGAAGTAACCTACGGGTTCAATAGGGCTGCTGGAGCACCAGCCATCAGGCCCATATCCCAGACAGCAGGAAGGAGGAAGAACGAAAAGACAGAAAAGTTGCAACTCCCAGTTTTCAGGAGTCTTCCTGGGAATCTCGGGCGACACTTGCATTAACATATCGCTGGCCGCTCTTTAGTCGCAGCACTGGCTTCGCCTGGCGCACGGCCTGGGAAGTGTCTTCGTTCCGTCGGTTTCACTCTCACCCCAATAAGAACTGTCACTAAGAAAGAAGGGAAAGCAATACGGAGCTGGCGATTTGCCGCCTCTGCCTCAGAGGCAAGAATTGGTGCTGCTTGGTGTCTCGGAGCAGCTGCGTCAGCTCCAGGGCTGCTCCCGGGGCTGGGGAAGGTCGGCGGGGAGGACGGACTCGAGTAAAGGAACCGGGGAGGAAGCACGACGTCGGGCCACTCGAAACGAGACAGACAGAAGGCAGGAACCCCGCCTGAGGACGGGGGAGTGTGTGAGTGCGTGTGCGAGTGTGTGTGAGTGTGTCTGCGCGTGTGCAAGAGGCAGAGGCGCCTGAGGCACCGGGAAGCTACCTGTGCAGTGCCCGTGGCCAACCAGAGGCGCCTCACCTGGCCTCGCGGCCCAGTGTCACGGACGCCACGCAGGGAAGGACTGTGTTCGTCTTCCCTATACGCCGGCCTCACCGTGTCTGACGCACACACTCATACACACACACATGCGCAGACACACACGCACTCACACATGCACGCACGCGCACGCGTACACACACGGGACAGCGCAGGTCACAGTTGGCCCGTAGGGCGCTGATGACACGACTAAGGACACCACAGAGCGACTGTAACGATGGGCTGTGACCTGCCACGCGCGTGCAGTTCCCTGTCACAGCACCTCACTGGGCCCACTCACCCTTCTCCCCGTGTCGCCAGACACCACAGAGCGACTGTAACGACGGGCTGTGACCTGCCACGCGCGTGCGGTTCCCTGTCACAGTACCTCGCTGGGCCCACTCACCCTTCTCCCCATGTCGCCGCCACATGACACGGGCGAGGGACGCGGGCCTGGGGACGGCGTTGGGTGGCCGCTGGCCTGGCGACAGCTGACGCGCTCCCCCGGCTTTGCGCCCCTGTCCGTGCTGCGGGGCCTCGTGATTTCAGCGCGCGGGCCACGGAAAGCTTGTCAATGGTTTATTACTGGGATTTTCCATTTACTGTTTCGGGGCCTCGATGACCATGAGTAGCTGAGACCACGGGAGACAAAGCCACAGGTAAGCGGGGACACCTGTGTTTTATGAGGTAATTGTCCTGTTTGCCGTATCTTTCAAGACTTCGCCAAAGACCCGCGTTAAGGGTCCAATGCTGGGTCTGGAGGTGCGTGTATCTTGGATGTGACCCCTGCCGACACTGGCCTATGGGTGGCCCATAGGTCTATTCAGGTGATGGATGTCAGCACGCTGCCCTTGCAGTGTGAGGATGCGAAGTGCCCCCTTTAGAATGTCGGTCACACGTGGGGAATAAAGGCAATCATGTCGTAACAACTGTGTGGTGTCCGATGAGGGGCTCACTTCGTAACTTATATAACTGTCTAATCACCACGTTGTACACCTGAAACTAATAAGATGTTATATGTCAATGGTAATCGAACGAATTAAAATGTCTGTCCAATAGTAGATGCTCAAAAAAATGGCAGCCATCACCGGATTGCCAGCGACTGCTGAGCGCCTTCCGTGTGTCACGCGCTGGGCCAGGCGCCAAGGGTACAGGATGGCGTGAGGAGTGCACGGCTTGAGTCAGCCAGCTTTTACCAGAAGCGTGTGCTCCATGAGGTCTGTGCCCGATTCAGACACCATCGGGTCCTGTCTGCGTAAGCGCCGATGAAAGCCTGGAAGGATTAGAGCCGCACATTCAAGAATCTGGCCAGATTCGGGAGAGTCGGAGCTGGAAAAGACCTTGAGAAGCATCGATTTCACTTCCCACGATTTACCGACGAGGAATTGAGGCCTGCGGGGAAGGACTTAGGGCTGCTGATAAATTGTTACTATTTTATTGAGTGTTTAAAGGTGTAGTCACTAGTTATAGAGCATTTCTAGAAATTATTACAAATAACCTTTCATGATGATAGATGATAGATGATTGATTGATAGATAATAGGTAGGAAGGCAGATAGAATGAAGCATAACATGTCAGTGCTGAAATTTACCTAAGGACTATCTGGTTCAGGCTGCTTATTTTGCTATCGAGGAAACAGAAAAAGTATTTTGTTTTGTTCGCTGCCGAGTCATAGCCTGCAGGTAAATGCATCTCAGCAAGATTTGGGGTAGGGATTAGTAAATGACAGTACAGCAGCCCTGAACGTTTCCCCACCAAAACAGTGTTAATCAACTGCCACTCAAATATATTCCCTTTCCTATCTCGACTGACTGGTTTCCGTTGGCCAAATAGCTACAAGTCAACTGGAATAAAAGCGAAAATGTATGGACAGAGACAAAGGATGTACATATAAGTTAGGGCGCGGAGTGACACGAAGCCTAACGATGGTTTGAGCAACAAAGATGTATGATCACCTCTGCAGCAAAAAGTCTGGAGGAGGAGGAGGCCAGGTTTGGTGTGTTGGCTCAGCCTGTCAAGAGACACCAAGGCTTCTAAAGCTCCCTCTGCTCTGCCCTCCTCAGCATGCTGGCTTTTGGTCCACAGGCTGACAAGCCTGAAATGCCTGTCTCAACTCCAAGCCCCAGACTCATATTCAAAAGGAAAAAAATGCAGATGCGGAGCACTATCTCACGGTATCTGTCTATCATGGAGCAGAACCCGCCTCAGGCACCCGCAGCAGAAATTCACCAGCTCTCAGGGCTAGGTCTGTGTCACGTGTCCACTGATTCCCAGCAAAGAGGACGGAGGTGGCCCTGCCTGGCTCACAGCCCCCGTAATTCACCTCCCGGGTCGGACAGAGGGGCTCGTTTTGAGATGTTGCTTCTCAGACCACGTGAACTCC
>NW_006432945.1:17842170-17848245 GCF_000325575.1 Pteropus alecto | reverse complement strand
CGGAAGAGCTACTCGGATGGGGAAATGGTGTCTGCCTCATTCCGGGTCCTGGACTTTCTTTGGAGTATAGACCACAAGACTATTTTCTAGGTCGGTTAGTAGTCAAGCTCAGAGGCAGACGTCCTAGGTTTAGACCTTGGCCCCAGCACGGACCCAGATTTCTCATCTGTAAACTGGGGATGGTAACAGTACCTATGTCATAGTTTTGGGAATAATAATAATAATTATTATTATTGTTATTATTTGCAAATAGTGAATTGATAATGTTGTGTAACTATTAAGTACTTGAAACAGTGTCAAGCACATAGTAAGCCCTTAGTAAATGTTAGCTGCTTTTATTTTGGAACCGGTGCTGCTATAAATTTAAATTCTGTTTATCTCCATTCAAGTCGGAATCGTGGAAGAGGTGTTCCCATTCTGAGCCTGTGACTGTACTTTTCTAAATGTACAGGGGCAAAATGGTATCCGGTACGGGTGGGTCCCTCCTCGGTGGGCCCGGAGTCGCTGTGGCCTGGAGCTGCCGGAGCTGCAGAGAGGTCTGGCCAGGAGGGGACGGTGCATGTGGCCCCCGCACAGGTGCAGTGGGAAAGCATCGCCACGCGACCACTTCCGGGAAAGAGATACCTGAGAAACGGCACCCAGTCCCCGCGTATCCAGGAATTTTTGTGATTGCTTCCTATCCTAAATAAATATTCATTTTTATATCTAATTTTATATTCATGATTTTGTACTTTTTCTTAAACAGTGTCCTCAAATTACACGAGCTTTGGCCACAGCCACCCCTGGGCCCACCCCTTTGTTTCTCCCACGAGAATGAGCTAATTAGGTCATCCTTCTTCGGAGAGCGGATGTTCAGATCTGGAACTGACGGCGAGTCCACACAATATAAATACGAGTTTTGTGGTCTTTGTCGCCTTGTAGGGGCAGACAGGACCACAAAAGACACAGATGCGACAGTCTAAAAGAGAAATTGTCCTAAATATAGACTGAGAAAGGAATTTTTGTGAGATGAAGTTCAAAACCTGGTTCTGGGAAGAAATCAGCATTCCTGATGAAGGGCTCAACTTACTCTTTGGGACCGAAACAGATGAAAACTTGTTCTGGAGAACTAATCACCCGCCCACGCACCCAGCCGAGCGTCCAAGGAGGGTCTGGTGACCTTCAACCAGACATTCCTTTCGCATGCGGTCTAACATGACTGTCTAACCATGCTCTTCCCCTCTCGAAATTCCCCTCCAAGAGGAAAACTTCGGGCGAGCCACCTGCCCACCGGAGGCTACATCTCTCGCCTCAGGAGTATGACACATCTTTGCTTTCACGGCAAGCGGTGTGACGCACTGCTCCGCCGTCCCGTCTGTCACCCTCCGAGCTCCCAGCCCTCACCCAGCACGGGCAACGCCTCCGGCACTTGGGTCTTGTTAAATGTCCCTGTGTAGCTGTCTTCCTTCCCCAGCCGAATGGCAAGCATCGCTTTTAAAGCGAAGGCGCCGTGTCACCCTGCTCGCTTCCTTCGTCCGTCTTTACCCTCCTTCCTTGACCCCGACGACGCCCCTGTCATCTGCACAGGCTGGTGCACAAACAGGACGCGACGAATAACGGACCGTGGACCGGTTACCTCCTTGGAGGGGCTGGGAAGGGATTCGCTCTGTGTCTCAGGTCACTTTGGCCCGGCCAAGACCCACGGGCGGCGCAGCCTGCCAGAACCTAGCTCTCCTCGGGCATGACCAGAACCGCAAACTAGAGCCACAAACCAAAACCCATGAACCCAGAGTCTGGCGCATGGAGGAGAAGCACGGCTCCAGCTGTTTGCGTCACTGGCTTTGGGCGCCGTTTGCAATCATACGGCAGAGGACGCTGCTCTGCTCCTGTGACTCGTTTGTCACCAGCATTTGAAAGTTCACAGTTACAGGCTTGGTTCGAGAAGGAAGGGGCCCAATCGATGCAGAGGGTCCTTGAAGTCAGCCTCTGACTTAGTAATGGAGCGAACGCTGGGCGATGGACCAACAGGTCGACGGGCTCAGGTCCAGCTTCTCCCACACCCCCCGCGGGCGACCTCGGGTGACTCGTCTATTTTCTCCGAGCCTCACTTTACTCATTTATGAAATGTATGCTTGCTGGTGCTCAACGCTGAATTTCAGTTCCTCGAATTGTAAAATGGAAATACCAGGAAATTAGTTACATAACTGCCCACCGTTTTATACTTTTTAAAGTTCTTGAGTGCGTAGTGAGGTGCTTTGAGACTTCATGTCAGAATTTTGGAAACTTTTTGGCTTGCAACAGAGAGCAGAGGGAAAAAAGCTATTCTGAGGCTCCTGGCATTTTGTTCCCCTGAGCTCAGTGGGAAAGTGGGAGTTGGCCTTTGGGGCAGAGTCTTGGTTCTGGAAGAAATAGTTCTAGCGAGTCCTCTTTTTATTTAGATGAATATAAGCCAAGTAGCTGTTCATTTTTAAAAAAGACTTACTTTGTGAAGTAAGCCACGTGCAAACATTTAAGCCTGAAATTTTAATATTTTTAATCATGTAAAATTATGTGCAGTAAGAATGGGCATAGAGAAAGGGTACAGCTTTATTGAGAGATATGTTTCTCACCCTCCTCTTTCCACCCCCCCGCCCCCCCCCGCAGTGGGGGTTGTATTAAATTTGAGGCAATTAGTAAAATAAAACTTAAGAATACTGACCCCACAGAATCATGGTAAAATACTTGTTTAAATGTAGCGTTTTGTGCATTGTCACGTGCTGCATGAGATGCTGTGACTGGTATTATCAACAGTCAGTGTAGCAGGCGTCCACTCGTCCCTCTCCGGCCTGTGGCACTGGAGGCCGATGACTCCAAGAGCAGGCAGGGTCGTTGGCGTGTGGGGTGGTACCGAGGGCAGGGAGCCTGCAGGCGAGGAGCCTGTCCTGGAACTCGTTCCAGGCCCAAGAGCTGGAGCAGGGGGCGCTCGGCACCCCTCTGGTCACTCCCTCCGGCCCTGCTGGGCCACCTCCAACCCTGCGTTCAGGCCAGTGTCTGACCTCAGACGCTGAGACCTCTTTGCTCACTTCATTTCTTTTCTGGTCCCAATTCCTATGATTTCTGGGACTTCGTCACAAAGGAGGTTCATTAAGCACGGTTTTCCCATCGTGGGGCTGGCTGGCCCATCAGGCGGGACCCAGACCGTGGGAAGGGAAGAGTTGATTTTCCGAGGCGGGCAGGAGGGTCCACGCTATGGATCACCCCCGCAGGACCACCAGTGGGTGGACGGTGGTCAGAATTACCTTTCTGTTCACCCCATGCAGCAACTTATTTCCTTCAAAACAACACAGTTCTCTCTCCAAAAGGAATTCTTTGTCTAGTTAGGCATGAAACAAACTCGTGAAGAATGTGGCAGACGGAGCAGATGTGGCAGGCCCCCTCCTGCTTCTAGCTTTCAGAAATGCTCAGAAAAACATTAAAAAGTTTGTATTTAAATAGATAGCTGAGCTATGTAAAGACACTATATATTAAAGAAAGAGAAGAATATTGTCAGGGGCCAGAAAAGAGGAGGAACGGAAAGCTCGGGTGGTGAGGGGGAGCCGATGCCGGGGACAGGAGGAGGGAGGCGGCACACGAAGACCTTCAGAAGCCGGCACGGGTTTGTCACCCGTCTGGGAACAGGAAATGAGGCCTCAGGCCTGTGGAAGGTGGAGAGTTGAAAGGGAGCCCCCCGCGTGGACCCGGGAATCTCAAAGGGCTGCCCTTTCCGTGAACGGAACTGGACGACCTTTAAGAGCCCGGGGCCTTCGCCATCTGTGCGAGACCTTGCCTGGGAAGCATGTCACCTTCGAGGAATCTGAACTCTGAGTACTCATTACGAACACTGGACATTCGGTCAACATTTTACCTCTCCCGCGTGTGCAGAATGACAATTTGAGAAATGGTTGGGGACAATTCTCCAACCAGTAAAAATATTCGGGTCCAGCAGGGGCCCGTGTGGGACCCCTCCAAGGATAAACCCACAATTTCGGGCATACGAGACCCCATAGGAAGTCACCCCGCTTCTGACGGGCTTAAAATAAAAAAATCACCAGCCACACGAGGAAACAGATTTCACGAGGAAAAGGTATCTGGGGCAGGACATAGTGAAATTAATACCCCGAGAATTAGAGAAATCGAACAATGTAAAGAAGACCATAAAATAAGAATCTTGAAAACCGTGACAATCTGAGTAAGCACCGACCCTGTGCGGAGCGCCGCTGCGGGCGCCGTGCGTGGGTGCGCGTCCGACCAGCCCGGGGAGCCAGACGTTTCCTGCCCCCGTGTGCAGATGAGGAAACTGAGGCACGCCTTGCCTGGCTGAGGTCCCGCGGGACGTGGGGCGCCAGACCTGGGAGCAGACGCGGCACAGCACTTGCTCTTAACCGCTGGCCCCGACATCTGCTTTCTCTCCCGCCACGGCGACGGCATCGCAGCCGGGTGACAGTGGCACACGCCAAGACAGGCCGAGCTTTGCTTCCCGCGCGAACGCAGCTCGGCTGGAGCCTGCCCCGGGCCCCATGCTCCGTTGCGTCTCCGGCCCCCGCAGCCACATGAAAGGGTGAAGGGGTGTGCGGCTCACTGCGACGCGGGAAGCTGGCAGGGCCGGGGCCCGCGAAGCCAGCGCGACTGAGCAGCAGCCCCCGGCCCGGCCCAGCCCTTCTCGGCGCTGCTCACCAAGGGGGCTTGGTCTGGGAAACACACTGACCGGGGCCAGTAGCGGACGCAGGCGGGAAGGCCAGGGACACGAAGGGCAGAGCTGGATTCCATCTGCTCTCAGAAGCGTCTCACGGAACAGGCTCTGCAGGGTCGCGGCGACCGCTCTCCCCGGCACCCCGCACTGCCCCGCGGGAAATACCATATGGAACGCCAGCGTGGCTGACCTTTGCTTTGGGTGGCATTTGCTAATCCTGTGACAGCAGCCATTTCTCACTTCCCCTGAAGCGTAATAGAAAATCAGACCGCCGGTCAAACCCTGAGCAGCCCATGCGATGGGAAACTCTCAAACATTTTCCCCCCTCAACCTGAAAAAGATGCAGGACACCCTCCATCGCCCGGGTTCACGTACATTTCTGGCACCAGGGGGATAAAAGGAACGTGATGTTTTAATAACAGTTCAAAGCATCAGTCTGCCATCTCTGGGAAGGAGAAGCCAGGTTTCTCAAGGTGGGCCTGATTCCTCAGGGGAAGAAACCTCTCTCGCTACAAATATTTCAGGATCCCTGATCGCTCGGTGACAGCTAGCTACCTGGCGTATTAGCTTTTCATTGCTGTCATATCAAATGATCGCAAACTTAGCAGCTTAAAATAGCCGTTTATTATCTCTCAATTTAGGCAGAAGTCCAGGTGGGCTCCGGTGGGTTCTCAGGTTACGGGCTCACAAGGCCAAAATTGAGGTGTTGGCCAGGCTGGGCTCTTATCTGGAGGCTCTGGGAGAGCATCTGCTTCTGGCCTCAGCGGGTCCTTAGCAGAATTCAGTTTCTCGTAGCAGGAAGACTGAGCTCCCAGTGTCCTTGCTGGCTCCCAGGTGCAGCTTGTTTTCACTTCTAGAGGCCACCTGGATACCTGCATCCCCATGTCCATTGCAGCCTTGTTCACAATAGCCAAGATATGGAAACAACCTAAGTGCCTATCGACGGACAAACGGATGAAGGAGATGGGACATACATACATACATATGTACACCGGAAGTCCCCACGACGTATCACGTCATCCTCAGCACAGCTCTGTAAGACGAACATTAGTATCTCAGTTTAAAAGACGGGGAAATGGGCTGGGAAAGGTTGAGGGCCCCGTCTGACGCCACGCTGCTTGGCAGTGGCAGAAGAGGGATGATGGAAAGGCCTCGGTCTTCCGAGCGGCCGCCGTCTTTCCGAAGCACGGGCTGTCTCTGCTCCGGCGGACGAGGCGGGCTGATGCCTCGTTTGAGCAGTTTCTGCTGCTGCTTACCTCGAAGCGCTTTAAATGGAACTTGGGCGTTTCGACCCGGTTTGGTATCTCAGTGAGTCTTCTGCGGAAATCCAACCCTTGACCATTCAGAGGCCCGTTGCCTGATTCCTTTTTAACCTATGACTTTTGCTT
>NW_006432945.1:17835256-17842152 GCF_000325575.1 Pteropus alecto | reverse complement strand
ACGGAAAGAGAAATGTGCTCATTTTATTACTTACTATTAGCTCCAGTAAAATGATTTAGGATGGCATCATTTGAAAGGGAGAGCCAAAATGGAGCTGTAGGAATACACATGATTCCCATTAATTTGTGCAGAAAGGGAAAGAAAGGACTTGGAGCCAAAGGAGCTGGAGCTCCTCAGAGTCTGAGCTGAGTTTTGGCCTCGCCTCTCGGTCTGCGAGTCCGAGTCTCTCTCAGTTTCCCCTTCTACTGAATCCTCTCAGGTCTGCATCACGGTTCAGGGACGAGCACCCGTCAGCGCTGCATGAACACTTCTGTGGCAGCGTTATACTCGCTGACAGAAAGCAGGGGAGGATGAGGTGCCCATCGTCGGCTAAGCGTTTGCGGGGAGTGGGGAACGGCGTGCTACGGTCGGACTTCGTGTGGGAATCGCTTCTGCCCTGAGGGATCTCCGCCCACATTCTGAGGCTCAGTTTCCGGTGTCTCTGGCTGCTGCTCAGATGTCTCTTTCTGTTGGTCCAAGAGTCGATCTGACGCACTTGGTTGCGAAGCTCCAGCTGGGTTTAGGACAGTGTCCTTCTGCAGAGCTGGCTACTTTCCGCCGGTACGTCCATCCTGACCAAATGCTCGGGGGCCCCTTCCCCCATTAATTCCATGACTCACAGCATTTAGACCTGCTTTGCCCTTAGAAAGGCCACACCAAAGTAATAATAATAATAATGATAATAATAATAAAAGCCTTCCAAGTGTCTCAGTATTAGCCAATATGAAATAATTAATGATCGTAACTGAGCACACTGGCCAGCGTGAGACCTCCTGCCCACACCCAAGCGTGGACGCTCGAAAATCTGCCTAACTGTGCCTAGCAGGCGTGTCATTCTGAATCTTGCGTCAGCCAGGTCAGCGCAGGAGCAGGACACCGGAGTCCATGCTGAGCTGCCTTGGATGAGGTCAGCAGCCAAGAGGCAGACCGGGAAGA
Source organism: Pteropus alecto (assembly GCF_000325575.1). Classification (NCBI taxonomy): domain Eukaryota; kingdom Metazoa; phylum Chordata; class Mammalia; order Chiroptera; family Pteropodidae; genus Pteropus; species Pteropus alecto. The sequence continues at coordinate 17,841,177 of NW_006432945.1, read as the reverse complement.
CTCGGCCAAGTGGACACGCTTGGCCACGCCAGAGGGCCTGCCCTAAGTGCCTGGCCAATGTGCTGCTGACGGAGACACTCGGAGATTCTCCGGTCCCACTGAGGGTCATCCCCACAGGAAAGGTTCGTCTGATAATCCTTTGGAGGGAGTGGCTTGGCGAAGTGACCAGGCCGTGCTGGGCCCTGGAAGAAGGACCTCGAATGGTGGCCCCGTCCCCCGAGGCGGTGGGGCCACACTGCAGGTTTACTAAGTGTTTCCAGGGAGGTCCTGGTGACTGTGTGTGGCAGGTAACAGTGCCAGGTGTATTGGTCGTGTCCACATCTCGGGCCAGAAGAAACCAGATCTGGGGACAGGGGGAGAGTGAATTTTTTGATGGTGCTACGTGATGTGTCCATATTTCTCCCAGCTCTTCGCGGGGTCCCCTGGCAGGGACCGACAGCTTCTAAACACACTTTAAGACTTCTGGAAAGGAGAAAAGCAGAGGAAACTATGACCAGCGACATGGAAGTTTACGAGAGAGAACAAGCCACTGCTTGACAATTCAGTCGGAATCTCAGATTGCAGCGCTGGCTGCAATGCCAGCTTCAGATCCACAAATGTGAAGTGATCAGAAAAACGTCAGCTCCTGAGAAGAGATCCTCGGTGGTGCTTTGCATTTGGCTGTAATCAGCCGGCCTGTAAAATGAGCGAATTCTCAGGACCTGCAGATTTCAACCTCTGAGAAAGCGGGGCTGGGCTTGGGGACCCTGAGAAAACGTGAGCGGTTTCTCTGCTGCTGTCTCTAACTCACCCCTCTATGGTCCTCAGGGGTGATTATTTTTTTCATGTTTCCAATTCTTTCTTCTCTGCCACCACCTTTTAAATTTAATTCTTACTCCTTCAGGGCTGAATTATCCACTAAGCACAGTAGGCACAGTGACTTGGGCCCACAAAACTGCTTTAATTTCTTCCAAAGTCAGAAAAAGGACTTTTAGGACAAAGAAAATGTTTTAAAATACAGTGCTAAAATATTCATCTTTATATCAATATAATTAATATATTTTTTTTTAAAGGGAGGAAGCAAATGAACCCAGAGCCCACGAGAATCACAGGGCAGCCCTCTGCAGATGTGAGGTCTGCAGTTAAGTGCTAGCAAACCCTTCAAGACACAGAAACCGAGGGATTACTCTTGTTTTGTCGCATGATGAAGCTACAGCAAAGCCCAGCGCCGACTCACCGGGCCACCAGCCTCTGGGGCGAGCGCATCTGCCTTTTGCAGCCCCTGGCACCTGTGGGTTACAGAAGCATTCCTCCCTGGCACCAGGGTGGGCCCCTGGCAGCCTCCACACGCCAAGGCTTTTGGAAGCTGGCAACTAACTGTGGCAGTGACCGTTAGAAATCGTCATTTGGATATGACAGAGAGACCAGTTATGACCAAACCGGCTATCGTTCGAAGCAGATATCAAGGCACAAGTCTGATGTAGAGATTTCTTCCCCATTTTCGTGAATTTAAATTTAAACATTTATATAACAGAAAACCTAAAAGACAGTCGTAGCATCGACTAATGGCTTTTATGACAATAAAATGATGTGAAAATAAATACCCAAACGAGCAAGTAGAGCCTAGTTCCTAGTCCGATGATTGAGTTTGTCACCTATGAGGCCCAGAAGGCCCAGGACTCAGGCATGAGTAGGTGTCAGCCTCTCTCCTTCGTGAGAACAGGGCCAAGCTTCTGTGGCGAGTCTCCCTTCTCTCCCCCCACCTGGCCCAGGAGCAGCGACGACCGTTTTGGATCGCCTACTCTGTGCCATGCCCTTTTTATGAGCTGCATCTGAACACTATGCAAACCCTGCGGGGAAGGCATTGAAACTGTCATTTCACAGACCAGAAAACTGGCTGACTGGCAGCAACACAGCCAGAAGCGTTGCAGCAAATTCTGGAAGGGCTGGAGGCCTCTTGGAACCCGCTCCCCCCGCAGCTCTCTCGGCTCTGAGGAAATCGTGTTCTGTTTTCTGTTTACTGAAGCTGACGGTAGGTCTAAAAGGTTTAAAAATCTGGAGGATTAAATTCTACACGCACGAAAAAAATGTATTGGGTGCTAATAACATGAGAAAAAATGCAGAGGACATTTCAAGGAATGTCACACCTGTTTCCAGCCAAGATGTTTTCATGTGTTAAGCCTGCCCCTTCTGATCATTAATGGGGCGTTGAGGCGGGCCATCTCCCGTGAGGGTCCCCGTGGAGACTCTGCTACCTTTCACTATTCTGCTCCATCCAGCCCCCAAAAAACGAGGGCACAGGACACAGGACACACTAGACTGTAACCCACCTCTGTCGGAGAAACGGATCCTGCCCCGAGAACGCTCGCTGGCAGTGCTGGCGGCTGCAGCGTTTATCCCGAGATAACTCGCGGGTCACAGTCCTAACCTTTTAAGCCAATGTTTGCTACGAAATATCTCGCTTTTATTATTATTTTCGCATCACTCTAGGATATCGATAGTCTTTGGAAACAAATGACGTCATTCTACTGATAGCATTCCGGTTTTAGCAGTGGAGTTTCCATCTATAAAATATAGGAATTCCCGATCGCTGAAAACGTCAAATCCTAGAAAACACAGCATCCTATGCGTGACGTTAAATTAACGCGGGCAGCGAGGGGCACTTTTCTTTTTTCTAAACGGGAAAAAGGTCAAGAGACAATGGATCCTGGAACCGACAAAACCCAGATACACGATGCTGCTGGCCCCAGAGCAAGGACATCGCCTGCTCTGGCGTGTGGACGCGCCTCCTTCCACCTAGCTAAGGGTGTGTTAGGGTGGGAACCGAGGTGGGTTTCTGCTTCCGCGAGGCCGTGTCAGCCTGCAGAGCCGTCGGTCCCTCCAGGGAACAGTGGGTTGGCCAGGGTCTGCCCCGGGGGCCTCAGACGGGCCACTTTCCACGTGCCCACCCGAACTTCTCAGTTATGTCTCGGTATTTCCACAGACCCTTAGTACCAGCAGAGCCCACGACCCCTCCTGGCCTCAGATCTGGTGGGCCCGCGGTTAGAGACCCACGGAGCTGGCCAGCCGGCACTTCCCAAAGCTATACGGGGCTGGTGTTTTAATCCTACGAGTCGGAGAATCGGATCCTGCCGCGTGGAGTGGGGGAGAGACGTGGGCAGGGCGCGCAGGTAAACTGTTCCGAGCCGTCTTGCTTAGAACTCAAACCCCACGGCCAGTCTCGTCTCTCTCTCTCTCTCTCTCAACACACAGTCGCTTATTTTTGAATGAATGGTATGCGGGTGTGGCACGAACGCAAAAAATACCCAAAAGGTCGATTATAAAAGGCAGGGATGTGCCCCGCTCTTGTACCCCTGCCTCGTTCCTTCTCCAAAGGCAACGCTGTGATCGGTGTCTTGCGAACCTTGGCCATCACGTTTTAGGCGTATGCGTATGTGTTTCTTATTCTTTAAGAAAGTAAATGTTGGCAATCTAACTGACCCTTTTACATCTGATAATATGTAGCATCTTGGAAATTAGTCTATGTCGACTCATACTGAGCTATCTCGCTTGTTAATAGCCTTGTGATACTGAATTATGTCATCTAATTGGTCAAAATAACTCGCCATTTTAATTTTCATTTCTCTTATGAATGAGATCAAGCGTTTTTTCATGTTTAAGACATCTATAATTCATTTTCCTATTTATATTCTTTGTTTTTTTAATGGTTTATTGACCTTTTGTGATCAGCAGGACCTCATTAGGTATTAGTTGGCCTTCTACCTGTCATTTAAACTGAACATTTCTTTCTTAAAATAAAAAGTTTGTCAATGGCCTCTGACTTTTTAAGTGGTATTTTTTTCCCCGAATACTTTAACAAATTTTATGTAGTATTTATCAACCTTTAAAAAAATGTCTTCTGAATTTTATTTTTATTTGGAAGTCTTTTCTACATTTTTCTACCTTTTAAATTTTAGTTTATAAATTGGAATTTAGTTTTATCATTCTTTTGTTTTCCAAATTATGAATTTCTGCTTTTATCCATGATATTTTCTTCCTCATGGTTTTTAGATATTTATTGTTATCTTCTTGAGTGAGATACTGTATTTTTATTTTTTCATATTTATCAATGTTTACTTAAGTGCACTTTCTTTATTATTATTAAGCATATTTTTCCTTCTTTATTAATAGAAGTATATTATTTATGAGCATTACTAGTAGATTCAGACAATGTTTTAATTATTATTTCGTTGATGAAATGCAATTTCACTTTTCCTCCATGAACTAAGCATTGTGTAAAGAAAAGGCTCTTATTTTTTCCAGTTTTGCTGATTGATTTCTAGTTCTGTTGCATTATCATCAAAGAATAATGACTGTACTGTTTCTACATTTTGGAATATATTGAGACTTTCCTTAGGCTTAATAAACGGTCAAGTTTTGTAAGTACTTATTGGAATCCTGAAAAAAATTACAATCTCAGTCTTCATCACAGAGTAGAATCATACATATTTTAGAATTATGTTATTATATATGAACCACAGGACTCTAAAATTTTACACACACACACACACACACACGCCCACACACATCAGGGTTCTCCAGGGACACAGAAAAAGAGATTTATTTAAGGAATTGGCTCATGCCTTGTGGAGCCTTGTCAAAGCCAAAATCTGCAGGGCAGACCAGCAGGCTGGAGACCCAAGAAGGAGCTGCAGTTCAAGTCCAAGGACCACCTTCTCGCAGAATTCATTTTTCTCAGGGGAGGTCAGTCTTTGGTCTGTAAGGCCTTCAACTGATTGGATGAGGCCCACCCACATGATGGAGAACCATCGGCTTCACTCAAAGTTCATCCAAAAACCACCTTCACAGAAACATCCAGAATAATATCTGACCCAATATCTGGCCACTGTGGCCCAGCCAAGCTGACACATAAGATTAACTATCACAACTACATATTAAGTTATGCAGTGTACATGTATGTTAGAGTTTTATATATTTTGTCCTAGAAGTGATTTTTATATTTCTGTCTTCATAAAATGCACCAGTCTTCCATTTCTGCAGATGGTCTCTTGATTGTCCTCAATGAGCAAATAACATCCGTGAACTTCCACTTACGATATAATTTTTTTTTTAGTGTTTGACTTCCTGTTTTTCCCATATACTTATATATCTCTGGTGTGATTTAGAAGCTTTAACGAACACTCTTTTTACCTAACGATAAAAGATAAAGAAACCATAACACAGACGCTACCTGCTGTCATTCGACCTCGCTCACCCTCCTACACTTCGCTGTTCATTTCATGCCATCGCGTTCTATTCTGTGGCTCTGATGTCCACATCTTCTTGAGACTGTGACCTAAAGTCGAGGATTCAGTGCTCATCACTGTCTTTTGCTGTGATTCCTCCATTTATTTCTTAATTGGATGAATTTTGTCCTCACGCTTTCTTCAAGAAGGACTCGTGGTAAGTATTCTCTGAGCCATAGCGTGTTCATAAGAGATTATTCTGCTGTCCCTGTATTTGAAAAAATTCTGTCAGGGGCTAAAATTCCCGGGCGACATCTTCTCTCGAGGGCTTTAGACACATTTTTCACCGAAGTGCTTTGTTTCATTTCATTCTGTTCCCCTGCTTGGCCCGTTCGTCACTTCGTCTGCTTACCAGTTAGCCCGTTTCTCTCGTTACTGACTCGATTTTTTTTTTTTTTTTATCTAGCTCCCAAAGGATTCTTTTTCCTTGAAGTCTTGTCATTTTATCAGATTATCTCTGCTGCTGGTGATGTGACAGTTCATCTTTTCAAGCAGTAGAGCCAAAATTTCTTTAATTATTGCAAGGTGTTTTTTTTTTTAAACTCTATCTTTGAATACTGTTTTTGGCCCTTCGTTTGGATTATCTTCTTTTGGGTTACTAATTATGTGTACCTTTCTTATTTCTTTTTTACTCTCTAATCCTCTTTTTTACTTACT
>NW_006432945.1:17830642-17834374 GCF_000325575.1 Pteropus alecto | reverse complement strand
GGGGGGGTCCTTGCCAGACTCCGCAAGGGTCCCCCATCCTCCCTGCCTCCAGTATTCACACCTGTGTAATCCTCCTTTCGCGTGTGGGCAGGACCTGTGACTTGCTTCTTAACAAAAGAATGTGACAAAGATGATAGGATACTATTTCCAAGTACACATGACGTAGTGTTGTAAACCGTCACTCTAGGAGACCTTGCTGGGTTTGATGGAGCAAGAGACCATATGGTGGAGGCCCATGAGTCAAGGTCAACAGAGGATGGCTTCTGGCCAAAAACCATCTAGGGTCAACAGCTGGCGAGAACCCAAGGCTGTTAGTCCTGTAGTCCAGAAGGACCTGCATCCTGCCGACAAACACATGAACTTGGAAGTGGACCTCTCCCTACACACGCTGTGGTATGAGACCACGGCCCTGGCGGACACCTTAACTGCCACCTTGCAGAGGACCTGGGCAGTCTGTATGCAAATCTCTGGCCACAGAGACTATGAGATAATAAATGTGTGTCATTTTAGTGGCTGAGTTTGTGGTGATACCGTCACCCATCAACAGATAAGGAATAGGGCATGTCAGCGCCGTGTCGAAAACGGACCACGGCCAGCGGTTCCACAGGTTCTGGAAGGATACCGCCACATCTGCCCCGGCGGGCTCGTAGCTGGGCGCTGGAGGGCGCTGGTCTCGCAGTCAGAAGGGCGTGCGTGCCAACGCCCAGCTCGACCGCGGGGGCCTCAGGCCAGTGGGGTCTGTGGAGCCGCGTGTGCGAAGCCTGACGAGCCTCAGCGTCCTCACTCTGAGAACTCGAGCGTCTACCGGACTCACGATGTCAGCTGAGAAGGTGGCTCAAGTGACACTAGGAAAATTAAGTGTGTTTGCCTGGTCCCTGGGAGGAAAGAAGTGCTCCGTGAGCCTTGGTCTCGCTGTCCCGGCTGTGCTGTCAGGGGCTGGTCCCCGGCTGTAGGACTGCCAGCGGGTCTAGTGGGGGCCTTTTTCTCAGGGATGGAGCACTGGACTGGGAGTCACACATCCTGGATCACACGCTCTCCGTGCCACTGGCAAGCTGGCTGGGTGACGCGCAGAGTCATTTCATCCCTCCGAGTCTATTTCTTCATCTAATGTTGACAGTGTTTGCACCTGCTTGTGTCGTAAGGGCCCAGGGAGTGGATGTATGACAAATACGAGCATTATTACTGCTAAGAAAATGCTATATGATAAAGGGGCGATTAAAATCTCGGCAGGGCCCTTTAGAAGGAAGATCGGTGGCACCCGTGGCCGAGCCAGGAGAGGAGCTAGCCTTGAGCCCTCAGCAGGTGGCCCAGGCATGGCACGGTGGTTGAAAGCCTGGGCTCCAGAGCAGGACTGCCTGGGTGACAATGTCCTCAGCTGTAGGACAAGGGTACCAGTTGCCACTCACCTCACAGGCTTGTTCTCCGTGCCAGAGGTGGTGACGCCTTTGAGCGCTGTGCATTCTAAACCCAAGAAGGACTTGCTCCTAGTGAGTGCTCACTCAGGAGACACCAGCTGCCATCGTCACGTCATGTCAGGAAGCAGAAAAATGGTAGCCTCGGTGACAATCAGATTTCCTTCATTCTTACATTTTTGACGCGGAATGTAGTTCAGTTTTTGTTCCAATTCGGCCATCTGGCACTTCCTGTTTGTCTCCTTATGAGGATTTTGCAAAAACTGATTAAGGAGAGAACTGATTTTGACCAAATCCAGTATAATAAAGGACATCAAGAAAGGACTTAAATTCAATTGGTAATGTAGTCTGCCCTCTTAGAGTAAATGATGACTGATAAAGGATTTAAATTGGCATGGAGAAGAAGTTACAAAGATAAATGTTCACTGCGGCTACAAAAAATAAAAGTTCATTGTCTTAGGACAATGGCATAAACGTCTTAGGAAAATGGCATAAATTTCCCCCAAATATTTCTATTATGTGAACACACGCCCTTTGCTGGAAGTGATTGAGTACAGTGATATTTTACTTCATTGAAAACAAATTCCTTTTAGAAGATAATTTCCTCATTATCCTCAGAGACTCTGGAATCTGAGATTAGATTCGGAATTCAATTTTGAGTGACTTTAGGAAATAAAACCCTTCTAACTTTTCTCTCTAAATTACAGAAGAGGAAAGGCTGAGCGCCCCCTTTAAAATAAGTTATTATTATAGCACCTCACACTATAAAACACATTTCGAAACTAATATGTTTTTCGATAAATTTAACTTACAACATTAATTTTTTACAGGTTTTTTTTTCCCTTTGGTGAATGTCCATTTTATCTTTTGGTTTTCATGTGATTACATGGGGTCAGTTTACAGCTAGAATTAAATAACAGAATATTAAAGCTTCTGGGTGCCCACTGGAATATCTCACTGAATTCTGTGAGCTTGTCCTCGCTTACATCTCAGGAAACTGAGGCACGTGTGGGCCATCCAGGGTCCTGCTGCTTAGAGGCATCTAAACTCAGTTCGATTCAAATTCTAAGCCTTTGTTCTTCCTACCATCGATGCCACCCGCCCATGGTAAAGGACATCTAGTGACACGCACCCCCATCGTATGACACAAGTGAGAAAAACCACGGCTGTCAGAAGCCACGGGACCCGGTCGGGGCTCCCCCGTCAGCTGCTGGCGGGACGGAGGCGCGCCGAGCGGCCGGCAGAGCCGGGCTGTCCATCCTCTGCTGGGCCCTGCGATGTGGGCTCAGCTCTTCTATTCGCTCCCTTAGCGCTTTCTCCTATAAAACGAGGATGAACGTAATCGCGAGGACGTTCCGAGGGTTGGAAGAGTGTGTTACATGCAGAATGCTCAGCACCAGCGCCTGGCGTGCAGTAAGCGACAAACTCCAGGTAACTGTTTTCGGTAACGCTGGGGACGATCACAGGAAACGCATCCGAGCCCCCCGAGTTCTGACAAGGGCTCGTTCCAGTCTATTACCAGCCTGGACCCATTATGCAAATGCACCGTCCTGATGACAGGTGCCCCGCATCCCACCCCCACTCATTTCTTTCAGCGTTTGTTTGAGCCGACGTCCGGTAGCTGGTGGACGACACTACACACAGATGCAGCTGGATGCTACGGTTTCCTGGCACTGGCCACCGGCTGCCCAGGCCTCTTGAGAAATTTAGAGCTGTGCTTTTGCTCTATGAAGATCTCTGGGACCCCACCCTGCCGGTCCCTGTGATGAGTCAGCCCTGACAGGTCCAGGCTCATTACCGATTTCCTGGGCTCTGGAATGGGGCTCTGGAGCCGGGCCCCGCTAATTGCCTGCATCCGGGCCGCCCAGGCCCCACCGCCCGCCCCCACGGCTTCCGATCGTATCGCGGTCCCTCCTAATTGCCCGCGGCTCCTCGCCTTTCTTCTTCTCTGTGAGTAAAGCTCAGCGTGTGGATACTTTTGTGCTAATCGTTTATTGAATACGCCTCCCATTTGTCAGCGGACTTACATCTGTGCCGCTCTCTCCTCCGCTGTGAAAAAGCCCTTATTATTCCCCTAATCCCTCCTGTGGATTTTTGCTGTCCTTATCTTCCTCTGCAAGCTTTTACTGACACAGCAGATTCTTACCTTGCTCCCTTTCTCCCTAGGTACCGAATGGTGGTTTAACCCCTTGATATCAGATGCTTTATTTATAAAGCCACGTAGGTCTTTTCTATTCTTTCCATGCGCCTGCGTCCTGCAACTGACATTAATTTTAAAAGTATTCCCTGTTTGTCCCCAGGCGAACGCCTTCAAGGGCAG
>NW_006432945.1:17824446-17830620 GCF_000325575.1 Pteropus alecto | reverse complement strand
GGAGAGTACGGGGAAGCTACTTCTCCTCCAATTCGATGCTTAACGTCCTACGCCGCCTCCGTCCATCTCTATGCATTTATATCGGCATCTATGTCTCTATCTACATCCGTATCTGGATCTGCATGGAATCTACGGCAGCCCGGCAGCCAACGGCAGGAATGGCTCAGAGGCCAGCGTGCGGGGGCCTAAACCCACAGCCCATCGGCGGAACCCTCAGCAACCAGCTGGCGGCAGGCGCTTACGATTGTCGCTCCTTGCTGAGTCCTCGCCAGGTTGCAGTACTGCTCATAAACCCTCTAAAATTTAAAAACACGGTGGAGATAAGGAACTAGTGTCCCGAATTGCCACCTCCGTCCCAGCCCAGCAAGTTCCACCCATGTTCATTTCGAGTCTCTCCTCCACGAAACCCTCCCGAACGGCATCTGAGAACCTCAGGGACGCTTTGTATTAGACACGGATTTTGGTGCGGGATCAGATAGTTTTGTATCTTCCCGTGTACTCTTCTCGATTGTGTTTCTTTTCCTGCCTCATCACCCGATATCTGTAGCTTTTAACTCTTCAAATGGACCCAGGCTTGGGGTCAACTCGTTTGTCCATTTTCGACCTAGTTTTTGGTCCTTTCCTCATTTTTAGTTCCCCACTTGAAAATTACAGTGTCTTTCCCCCCATATAAACACGGTATTTGTTAAAGGCTTTACTCGGGAAGGACAAGGAGAGCAGACGTCAAGAAGCTTCCAGAAGTGGGAAGCGGGTGGAGGAGAGTCACTGAGCACAGGGAGAAGTTACTCTCGGCGCCTGTAGGGAGGGGGTCTGCTGAAAGGCCAAGTCACCTCCAGGTACCCCGGAAGGGCTCCCCACAGTAAAAGGCAAAGCTTCGGGGTGCCAAAGAGAGGGCGATGGTGACAGGTGTTTTGCAGGAAGTTAGACTTCCTCCCAAATCCCCTCACCCGCCCTGTGCAGCTGACTGGCTACCTGTCACCTCCTAGTCTGTCACTTCCCTCTCCCCAGGAAGTGGGCGCTGAGGAGGGGTGGGGCTGGGCGGAACAAGTCTGTGAATTGAACGGCGGGACCCTCGGCACCGCTACCTGTCCCCCCCAGAACACGCTGGCCCCTGCCAGTTATCCCGCTCTGCTCACCGTCCCTGGGCAGGGGGTTGAAAAATTCTTCTCTGGAGAAAAGACCTCCACATACTTGACATTCTGGAGATGGCCAGTGAAACGTCTGCCTCGCCCCTCGGTTGCTCTGTTCAGAAGCTCAGCGGTGGACCATCACCCCTACCCCCAAATTAAACGTAAACATAAAATAAAGGATCGGCGTATATTTGAGAAAGGTTTAAACGTGAGGCAGGAAGCCGGAAAACAACAAAGAAACAAACAGGACAAAAGAACCTTCCTGGAGAAGGCGAACAGTTCTTCAGGGAACAAAAATTTCAACAGACAAAACCACCGAATATCTTCGGAAAGATACTGGGGTCACAACCCGAGTGCAGGACGCTATAGTAAAAGATCAAGAAGCAGCAAGAGCTTCTGGAAATTAAAAACATTATAATAAAAAAAATAAGTCAGGAGCAGGGTCCTCGGAAATATCCCAGAAAGAATTATAAAATATGGAAGAAATGGGCAGTAGCAGAAAATAAATAAATAAACGTAGAGGACTGACCCAAAAGGTCTCCTGTCATCAAACGATTTCCCAAAGTCCCCACGTTTTTGGGAACAGTCCCCCCGCCTCAACTGGGCAACTGCTCTAACCCCACTTCAGCCGTGATTCGGGGCGGGGGTGTGGTGCGCGGCTGCCGATCGCCACGCGCCCTCAGCAAAGCCACCAGGAGGTGGCCCACGCCTGGCCGGGCAGGCCTTTCCTGGGCACCCTCTGACCGGAGCTGGGCCGAAGGGCTCGCTGTGAGGTTGTAAGCCTGGGGCAGTGATCCGAACCCCGACTCCGGGGGAGGCCGGCCGGCAAGCGTAAAGCAGAGGTGGGGCGAGGGGCAGGCGAGGGTGCCCGCAGCTAGGACGAGACGGGGCTGAGGGAGAGAAGAAAGAAATCGGCCTGGCAGCACATGATCTCTGGACCTGGCGGTCCCTGGGGCCAGTCTTACCGCAGCCCTCCCCGTGACCGGTGACATTCGCTGGTAAATCCTTCCTCTGCACGTATCACACTTGAGATGGGTGACTTTGCTTCTAGCACTTTTATGTGAATGGGCCTTCGCCGGTGTGACTTCTGGAATGGAGGCAGTATTCAAGCTGTTCGCGGCGGATATTTAATAAACGCCTAGCAAACGGAATCGCATGAACCCCCCAGAGGCAGCAGGGCACAGCGCGGAGGGCGTGCGCTTCAGAGGCCGGCTGACCTGCGTGTGGATCATGGGTGTGTAAGAACTCTGGCAACGTATTTCGTGTGTCTTCCTCCTCCCGCTTCCTCCCCGTCGGCATTATAATTCCAGCATTTCTTGAGGTCTTTCTACGTGGCACACTCTGTGCCGAGTGCTCTGCATTACCTCGTGGATGAAGCACTCCTAAGGGACAGGTCTTATCATCCTCACACTGCCATGATCTGTGAAATGAGATGACCAGGATAAATCGTCACGCCCCAACTCTGATGAGTGCTTCCTCCCGCTTCTCCCTTTGCGACCTAACCCGCCTCCTACGACTTTGCCAGTATCCAGAGTTACGGCCCCTTACTCCGCTCGTTGCCATCCTGCTGGCCTTTGTCCTCCTGCCTCCTTACTTGTCAGGGACTCAGTGTGAACTGGCTCATTAGCGACGCAAACACCACAAACGACGACAAGGCAGAACCCAGACAGTGGAATGGCACGCCGTGGTCTCGCGTGGGAAGCCTGAACGTCAGAAAGAGGTCAGTTCTCCCTAATTTATAGATCTAATTTACTCCAAATGAGAGCCGTGACAAAGGCCTCCCCCTTCTCCTTCCCCGGGCCGGGGCAGCTTCATTCGAAAGTGCACATGGAAAAGTAAACAAGCCGGAAGAGCCTCGACAGCAGGGAGTGGTGGCGAGCGACCAGTCCCTTAGGATAATAACGCGCTTTACACGCCCTGGATTATGAAAACCGGTCACCGAAAGCACACTCAGTGGCAGTGAAGATGGTGTCAGGACTCCAAGTCTGACAGCACGCTGCGGTGGTGAGGCTGTGGGGACGGAGGCTGACCGAGGCGTCCGACAAGTCAAGCTCCGCTTCGCGGGGGGCCGTCTACTCACGCTAATCAAGATGCCCAATGCGATACCTGCACCTGGGAATTCACGCATCGGCTGAAAGCGCACGCGCACACAAAGGCGGGCATACAAAGTTCATGCATCCGAGCACATTCGTAACGAGAAACCCAAGTGTCCGTCAATAGGAGCTGGATAAAATATGACGCAATCGCACAGCCGAACACTACTTGGCTTTTTCAAATAGAGAAAAGGTTCTCTCATTACATGACAAGAAGGCGGAAACCCGGAGCGCAGAATAGGGCATATCGTGCGTTACATTTGGTGCGAGGAGAAGCAGGAACACGTGTTTGCGTTTGGCTGCATCTGCACAAAGAAACACTGGGAAGATGCATAAGTTGTGGGTCGAATGCGAAGCCGGTTGGCTCTCTCTGGAGAGATCGCGGAGAGCAGACGTGCACACACGTGCACAAAGCGAAGGACGTCTCGGCTCTCCTGCTAGGCTGTCGCCGTGTCTCCAGCGCCGGGGGAGTTGTCCCCTGCTTTGTGTTGACGCTACAGAGGTGGGATGTTCCTGCCCTGCAGTCCCAGCACCCACAACGCTGTCCCCGGGGACTGGGGACTCCTTGGAGTGGGGGAGGAGGTCACCTCTGCCTGATGCCTTACGTCCGCGTTATGGCGTGCCGTTTACTGTCTGTTCCTTCCGTATTCCGGAGGTTACTGCCACGTTAGTCAACTTTACAACTTGTGCACTTTGCTGACAACTTGAAAGCCTCTCTTTATGTGCTTGCTTGTTGGTTTTAATTGACGGCATGGGAGAAAGACATTTCTGATCACCAGGAAGGAATCGCAGTGTGATAATCATTCACCAGCGGGGAGCACTAGGAAAGGCTCTCATTGAACAGAAGGAATACTTTTCTGTATTGTTCTAAAATACTTTTCTGTACTTCTCTAAAAATCTCTTGTGGGTAGTTTTTTAATTTCTAAATTTCTGCATCTTTTCATTTTTAGTTTAAATTTGTGTCATTTTGTCTCGTTATGAAAGAAGGGCATTTTTATTTTGGAAACCTGGAAAATTCAGAGAAATAGGAAGGGAAGTAAACAACAACTCTAAGTCCTAAACTCAACATTTTGTTCTGTTTCTTGCCACCCTTTTTGCTGCAAAAGGATCTTTTCCTGCTTGTTTCTCTCTGCAACGAACAGCGGGAAAGCTTGTTTAAGATCTCTCATCTCATTATGACAAGGACAGTGATTGAGCTCCCTCACAGAGAGCAGCAGGATGAGTCAGCCAACGTGACACGGAAGGGACGCAACAGAGACGGAATCGGACCGTCTCCAGAGCAGCAGGGGCTCGCGCAGCTGCCCGAGCCCCAGCCCCTGTGGCCCCCTCTGCACCGGGGCCCACATGCCCATGTGTCAACCTCCACCGCCGTGAGGGCGAGGCTGGTGGCACCATCAGTGACCACTCTCCTGGCTGGAAAGATATTACTCGCCCGTGGCTGAAGAGCCTGGGTGAGGGCTGTGTTTTGGTCCCAGAGAGACAGGGCACACATCTGTCATCTTTGGATGACAGACGCGTCTGTGGAAAGGGCTGGGAATTTGGAGGCGGCAGCCCTGGGTTTGAATTCTGTCACTTGGGAGTTTCGCAACCATCTGCAGGTGAGGTGCTGAGTCTTAGTCTTCTCGTCTGTGAGATGGGGATACTGAAGCCCCCCTGCCGGTCGCTGTATGGATTAGAGGTGGTGTCTGTGGCTTAACAGGCGCCCAATAAATGGCAGCTCCTGCCATCATCCGTCCCTTCGGTCATTTCTTTCACAGGCTTATGTTAAACCAAGTCATTCGACTTTGGTGTCATGCTCTATTTTTTTCTGTCCATGTCTTTTAAGCAAATTCCTTCTGGAATTGTAGAATCCCAAAATATCTCTGTGTCTGTCTCTCTCCCTCCCTCCCTCCCTCTCTCTCTCTCCATATAGTTTCTGGCTGCTGGTAAAAGACACAAGGAAAGAACTGAGCCCAGTCTCTGTGCTTCGGGAACCCTTAATCTCACTGGTGAGACAAGACTTTGACACGAGATGCAATTAGAGAGTAATAAAAGGGAGCGCGCGTGCGCGGATGTGCTGAGCACCGAGTCCCAGGCCTCCGTCTGCTCCCGAGCCCCGTCCGTGCTTTATTAGGCGGCACTGCCGAGCTGCTGACTCATGCTCAGTCTCTGGACCCCCCGAGGCTGTTGGCTTTCTCTGCTGTATGTGCACAAAACAAGTCAGAACATTCTATGGCGGATAATGTTCCGGCAGCATGTTGCGTCTGGCCAGTTCTCCCCACGGCGCTCGTCCCCATCAAAGTTCGCCGTTTGCGTCTGACACTTTTCGTCCGCGGTCGCCCTCGTGGCCGAGCACACCGGATTCCTGACGGAGGCGCCTCGGCCGCAGCTCTGTCAGCCGCTGTCCTTGGCTCGGTGTCTGTTATTCCCACGTCTGCTCTTTGTCCTTGGAATGCAGACCCCAGAGTCCTCGGAGCGGAAGGACAGGGGGGACGGATCCCAATTACCATGTCCCTCACCTGCTAGATGACCTCAGGCAAATCTCTTCCCGTCTCTTCAGGGGAAGGCGGCCACGCGGGACACGGTCGTGAGTCCCCGAGCGGGCGCGGCGTAGAAGGAGTGCCTCACGGGCAGCACCGTCAGCGAGGGGCGAGCTCCTTTTCCGAGACGCGGCTCGGCCCAGCTCTCCCCACCGTCTTCTGTGCCACCTAAGGACAAGCCTGTCTGTGGGGCTGTAGTTTTTCTCTGGAAATGATGGCGGGGCGGCTCTCGGAGCACGATGGGCCGGGAGAGGAGCCTCTTACCCTCTGACCTCCTTGCCGAGTGGTGGCCGCGTCCGGCAGAAGCCAGAGGGAAGGGAGCCCGGGCGAGGCCCCCGCAGGCCAGAGCAGGCGGAGAGGAGTTGGGGAGGGGTCCGAGGAGGGCGGAGCCCACGGCCCCGCCGGCCCCGCGGGCCCCGGCTCCCGCGAGGC
>NW_006432945.1:17806787-17824420 GCF_000325575.1 Pteropus alecto | reverse complement strand
CTGCCGGGAGCGGGGAGGAAACACGAAGGCGCGTCCCGCTCCTGGCTCGCTGCGCCTCTGAAAGCCGCTTGGTCCCCACTTCTTCCTTCCTTGCTCTTCTCCTCGGCAAGCGAGCCGATCTGCTGACTAATCGTCAGCACAGAGTCCCCGGAGACTCGTGCGTCTGCTCGGTGACAGCCCATCAGCATGCTGCCCTCTCGACTGCATGAACATCCAGGACGGTGAGATGAACGAGCTCATCAAGAAGCGGCTGCTGCATGAAGCGAACACCGGAGACCGACAACGCTTCGCATCCTCCGCGGTGCGCCTGGCGAAGCGGCGGCCTTGGTGGCAGCATGCGTTGAAGACAGGGGCCCGGAAGGCGGCCAGTTTACCCTGTAGAGTGACCCGGGCGGCCCCGTCCGTTCGCGACGTGGTGGGGAGTGCGGGGCCCCCACGCCGAGAGGCGCGATGTTCAGGCGGCGTGGCTTGCGGGCGGAGCGGTCCGCTCATTTGGGGGGACTTTCGCCTTCATTCCAGAAACACTTCCTGGGCACCGGGGGCGTGCCCCGTGCTGGTTACGGGGCGTACGAAGAGGAAGAAGATGCCATCCCACTATGAGGAGGTTCACGTTCCGCTAAGTGACACAGGCTGATGGGGGAAGTGACCCAGGATCTAGGGACATGAGCGAGATATGCCCAGAGCAAGCCTGGGGGACACAGAGAAGGCGTAATTCGCTCATTTGGGGCTGGGGTACAGGGTAGGGACAACTCTTTGGGACCTGTGCCTTTTAAAATTTATTTCAAGGAACAGTTACAATGCCACATGTGAAGTTCTATCTGAGAGCTTGATGACCTAGACTTTCCCTCCGTGTGGAGACTAACTGAACTTGTAGGTGAAATATTTTACTAGAGGCTGTGTGACTGATGCGCTTTGGAAGGTGGTGCCCGCCCCGGGTCTATCCAGGGTGGGGCGGCCAGCCACGAGGCGGGTGGAGAGCCTCAGCATGACATGGCGGCCGTGCTGGCCTGGAGTGTCACGTACCGAATGCCTGGCTGGAGAAGCCAGGAGTCCGGGGCGGGCAGGCCGCTGGGACCAATGTGGATCGAAGACGGAGGTGGGCTGCAGTGGTTAAGCTGAGGGTTCCACCGAAAAGGGTCTGATGGAAGAGAAACTTGAGAGGCGTAAGGTCTGTCTGGGCCCATTGCAGGGGTGGCTGGACCCTCTCTGACCTTGGAGTAGAGTCCCAGGGGAACTCGGCCATATCTGAGAGCAAGGGCATGTGACGGAGAAGCTGAACTTGCAGCAGGCTTGGCAGCTCTGGTTGGTGCTCAGCTCACTTCATTGTCCTATCTCCCTCAAAGGTGTTTTTTTCTCTCTCTCTTTTAAATCTCCATTTTAGAAAAGAACTTGAGGTTCCAGGAGCTTACAGAACTGGACTCAGTCACAGAGGAAATAAACTAAGGGACTCTACACGTCTCGCATCCCGCAGAGCCTGAGCTGGGTCTGGGGAGTGTCTTGGCTCAGAGTTTGCCTCCAAGATGGCCACATTCCTGCAATGTCCTTGGAGGACCAGAGCGAGTCAGCACGTTATTCAGCCGACCTGGTGTGGCATCTTGGGGGACTGTGACACAGAACCATCAGGCCCTGGGACACCGGTGGGAAGCTAGTTAAGGAAGGAAAGCAAATCTGCAGGCTTCAGAGGCAATTAGAAGGAAAAGAGTCATAAAACTGCCACATTCCACGTGTGATATTTTCGCTAAATAGATTAACCTCTGAAGAAAGCTGAGATTGTGGCTAATTTTTCTAGAAAATGCTCTTTTTCACTTGTACTGTACCAAGCTGGGGTTGGCTCTATTGATCTCTGTCGAGGTCATGAGATGAGCGTTTATCCAGGAGGCACTGAATCTTTAAAAAAAATTTTTTCATTGAATCTTTTGTGAGAGGCTTTGTGTCTGCTCTTCCGTATCCACAGTCCCTGGTGGGCGCCCAGGAAGTGTTTGTGGAATTAATGAGCTGCAGTAGCGTGGACTGGAAGAGGCTGTCAGGACCGCTTGCGAGCTCACACATCACTCGGGGTGCAGACAACGAGACCAGTGGAGCCTCATACAAATGGCCGCCAACAGTTATGGCCATGCTGGGAGTCCTCGTCACCTGTAATGCAGCCCCGTGGAGGGATGGAGGCGGACGTGGACAAAGCTCTGACAAAAGGCAGGAGGCGTTAAGGGTGTCCCTCCATCGACTTGGGTCTGCTTTGATCTTTTTCACCAGTACTTTGTAATTTTCTAGCACAGATTCTGTACACATTCTGTTCTATTTACACCTAAGAATTTCTGTTTTTTGTTTTTTGTTTTTGGAACAATTACAAATGGTATTGTGTTTTTTATTTCAGTTTCCACGTTTTTTGTTAGCATGTAGAAATACGATTGATTTTTATGTATTGATCTTGTGTCCTGTGATCTTGCTGAACTCACTTGTTAGTGCCAGGAGTGTTTTTGTATACCCCTTGGGATTTCCTGGGCTTATAATCCTGTGATACGAAAGCGGGGACAGTTTTAATTCTCTTTCAATTAGTAGATTTTTCTTTCTAAGAATGATGGGAACCAGACATATTTTTCCTATCTCTGATCTTAGGGAGAAAGCACTCGGTCTCTCATCATTTTATATACACATATGTGTGTGTGTATGTGAGTGTGTGTGTGTGTATATCTATATCTATATATGTATGTACATATGTATGTTAGTTGTAAGTATTTTTATAGATTTCATTTGTCAAGTCCAGGAAGTTTCTTCCCATGCTAGTTTACTAAGAGTTTTTATTACGAATGGGCAACAAATTTTGTCAAATGTTTTTTTCTGCACCTATCGAGATAATCATGTGATCTTTCTACCTCGGTCTATTCACATTTAAGGTACACGACACCACTTGCTTTCTAAATGTTCGGCCAGTTTTGCATTCCTGGGTCCACTATGCCTGGTCATGATATGGCGTCCCTTCCCTAGATCACTGGAATTAGTTTGCTGATATTTTGTTAAGGATTTGTTTGTGTCTTGTTACGAGGTATATTAACGTGTGTAGTTTCTTTTCTTAAAATGTTTCTGTCCGGCTTTGATGTTCATATAGTATTACGATGGCCTCATAACGTGACTTAGTTGCCCACTTCTCCAAACTTCTGGAAGAGATTACACAGAATAGGCATCTGTCCCCTCCATGTCTGGTAGAACTCACAAAGTAAGCCATCTGAGCCTGGCGTTTCTTCGTTAGAAAGGCTTAAATACGAGCTCAGTTTCTTTAAGGATTATTCAGATTATTTATTTTGAATGTGTTTCGGTAGTTTGCATCTTTCAAATATTTTCGTTCATCTAAGGTTTCAAAATTATAGGCATACGCCGTCACAGTCCTCCCTTATTATCTTCTTAGTGTGTATGGGGTCTGTAGTGGTGCCCCCTTCCACTCCCGATGTTGGTAATTTGTGTGTGTGTGTTGTCAGTGTGGCTAGAAGTTTATCGATTTGATCGACATTTTTAGAGAACTAGTGTTTGGTTTTCTCAATACCTTCTATTGTGTATCTCATTTCAATATCTTTGATTTCTACGTGTATCTCTATTATTTCCTTCTTTTTGCTTGCTTTGGGTTCAATTTGCTTTACTTTATTATTACTATTATTATTATTATTATTATTATTATTTTTTTTTTTTGGTTTCCTTACAGAATTTGAGACTTGTTTATGTGAGTCTTTGACACTTTAAATTTCCCTGGAAGCACGGCTTTTGATGCATCCCATACATTTTGACGTGCTGCGTTACGGTTTTTGCTGTTAGTCCTTGCTGCCCAGTCCTGCATTTGGGGCCACTCTAATCTATTAAATAAACGTGAATAAAGCTGAATTTTGATCCTGTTTTTAAGGTAAAGAGTACGTGTTAATAGAAATTCGAATATTTTCTTCTCGCATGACGTGGGTTGCATCCTCCCCCTCCCCGATTTAACCTACCCACTTGGAACCAAGTGACAACCAGCCTTGTATTGTATGCGGAGAGCCCGCTACGTGCCAGGTGCCTCTGTGTTACAGACAGGGACTAAGATTCAGAAGACGACTCGGCGACATGCTGATGATTGCTGGCACCTCCGTGGTCACACGGGCAGTAAATGGCACAGCCAGGAGCTCAGCCTCCAGTCGTCCAAATTCCCCAGAAACGGCACTTTCCACAGCCAATCGGGGTCCTATTAACAGAGACGCAGGGTGTGTTTGCTGGGCGGGAGGTGGCAGGAAGCCAGGGGACAAGGCACCGCGGTACGTGGGGCAGTCGCCCTGACAGGAGGCAGAAGCCCCAGACCCCCCAGGGGTCATGAATCTCAGCTCAGAAGAGAGAGTTGTCTTCTCCCTGCCTCTCCTGAGTCGAAATCCTCGTCTTTCGTCCCAGCCTGGACCAGAGGGACAGGTGCCTCCTCTTCCCACCCCGCCTCTTCCGCCCCCTTCGCTCCCTGCCGGCACCTATCAGCTCTCGCCAGTCTCCCCAGTTCCAAGCTGTTCCTTGCAATTCGCTAATGAAATTCCTGTTTCCTTTGTAATTGTGTTTTAACACAATCGGTTCATGCTCTGATACCGACCTTAAATCAAACTCTTTGCAGAAAGACTATGACAGGGCGACAAGCTCCTCTCCGCGTGTCTCATTACCGAAACATTTATTCAGAGCTTTCTGGAAGACAGGAACGGCTCCTCTGAGTATTCCAATGACTTAATACACTACGACGCAAGATTTTAGTGTCTCCCCGGGAACAGGCCCTTGCCCGAGCTTCTAAGAGACTGAAGGGGGTGGAAGGTGCTAGACTGTGCCCATCTGCAGAACAGGGGACTGCTGACCAACAGTCAGACCACGCAGGACTAGGGGGGTCCCCGTTGGGCAACCCCGGGGGTGGACGCTGGGAGGAGACCCAGCTCCCAGAGCACACTCAGGTGCGACCAGCAGGACCTCTCCAGGCATTCCCGGGACTGCCCTGGGCTCAGAAGCCGCCGTGAGACCGGCCACTGTTCCTGGACCACCTCCTCTTGCCTCGCTGTCCCAGGCCTCACCTGAGTTCACGGCCGCAGCCGGCCACCTGGCGTGCTGGCGCCATGCAGAGGGACCTGGGCAGCCTACCTTCCTTTTGTTCCGGGCTCCGTTTGTATGTTGTAAGGGCGACGACGTTAGTACAGCAGCCCCCACACCGCCGCCGCCACCCGCCCAGGACAGTCAGGCACCCCGCGCGTCACGGTGCCTGTATTCTAAGTGTCGCTATGAACGTGAGCCGGCTGATAGCACGTGTATGTGCTGAGCGCGCATATCCAGTGCCAGCGTTGTCATAAGCGCCTTACACACGTTAACTCATCCTGTTCTTACGACCAGTCCGTCATCACGGGGCACGTACCGCTACCACTCCATGTTGTAGATGAGGAAACCGAGGCACAGAATGGCTAAGCAACTTGCCCAAGCTCTCACGGCGTGGCCAGGACTGGAGTCAGGACTGAAGTCCAAGCGTTCTGTCGCTACCGCGTGACCGAGACCGGACATACCGCTGGTCTCGGAAATGACGGGGTTCGCTCCGGAGCCGCGGCGTTTACAGAGCACCTGCTCGGCCCAGACATCTTCAGGACATCCCGTACGTGTGAACTGGAACCAATCGATAAGGCTCAAACCGGTCTGACTATTTTATAACCATGACGCTCTTTATAATGGAAGGATTCCCTCCAGATACACTGAAAGCGTAATTTAATTCACCAAAAGCGAATCTGCCCACAACTTCTCCAGAAAAGAGATCTCAGGTGAAAGAAGCTCTCTCTCTCTCGCTCGCTCCCCAGAAAGAGGAAACTGGGGTGGAGGGTCCCACGGGCAGTTGCTGGTAGAGCCAGAAGGAGAATCAAATTTAGATTCACCCCAAGTTCAATCAATTGTTGATACAGTTAATAAATTTCAACCAACAGCTAAGACAGGAGGGAGGACATTTAAATAGGCTACCTTTGGTAAAGAAAAAAATGCCAGGATATTATGATGTTAGTCCACTGAAAACCTAATTCTTTCTTCAATGTTTCATGCAGGTGAGGCAAAAATTTTGTGACGTTAATTAGTTCCAGTGCAACACCTGGTCATTGAACCTAATTTGTCACTTTCACACAGGTCCTTTCACCACTGTTTTGGAGCAGGAGTTAAAGAAATGTGAGCCAATCGCCCGCTGAAACCGAGCGTGACACTGTCCATTGTGTTTAGACTCCTGGCGGTCGGGAGCCGTTGCTGAGGCTTGCGCTCAGGAAGCCTCCATGAGACGGTCAGAACGCCCAGGGCGGAGGTGGCGGACGGGGCTGGGCTCACGGACGCTGAGAAAGGACGTTGCAGTCATGCGGGGTGTGGAACAGGGGGTTAATTAACCAGGGAGCTGAAAGAGACTGATTTTAACTTCTGACAAGAAATGTGGCAATGAGTGCACGATGCTTATGCGGACATGGAGTGAGGTAGAATAGTGCAGACATCGCTTTTCTTTTTCTTCTTTCAAAATCGAGATATAATTGACACTGTATAAGTTTAAGGTGTCCGTGTTGATTCGATACATTTATACGTTACAATATAATTACTGCTGTAGGATTGGCTAACACCTGTATCACTTCACATAATTATCATTTCTTTTTTGGGGGGTGGGAACAATTTAGCTTTAGGCTCTCAGCAACTCTGAAGTTTGTAATTGTATGATCGTTATATATTAATATTAATTATAATATTGTACTGTATAAAATCGGTATTAATTACGATTGTGAATTATGTATTAATTCTAATAACTGTATTACTGTTATTGTAGTCGGCATTGTTGACTATCATCACTGCTGTGAGCTGGGTCTCTAGGATGGATCCCACGTCCGAAGCCTGGCCCTTCTACTTGCCAGCTTTGATTTGGGGCAAATCTCTTAACTTTTCTGCCTCTGGCTCCTTACTTGTAAATCACAGATGAGGTCTCAGGGCTGTTGGGAGAGTGATATGTGCTAACGCATATAAAGTACTTGCAATAGTGCCCGGTACGCAGTAAACAGTGTGCAAACAGGTAGTAACTATTATTGTTCAAAATCCGTAGTACGGCCTTTGAAAATCTCTGGACGTGGGACCAATCCCGACATACTGCACGTTCTGGAACACTCCATG
This sequence comes from Pteropus alecto, assembly GCF_000325575.1. Lineage (NCBI taxonomy): Eukaryota > Metazoa > Chordata > Mammalia > Chiroptera > Pteropodidae > Pteropus > Pteropus alecto. Next base: position 17,817,277 of record NW_006432945.1, on the reverse strand, counting down.
TGACTGACAGTGCAGGCGTGCTCTACAGTTGGTGCCCGAACGCCCAGTCCAGCTCTGGGGCGTTAGACTTCGGGGCTCCCCTTCCCTGGGGCTTCAAGGCCAGGCCTGGGGACATGCCCTCCCTGGGTGGACGCCATTACTCAAGGCTATGGCGCCCTCTAGTGCAAGATGGCTGTCGAGGCCTTGGGGTTCGGCCCGGCGTCTCTGAAGGTCCGGGCGATGCCCAGCAGAACAGCACCCCGCCGTGCAGGGCGCGCATCTAACCCTGGGCCCCGCACCGGCCCCTGTCTGTGACAGGCTCTGTACCACCACGTCCTTTCTCCGTGTTGGCCACGTGGGAGAGGGATGCTGTGGTCCCGTGTCCCCCTGTGAAGGGTATGCGACAGCCAGACCCCAGAAAAATGCTGCAGTGAAACCAAGTCTGTCCGCTGTGCTCTGAAGAAGTCCCAGGCGTGGAGACGACGCTGGCGGCTCAGGAAGGAGTTGGCCGAGGAGACGGCTCTCCCTTCCAGGTGTCAGAGCTGGCTACAGGCCAGAGGGGACATTTCGAGAGCAGTCTGGAGGCCCGAAGAGGAGCCGCTGGCCGAGTGGCTGGGTGGGGGGCAGAGCCTGAGCTGGGGCGGCCGAGGGAGCCCCCTCCGTGTGCACCTCTCCACCTTCTTCCCCGTGCTGGTCCTCGGGCATCGGCGACAGGAGAAGCTGGGGCGGGGCAGGGGGAGGGCGAAGGCCCCGTCCCCTCACTGCCGTTCGGGATGAAAGGGCAGGAGGACAGAATGGCCAAGCATAGGCAAAGCTGCCCTCGAGGGTCCGAGCAGGCAGTCCCTCTGGTCCGGACATTGTCCCCGAACGCTTTTCCTTCCTGTGAATGGCACCCGCGGTCACCCAATGGGGCACGCCGCCTGCCCCACGGCCACCTGGATACAGGTGCAATGTAGGGGCGTAGAAACAGAGAGTGACCCCACTCTGCCTGGACGCCCTGACTTGGGCGGTGTCGCCAACGAGCCTACCTTCCTTCACCGCCAGTCACCAACACCAGGGGAAACACGGCAGTTTCCTGTGTGTGTGTGTGCGTGCGAGTGTGTGCACGTGTGTGCGCTGCATGTGTGTGCATGTGTGCATGTTGTGTGTTTGCATGTGTATGTGTATGCACGTGTGTGCGTGCAGGTGTGTGTGTGCAGGTGTGTGTGCATGCCTGTGCATGTGTGTGCGTCTGTGCAGGTGTGTGCATTATGCGTGTGCACGCGTGCGTGTGCGTGTGTGTACGTGTCGACCTTCCTACTGTCTTCATCCTCCTGTCGGAGATCCCTTAGCTGCGGTCCCATCAAGGACCGATCACTGTCCTCCCTCCTCGTCTCCAAGGTTTCTCCTTCCCCCAACTCCTCCTCCTACATTAAACAATGACATCTGTGTGGCAGCAGTTATCAGTGGCCAAAAGCTGAGGTGTCGGCCTTTTGGAACGAGACTTCCAGTGTCTTCTGCGGGCCTCGCATCAACCCGCGGGTCTGCCACGGTCATCCTGCGGCCACGGCTGACGTGGGCATCACGGCGCTCTTATTTATATTAACCCATGGATGTGACCAATGACACGGACCATCTCAAAAATATATTTCCAAGCCGTGTATCTCTAAAAGAAAGTTTCTTTCAACATATTTTTTAGGGTCCAAGTGTTAAGCCAGGAAAAGATAGGCGCTCATCATTATATTTTTTTAGGAAAGCAGAAAATGATGAGGAAGTTTCTTTCCTAGGTGAAGTCATGGTCTCGAGTGCATCTGATCTTGGAGGATACCCCACGGAGGCCATTGTCCCTCCTTCCAAAGCACGGCTGTGGCTCGTCATCAGCCCGCCCCCGGCCCCCCGCCCCCCGCTGCACCCTACAAAAGCCACCGTGTCTTGCTCTCCTTCACGCACGGCCAGGAGAGCCACAATCTTCAAGAAACGGACTCAGTCTCCTGAATTTAATTCCGTGAGTGGGAATTTTCTGTCTCTCACTCAGATATTTTGAAACCGCTGCTGGAAAGCAGAGTTCTCTCCTAGCACCTGGACGAGACGTGACTGGGGTGGCACCGCAGCCAGAGCGGGGCTTAGGCACCGGGGGGCCCGCGTCCGGTCCCAGCGTCTCTCTCCTCTAGAGTGGCACGACCTTGGGTCGGTCGCTTGACTCAGCTGGACACTAGTTTTTTCCCCCTTTGAAAACCGAAAAACTCTGTCTACCTTACTTCACGTTTTTTGAGAAGCTCACGGGGCATGTGAATTTATAAACTGGAAGGTGCTAACCAGGTAAAGACGGACCGCTAACATGCGGGCGCTTCCCACCATGACTTAGCTCCTTTGCTGTCACTTCCGTCCCCATCACGTCCCAGGGACGAAAATTGATGACAGCTCAGAGGGAAAGCGAGCACCGGGAAGCTAATCTTAATCCTTCTGCTGTATTTCCACGGAGGCTCATCCATCAACATTAAAGTTTGAATTTTGATTCTAAACAGCATAGTCCCAGGGAAAGAAAAGGTCTCTTTTGTCTTTAATTCTGCTTGGCGGAGAAGAGAGACCTGGCCACCCACCCAGAGCAGTGGGAGTTTAGAAACCATTTCTCGAGAGGCACGTCCCTCCCTCCACGGCCCCAGCGTCGGTTTAGACAGCCCCCGCCCCCCCCGGTCTCCGTGCCTGGGCGGACTGGGAATGGGGCCGACGTGATGTGATGTGACCGTGAGTGACATTCTCCGAAACCGTCAGGGCCACGAATTCTGCTTTCAGGATGCCGTGTGCCGTGGCGATGTCACATTTGTTTTAATGGCCCCAGAGACGCACAGAGCGACAGCACAGCAAAATCACACCATCCTCCTGCTTGCCTGAAACCGAAGGAAGCATGTGAACCACGTTTGGTGTGTGTAGTTATCTTGTAATCTGATTCAAAGAACGGCAACAATTACTGGGCACGTGGATAACATGCAAACCTTGATACGAGCTTTCGATTCTTTTTAGTAGAAGACCTACACATCCACCTGGTCACTAGGAGAAGGAAGGAGGAATGTCTATCTGAGAGTCTCTGATCCGATCCTCTGTGGAGTTCGGGAGAGTGAGGAAGAACTAAGGGAGACGCCCCCACCCCCCGGCCCCCGCACGGCTCTCAGAATCGAAGGCTCGCTGTGGGGACAGAGGCTCGCTTTCCCACTGGGACCCGTAAGCAGCCCAAACGCAGTGCAGACCACGCCGCCTTCCCAAACCTCGGAGCACAGCCTGCCAGGGCGAGCTGCCTCCTGAGATGACCAAACCCTTCAGGGCAAGGGAGCCGAGGACTGAAAACAGCAGAGGTCCCGCATGAGACTGGTCACTCGGGTTATTCCAGTTGCGGTGACACTCGCCCCAGTTACAGTTCTGGAAGCCGCAGACTCAACTTACGCCTTTTGTGCAGAAACCCCAGCTCTCCCATGAAGAGTTTATCCGGCACGTGCTACTCGAATCCCTCCCAGATCCCCTTGTGAGAAACAGAGCGGCTACTATTCGTCGGGCGCGTACTCATCTGCGTCAGGTGTCTTGCTAAGCACGCTACGTGACTGTCGATCCGGCCCTCACGATGAGCCTACGGGTAGGTACTGCTACTATCTCCGTTTTACAGGCAGTATGACTGAGGCTCAGAAACGTTAAGTCACTCACTCAAGGTCACACGGCAAGGGAGTCAGAGAGCCAGGACGCGAACCCAGTTCTGTCCTCAAAGCCGCTGTGTTAAAAAAAAACAAACAACTAGCACACAAAGGTTGTTACCTATGAAGCTATTCATTGCTGCATGGTTGACAATAATGAGGAATGACAAGGAAACATCTGATAATCTGGGAAGAGTCCAGGTAAAGAACGCGAAACTTATGCAGCAGAGTGGTGTCGGCCACTGAAGTCATGAGTTCGAAGTGGACTAGTATTGTGGGGAAATCTTCATTACATAATACATGAAAACAAGATTAATTACTATATTTAGGGCTGGGCAGAACTTCTGAGACGTCTGCACCCACACGCACGCTTCGGTAAAGAAAGCGCATATGCCAAAACCTAACGATGCTTTATCCCCTAGGTGGTAGGACTGTAGAGGGTTTTATTTTATCTTTTCTTTATTTTCACAATTTATACAGTGACCATCCACAGAACGAATGCCTACCAAGTGCCAAGTGCAATGAATGCGTTATCTCATTTCATTGTCGTAGCAACATTATAATCCCCAGTTCACAGGTAACTGGACACACTACACAGACAGGAAGTGACAGAGTCTTAAATTAGATGGACCCCAAAGCAGAAAATGAACTGTCCTTACGTGCTGTCTCTAAATTACTTTTATAGTCAGAAAAATAAAACCACAAATGAGAAACGACACTGAAAAGCATTCCCCACCCGAAATGAATGCTTGGGACAATGCATGGCCCCGCCGGGACTCACGACGAGAACGGAAAGTAGACGAGCCCGCCTTGAAAAATGAAGGATGCTTCGTCCATATCCCTTACAGAATTTAGTGCATGGTAAATACTTCTTCCATGGAATTTTACGCAAGCTTTTGGCTACGAGAGTGTAGCGAGGTGCTCCGCGGAAACCTGGGGGCCTTTCCCGGAGGAGGCGCAGGGCCTGGCTTTGCTGGAGCCTTTGACCAAAATGCACTACAGCTGTTTGCTGGTGGCGGGTTAGACCCGGACCAAGTCACGCTCCACGACGTCACTGACAGGTGTGCGGGCTCCTGCAGGCACTAAGCACTCTTGAGAGAGATTTGGTTTAAATTAAATAACACATGTGAACGTGGCTTCAGAATGAGGCTGAAAGGCCTCACCGGTGTGACTTTGGTGGATAAATGTGTCTTAGATGTACCTGGAAAACTGTTGCCACACACAGCGTCTTTGGGAACGTTATACAGGACCTTTATCTGTGAGTGAGAATCTCAGGAGTGATAAATTTTTTCCCCACGATGACGGGAATGATTCTTCCTGCCAGCCCGGGGAGAATGGATAACTGTCACTGTCTTTCCTCACTTTATAGACATACAGGTCTCCTCCGGTCATTTCTCTAGAATCCCAGAAGTGGAAGCAGAAGAGTCGCTAGCTCCGGTGACACCTGCAGGTCTCCCGCAGAAGGCAGCGTGCCGCTCTGCCTGGCACGGCCCCGAGCTGTGACCCTCCTCAGCCAGGAGCCTCGAGCACGAGCGCCTGACACATGCGGGGCAGAAAGCTTCCCGCGTCCCTCGCGAGGCCGGGCCAGGGCTGCAGCAGCTCAGGACAGCGTCTCTGCGTCTCGTGGTGCACAGTCTGCTCCCGCCTCTGGTCGCCTTTTATTATTTATCATCCACCCAGGTTACGACGAAGCCCAGGCCGAAGCAGGCGGCGAGAAGACGCCGTTTGGCTTCCGGGGCCGGCGCCCTCGGACGCCGAGCGAGCCCAGACCGGGGCTGCCTCCTCGGGTGCTCTCCGCCACGCGTCCACCGATGCCGCGGTGCGGCCCCCGCAGAAGGTGGGGCACGGGGCCTGGGGCCTCGTCTGTAACCGTGCTCTTGGCTTCTCGTCGCATGTGACGTTAGGGATCACCCACGGAACTCCAGGTAGGTGACAAGGCCACCGGGGACTTTCTAGAGGTCGCGCGTTCAGGCTCCTGTTTTGTCTCCTCTCTCCGAGTCCCGCTTCTCCCTTCTTTTGCTCACAGCCACTCTCCAGAGGCAGAGGAGTCGGCCACTTTCTGACGCTCTAGTTATGACTTTGTGTAGTAAGAATGGATCGTGCTAAAATAAGGGCCCCCAGGAACCAATTTAATGACACGAATTGTGTCTGATCGACAGTTTGGGGAACCCTCTCACACAGCTCGCAATTTCCACAAGCCGAGATCGTAACAAAGCTGGAGAACGGGCTTCCCTCAGGTTAGTTGGTACAGGTGCCTCACCTTTATCCAAAGGCCACTGAAATAGCCAGGTAAACGGGCAAAGTGTGACATCTAGAATAAGGGGACCACGGCGAGCTCCTTTGCGTGAAGATATCTGGTGTTTCGGAAGGCCTCACGTGAAAGGAAGCGTTGGCTCAAATAGTTCTGTCAGTGCAACGTCAGAATCTAGAAATAATTTCAGCTCTTCTTAAACATCCCGTTTTAATGATTTTATAACCAGTGTCACACACTCAGGTTATAAACTAACTTTATTAGACTATATCTAAGTCATCAAGCATTTACTGAATGCTTATTAATAACAGAAAGATGATGTGCTAAACCATGCACAGGATACCACTTGGAATGAGAAACGGTCCCGCCCTTAGGGAAGTTACAGAATGGGGAGACAGACTCGTGTATTTATACGCAGCCATTAAGTCAAGGCTGACACTATTAAATGCTGCAATAGTAAAACATTCAGAACGCAGGGGAAGCAGAAGTGGAGAGAGTACGCGGACTCGCCAAGCCTGGAAATGGTCTGGGGAAGGGGGCAGAACTGGGCCCGGAAGCTGTGGGATGCCACCAAGCAAACAGCGGGGACAGGGTCTTTACAGGCCCAGCGTATGGTGAGGGGCAGAGAGAAGAGAATGATGAAACATGTCCCAGGAACAGCAGGAAGCCCGTTTGGTCAAGGCAAGTGTCCAGAGCGGGAGCGAAGGCGATGCTTCTAGAAACTTCGGTGAAAGCAAGGATTTTGAGTGTTTTAAATACATCGTAAGGAATTTAAACGTTCCCACAGACATAGCCCGTGTTGTGGGTTGGAGGGGGAGTTTTTAAACAAAAGTAATAGCACGAAAGGAGAGACACTGGAGGCAGAGAGACCCCTCAGGGGTTATCACAGTAGCCCAGGCAAGCGGGAATCAGGTCGCTAGACAAGGAGAGGCACGCGACTGAGCCAGGATGACTAACTATGAGGGTAGGTAACACTGGCAAGGTCACAGTCTCCACACAGAGCCAGCTAGAATGATTACCCTCAAAGACCTTCTGGAATGCATCCCGAAATACAGAGTAGGCAAAAACAAAGACGGAAACAAACAAACAAAAAAAACTGTCCGGGTGGCCCTCCAGATCAGAGGTGTCAAAAACACGGACTCTGAACCGGATTCCCTGGGTGAGACACGTTTCTGAGCAAACTCTTTCCAAGGCAGAAATAAAGGATCACTCTCTTTTTTCAAAAAATGAGGCCCGAAATGATATCAACAGAGACAAAGAGAAAATAGTCTTTATTGGTTTCATCGAATAAGCAGATTAACCCAGAAGCAACCCCCCGACCCATACAAAAATTCTGTCCCAGGCTGCTCTAAAAGAAGTTAGAAACGGGGAAGAAATGGGGGGTCCCACTTTCACTGGGGCTTCAGAAAATGTCTCTTTTACCACAGCTGCTTTCTTTTTTAACAAATTAATTTTTTTAACCGGAATTATTAGGTTATTTGCTCATCAATGTTTTGTGAGCATCTTCAACAATAACTCCCAGGAAAATTGCTTGAGCAAAAATCGAGCAAATTGATTCAAGAAAACAAGACTTGCTATCTGTAAAGAAACCCATAAACTCTTTTGCCTTTTTTTGAGCATCGTAGATTGGGAGCGAGCGTTCTGAGCTCCAGAATCCCTAGAACCAGCACAGCTGAGAGAGCTGTGGACAGAGAATCACCTGTCAGGATGCAGAGCGCTCGGACCTGCCGGCCAGGATCAGACAATGTAGTGCCTTAGCGAGCGAGCGAGTGTTTTCATTATTGTAATTATTGTTTCACTTTTTTTTTTAAGCAAGCATCTACCGTCTTCTTTTAATATACATCTTCACAATGAAGTCTTCTAGACAGGAAAAAAAATCTGCGGTTTGATAACGTTGGACTATGACGTAATTTGGGATGAAAAATGAATCTTACTACCTTGTAAATTTCTAGCAATGATTTCTTGGCTTAATTTGAATTTAAAACCTGCAAAGTGCTCCGACAGGACTGGGTTTTCGCAGTCGTATTGGGGTGTGAGGTGTCTGATTCGTGAGGCTGCACCTTTGGCAGAAATCACTGACTCTTTTATCGCTTCGATGAACATAAAACGTGGTGACTTCTTTGCAATCTGCTTACTTAAGCGCATACCCGCACTTTTTCTCTTTTACGTTTTTCTCTTTATTTGTCCCGCTGTTTTCACAGTCAGTTAACAGCCTCTGCTTCACCACTCGTCTGTGTCTGCCATCAGAAAAGCCTGATGGATCGATACGAGGCTTTTAATGTACTTTTCCTGCCTTTTTCATTAAAGGTTTGCAGCCCAAGCATTAAAATGCAGTTGGGATATAACCTCTTTCTGGTGTTAATTGCTTCCCAGGGACAGCGAGGGTCTGTGGGGCTCTGTCTCAGCGTTCTATGGGACCTCTTCTTTCTCAGGGATTAGAGATTGGGGTGCAGATGCTGCCGGCATCCCATAAAGCACTGTCCTCGTTTTAATGTTCGCGTCTCATTGTGAGGCGAGGCGCAAGTCGGTAAGCGTGTGTTCCAGCGCTCATAGGAGGCGTGCTGGCAAATGCTTGACGGCGGGCTCTGGGGAGCAGGAGGGAGCCCCGCTTCGTAGCACCTGCTGATCCCGAAGGTGTAAATACACCCGCCAAGGCCAGTTTCAAGCCACCAGATGACCTCGCTGAATGTGTTGCTGGGAGAGCAGCAGAACAGCCCATCGTGTGCACAGAAAGTACCGCCCCACAAATTAACATGTGTAAGCGCCAAAGCAAGCTTTGAGTTTCCTGACTCCAAACTGCTATTTTCCATTTTTTCTTCACGTAGGGAGTGAGAAGTTCGAACTGCAGTATTTCCACAGCAAGGCGTGTAAGAGTCTAGAGGGATTTATGGGGGAGAATCCCCGTGATTGGCGCTGGGAATTCTGGTGCGGACGGAGCTGTGCACTGGCCACTGCAAAGCAGGTCTGTTTCCTTATGGCTGTGTCACGGTGATGTGAGGATGCTCCACCCACCTGCGCAGGTGCGCGCGCCTCGGATTACTAAGATTCAAGGCTTCCTTTCATGGCTTTCTACACTCAGGAGGCTGGGCCGAGTGGACACTTGGGAGTCGTGACCAGAGGCAGTCAGGCCTTCTGCCCTTTGTCATGATGTCCGTTAGCCAACACATCTACGTACCCAGCCATTAGGGAGAAGGAGGCACAATTATGTGTGCAGATATCAGAAGATACTTGTTGGGAAAAAAATCGAATATAGGATCATATATATATTCGGGATCCCATTTATTAAAAAAAACAAACAAACCTACATTCCTATGGTTGTGCCTGTATGTACAGTTTGAGAGAGATGTGAAAAGCATCAACAGCGGCTTCCTCTGGGGATGAGGAATGTGCGTGGGCGTGAAACACTAGTGCGACGAAACGCAGTGACTTGCACAGTTAATTCAGACCACACTCCACCGGCCTGACGGACGCGGTTCAGAACCATATGTATGACCTGCAAAGAATGGTTAGGGGGATTCAGCATGATCTAGACGGGCACCTTACATAGTGCAGACTTGCCAGTTATTTACCATGCCGCTCACTCTGGGTTCCGAGTAATATGCACACACGTGCGGTTGTGCTCATTTAGTATGTTTCACAAGCTGTAAACAGACCAGTTTGTTGGAAATGTGCTAAGCAATGGCATAATAATGGAGTCATACACAGACGGGCGGGGAGCCGGGGGGCGGGTGACAAGCTAACTCTCTGGGAACCCTGTAATCCCAGGGTCGGTTTTGTCCATGTCCAAGCTCGCCCTCTGCTGGCCATTCTGGGAAAATCACAGCTATTTTAAACTGTCCAGATCATTCCGAGTATTTGTTGATCACCTACTATGTGACAGATGAATAGATGTATCATCATATATGATACTTTATTAACTGTTATATGATTTTATTCACTTTTTAGTATGTTTAAAATATTTTCTCATTAAAAAACATCCAATGTAGAGAGGAAAGTCAGAAAAATGATATGATAAACAAATTTTATATTTTAAAGAGATTCTGATAGTAGTCCTTGGGCCAAGTAAATGAGGTAAAGTCATGTAACAGATAAACTGTCATAGTGTTTTAGAACTGGGGATGGCTTTAATTCAACCCCCTTGATTTTAGAACCAGGAAAATTTAGGTTTGGAGAGAGTAACTGCTACTTAAAGACAGGCAGGAAATTGGGGGGAAGGCAGTATTAGAACGTAGATCACTCTCCTAGTGGATCTGCCACATTTTCAACCTAAGAATAAAAGAAATAGAGTTGGTACGTGTGTCTGTGTACGTGCGTGTGTGTGTGTGCACATGCGTGTTTAAGCAATCATCGCTGATTTGACAAAAGCAGCACATGAGAACTAACAAACTACTCGGGTAGAGATGTATATTTAGGATTCATCCGCACAAAAGTAAATAGCAACCGTCAGAGAATGGATGAGAAGCCCGGGGAGTGAACCAAGAAGTAGAAACGAGAGATGCTGTGATCCCAGCCTTTTGTAAGATGTAAGATGCTGGAGCTCCCGCTAAGAAGATGCACACAGCAACCCAGAGCTGTTGAGAACCCAGGCTGTGCTGAGTAAT
>NW_006432945.1:17801662-17806745 GCF_000325575.1 Pteropus alecto | reverse complement strand
ACACACGGTCACACACCCAAACATCGCAAAGGCTTGGCTTACCAAGTCTTTTTCTAAAAAGAGGAACGCACCGACGTTTGGGGGAGAGTCGAAGGCATTCATGTGCTTCAGCCCCTCTGTGGGTTCAAGGCCACCGTCCTTGGCGGATTCCCAAAGCAGCGACGAGCCCAGCGAACGTTCCAAGGAGCAGCAGAGGAGGAGGAGCTGCGTGGCAGGGAGGGAGGCACGCGGGCTGACACGCGGGCCCGGTCCCGGACGGTCTTCGCTGGTGGTGGAGACTCGGGTTGTTTTCACCTGGGAGGCCAGGGAACTCCGTGCTGTGCCCCCGCCCCCCCCGCCCCACAACTGCCCAGCTGCCCCCTTGGCCACACTCTCACTTTCCTCCAGACGTCTGTCGGGGCCAGCGAGGGGCCTGGATGTGGACGCGTGTGGGACCAAGGCTGAGCCATGGACAGTGTCCTTGACTCTCACTTCAATGACGTGTCAAGAAGACCATGGTGGCACCTGTGAGGAATAACTGGGCGGCGAGTCAATCCATCTGAGATTCTGTCCTGCACAGTCCAGTCGGACGCCTCAGGAAGTGCATGTGTCACCCTGTGGGGCGCGTGTATTTTGTCGCTGCTGATGCGATTATAAGGACGAGGAAGGACAAAAACGGGCTTCTCTATATTACGACCCATACACGTCGCTGCTGAGACAGGACGAGGATAGTTACTCAGAACTTAGTGACCATTGTTTTACGGAGAATTCTAACCATGAGTGTCTGGTTTTGTTCCGGCCAGAGCAGCAAATGAGAAGGGAAATCCTGCTGGAGAGAGACTCGGCGACAAGAGCCAGAGTGATGGGCAGCACAGGGGAGAGACACTGAGATCACACTATAGTGCTCGAGCAGTTAATCAAGGTGCTTGATGATGAGAATGAGCAATGAAGGTTAAGTTATGTTCACTACGCACTACTTAAGAAACGAGACCCGAGCATAATACACTGAAAAATACTTTCAGCGAAACGCAAGGTAAAAGGTAAAAGAGTAAAAGAGTAATGAATAAAAAGATTTCTTTCCCTGTGTAAATTTTCAAAGTTCCGACCACATGACCGCGCCCGATAAATGAGGTTTTGCTATAGAACACACGCAATCGCCACCACGTGAAGCTCGGCTGACGATCTCGGCACAGAGAGAAGAGGGAGGGGTTGGTCACTGTGATAAATGCTTGATCGGGGTTGAGAACCAGGGTCAAAGCTGAGAACAGGCCCCTCGCGTCCCAGCATCTACCAAGGCCGCGGGCTGACACCAGTGTAGGGAGCCATGTCCGAGGCTGGGACGCCAGACGAAGCCTCTCGCTCTGGAGGACCGGACTTTGTTTTCCTGGCTTTTTACTCGCTTCTCAGTAGGAGAATGGCCTTCGAGAGGGAGGGAAAAGGAGCCCTGGAGTTTTAACTTTTCTTAAAGAGCATTTTCACCTCATTGACAGACCCAGAAGGGATAAACGGATGACCCCACGAAGTTTTCTGGAATGAATTAGTGGATGAGTGAATGAATGAATGAAGTGACACAAAGACCGATGCGAGTCGTCGTTCCTGCTTCTGCAGATTCTAAACTCTCAAATAAGCATCGATGACACCTTCCCAACCACACCATTTCCGGCAGAATAACGGTCAGGTTCGCTGTGAAAGGACGCATGGAAACAGTCGGCATTTTTTGTAGCACTGTGGAGACTGTTGATTGATGTGCCATCTTTGCCATAGGCGACACCTTCTCATTTCCTTTCTTTGAAGATTCTGTGACTCTCATTGACGGCCAAATATCTCTAGAGCATCGTATGTTCCCACTTCATTTGGAAAATTCAGCTTTGGCTTTCACTGGTTTAATCCAGCCAGTAGGAACGGTGACACCGGCTACGGACCGGCAGAGCCACCAGGCCACCCGCGTGTTTAGAGGGATGACAGCTGCGGCAGAATGAATAACGGTGGTTACTTTGCTATTGCTAGATACCCGGAACCAAAGGAGTATTAAAATTGAGCCAGTTACAACCAATATGACTATTCCCTAACTTCTTTCTTTTAAGATAATTCCAACTTCCAGCCAAATTTTATTAGCTTAAAGGTAATAACAAGGACAGATTCTCTTTTCGGAGAATTTAGAAAGGCCTAAGAAAGGAAAATGGGAGAAATTCACGTAAAATCGTCTCACAAGCGTGATCGCCACCACGGCCTTTGTCCATCATCTCCAAGCACCGTATGCGGCACAGAAATGGCCGGCCAGCAGCCAGCGGCCAGCAGCCAGCGGCCAGCGGCCAGCGGCCAGCGGCCGGCACCAGCGCTGAGCACTCCGCTTGGAATCTAACGGAAATGCTTTCTGGGGCAAGATTTCTCCTTGATTCCTTTTCCTTCCTCTCAAGTCTGAGGAAGCAGAGCGGGGAAAACTCGTTTTTCCAGCGGTTCTGGTCAACGACACGGGAAGGAGCACTCCCACCGCTGCCGCTAGCGCGGACTCAGGTATGCGTTTTCCTTCTAGAACAACTCCTCTCCCGGCCCTCTGGAGGAGCTCGCAGCGCGCGCCCGCGTTCCCGCCCTTCTACCCCCTGGCCCCACATTCCCTGTTCTCTGCTCCCTGTCACAGGACTGAACGCGCTGCCCCCCTCCGAGGACGTGACTGTGACCTCGTCTGGAGAAGAGAGGCTATGGAGACCGGTGGGGCCCTTCACCGGCAGGCAGTCGCTGCAAACGCATCCGGGCTACAGGGGTGGGGATCAAAGGAAGGCACAACCGCTGAGTCCGATTTTGGCCTAAATTCTAGTGTCAGGGAGGCAGCTGGCAGGAACAGTCAAAGAACGGATTGCAAGCCCGTGACGGCAGACACTCTGCCCCTGCCTTTACTATTCAGGTGTGATTTGATTATCTGCTAGGCCAAGAGAAAATATTTCATAATGTAGAAATGACAGGAACAGAGCAGAAATTCACCCTTGAAACAAAGATCTGAGTGCTCACCGTTCCAGGAACCCTGCTGGTCCGATGGGGCGAATTATACAAGAATTATATAATTGCAGGTGTCAGATCCCCGCCCACGAAGAAGTCCCAGTGGGTGGTAGTTAAATGTTTTTGCTAATGGAGAGGATGACTCTCGACACAAGCTAAGAGCACAAAGGTGTCCTAAGAGAAACTCCACAGGTGGGAGCACGCTGCCGGATGCTCCCTAGCACCCTCTGCCATCTTTAAGGCAACTTCTACATGGGTCCGTTTTTAGGTTTAGTAAAGAAGAAAAATACCCTCAACACTCAAGCACAGAATAGAAATAAAAACAAATTCAACCGTTTGCAGCCAGATTCTCCAAATGAACCCTTAGTTAACTGCAGTAAATATTCAAGTGAATGTCCACTGTGTACTTAAGTGTGTAGACTATAAAAAAAAAAAAAGACAAGAAGCGGTCGCTGCCCCGTAACTGAAAACACAAATTGTTACTTTGCACACAGGCAAAAGATGCATTTTTCTAATAACGCATAAATATTTATATTTATGCCACGTTATAGTTTCTTTCTTCCATATAATTTACAAATTGCATAAACAATGATGTTAAGCCAGAAACACTTTTTCAATCAAACTATGTTTCCAGACATGAAAATGTTTATTAGCTCAGTTCATTTTAAATGAGTAAAAGAATGTACATTTTAAAGACTTTTCCGTTAAAAGCCTTTCTCTGAATGGTGAGTATGACATCCGTCGTCAGCTCCCAGTTTCTGGGTTTAACTTCTTTGCCCCCTTGGAAGTTAGGCCATATGACTGGCTTTGGCCAAAACAAACGCACGTGGGAGTAGCATATCACACTTCCACACAGAGTCTTTATGATGTAGTGCCAACCACACCTCTCCTCTGCCGAGACTGAGATCATGGAAGAAGCAGGTGGGAAGATGGAACCTTCTCCAGCCTGGTCTCTGGGCGATCCTAACGAGTAGCCTGATCCCACGGCGTGAGCTTTTGGCCTGAGTCACGGATGGATCGGGGCTGCCTGTTACTGCGGCACGACCGAGCTTATCCTGACAGACACACTGATGCGGCGATGCTTTCCATTTCTCCACGTTCCCATCACACTTCACCTACGTAAATACGCAGTTTTTACATGGACAGAATCATAGTACGCATCTCCTTTTCTTTAATACTTTTCAAAATTATATTGTAAACATTTTCTCAGCTGTTCTGTGAACACATTTATTATTTTAATAGTTCTACAATAGTCATATCAACACGTCATTAGTAACTATTTCTCTATTGTTTAAGTGGTTTATTTTTTTTCTACTATAAAGAATGTAGCTACAAGTATATTTGCACGTGTAGCATTTTTCTTTTCCAAAAAAAAATTGGGGGGGAGGAGATAAAGGAAAGAAATAGTTGTTTCCTTTCCACTTTGTAGCGAAGTACTTTTCAGTCACATTTACAGTAGTTCTTTTCTTAAAATCGGTGCAGGAATTTTAATCCAAATGAAATTGAGAAAAGATTGCCATGTATTTCATTGGTTCGAGAGATATCCAGAATAGTTCGAAGCCAAGTCCAAAAAGATACCCTTGTGAAATAAAAGGATATCTAAACCCGACACCCTGATAAAATGAACTACTTGACCACAGAGTTTTGCGCTTCCTGTAACTGACTTAAAGTGATACAAGTGTTCCCTAAAGGCGGATGAATTGTTTCTGCCGGGATTAAATGAACAATGTTTCACCCTTGTGCTGACCTGGAGAAGCAATATTTCTACAGACTCTTTTATCGGTGGTAAACATCTTTGCACATTAATCCTTAGGCAAACCAGACTGGTTACCCTGCCAGGAAACAAAACACTCTGCTTTCTTCACTTTACATTGATCATTTTGATGAATACAGCAATTTTATTTCCTCTAACGCATAGATTGTGTATCTGAGGTTGTCTCCCACTTTTATATTCCCAGTATTTTATATTTAACACTTTTTTCCAAGGCACCGAAAGTGCTTCTTAGATACTATCCCATAAATGCTTCATAGAATGATGAAGTCAGCACTTTACACACATATCTGAAACATCCAGAGCCGCCATCTGCAAAAATTTCAGCTGTGACTGAGG
>NW_006432945.1:17796329-17801642 GCF_000325575.1 Pteropus alecto | reverse complement strand
TCCCTCACCTCATGCATTATCTTTAGTTTGAGTGACTAAGAGATAAAAACAGCACAGCCGACACCCTGCTGGTAGGAATGAGGGCTGCGTGGCCATGTGGGGACCTTTTTTTTGGCCTGACGCTCACTGACATATGTCAATTACAGGCCAGGCGCCCACCAACACACCTGACCAGCCCTTGCACAATGCCTCCCCGAGGCTGGCAGGACCTCTAACTCAGAGATGAGGAAACTGAGGGTCTAGGTGGTATCCCTTGGTGGGTCACATGATCTTTCCAACGCCAGGTTTTTCCCGCTAAGGTGGAATCGGTCAGCCCTGTTCTACCATTCTCAAAGAGCGGATGAAGAATCAGAATGAGGCATACGACAGTGCTTTAGAATTGTGTGGGTGAACACAAAACCATGTCAGTTGAGTAAAATGTAACGAACAGTATCATTAAACACGCCTTGCCACTGGAGGAGAAACCAAAAGACTGAAAAAAAAAGCCCATGCTTCCAAACGAAAAAATCCTATGTCAGATTATGTCTTATTGTGGAAAAGAGAATGTGGCAGAAAAAACTATTGTTTTGAGAAAGAGACAGAAGACTTTTCATTTAAAGAAAAACGAAACTGTTCTCCAGAGGCCCAGTTCTAAACTAGCTGTGTGCCACCCACCCTAGTTATTCCCAGTTACTGGGTGACAGACACCACACTGGCTGTCAAGCAGACCTGGATTAAAATCTTGAGTTACTCCTTCTGTGCCTTTGAAAAGACACACCCTGTCCTTCCACGTCCGCTTCACTGATAAAGCGAGAATGCCAATTACATACCTTCCCAAGGATCCAATGTGAAACTGTCCACTGAAAACATTTCATCAATTAAAAAATAAACCACCTCCTCACAAGTATCCATCCCCACGAGCTGAAAACGAGGTTTAAAAGGGTATCGTTAGCTAATGCAGGCATCATCTCTAGGCCAACAGGAGCTTGCTCATCATCAAGCATCAGTAACAAGGAAAGGACACAGGTAGGCTGCCAGAGCTGGCGAGCCATCCCTTGGATGAGGACCCGGATGGGGACAGGCACACCCCGAACTGCCATGGAGCTCGCCTAGGGCCAAGTGTGATGGCGCCCGGCTTCTCTGCCCAGCCTCGCCCCAAGCCAGCTGCCCACATTAACCTTCTCACTCCTCTGCCGACCCCTCTCCTCCTTGACCCCCGCCGCAGCATCTCTAAACCCACCGAGGGGCCTCCCATGGCCACGACCGCCAGGCGCTTTTGTCCTTCCTGTTTTTAGTTTTCTTTTGGCGCTTGTCACGTGATGGCTCCCTCCCTCCTTAAACCGTCTCTTCCTTAGCCCCATGATACAGGCTGGCTGGCTGGGTGACTGAGAGGCACCGCTTGGAAAAGTCACAAAAGCAAGGAGTGGAGTCCACGAGAGCATCTGAACGGATCCTGAAATCTCTGGCGACGCCAGTGCAGTCAGTTGGGCCACACTGCTTGCACGACAGGAGAGGAAAGCAGGCAGCTGCCCAGGACGTGCGATGACAGCCATGCTCGCACGTGGCCGGCCCTTCGTCGCTTCACTTCAAGCTCATCTCTGGGACAGAGCTGTGGGTCTGGTCTCAAGAGGCCGATTGGGTCACACTGGACTCTTTAGATGCACGTGCAGAGCAACCCGAACCACCTTCCCGCACCCCACGCCACCCGCCTCGTCCACTACCCGCCATTTAGGGCTGGGGTGGGCAGTGGAATTCTGCTTATGCAGCGAGATGGATCTGTGGAGCTGCAGGGCAAGTGACTCAGGCGCTTACACATCTAAGTGGAGAAATCATCTAAGTGCAAAATCTGGGTGTTGCAAAGCTTCTGTCAGAAGGGATAAGCAAAGTCTTAATCTATTGTCCCTTGATTGTCATGTCCTTCCCTTGCCTCCGCCCAAAAAGTCTCGGGCAGGCTGGTGTGGGCCTCCGGGAGAAAGCTCCACACGCCCGCACTCACGCCGCGGGCCATCGAGAGGCGGCCTGGGGTGAGCAGAGACGACGATGTTTCGTCATCAGCTTTTTTTATTTGCTCGCTGTGCAGGCATCAGGCCAGAAAGACAGGCCAACTCCACCTGAAATGAGCTGAGCCTCACGCCCTCTGAGTTTCTGTGGCCCAGACAGGAAGAGCCTCGGCCGTGATGCCCACACTGCAGCTGCCACACCAGATGTTAAGTCGGCTTCTGCATTCCCTGCGCATGATGCAGCTGCTCAGCCGAGGGGCGAAACCCCAGCTCTGTCCCCTGCCACCTTCCCCGCCACCTCCCACACACGTGAGGGTCTGGCCTCCATTTGGACACGTGGGATGACAATGGCCACCCTGCCCAGGTGTACGAGCTGCCTCTTCACTCCCAAGGGCTTCACTCCCTTGTCTTGTTCGCCCACAGATCCCTAGTGCTCGGCCCGGGGCTCAGTTCCTAGAATGTGCTCCATCGTTGCTCGTAAAGTTGGTGAATGAATGAAGAAAAATTTAAAAGGAGAGAGAGAGAGCAAAACCTGGAGACAGAGCAGTAACAGAGGCCGAGAGATTTGAAGAACGTGAAGTTAAGAATGCTGGCAGAAATCCTGTAGTGCCACCTGGTAACCATACGGGTAGGGCCATGGTGAAGAGCCACACGAGAAGTCACCAGAGAGCTCTGTGCAGATGAATGACCTATGGCTCAGCAGGGCAGTGGACTGCGGGTTGTGCAATGACAGGCAAAGGGTGACAGCTGGGGCCTGGGCCGGGGATTGTCCAGGAGGGGAAGACGGGCGCGGGCAGGATGGTGGCAGCCGGTTCAAGAAAAGGTCGGATTCTGCGTGCGTTTGGAGGAGCTGGAAAGACTTGCAGGTGGACTGAAAGGGATGTGTGAGCAAGAACGAGGTCAAGGGCAATCCCTAGGTTTTGGTCCAAGCAGATGAGGGATGGACTTCTCGCCAGCGGGGGACAGGAAAGACTGGGGCGGGGGGTTGGGGAGAGCAGATCTGCCAGACACAGCAAGTTGGAATCACTTATTCAACGTCTGCTGGGCACTTGCACGTAATTTCGGAGTCCAGGGGGAGCGCTGGACTAGTTAGTTATGCACGTGGACGTCTTCGACATATAAGAGGCACCTGCTGTCACCAGATGAGATCGCCAAGGGTGGAAGGAGAGGGGAGGTCCAGGCGCTGGGCGGCGGGGCCCTCCAGCACTAAACGAAGGGGCAAGTGAAGGGGAGCCAGGGGGACGGAGCAGGGCAGACGGTGAGGTAGGAGAGACCCAGGGGAGGTCGGTGTCCTGGAAGCAGCGAAGACAGTGTGCCACAGGGACGCCGATCGCCGGTGTGAGACCAGTGCTGCCGACGGGCACAGCCAGACGGGGCCGAGCACTGGGTCTGGCTTAGCGCGACGGGTCCCTGATGCTCTCGACAGGAACAGCCTCCGTGGAGACGAGGGCGCCGTGGCTGAGAGCAGTCGAGAGAGACCGAGCGGAGGGCTAGCGACAGCAGCGGGGTCATCGGTCGCTCTTCGAGGGGTGCGGCTGAAGCAGGAGCGGAGGAATTGGGGGTGAGCTGCCAGGGGAGCAACGAAGGTCAGCGAAAGCGTTTTGTGTTTGTTTCTGTTTTCGATGAGAAATTACAGCATATCTGTTTGCTGACGGGGATGGTCCGGTAGAGAATCGAA
The DNA here is from genome assembly GCF_000325575.1 of Pteropus alecto. Taxonomy (NCBI): domain Eukaryota; kingdom Metazoa; phylum Chordata; class Mammalia; order Chiroptera; family Pteropodidae; genus Pteropus; species Pteropus alecto. The sequence continues at coordinate 17,797,985 of NW_006432945.1, read as the reverse complement.
TCGTCTGGATGTGCTTGTGAGTGCTAAACGACAGTCACGTCATTCCGTAAAGTTCAATTCGTTCCAATTCGATTCATTTCCACTCAACTCAATTCATTTCAACAAATATTTGTTGGGGATCTACCTAGAGCAGATATATTTTTAGTTCTATAATTTCCAGCTGATTCTCTTTTATACGATCTACTGCTCCGGTGACATTTTTTTAATAAATAATATTATGAAATCCAACCTATTCTTTTTCCGCAGATGTAAAATCATAGCTTGCAACGTGTAAAAGAAATTTACTGATAATGTGACCTCTTTTAATCCAAGTTATGTATGTGAAAGGCAAACGATTCATTAGATCTCTAAATTATGGCTTAACCACAGAGCATTTATTTTAAAGTGTTAATGCCAAACATTGAATCGTTTGTGGGTGCTTCCTAAACACGCTGTTCACAGGTACACAGTGCCAATTGTTGTAGTTACTATCACCATGTAGCTAACTACCTCCAAACTTAGAAGCTTCAAACAACCTTTTTTTTTTTTTTTTAATGCACACAGATTCTGCAGTCCAGACCTCAAAAAAGGCATTGTAAAAATGACAGTGTCTGCTTCACGGTGTCTGGGGCCTTGGCTGGGAAGGTGGCAGCTGGGCACGAGAAATCTGGACGCATCTTCACTCTCACGTCTGGTGGTCGAGTCTGTTGTCCTTTGGGATCTTTGCAAGTGTTCTGGTTTCTTCACAGTGTGGTGGCTTCAAGACGCGGACTTCTGGCGTGGGAGCTCAGGCCTCCAAAATGAGTGTCCCAGCGAGGAAGACAAGGGCCACCCCTTTCTATGACCCCGCTTCACAGCCGCGCATTCACTCCCACTGCATTCTGCTGGTCATAAGTGAGTCGCAAGCGCACCCTGGTTCAAGGAGGCAGAGGCACGGTCCCACCTGTCAGTAAGACAAACGCGAAGGAATCCGTGGCCGGCTCCTTAAAGCCACCACGCCAATTGTGACCGCTCGGAGCTGACGAGTCAGAGAGATGAAGAGAGATTTTGAAGTTAGATGGCCTTAGGGTTTCCATTCCAGAGCCACCATTTACGGGACGATTTCTCTCCCTCGAGCCTGTTTCCTTGTCCATGAAATGGACATAACGCTCTTCGTAACTGGGTCATCACGAGGATTAAATGACATCGCTTACGAAGTGCTCATTGACCACCGCTGCACATAAAGTTAACGCTCAGTGAATAACGCTCTCTCCAAACTAAATTAAATCAAAGCGCTCAACCACCATCGTGACGTGCTCTACAGAAATACCTTACAGCGTACGACTGTGAAGTCGGTTGTCAAGAAAAGCAGGAAATTTTGGAAGTATCTTGAAAAAAGCAATAACAAAAAGTTCTAGGAGGCAGAAAATGCACTTTACCTATTGAAGGCAGAAGAGAAGACTCAAGAAGTTAATGCCATGGTCAAAGCAACACTTCCCAGCCAGCGTTCTGGGCAAGGAGACTGCGGGAAAGGCGCTTGCCCTCTGTCAGGTATGAATACCTCAGGGACGTGGCTTTCCTTGGGGGGTGGGGCAGGGTCTCCTGTACCAGGTGCTCCAACCTGCCTGTGGACCTGCCTGAAAGAGCCAACCAAGGTCTCACCCCACGTGGGCAGAACAGTCCAACTCTTGGCAGGAA
>NW_006432945.1:17773918-17796262 GCF_000325575.1 Pteropus alecto | reverse complement strand
AAATGTTTTCCAAATGGAAAAGAAATTAAAATCTGAGCTCAAATAAGGCTAAAGAGCACACGTTAAAAGAGGATCGAAGAAGTTCTATGCTAGACCTTCGGCCAGAGTTCAAGTTTAGGATAAGGAAGAATCTGACTTTCCCCTTCATCCCCCCTTCTAGAAAAAAAAAAGCTACCTGTCTTAATTAGGTAGGAGGCACACTGCAGTGGAAGATGTGTGGACCGTGCGCCCTTCCATGTGCTCTTCAATGTCGGCCAGCGTGTGAGTTAATTTTTGTGCAACCACGTGCGTATACTGTCAGGGCGAGGATATCAGACAGACGCTGGGACTTTTAACGCACGTAAGAAATGAAAGGCACTGTGCAACAGGAAGCCGGCGGCGACAGACGTTGGCGACGTACCTAGTGGAAGGTGAGATGACGCTGCTTCGTGAGAGCATCGGGTCAGTCCCACTGCTCCAGCAAAGCATCACTGTAGGCGGGCAGTCGAGGGACACCAACCCGCTTAGGGCACTGCCGCGCTCACGGCACGCCACGTCCTCAGGCTGCAGAGTCAAGTGCACGCTGCCCACAGCGCTAGCCCGAAGCCTGCCACAAACACCTGAAAGTCGAAAACTACCGGCCAAGGTCTGGGCACCTGACAATCCTGGGTTTCTGATGAGGTTCCCACCGCTTAACACCTGTGTCACTGCGGGACACCTGGACATGCTCTCGAATCTCCACGTCTGTGAAACGGAGATGACGCGACCTGCCTCCCGCACTCACGCGAGGTCTAAACAGGACAGCAATGCGGAGTGTCTGTGACGTAGTAAGGCCCCGGTACAGCGACATCGATCTGGCAAACCCCGGTAGCTTACCGCCAGTGACTGATTTGGGACTCTTCCTGGGGGCATTCTGATTTAGCAGATACAGGGTGACGCTCAGACAGCCGTCCTGTTTTAAGAAGTTCTCTGCTGATTCTAACACTCAACCAGGTTGAGAAACCATCAGAATAGATAACCTTCCAAGTAATAAAAAGCAAATGTGTAGGTTAAGTTCCATTTTAAAAAATAGTTTGTGTAGCTCTGTATCTAAACCCTGTCACAGTTCTGCGAGGCTGATATTCACATATTGTTATTCTAATTTTATAGATTTCTTTTTAAAAGAGGCGTTGCTCAAATTCACGCAGCTAGTAGCAACAGAAATACAGCAATGAGCGATTCTTCTGACCTGTAGTTCAACGTTTTTCCTAGGCCTAATGTTTCTAACTGCTTCATTTTGATATTTGCTTTCTGTTGAAACATTCAATAGATGGACTTAAGCTTTTTAAATAAGAAGCACAGTGTGGCGACCAATGATCTTTAAGTGATAATCTATTTTACAGCCAAAGCATGTGTGTAACTTAATCACCTGGGATGTAACAAGAAAATTAGTTTCCAGTTTTTATTTACTTTCATTGCAGAAGGTCTTGAAGGAATTGAAGATGTTGATCTTAGAGACTTTACTTTCTCCATATTCCACAAAATCACTAAACTTCTGGTTCAGAGACTTTTTACCACGTCTGTTCTTAATTAATGATAGTAATCACATTACCTTTTAAATAGACTTACTGGTTTTGATTAACTGAAGAAATACTGGCAGTGATTTTAAGAGGCTAATAAGACTGAATGCAGTTATTAAGATATTTATAATGTCACAATTCATTATTGTGAAACAGAAGAGAAATTTTATTACATAAGCTTTTCATCTTTTTTTTCCATCACTCATAAAGCAAAACTTGAGTCAGCACCTGAGAACGTGAATATAGAAATCTGGGGTTTAATGGTTAGAACCTCTGATGTGCCATAAGGGATTTCAGAACTTTGTGCTTCTGACTTTTGATTTCGAAACTCACCTGCTCAACCTGGCTACCACTCGGTTAAGTCCGAACACGGCCCCGGGTCAGCCCTCTGCCTAATCTTTCTTCTCACCCCAGAATTTGCCTCCTTTGCTTTCTGTTTTAGACCTGTTGATACCCACTTGGTTCCTGGGGGCCCCTCGACTGTAGAGGAGAATATGGAGTCCTCGAATCTGCCAACCAAGTCTCTGGTTTGTTTTGAGATCTTCTGTCCCGGGAATGGTCAGGAAGAAACGACAGTGACACAAGGCAGGAGATGAGGACCCTGACCCATGTCTCCATGGTCAAGATCAATGGCCCACGGCTCCCAAGTTCGCCGGGAAGTCTCACGGGCCTCACGCTCCCTCGGGAAGGTAGGGGCTCACCAAGGTGCACTGCCCTGCCCTGGATACACCTCATCATGTATCAATTTCATGTCACCTGTCAATTATCAAGATGGACTGAATAAATAGCCCATAAATAATATTACCCACACCTGTGGGCTAGCACCACCTGGGCACGGCTGGGAGGGAAAGACTGCTCTCTGACGCCGTGATCATTTTTTGACAATTTATTCGGTCTCATGTGGGGTTCCTAGGATTTCTGTACGTTCACTAAAAACAAGAGCCTTTTGACTTTTAGGGATCACATATCCTTTTAAGAAAGACTAAGTCTTCGGACACTTTCCCCACACACGCTGTGCACGCTCAGTGAGCGTGATCTCTATGCTCTGCCGTCAGATGGTCCGATCCGCAGGTCTGGGGGTGGCGAGGACAGGCATTTCTGAAGTCCCAAGAGGTGCTGCTGCTGCTTTCTGGGGACCACACGCTGAGAACCTCTGCCCTGACAACGGCTGTCACCATGTGGCCAAGATTAGGTCTGAACTCATCTTTTCTAAGTCCATGGAAAGTGAATTCAGCCAAGAATGTCAAAGCACAGAGGTCTTGGGAAAATGACAGATTCTGCTGTCTCTGGAGCAATAGGACAGACAGATACAGTGATGATGGATGCCAGACCCCCAGACTCTAGTGGAGCCAGCTCAGCAGTGAGCCTACCGAGGACACAGCCTGGGTCCCAGCGCCCCACCCGAGGCATACACTGCCTGTCAGCTGCACACACGGACGCCACCCACAGAGCTCACAGCACCCACTTAAACCTACATGACCATGTTCCATTGTGCAAAATCTGTCAGCGATCAGAGAGTTTTAATACCCTTGCATCCTCAAGAAATGAAACTGATGCGTTAAGCTGTCCCGCCTGAGGCTGCCCTCAAGTCACTGCTGTGGGTGAAATGCCCAGCAAGTCCTGGGGTCATGTGTCATGCCGGAAAATACTCAGCTGCCCAGTCACTGTTCCTTCACTTTCCTCAGAGAAGTTACTAAAAGAATTAAAGTATATTAAGAGCTCAAAAATAGAGAATCCGTGATCTAAGAGTAGGCTTATTCTCTGACACCAAATAAACCTAGAAGTGTTTAATAATCATCATTTCAGCTCTAAGAACAATACTGAATAAATACACATGCCAATGTCGCTTTTGGGAAAGGCAAGTTACATAATGACCACGGCTTTAAAAACATAACAACAGAAGCCTAAAATCTCAAATCAAGTTGAGACCAGCGAGGACCGTGGGGAAGACGGGCGTGTGAACGCTTGCCCACGAGAAGGACTCCGAATGCGCTGTTTGCTTGACACCCGCGTCGCAGTTCTGAGGCGCTGCTGGGGAGGGGCTTCTGAAACAGCCTTGACCCCACTTGCGGGAAGTCTGCTGCTTCTGGGCCCCTTGCTCCAGTTCTGCTCATTCCTTGGCGACCCCAGAAGTAGACTTTGGGATCCTGCCCTCCTTCCTGACTAAGCAGCTTTTCCTATTACTTATGTCTCAAAAGGACCCTTAGGGGTTCCAAGGGTCCTTTTGAGTCTCAAACACTGACGGTCTAATTTAGTCTAGCCATGCCCTTGTTTTAATAACACGACTCAAAAACTTGGCTTCTTAACTGTGCAGCCCCAGCTAGCTCCAAGCACCAAAGGCCATGGCCACAGCCTTCTCTGCATCCTTCCTAAATGTGCTGTTTCTTTGCCTTCTCCCGTCTCTCTTCCCACCCCTGGCCGCTCCCCAAACACATACTCTCACCTCCTGGATCTGTCCTCTCGCTCTTCCCCACCTCTGTCTGGAGTGAACAGCAAGTTCTCTGGTCCGTCACATGTCAATGGGAGAGCAACACCTTGACCTTTTAAACTCAAGTGCAAGGACTTACATGGCACTGCCACCCTGGCTGGACTTGGCCTCCGCTCAAAGGTTTTCACGATGGGTGTGACAGCCGGACCCTTCATCTGATGCTGGTCCCAAAGCTGAGTTTTCATTAACCTTTGTCACTCCAAGTCCCTCCTGGCACTACATTTTACATATTGAACTAAGAAGCGGTAGGTACTTCTAATTCCGTACACGCTCCAATTTGGGGGATTCTCTTTATTACTTTTATTCTTGTTTGCAAACTGGCCAATTCTCTTCTGTGCTTACTTCCTTCTTCTGGTACTGAACCAGCAACAGTGACCGACACACACTCCCAAATTTCTGCACCCCCAATTCCAATGCATAGGCTTCTCCCATACTACCGACCAATCCTCTGACACCAGCTGGCTGTCCACTCCATCCTGATGCTATCTACCCAGAGGTCACGACGGATGTCCCAGGTTAAGGGCTCAGCCCCGCAGGACACACCCCACCTCAGATGTCATCTGTGCTTCTGACGGGCTCTAAACCAAGGGTTCCCATGGCACCTTCTTGGGTTCAATTAATTTGCTAGAGCGGCTCACGGAACGCAGGAAACCAAGTTCAACAGACTGACGCAGAGACCCACAAGGTGGCGCCCTGAACAAAGCGCCTGTGCCTGTGCTTCCAAAATCGTCGCGAGTGGCGGGCGAAGCCACTGAAGAGTGACCCGCTGTCACTCTTCAGTCGCCTTCCGCAAGTGGCCTGTGCCACTGCCATTCACATACTATTGGCCATGCCTAGCTTCAAAGAAGAAGTACAGCCCTACCGCCAGGAGGGCCAAGAACAAGGACGTTTCGGACTAGGACACGGGACAGGTTACAGAATGCTTCTGAAAACTTTATCCAGTAGAACCAAACACAATATATGCGACTTCCTAAACACCAGGGGAGAGACGGGCAAAGAAAGCTCAGTCCACCTAGCTGAGGAAAAACATGGACGCCTTAAAAAACAGAAGCCGTAAAAGGCAGCGATGGGACTGAAGTCCAGAGTTAGCACTTTTGAAAATAAATGTGAACGGCTTAAACTCTCAGATTGGTTGAATAAGACAAAGTCTAACTGTAGAAGAGAAAACAAAGTGACACAGAAGGTTACACCGAGGGATGGAAAACTGTATCTCACAGGCCGAATCCAGCCAGGGCCACTGTCTATTTTTAGAAATAAAGTTTTATTGGAACACGGCCATGCCCATCTGTTTACATATGGTCTATGGCTGTTTTCTGTTGAGTAGTTGCAACAGAGACCACGTGGCCCACAAATTCTAAAATATTTACCTGCCTTTTTACAAAAAAAAAAAGTTTATAGACTCCTGGGCTAAACAATAAAGGACAGAGATATATATATACACATATATACAACAAATATGTATATCACAAATATATTTATATATATTACAAACGGGAATAAATCAATAGTCATAATATCATTAAGTGGAAATGTCAGCCTTCCTTAAGTGTGCAGAAAGTCCCTGAGTGTTAAAGTGGCGGGTAGCCTATGGCCATGCCACCCTGAGCGCACCCGGTCCCATCTGATCTCGGAAGCTAAGCAGGGTCGGGCCTGGTTAGTACTTGGACCATTTAGGAAAACCAGGAGCTGTAGGCGTTAAAAAATAAAATAAAATAAAAACATAAAGTAGGGGGTAGATACACAAATGATGCAGAGGAAGGAATCAAAGCCGACCACTAAAGAAAATTGTCACATCACAAAGGAGGACAACGAGAGAGGAGGCAGGGGACAAAAGAGACACAAAACACAGAAAACGATGAACAAGACAGCAACGGGAAGTCCTTATCTATCAGTAATCACGTTAAATATAGCTTTATTGGAACAAATTAAATTCCTCCAATCGAAAGACGTAGAGTGGCTGAATGGATTGAAAAAAACAAAAAGACCCAGCCCCTTCCTCTCCTGCCCCACATCAGGCCCCCAGCGATGCAGTCAAGGCAAATAACTTAACACTGAACCCAGGAAGGAACGAGCATGTTGCCTTTGAAAGCAAGCGCTCACAGTGTGGATGGCACATTTTAATTTTCCAAGTCCAGAGGATGGTAACTAAATTGATAAAGGGGTCTAGTTACCAACTGTATCGGTCGATTCGATAAATATTTGCTTAGCGCCAGAATAAGTACTGTGACTTACCCCGTGTTAAGAGAACAGCTGGCTGAACTGTGGAAAATCCCCCCGTTAAATTAAATTTGGACAGGTCCTGATCGCTAGCTGTCTCAAAGAGTCATTGAACAGAAAACAGAGTGGTAGTACTCAATGAGGACTGTCATGGGTCAGTCAGAACAGGAGATGCGAACGTAAGTAAGAAAGAGCTCCCTAGTGACCAGAACTTCGTGGAGTAACAGAAAGTGTGACTCGTGAAACGACAACGGCCCTGTCACTGCTTGCCGTCAACGCCTGAGGCGCATGCGCGAGGGTGCGATGAGGAGAGCTCCTTCGTTTGGTGGATCAGACTCGACGAGAGGCCCTCTTGGTTTCCTTCCAGCTCAAAGACCTGCGCCTATAATTCCTCCTGGACTGTGACAGAGAACCCAAAGCCCAGGTGTTCTATGCAAGTATTTTTAAATATACAAAGGTATAAAGTTAAAAGCGTCATCTCCGATAGTTCCATCAGCCAAATGCGATAATAAATAGCAGTTTGAAATGTTTCTTGTTGTAGTTACAGCCTGTTTTCTGTGCTCATAAGTTATGAACATTAACTAAACATCGCTTTCGTTAAAAATTTTCTTAACATAAATGCATTAAAATTTTATTAACAAAATGATCCGAAGTGATTAAAATCCTTCAGCTTGTGACAAGCGAATTAGCCATGTTACTGATTTCCCGAAATACCTGTCATACTTCCCCAGTCAGTGTCAATGATTGGGTTGAAAGGTTTCAGCATCAGGCATCAAAACGTACTGCAAATCAGTCCTGTGGGTGCCCTAAACCCCATCGGATTAGACACAGTTTTTTTTAAACCCAATTTTTTTAACCCAGATTGGAGGAGTCATGGGAAAGGATTATAAATGAATCACTTCAGCAAGCTATAAAAGTCTTTACACTCCTGTGGAATGACCTTGTCTTCAAGAAGACAGAGGGAGAAATTTATCTTCGCTCATCGAGGAGCTGAACTTAAACTCGAGTTTCCTTCTTTCCAAAGGTTGGTCTCTTACCTTTGCCTTCACATACATATTGCTTTGTGGGAATAGTCAATAATATATTTTATCTGACTATAGACATATGGTATAGTATTCTTACTGTTTAGCTATGTTAGCGAGTACAAAGAAAAAGTAGGGAGGTTTAGAAATTAACTTACTCAAATACGATTCTCAAGGCATTTATCAGTTGTCGGCTGAGTCTCAAATCTTACTAGGTGCGTATCACTCAGCAAAATGAGGCAGACAGAATAATAAATAATAAAAAGATTGCGAAATGCAGTAATGGAGACCAATACAAGGCATGGCGTGGTCACCCCCAGCATGCGCCCAACCATGTCTGAGAAGCTCAGGGAAAGTTTCACACAGGAGGTGACCCGTAGAAAGGAAGGATGTTACTACAGCGGAACCGGCATCTGACGAGAATGGCGAATTCAGTACTTAGAGGCAGGCAGGGTCCAGGTGGTCACTCAGGGTGGTGGTCCAACAAGGCGGAGGCTTAATTTGCATGTGTGTCAACCTTAATGGTTACAATATGGTGTCTTTAACTGCATCTGCGCTGCCCGTCCTTGAGATTGAAGCCTTGAGGCCAAGGACTGAGTCACATTCTTTGTGGCCTCTGCAAAAGGCACAGTACCAAGTCTGCAGTTGGGGACATCAGTGTCGAACAAATAAGTAAATGGGTAAATGAACAAGTGAATAAGCGATGAGGCTCAGAGATACTTAGTATTGATACTTAAAATAATGATTTCAGTTTTTTCCTCTTAAACCATTTTCAATACATGCGTTTTATTTTTCTAATTTTTTATTGCAATATAAGTGGCATGTGACACTGTAATTTTAGGTATATGGCGTATTAATTGATATTGTTATATATTTCTACTTTCTCTGGTCTTATTTTCTCCTACCAAGGAACTGCTACCCCGCGGCTCCCGCAAAGTCTCTCTGGCAAACGTCACTATGGCCACTGCCTTGGCACATCTAATGGCCCCGGGTCGATCCACACCTCACTGAATTCAGCACTGTGAGACGGCCCGTGGTTTTTCTCATAGTCTGTTATCTCACTTCTGCCAACACTCATCTCCCCTGTCTGGAAAGTCGCGCGTGCACACGCACACGCACGCGCACACCATCCACCCTTCTGGTCTCTCACCTAGCTAATTCCTATTCGTTCACCCCCTTAAGTTTCAGCATGTGTGTCACTTCCTCCGGCAGGACAGGCGGGCATCCCTTCCCCAGACTGCCTGCCTGTACCACACACAGTAGATGGTAATATTGTATTTATCGCATAGCCTGGGAATTACAGGTTGTGTTTCTTTCTCTGATTATATAGAGCACGTTTTTATGAAATCGATCCATTTCTGTATGTTTTTGTGTCCCTTATACCTATCATAGCCCTTGACAGCTAGTCAACATATTGGTGTAATCACTGTTGATAAGAATAATTAAAACAGGGCGGCAAGCTCTAGGTCCTTGTGACAAAGTAGTGTTTTATTCCAACGGAATGAGTGGTAGTGACAGAGCTTTGCACTGCTGTCGCCCAGCTGAGACATCATGGCCAAGAAGAGGATTGCCGTGATCGGAGCTGGAATTAGTGGCCTGGCTGCCATTAAGTGCTGCTTAGATGAAGACCTGGAGCCCACCTGCTTTGAATGGAATGACGATATTGGCGGTCTCTGGAAATTTCAAGTAAGTTTGCCTTTTATTTGATCTTAAGCAGGTAACTTTTTAAAATACTTGTAACAATCTGGATGACGGCTTTCCCAAACAGGACATACGGTGTACCACATTTGAAGACTAAATTAATTATCTTAATCTTGCTCGCGTTACTGACTGGGGAAATATGTAAATATATGTCCATTGCAGATTTAGGTATGAAATTTATAGGACTCCATTCTTGGTAGCTGAGAGTCCATGTGACCATGGCAAATATTAGAAAGGGACAGTAGTTGAAGATTCTTTCAACTGATGAGAGTATTGTCCCCAAGGTTAGGGATGTCACCAATGTTTTCCGCCCGACATAGCATGAGTACAGGGTGGTTAGGGTAAAGTTTCTCTTTCATGGTTTGCGTTTTTGTGTTATGAATACGCAATTCTATCCCAAGGTCTTGAAGAAATTCTGTGTTTTCTTTCAGAACCATTATTGCTTTACCTTTAAGGTTTGAGTCTATAATCTAAGTTTAATGACTCTTTGTATATAGTAAGATATAGGGATCAAAATTAACTTTTTTCTCATCAGATACCCCGTGGATACAGCACTATTTATTGTAAACATCATCCTTTCTTCCATTGAATTAAAATGGTGTCTTTTTTTTTTAATTCGTGACTGTTCGTGTGTAAATTTATTTTTTAACTCTTCACTGGCCTATTTTTCTATCCATGTACCACTATCTTAATTACTCTTTTTTTATGGTAAAGTTGAGTGTTTTTGTTCTTTTTAAGGACTGTCTTAATTAGATGTTAACGTTAATGTTATGGCACCTGTTTATATTTCTAGTGTTTGTCACTCCTTCTTGTGTCTGCATACTTCCATTCAGTTCATTCCCACTGAGCCCGAAGAACCTCTTTTCACGTTTCTAGAAATGCTGAATTGCTGGCAACAAATTCTCTCAGCTTCTGTTTGTCTGAATAAGTGTCCATTTGACTTTCAGTTTCGAAGGGTATTTTCACTGGATACAAGAACCTAGGTCAACATATTTTTATCTCAGCATTTATTTTAAACATATCCTTCCATCGTTTCTGACTTCCATTATTTCTGTTGAGAACTCAGCTGTAAGCCCTATTGTTCACTCCATGTCACCTTTTTCTCTAGAAGAGATGGGACTGAGGGAGAAAATATTCATTGAGAAAAAAAAAGGCAGGGTACTGCTTTATTATACCTGCAACTATTTTTCTTCTTTCAAATATTTTATTTTTGATTTTCTTGGTATTGCAAGATTTATTTTATTAAGAAAGGTTTTCTCCTGCAGAAAAATACTTTGGAGAGAAGGCCCAGTATCTACAAATCTGTGACGACCAACACTTCCAAGGAAATGATGTGCTTCAGTGACTTCCCGTTCCCCGAACACTACCCCAACTACATACACAACTCCAGGTTCATGGAGTACTTCAAGATGTACGCCGAACACTTCGGCATCCTGAAGTACATCCGTTTTAAGGTAAGATACAAATGAAATATTACACGTGCATGTGTGCATGTATGTGCAGACACACTCATGTGTGCACACCCCAGAGCTCCACTTGACATTTCCTAGTGTGATCACAGGAAAAGACCATTAGTGAGCGTCTGCCCTAGAAAACCATCACTTATAGTGAAGTGACATTTTGAAGATCACACGCGAGGTTGGAGAGTTTTGCTGGTTATGATGATGCTTTGATGTAGCATGGTAAGGGTCCTCTCTTTTTGCCTTAAATTCAAAGTGTGGAAGGATTTATAGTCATGGTGGTCGTGACTGAGCCAAATCATACAGAACCAGGGTCATGAAAAGGACACGGGAAAGATTCAGATCTGTGCAGTTCCTACCACCTACCTACAGCCACCGCCGTCAACATGCACATAAAACCCCGCCCAACGGTCATGGCGTGGCATGAACTCGTCTCTGGAACTCCGAAGTCAAGCCCAGGGCAGTGGGCCTGGCCCATGCTGCCGCGTGAAAGCCACAAGGAATACTATTTTCTTTCATTAGGACATCTTCCTGGAAGGAGACTATTATTCCTGTGGCGTCAGTCACTTCTTTGTGTTTTCACAGTTAAATCTCAACTATTTCTATTTCTATGGAAAATTGGTTTTCTAATGAACTACCCATTATATCTTGAAAATTCCTGTCTCGGTCCATTTGGGATGCTCTAATAAAATACCACAGATGCGGGGGGTGCTTCTAAACAGGAATTTGTTTCTCACAGTTCTGGAGGCTGGAAGTCTGAGACCGGGGTGCCAGCGTGGTTGGGTGGGGGTTCACAGCCAGTGGCTTCTCTGTCTGTCCTCACCGGATGGAAGGGGCTAGGGAGCTCTGTGGGCTCTTTTATAAGGGAGGGGCTCCACCTTCAAGTCCTAATCACCTCCCAAAGTCACCACCTACTAATACTGTCACCCTTGGGAATTAGGATTTCAGCACATGAATTCTGGGGACACAGACATTGAGACCATAACATGCACCTGCAGCAAAGTCATGACGGGAGTACCCAGGAGAGGGGGGCTGGATGGGGTGAACGCCTCAGTTGAGGTGTATTGTGCAGGTCTGTGGGTTCTGGGGGAGGAGGAATTAAACCCAATGATTGTGTATGATTTGTGCTTGTGCCCTTGTTCTCAGACCAAGGTACAGAGCGTGAGGAAACGTCCAGATTTTTCTCTCAGTGGACAATGGGATGTGGTCGTGGAGGCAGACGAGAAACAGGAGACCCTGGTATTCGATGGGGTCTTGGTCTGCAGTGGCCATCACACGGACCCCTACCTCCCGCTCCACTGCTTCCCAGGTGCGTCACTCGCATCTGTTTGGTAGCAAAGGACTTGCCAGAGAGCTTACTGAGCAAAATAACTGAGCATCACGACCAGAATTAATGAAATGTTTCTGGGGTTCATTCACTAAGATGCACTAACTGCCCAACCCTGAAACACACGAGCAAGAGAAGGCAACCACTCCTATTTTTTATTTACTATCGTTTCATATAGCTTCTAATAAATTTTTTTAAAAAAATAGCTCCCACTTAAATGGTATTAGTTTTATGCCAACTCATTTGATCTCACTCCCCTCCAGAGAAAATGAAATTAAAAAATTCAGGGACGAATGACAAGCAAAACCAGCAAAAAGTTAGCAAAATCCACAGACTTAGGAATCCGATTGTCTGTAATATGAAGACGAGTATGGGGTTAGAGCTGAAAGTAACTCTCATTTATCATGTATTTTCACTGATTTGTTTAAAAAAAAAAAAATCCAGCTTACTGCCGCCTTTGAATTCTGTGTGGTAAAACAGTGCCCATTTAAATTATTACTTTAAGAAGCGGATACTCCCCGCTAAGGAAACGCTGTCTGTCCCTTTCCTGCGACTCCACTTGCCCTCCCTTTTCCATCCGTCATCGGGAGTCAGTCGAGGAATATGTGATGTCTCAGTGTCCTTCTATGTCGCCTAAAAAGCCATCACAAGACTCTGTGGGGCTGAGGCGAACTGAGGCTAAAGGAGTCCCGAACGGAAGCCAAAGAACCTAAACTTGGATTTTGCTCCTCCAACTTGCTAGCTGAGCGAAGTACGACACATACCGAACTCTTCTGTGTCTGTGCACCCACACAGCCTTCTGTAAAATGAAAGCACTTGACCTTCCGAATGTTAAAATGCAATATGTTCTGAAAATTATGATACAATTATGATATGACTCATATTGTTTAGTAACCGTTACATACCTGTCAGCTTCATTTGGACTCACTTCCTTGCTCAGACCCTCCCTGTGTAGAGAGACGGGTCTATCTGGATGGGTTTTGTGGGGGAAATGCGGGTGCGTGGCAGACGCGAAGTGAGGGCTCAGCAAAGCCAGGGGCGCCTGAGGCCGTCAGGCACTTGGAAGGCAGAAGAGGTGTCAAATTGATGAAGAAAGGCCCTGTCCCTCCACAGGGAACGGCAAAGCAATGGGCCCCCCACCGGTGTCCTGCTTCACCGTTCTGCTTCAGACTGCACAGAACAGTGGAATGAAACTAGATCACCACGAAAGTGGTGGGAAACTTTCGCCCTGAATAGGCCCAAGGCAGATCGACCAGTCATGACCTCATTGGGTCACTAATCTGTATTTGGAACCCACAGGTAGTGATTTCGAGTTTACTCCCTCTCTCCTTGAGTTATGGGGACTATAAACTTAACTTTTTTAGGGCACAGGGTGACATTGAATTTATGGATGCAGACTCACAGTCTCGCCTTTTCAGGGGATGCAGAACACGGCCTTCCCTGTTGAGTCGGCCATGCGACAAGGACTCGCATAACAAGAAATTCTCTTCTCCCGCCACAGGCATCGAGAAGTTCAAAGGCTGTTACTTCCACAGTCGGGAGTATAAAAGTCCCGAGGCCTTTTCAGGAAAGAGAATCATCGTGGTTGGCATCGGGAACTCTGGAGTGGACATTGCAATGGAGCTCGGCCATGTCGCAAAGCAGGTCTGCTTGCTAGGAAACCACGGCTTGCGCTAACAGAAGCCTCTGCGTGTGTGGGTGCCATCCACAGTGTGGGTTTGCTCTGGGAGGGACTGGGAAAGAAAGTGAAACCCAATTCATGGGGACCAGACGTGCAAATTAGACGCCTCACATTTACAGTGTAAGCTAATCATAACTAACTGAGCTAATGAAATAAAACATTAGCTAAAACAAAATGTTAGATAATGAATCTGGCTTTTCGTGCTATCACAGTGGCTCCTGGCTCCTGAATAGACTCCAGATGGTGGTCAAGACAAGGGACTGGGCTTCCGTGGGTGACCAGTGGCTTTTGGTGGTAGAATCCAAGACCAGGAAAAAGAGGAGAATCGATAAAGATGATGAATATGTGATAAAGATGATCTATAGTGACGGAGGAAGATAGGAGGAAATCAATTCTGTTTTAGGCATGTTTCATTTCATACAAAAGCAAGTTATCCAAGAACTTCATTTATGACTGATTATTCCGCATTCCTTCTCTCATTGAAAACTTACCAATACTCTGAGTTTAGGAGAAAATAAGATACCTTTTGAATTCAAGGTGATTAACTGCATTTAATAAAGTCTTAATTAATGGAAAACCCAACCTACTGAGATATTCAGATATCTCAATGTTTACTTATTTATTTTTATTTATTATTATTTATCTTAAGTTTTTAGGAGAAATTATTAACAAGCCACTTACTAAGAGTTTAGTTATTTAAAAATTCAGTGAGCATTTTAAGAGGTAAATGCATGGTCACCAGCCTCCATCTAATCTATCTTTCAATTTAAGATTCGATCAACAAGAATTAAGGTGTGACCTCATCACCTCGATATTACCAAAAGCACCAAAATCAAACAAATAATTCATTATCATTTCAAATTGCATCAGAATACAGAAAAGTTTACAAATATATTACAGAAGGATTTGAAAGTGATTCTGGCTGCATTCTATTAAGCAAGATACTGGTCCTGAATAATTTGATTCATTTATATTTTCAACATACATTTTTATTTTGATGTAAACGATACAGTAGAATTATGTAGCAGTTAAGAGAATTCACTCACTTCTAAACTCAAACTCTTATTTACACAGGAAGCTCAGCTACGTCAACGTCCAGGAATTTCTTTTTTAATAGTAATTCAGAAACGTACAGACTAAGTAATGAAATGTTTTTCATTCAGAAATTTGGTGTCACAGAGCAGCCTTTTCCTGAAAATCAGTAGACAGATCTGGTAAAACACTAAATATCGACCACTGGACAG
Organism: Pteropus alecto; assembly: GCF_000325575.1. NCBI lineage: Eukaryota > Metazoa > Chordata > Mammalia > Chiroptera > Pteropodidae > Pteropus > Pteropus alecto. The sequence goes on along the minus strand of NW_006432945.1, from coordinate 17,781,584 downwards.
TGTTTTACCTCTTATTTCACGGTGGCCAGCATTCTCGAAACTGGGTAACGGGTAAAGGCGAGTAAAAGTAACGCGATGGCCACTGTCCTCTCTGCCTCACGGGCGTGCCCGTCTCCCGCAGGTGTTCCTCAGCACCAGACGAGGGGTGTGGATTTTTCACCGCGTTTGGGACAACGGGTATCCCATGGATAGTATCTTCTTGACGCGGTTCAAATACTACCTCAGGAAGACAGCAGCGATAACACTGATGGACAAGCAGCTGGAGGCGATACTAACCACGAGATTCGACCACACGCATTACGGCCTGCAGCCCCGACACAGGTAGTAAGCGGGATGGCTCTGCGTCATTACGCGCATGCGCGCCATAAAACGATTCCGCTTCCACCAGCTGACGTTTATCGTGGTCGACTTCAGACATCTCTTCATAGAAACACACATTATAACACATCTGTGATATATGTTTGTTTTTATTTTTCTTTACACCTACAGCACCTGGGCTTCCTAGGTGGTCTCCCATCCAAGTACTAACCAGGCCTGACCCTGCTTAGCTTCCGAGATCAGACGGGATTGGGCTCATTCAGGGTGGCGTGGCCGTAGACTGTAATATATGTTTTTGCACGTAAACATGACTTTGTTTTCTGATGCCATTTTTCACTCTGTTATTCATTCGGCAATCATTTAATGTTGATTGTTAATGTGCCACACGCAAAAATAAATAATATGCTTCGCCTCCCTTTGACCAGACTTTAAGTCTAGAGGAGGGAGCTGGACATGAAAACAGATTAGAGCGAGGAAATTACAGAATGCAAGAAGCACATGAGTTTTCAAGATAAAACGTTAAGACTTCAAAACACATAGGGCTGAGGTAGCCGCTAAGGCACGGAGGGCACAAAATTTCTCTCCTCTATTATTAGAGGCAGAAAGTTGGATAAGCACAGATTTAGGGAGAAACACAAATTGTCAGCTTTAGGCCCTTTGCACATGTATGACTTTCTTCTAGTATATTTGTTTATGTGGGGTTTTTTTTATATCTATGTAGACCTTCAAATCAGGCTCCAATTTTCGGTGATGATCTGCCAAATCACATAATTTCTGGAAGAGTCCAAGTGAGGTCCAACGTGAAGGAGTTCACGGAAACGGATGCCATTTTTGACGACGGCAGCACAGAGGAGAATATCGATGTTGTCATCTTTGCTACAGGGTACAGCTTCTCTTTTCCTTTCCTCGACGGTCTGATCAATGTCACTAATAACGAAGTGTCCCTGTACAAACTTATGTTCCCCCCCAACCTGGAGAAGCCAACGCTGGCTGTCATCGGCCTCGTCCAGACCGTGGGCATCGTGCTGACGATAGCAGAACTCCAGTCTCGCTGGGCTACACGAGTGTTCAAAGGTACGTGAATCAGCGCTGCAGAAAGACCCAACGGTTCAGGTCACGTTACTCCTGCACCGAGCTCTCTCCTTTCGACACCATACGATTCCTTGGAATCCTGACCAACCCCAAACTGTCTGTTCTAGGGCTGAGCCAGTTGCCCCCAGTAAAGATAATGACAGCAGAGATCACCGAGAGGATGAAGGCGATAGAGAAACGGTAAATAAATAACGGGCAGCAGCTAGCTGGGGACTCTCGAAGGGATCATGGAATTCCTTTTCTGGGGTCAAAATCCGTGCTTCATCTCACACGACGATGTGAGTCTGCCCCTCCATCTCCTATGTTGTTATGTGACACAAGACCAAGCCCAGGTCTCGGTTATGCGACACGTTGCCATACATTTATTCTCTTTAAATCCTATGAAATCTGAATTTCCAGCAGCTAGCTGGGGACTCTCGAAGGGATCATGGAATTCCTTTTCTGGGGTCGAAATCCGTGCCTCATCTCACACGACGATGTGAGTCTGCCCCTCCATCTCCTATGTTGTTATGTGACACAAGACCAAGCCCAGGTCTCGGTTATGCGACACGTTGCCATACATGTATTCTCTTTAAATCCTATGAAATCTGAAGTCTCGGTCATTATCGATATTTCCTCCAGGGTCTCGGTGGGATCCAGGAAATGTATGTGATCCCCGAAAATGTGGGGATCATCTCTGCACTTCACCACATCACACTCCTTGCTGACACGCTCGTGTCTAGAGGGCGCTCTGTAGGTTTGGGGGGTTTGGCTTTCCTTCCGTGAGGAGGGTGAGACTCCAGCTCGGGGCCCAGTGCTCCCGGCTCCCCGCTCTGAAATCTTGCCATGGGCCCTAGAACCTTTCACGCCACACTTCTATTCACGCACGGTGTGAAGTCCCTCCCTCCCCATTCTTGCCTTCAAAGATATTTATCATATCCTCTTCCATGAGCCTAGAATTTAAGGAAATAATAGCTACAAGTGGAGATGTTTTGCAAGGAAGATGATTTTCAATCATGTAACAAAAAATGTCTGAGACAAGGAAACACGAAAGGCCGGACCACTTGGATAGAACAGGGGGAGAGAGCAACATAGACAGAAAATACGCAAATGAATATCTCAATTACTTCGCCACAGGTTTCAGGATTCTAAATACTCTAATGTGCATGCATGCGTTTTCGAGTAAAGAAACGAAATGCATTCCCATGAACCCACTCAACTTTATAATTAGTTCTACGAAAGCTACAGAAAACCAATGGTTGAGGAAGCATTCAAGGGCCATTCCTACCAACATTCGGAAGGAAAAGAGGCGAAACATTTCTAATTCATTCACTAAAAATTGATGTTGCGCAGGTTATGGCGGGCGCACTGGCCAGCACGTCCAGCGGGACAATGGAGAGAGGGTCGCTTTAGCCTCCTAGCCCTGTTTCTCCCCCTCTAAACTGGGTAGACATAAAGCTCTCTAGGTTTCGGACGACACTCAGCTCTGCCCTTCCCCCCGCTCCAGGTCCGTGAAGAAAATCAACGACAACATCCAAGTGAATTACATTGAGTACATGGACGAAATCGCCACCCAGGTGGGTGTGAAGCCCAATCTGCTGGTCCTCTTTCTCTCGGACCCGAAGCTGGCCATGGAGATTCTCTTTGGCCCATGCACCCCATACCAGTACCGGCTGCAGGGGCCAGGGAAGTGGGAAGGGGCCCGGAAGGCCATCCTCCCCCAGCGAGAGCGAATCATCAAGCCCCTGAAGACGAGAATCACTAGTGAGGACCATCGCCCGCCCTCACTGTTCTCCTGGATGAAGATGGCACCAGTCGGCCTGGCATTTCTGGTTGCTGGCTCGGTGTACTTGGCACATTTGTACTCTTTGCTGTGGTGAATGGAAATAGATGAATGAACATTGAGTAGAAAAAGCATGTAAGTTTCTACTCATCCTGGATCGTTATATTGTAGAATTATTAAGCCGGTAACATATGTTCAAAGTTATTTAGTACAAGTATAACTGCTACAGAAAATGTTATCTGGATACACTTGATAGATTTCTTTCGCTACAGAAAATGTTATCTAGATACACTTGATAGATTTCTTTCTTTAAAAATACGTATATGTCATACTTCTAGTTGTAACATGAATGCAAATGCACAACAAAAGCTCATCAGGAAGAGGTGTCCTGTCTTAGCCGTAAGAATTTGCTGGCAACATAAAGTAAACCAAAATTGTTTTCACGAAGCCAGACTTTCCTTGAAGGGATTTATAAATAAAATTATACTTTATCATTGATTTTATTTTCAAGGTTATCTTTTCTTCCTCTGAGTAATTCTATCAAATTCTCATCCAGAATGAAAAAACTTACTTTTTATACTGCTTTTTGTTTGTTTGTGTTTAATGCTGACGTTTACAGCACAGACATGAAAAATCACAGGGAAAAATATTTTAGGCTTTAGTTTACTGGACACTAAATATGGTTTTCTTTTAAGTTCATCTGAAAACAACCCCTTTATTTTGAAGAAACAAGTAAAGAAAAGAGTGCAATGTATCTCAGACCTTTCGATAAAGTTTCACCATTTAGAAATAAGCAATTATATTATATAAACAGCTACATTATATTAAGACAAGTCTAGATCCGTGCCTCCCCATAAACTGGAGAGATGTGATTTGGGGGTGCCAGCAGGGTTCTCGGTCCCCAGATGCCTTCTCCTCCCACTAACCGACTTTGTGAGGTCCTCCCCGCACTCACAAAGCCCGTTAGTTAGCCGTTCTTCCTGTGTCCCTGATAACAGAATTCTCTGCTGCGTCCCTGTCCTGTCGAGGTCAGATCCCAAGTTAGAGCCTGACCTTTGACACAAAGCTACCAAGACGGCCTAAGCAACAGAAGTCTCCCGGAACCCACGTACTGTGCCTCGAAGCTTACCCAAGGCACACCTGGGAAATCGCCCAAAAAAATACTTTTCGTCTTCTTTAAAGTCTCTGTACTTTCACTTCTTAGAGAATTCTGTGGATTTCTGAATCCCAAGGGTTACAGTTCTGAAGGTGTCCCTCAGAAACATTCATTTCGATGATGCTGTTTCGTGAAAGCTAAAGACCAAAAACTTGTTGAACTGACTCTAGAAATAAAAGTTTTCCCGGAGATGAGGCTGTGATTCCATGTCCTCGAGCACCTTTTCCGGTCCAAGGCATTTACCGTGCGCATCCTGGGACCGGCTGTGGGATGCTCTGCGTCTGACACCGCAGGGTGAGGAGGCTGCTCCAGGTACCAGAGGAGCCAAGGCTAGATGCAGACCCCAAAATCTATCAGACGCCACTAGGGAGCCCCACGTGGTGACACCCAGTCAGCTGTGCTCACTGCCAAGAATGGGTCCTTCTGCGAGGCTTGAAAAGGCAACACCCAGCAGGGAGCTGCACCCAGTGAAAGCTGAACAAATACTTGTGAGGGAAGACCTCCCACCAGGCCTGGAGAGAGGTACCTATGAGGAGCGTTTGTAAGCTTAGAGTTTTTGACAGCTGGTTTTCCTGAACTTGGAAGCAGTCTATTTCAAAATAATGATACTTACAAATGTGGAACACTTTGAAACGTGAACTAATTACACTACATAATTACATAACGTCCTTTAGACACCAGGAATCGGGAGCATCTCTTGTGTGTGAGGTGGAGATGGGCGTGTGTAGCCGGCTGGCCCAGGGCGCCACCTGAGTTGGGAGAAAGAACCAGGAACGGCCAGCAGTAGATCTGTGGTTTGAATCACACAGCTGCACTGTCACCATTCCCAAAGCCTTGAAGGAAACCCAGTGGGTCAGTAACCAGTTTGCTGCTCGTAAACGCCACCTCGGAGACAGGGAGTCACAGGCCCGCAGTGTTCCCAGCTTGTTGGAATTCAAGTGGGCATTACAATGGGTGGCTCATACCTCAGTGCCCCTGCTGGGTACAGTTCAGAGCATGAATAGGTCCTTATAGTCTCTGAAAACCCCTCCCTTCGCTGCAGTAGGCGGGCGTTCTATTTAATTAGCAGACAAAGCCAGTCGAAGCATAAACCTACTCAGAATCCCCAAGAAGCACCGCTGTTTCAACACTGTGCTAGAGGTATTTTCCACTTAATGCAATTTCGCTCATTCTCTTATTTATTCGTCAGTACAACAAACACTTCCTGAGCTCCAGGCACCGGGGATCTAGCAGGAAACAAGACAGCCGAAGTGCCTGCCTTAGCCCACAGCCTACGGGGAGACGGGCATGAAACAGGCAGATAAACATAATGGCCGGGAAGAAAAAGAAAGGAAGAAACGGAATAGAAAGTGTTTCTGATGCATATAAAGACCCGAACAATTTTTCCACAAAATTGGAACATACCATACCTACTTTGTTGTATTTATTTCGGTAACCCACCAATTGTTGGAATTTAGTTTGTTTCAACATAATAAAAACAACTGACCAGAAATGAATGGCCTATGAGATAGTAGATAAGAAAGACTGTAAATAACTGAAAAGCCTAATGGCTGAGAAATGCGTCCACGATGCAAGTGTCACTGTCGCTGCCACGCCATCAGTTTGCTCTCAGCCTGTCACCGCACGTCACTCCGATCATTCCCGCGGAGTAACTGTGGGTTCCCCCGCAGCTTCTGCCATTGCCACGCAGGAAGGAATTCCATATCTACTGTTCTTGGCACCGGGAACCAAGAAAGAACGACTGAGCAGGAAATGCCATCCGGCCGCCTCCTTAAACAGACAGATCCCGTCCCGACCACAAGATGAACCTTCCTTCCCCCTGGCGTCTGCCTCGGCCTCACCTCTGCCTTCGCGTGGATCCCCCGTCCCATCTGCTCTCTGCCACACCCGTTACAGCTCGTCTGCACCCCTGTCTTGAAAACTTGAGGCGACCTAGGCATACGGCAATTCCCACGGGAACACCCGTGCAGGCGCACGCACTGGGACTCAGGACAGTGGGCGGGACGAGCTGAAAGAAGAGCCTGGTCCAGGCCACCACGTCGTCCCCTGCTGAATCAGGGCTTCGCAGGGGAGCCGGGCTCTGCTGCATCTCCCTTCCCACCCCGTCCCGATTTTGCTCCCCACTCCTCAGTCCTTGCTGGACTTACTCCTCGGCCCCTCACTTACAGCCCCGGGCCCCTCTGTGCCGGCCTCGCGTGCCTTCTTGTTGGGGTGACCTTCGAGACTCCCTTCCCGGTTATCTCGGACAAGTGCTTTCTAGCAAAGCTTTATTCTGTTCATTCCACCTCCCCACCCCCAACGAAAGCTCGAAACTTCTTAAAATATAGCTTTCTGGAGCCTTTTCAGGTCAGGATGGACAGCCCAAAGTTCAACTAAACATACAAACATTTTCAAAGTTGAAAATAAATGTATAACTAATATAAACCGCAGCATAAATATTTGACTTAAACATATCTGAACAATGACTCTGTAGGCGTGCTCAGTATGAATTAGCATATTCAAGAAATTTGAATGAAAGTGTTTTCCTTTATTTTCCCAGAATGGGGACATCTGTGGATTGTGAAACTGCAGAATTTGTTCCAAATTGGAAAGAAAGTTGGAAAGAGAACACCAGGGAGGCAGCAGGTGGAGGAAAAGGCCTAGAAATGTCTTTGAGACTACGACGGGCACACCACTGCCACCTGGTGGCAGAATTATGACCCACAGAGGCAGAGTGACAAGGTAGGAGAGTCCCTTCCATCCGCACGTTTGCAGAATCCAGACTAAGCAGTGCGCCCTGTCTGTGCCGCCTCATTAGGTCTTTAAGGACAAATCTGGGGCAGATGAGCGACAAACCACACGACAAACCGTGCGGACGAGACCTGGGGCGAGAGGGCGCTGACTCAGAGCTTTCTGAGATGGCGACGTCGTGGACCTGTTCTCCGGTGTGAACCTCTGCCCTGTTGCGTCTGCCGTTCCCGCACCGGCCGACGCGTGAAAAAGCCCGAGGGACGACCAAGGGGACAGCAGGGCTGAAGCAACACGCAAGGCCACGCGCGCACCATGCGGCCATTCCCAGTATCCTCACCAGGGACAGGTGATGACACGGACTCGACATAAACAAATATGCAGAATCCCCGGCGATTCTGCGTACGAACCAACGGCAGCTAACGATAAAATGGAGCGACTGTAACGACACGCTGTGACACACGTCACGTGACTGCGGTGACTGCCACACTCACCTTCCCGGGACGCTGTGAGATGACACGACGCCGAGGTGACGAGATGAAGGGAGCCGAGGGACGCGGGCCTGGTGACGGCGTCGGGCGGCAGCTGGCCCGGCGACAGCCGACGCGTAC
>NW_006432945.1:17763180-17773555 GCF_000325575.1 Pteropus alecto | reverse complement strand
AGAGGGCGGGCTCACGTCCCGCGCTGCCGAGCCGCGCTCGCGAGATTTCAGCCCGCTGCGGGCGCCGCGGCCGCTTACAATGGATCGACTGTTATTTCTGAAGTTTTCCGCTTCCTGTTTTCACAGCGCGGTTGACCGCGGGTCCCCGAAACCGCGGGAAGCAAAACCATAGATAAGGGGGAACTACTGTGAAATATTTCCCCAAAAGAATTTATATGTGACTCTTTAAAAAAATTAATATCAGCTGTAGATCAATATCAGTTTTCATTTCTAACTGGTAAAACCGTTAATATCAGCACAGCTGAGGTCGTCCGGATGGCCGGTGACCAAGTTCGCTTGTGTTCGTTTGGCATTGGTGCCAAAGGTTTTAAATCGTCTCGGGACAACGGAAGAGAATTTATTAGGCAATTGATAAGCAACTAAGTGAAGGCCGAACAAAGTTTCTGCAGTAGGTCAAAGAGAGAAAAAACGAAAAAGAGAGAAAATTGTCTTGTCACTGAGCACAAAGGGATCCAGGCACATCAATGCCAAAAGAACTGTACTTCATGCCGTGTTCATACCGAAGCCTTTTAGCTTCATCAAAGTGACAACTGTTAGGTTAAATTAAGGTTATAGTTTTGTTTGTATTTAATTTTTAACTTCGTTTGCCTTTGGAGTTATAGAAGACCTGTAAGTATGAGAAATTTATATCTGGTTTTAATGTCTGCACATTTTAAGTAGTCAGAGCATTAAAATAATCTAAGTCGACACTGTGGAACCTCAAGAACTAATTTTCACTTACAGGAAGTCCACCAAGGTTACTGATTGAAGCGTCGTTTGTAACTCAAAAGATTAGAATCATCTGAAAGCCAAAAGAGCGACCTACAGGAGACCGGTGACGATGGAACACAATACAGCTGAAAAAAGCATACCCTCCGTACCCACATGGAGGAATCTAGCATATTCGTTAAGCAGAAAAAAGTACAGAACAGTGTAGTAATATTGTCTTGTGAGAAAGAAAGGGGTAAGAACAAGAATCAACCTTCCTATTAGTTTGCATTTACATTTTTAAAAACACTGGAAGGATATTCACAAAGCTAATTGAATTGGGTGCATCTGGGAGCAGGTGACAGGAACGGGTGGACAGGAACCGGGATGAGAGTTAAGACTTCTCACTGTGTGCTTTGCTACAGAGCTCCAATTTTTGAAGCATATGAAAGTTGTACGTGTTGAAAAATGGAAACTAAATTTACAGCTTCAGGTCACAGACAGGAACCATAAAAACAGTGCCTCTATTAGCCAGGATTAAGAAACGCTTCAGTAAGTTGTGGGTGAAAGTGTTTTAGAAGTTCAAGAACAAAAGGCAGCTCATTTAACTTCTCTGGCCCTTGGTTTGCCGTCCAGCGGACTGGTGCAGTATCATGGTACACCCCTCACAGCGCTGTCGCAAGAACGGGTCATCTGTGTGGGATGCTGAGCAGGGGACAGCGCAGAACAACGGCAGCAGCTGTTGCGATTGAGGGCTCGGAAGTGGCAGAGACCTTTAAACGTGTAAATGAGTGCCACGGTGTTCAAAATCTATAGATGGCTGGGCGAGACCCAGAACACCCAGACTGAAGGGAGAGATCAGAGTCCCGCAGGGCCCGGGTGACGCCACCACCTGGAACCGCGAGTTCTCTGTGAAGACAGCAGAGGGGTGGCTGCGACCCACGGAACCCTCACTCTGGAGTGAGAACTAGCCTGTGGTTTGTTAAATCCATCATGAATGCCAGCCGCCCTTTTCAGGTCCTCTGCAGACAGGGCTAAATTTAGCAAAAGAGAGGACATTTGGATAAATGCGCAGGACTATCTAACACAGGAATCCATAGGCCAGGCTCAGTCTGGCCTCAGGAAGGTTGGGCTCCAGAAAACGGGAACTCCAAACCGGTGGGACCCTCCCCCTCCCAGCTCTGCTCTGGTGGCTGCTCCCTCCCCGCTCCCTCCGGCCTGCCAGCTTCAGGTCACAGACAGGAATACGTGTTTCTTGATTCCCATTCTAAATGTCCAGTGAATGGACCAGCTCAGCCTGGCTTGATTCTCACCAGTACACCAAGCCCCTCCGGCTTCATGGCGAGGGCGGGGGTATTTTACACACGGGGCTTCTGGGAGCTCGTCCCGGGAACTGAGACGTTCACCATAGGTAATACACAGGGGTCCTGACGGTGGTGCATCTCACGGGCAAACATGGAGCTTCCTCTTGGCAAAGCTTGGGGACACGGCTCCCTTTCACCAGGCTCTGGCACATTCTCAGCCTGTTTTCACAGGTGCTGCCACATCTCTACCCCGTTGTCCCCTGGGAGTGGCTTCTGTCTCCCTGGGCCCATCCGGATCCTCTGAGCTCCGCCCCAGCCCCCTCTGTGTTCCCCGGGAGCCCCCATGTCCTCTTGTCTGCTCTCGGGTGTCAAGGCAGCTTCCTGACCCGACCCGACCCAGCCCGAGAGGGAGGCCATTCCCCTCTTCCTGCAACCCTCACATGGCAAACGCAGGACGTGAGGACCTCATCTTCGTGTCCCCACAGAGGACATCTTTGTGATATCCTTCCAGTGTGTGGCGATCCCCACAGGGGACAGGCCATTGGGAGCATGCGCTTCAAGCTTGTGACTTTCTCAATTTGGCTATTTCCAGGCCACAGATTAAAGAAATTGAACAACCAGGCAAAGAAAGGGGCAGGGTATCATAAAGACAGCAAGTTCAGAAGATTTTACTAAATTTGCCAACCTGGACTGAGAGAAGAGCGATTGGTTCTGCCCAGGCCGCGGTGACTGACTTTATAGGAGGCGACCGGGCGGGTGAACTCCCCAACTTAGCACAGGTGCCCCCTGCCCCCCACCCCTACACCACCCTACAAGTGTCTCGCGATGCCTTGCCAGTCCGTTCTCCGCTGTCCCATAGAAGACACAGACCACACAGCAGGTGCTCTGTAGACATCTACTTGGTGAACGAAAAAAAACCAACCCCAAAGGGGTTTTATGAGAAGCAGGATCGCTATCACCGAAGAGCCGGAAGGAAGGCGAACCCCACTGACGAAAGCCACGTTTGGGGCATACTTTTTAAAGTGCTCTCTCAGCCATGGCCACGCATAGTCACTGAATACTGCGTACTCTCCAGCAGGTAGGGAGGGACGTGCAACGGCTTCAGCATAACCCAGTGATTCAGGTGTTTGTATAATGCGACAAGAATATTTCTTTTCACTGCTGACAACTGTTTACATTTTCCCGCTGCAAGGCTAAGCTAGCCGTGTCCTTGTCATTTTTCTGTCTCCTGCAGAGGTAAATCCTCTGTCTATAAATGTATATGCCCATAATCCCAGGAGCTCTGCACAGACGGTGTGGCCTCTGACTGAGTCACATTCTATTTAATAGCTAAGGGGTAGCGGCCAAAGAAGTCGTCAGGAGAAAACGGATTTCACAAGCAGACAGAAGTTCTTCCTACCACGAGGTCCGCTGACCACAAAGGTAGGGCTTCAATCTAGAGATAAATATTAGAGATCATTAGCTCCTGGGCCTTTTCAAAAATAAGCTAAAAATAAATTTCAGCTGAACCCACCGAATGTAATTAATGTCAGTAAAATCTCAGTGGCTCTGTTTCTAGGTTTTTGTAATTTTAGAAAAGCTGGTATGAAAAGATCAGGAAATGCTCGAGTATGTTTAAAGCACTGAATTCTTTCAATATTTATGATATGGGCCTACAGTATTCCACTGTCCTTGGCCCTGGGGTTCAAAGATAAGACATGCACGGCCTCAGCACTCAAGAAGCTTACAATTTAGGGCAGATAAATTTGTGATTTTATTTGTATAATAATTATTCAGAATTGAGGGACCCTGGAATATCATGGGCTTTACTTGGAGACTAAGTATGGCTTGCGCGCGCTGCGCTCGCGCGCTCTCTCTCTCTCTCTCTCTCTCTCTCTCTCTCTCTCTCTCTCTCTCTCTCTCTCTCTCCTCTCTCTCTCTCCTCTCTCATTCTTAACAGGCTATCCCTAATGAGTAATACTTTTTACAAAACACATTATCCTTCAGCTGCATAAAGAAAAACGACGTGAAAAATCTAAACCTTTAGCCATCTAGTAAGTGGCAATCTTTCTTCCTTCTTTTAAATAATGCCCTTTATACTCTTAAAATCATTGTGGTCTCCAAAAGCATTCTTTATGTGAGTCACATCTACTGATATTACCATACTAGAAATTAAAACTGAGATGTTCCTCGAAACGATAGGCTCACTTCGTCCATTTTTCAGAAAACGTCCGACACACGCCCAAGTCAAAACGACCGCACTTCACGTGTCGGTCATTCTTTCAAATAAAACGGGTGTTCCGTGAGCGGAGCCCCGAGTTCGGCTCGCAGCTAAGGCGACCACGCAAGCTCTCTGTCCCAGAGTCGGCCACCGTATTTCAGGAGGCAGCGAGGGCACCATTAAGCGGTGAAGGATGGCACGAGGTGGTGCCACCGTTCCGGTTTGCTCGGGGTACCAGCCGTTTTACCCACCATGGCGCTGGGGTCATCCGTGCAATTGTCACCACAATGAAAAGGGCAACTAAATGGATATAATTATGAAAATCCCCCCCCCCGGCGGCCTCTCTGAAAGGGGTTCGAGGACCCGCAGGGGTCTGGGGACTAGGCCAGTCTCCTTCATGTTCAGTGTAGTCTCAACTTCTGAGGCTCAGCTTCGAAACGTGCCGAAACTTTGGCAGCATGGTCTAGTGAGGAGCGAGAAAGGGAGCCCAATCGAGCGGATGCCTGGGGACAAGAAAAATGCCCCCAGGTGGGGACCGCCCCTTCGACAAGCTGAATTCCAGTGTCAGGTGAAATTCCGAGTCACACTGTGCTGTGAGTGGCAGCCCTGGGATTTGAAGTAGGAGTCCGTTTATTTTAAAAATAATCTTGGCCACCAACTGGCTCATGGAGCTGGGTGACTCCCAGAGACGCGGTCTGGCCAGAGCTCAGCAGGATGTTCGAGTCTCCGACGGGGTGGGCCAAAGTCAAACACAGAGTCCATTGCTAGCAGCAGGCAAATTACGTGTTAGTCGGTAAACTGAGGCAGATACCTAACCATTACGGATAGAGCCATTCATGAGAGAGAGTAGAGGGTAAACCAGGGCCACACATGTGGTGTGCAGGTCCCCAAGTCACACACGCAAGCGCACCAGGTCTTAGGTGTAGAGTGGCGAGATCGACACAAGACCACACGGGCAGGCACCTGAGCGAGGCTGGAGGAGGCCTCGTCCCGGGGCGAGTCCTGTCCCGGACTAGGGGGGCGGAGTCTGCCGGTACGAAGCCTTACTGAGCTTGTCTCGTTGTGAATCTGGTCATTCTAAGGGATGTAATAATGATCGCAGGGGAGCGATATCATCGCTCGGCTAGTTCCATTACTTAACGATAAGTGTCTTTCATCAGCTTAAAGACACAAAACGTTCTGACGTCTCCATGAATCATAAACATAACTTTACCAAGCCCTTCTCAAGCCTCCTCCCGAAACACGCTTCGGGCTCCCTCGTGCTACTTTCTCCCTTCGGATCCACTGGCCTTTGATCCCTTTTGTGCACCTCCAGGCCGTCGAAGGACGGGCCGAGGGCCTCCCCTCACGTCTAGCTTGTGACTTAACAGCCAGCTTTGTGTCAAACTGCCTGCATCCCAGGAGGCCTCCCCAGTGGCCCAGCTCTGCCCTGAGGTTAAAGAAAGGTTCTGGTCTCAGCTTCGTTTGGCTCAGGGATGGAGAGTTCCCTCTTCTGCAGAGATTCCTTGTCTCTTGGGAGCTACGGAACTGAGCAGGCATCTCCTTCGAGGACAAGTTCGCCAAGTTCCCACAACTGATATGTGTCCAAAAAGACAAAAGCAGCAAAATTCCAGAATGGAAGAGCTAAATAAAAGCATGTGAAAAATGCCGTCATTGAATATGGCGCTCCATTAAGGCGGTCTGCTGGCGAGCATTTCTAACGCTCACTCCGTCTTTCTCTCCTTCCTTTCTTCCTTTTCCATTTATCCACCAAGCGTCCAGGGTGGGAGGCGCTTGGCAAATTGGGAGGAGGAGGAGGTGAGGCTCGACAGGTGAGGGGTAATTTCCCCAAAGTCAAAACAGTGATCGACACAAGAGTTGGGATTAGATTCTCGAAATGTCTGATTCCGAAGCCCAGGCTCGTTGTGATACGAATAATATATAGTTTTACAAATACGATTCTCGTTATTTCTAATGATACTGTGAATTTCCGAATTTCTCACAGTATTTTATTTTTGAGGAAGGCTGGAGGAGGCCTCATCCCTGGTGATGCCACAAATACCAAGTAGGGAAGACGAATTCTTTCGGAGCTTGCTTCCTGGCCTATTACTGCCATTCCACCAGAGTATCGGTTTCCGGGAGTAATTTAGGGACATGGCCTTTCCCTGGGTCACCCGGCCTTTGTTCGGAGCCCCTGCCTTACCCGGAACGGCCAGCAGAGGGCGCCCTCAGCCGTCGGCCGCCCTCTCTCTGCGAGGCAGGTGGCCGACGAGTTGTGCTGCCACCTTTCTTCCAGTTTCGATAACACCTTCCTCAAACATGCTCTTTAAGGAGTCGGGGTGGCGGGAGGAGGAGGTAGAGAGAACAGCTGGGCGCTCCAGAGAGAAAGGCGCCTGGTCCCTGGGCTGGTGCGGGGAGCAGGGGCTGCACGCGGGCAGCAGGGGGCCGCAGGTGCCCAGCAGCGGGGTGCGTGCGTGAGGCTGCGCTCCAGACCGGACGCCTCGCCGCACCTGCTGCTGCGGTGGAAGACGCCCTTCGCCCACCTGAGCCTCAGCCGGCTCACGTGCGAGGCAGCGAGAACGACACGCGCCCTGCCAGTTCCGCAGGGTTTGCCGGCTCCGATGAGACCACGGGGGCGAAAGCGGTCTGAGGGGGTGAAGCCCATGTGAGTTTGGGCCACTGATGTCACTATGGAGGGCGGCCCTGCAGGGCGGATGAGGGACACAGCCGAGGGCTCCCCCTGCTCCAGGCGACGTTTTGTTTGTTCGTTCCTCATTTTTCCATCTTCCTTTCGCTCCGGTAGTCTCTTACACACTTGTTGACAGAACTGGGAACACGGCTCTAGTCTCTGGGGAACAGCCTCAGGCCCCGCCGTCCTCCTATGGGGGACCTCCGCCAGCCAAGCCACCATCCCCGTGGGATCTCAAACAGCTGGATCTGGTTGCTAGGTGAGGCAAACCAGTGCTCGCGCGGGTTCCCCAGCGTGACCGTACACGGCGCTCACCTCAAAATAAGTGTTCACATTCAGAGTCCGCATCATACACTGATCATTCACATGTCTGAAGGTCCGACTTCGCGTGTACCCCCTCGCCTCCTAACTTGTCACGTCGCGTGTGCCTGAAACACATGGCACTATCAAAGTGTGGCAAGGAGAAGCATCCTGTGTCAGAGACAAAGACGCAGGCTCCCCCTGCCAGTGCATGGAGCTGTCACTGGGAAGGGCACAGTCTCGCTATGCCCCCCTGCCCCTTCTCATGCAAATGTCACCGTGTGACTTCCCCTGACCCGTGGCACGCAAGCAAAAGAGATGTGTTACTTGAGGGCGTGAAGAGGGTGTGCCCTCAACATCGTCTCTTTCCCCTTCACTCTGGCGAATGAAGAAAACCACAGGCCGGAGACTGTGGCAGAGCCACAAGATGGAAGGAACCTGGGTCCCCAAATCACAGCGTGGAGGAGAGTCTCCCGTGGACCAGGAACGCCCACAAAGGACTGTTACGTGAGTGAAGAATAAATTTCAACCGTTAGAGCTTTTATGCTTTTGGGGGGGTCTGTTTGTTCCTGTAGCTAGTGCTACACCTGATATTAGAACTATCTTTCCTCTTTTTCTGGATAAACAAGGTCACTTCTAGGGGACCCTTAACCCTCTGAGGTGCTCTCACCATGCGCCTCCTCTCCAGGAACCTTCTAGGTCCTTCCAAGAACTGTCCAGAAGGGGGTTTCTCTTAACATTTTATCAAGATCTCCCAGGAATATCTTGAGGCTTTACTGGGAAATATCCATAGTTGAAGTCACGTCTTCATCTTCTTCTGAAGTGCCGGCATCCTCGGGAAGAGCAAGATACCGCCAGCAGTGGCATGTCACCTCCCATTGGTCCTCCCTCCTCCCCTGCCCCGGTCTAGGGTTGCTCTGTCCCATGTCTGAGGATGTTCACCACGAAACAGCGATTCTTTCCCATGCTTCAGCGCACCACCGGGGGGGCCAGTGTCGGGAGCCTACAGTCCAAGGCTGCCTGTTGTCACCGTCTCAATTAGCTGTCGCCATAAAAAACACCACATAACCAGCCACGCTGGAACTCAGCAGCTTAAAACAACAACGATCTCTTCTCATTTCACGGATGGCTGCATAGCCCACGTCTCGCTCTGCAGCCCAGGCCAGGGCGCAGTGACTCCATGGGCACGTTTTCGTCGTGGCTCCCACAGGAGCAGATGGAAACGTGTGAGACCTTTTATGATCTGTGCTCAAGCGGAGTCACTTCTGCCCACATTCCATGGGCCGAAGCACGTCCATGGCCCGGCGGAGCGAAGGGGCATTGAAGCACGCGGCACACGTGGGCCCTGGGCACGGCCCGCGCTCACAGCGGGGCACCACCGCGGGACGCGAGGGCTCAGGACCAGTAATTCAGTCCCCCACAGCCCGAGCAACGGGGAGTAGGGGGCCAGGAGCTGGGCTGAGCCGTGGGCATGGAGCCTCTGCCTAAAGTCAGAAATGGATGCCCACCAGAGGATACTCCTGTTCGCTACGACTAGTCCGTGGGACGTGGCCTTTTTAAAACTCCTGTGGCTTGTCTACTGCAGTAACTCAAGGGGAGGAAAGAAGGAGTCAGACCTTTAGCACCATTAAAGATTGTGTGTCCAGCACAATCCTTATGTGTTCTGCTCCTGTGTTAACCACCCACCAGCAGAAATCCATCCCACTGGATGCCAAAGCCACGTGCAGCCTGACGGATAGCTTCAGTGCCGCCATCCCCCACCCCGCCCCCAGACCGAGAATGGAGCTCACCGAGAACGGCACCCCAGTTGGCAGGGCCGAGGGGAGGCCGGGGCAGCGTCTGATCGGCCCACGGGTGTCTGCAGAGCACAGTGCCCGCTCCAGCGCCCGGTCCTCATTAGTAGGTCTCGTTGGCAATGACGGACGTATGCAAAGGTGGCCCCCGCGGCCATAACCGAGGTCGTGGGGCTGTGGGTTCAAAGCCAAGGGCTCAGGCGGGTTGCCATTGTCTGGACGCTTCCCGAGGGAAAGCTAAGCAAAGCTTCGTGAGAACATCAGGGCTCTGAGACTATGACCCCACCATGACATCCCTCTGCGGTGCCCTCACAGCCCGCCTGAATACTTTCTGTGAGAAGGTGAGTTGCCAAAAACACCCCTCTATCCTTCCTGACACCCCCTCACTTTCCATCTCAATCCACCATGTCCTCGGAAGATGAGATGGGAATGTCAATCAAGGAGCGAAGACGTCAGCCCGGCTCTAAAGCGTGGACTCTACACGCCGGAAGAGCTGGTCGTGAAGACAAAACATTCCCACGCCTCCTGTCTCCCACGGTCAGTAACGTTCTCCATCCATCGATCAGACTTTCTCTGGTCTCAGGCCGTCTGCCACAGCTCGCTTCAAAGACGTGTTTGTCGTTCTGTATTTTACTCATCAGATGGCCGCAAAAACCTGCTCAGAGATCTTTCCCACAGGCACTGAAGTCTGGCAGGAACCCCTGCCCTCTCCTCTTAGCAAATCCCCACCGCGGACCCCCTCGCTGTTCTGGGCTGCAACCCCCACCCCTTTCACTGCACCCAGTGGAGTGCAGTATCCCTTCCCTATTTCCATGGGCTTGATCTCTAGCTCAATAACCACAAATAAAGTCTTCCTTTCCACTTCGACAAGCGTCAGAATAATTTTTTTTTTAATGCATTCCCAACAAAAACCCAAACCCAGAGACTTGCTCTGGCGGATGAAGGGCTTCCCCGCCGGCTTCTGTTTGCTGTCCTCAGGGGCAGGCAGACACCCGCTTTGATCACTTAAGAGTCCTCCGGGTCGCCTACTTCGGCCGCGAGATTCCATGCTTGGCATTCAACAGGCGACGGCCCACAAACCAGGAAGTGCCTCTCCGTGCGCATTACAAACCAAGCTCTGCACACGCGCCGCCGGAATACCTGTGGGGTCGTCCCGGAGATCACGCGCACACACACGCACGCACACACGCGCGCGCGCACACACACGCGGGCGCGCGCACACACAGGCACACGCGCGCGCCCCACCCCCGCAGCCGCTGCGGGTCTGCTCCGCGTGACGCGTTCCCTGAAGCAGGCGAGGGTGCCCTGGGCGCCAACACGGGCGAGTGCACAGACAGGGGCGCGCGCAACCAGGTCACGCTCG
>NW_006432945.1:17756136-17762524 GCF_000325575.1 Pteropus alecto | reverse complement strand
GGGAAGGAAATGGGACAAGATGGCTGGAGCGACCCGAGCGTTCCGGGGACGCGGGCGGCGGGCGGAGGCCTGGCTGCGGGCACCTCGCCCTCCGCTCCCCACGCCATGCCCGGGAGCCCGCGGGGAGGCCGCGGCCAAGTCGGGGCCCGGTCCCCACGGATCTGAAGCCTGTCCCGCGCGCCCCGGACCCCTCCCTGCCGCGTTCGCCGCAGAAGCCGACTTCGAACTCGGGAGCGATCTTCTCTGGCAGCGCGCGGGAGGATGCGGCTCCCAAGATGCACCTACCGCACACCTGGGCACCGCCTGCCCCCGAGGGCGGGGGCGCGGCCCTTTGTACTGGCCTCCGAGCACGGCACGGGGGCACTTGCACCCAGCGGCAGCGTGGCTGGGCCCAGGGCCGGGCGCCACCAGCTTCTGCACCTTCGTGGGTATCCAGGCGCCACCCCTATGTGTCACCAACTCCAGAATGACTATTTGTCGAACAGGCTCAGGGACAGAACCTTTGAATATGGAAATCCGGGTGACGGGGGCTTCTCGGCTCCCCAAGCTCCTGAGGCTCATCTGGCCTGTGGGAACAACCCAGCCGAGCAAGTGCCCTGTCTGTGTCCAGCACCCCTGCGCCCCCGCCCCCCGCCTCGCAGTGTTGGGGCGGCTCTAGCTGTGCGAGGTCTGCCTTTCCTACACTCTTCTGGAATGTTTACCCCCCCACCTTCTGACCTTGGGTGTCCACAGAACCAGTCTGCTCTCTCCTCCACAGGTAGCTTTCTAAATACTCGAAGGCAGCCAGGTAACGCTGTCTGCCTGCCACCCCTCTTTTTAGCACAATTAAATGCATCCGAGACCAGCTCCCAGGTGCTTTCCCCGAAGACCCTCCCCCACTCCCACCCCAGGCCCTCCTCTGCACCCGCCCCTCCTCTCCAGCCAGCTGTGCTTGGGGCCAAGGAGGTCCGTGCAGGCCGGCCTGGGACTCGGCGTTGAAGAGATCACACGAGAACCGGCTTTTTCTGAACCGATTCTTGCTTGCAGACATGGAGTCCACAGGCTGCCCCCTGAATTTGACCCTGAAAGTGGAGGAACAGGAAGAGGAGATTCAGAGCCGGGCACTGGAGAGTGGCCCCACGGACACGCAGAAAGTCCGGATCTGCGCAGAGGGCGGATGGGTGAGTGAGTGAGCAGGAGTGGGGGCCACACCTGGCGGGAGGGCCCGGCCTGGGGGGCCAGGCTGTGGTAGGCCTCCTCCCAGGCAGACAGGAAGTAAAAATAGCCCGGCCAAGGCCTGGGTTTGCATTCCTGAGAAAAGTGTGCTGTGAGGCAGGGAGGCGCTGGTTACCTGGTTACCTGGTTACCTGAGCAGTCCCGGCAGCCCTGCAGCTTGCCGTGGGCAGGATGGGGAGGCCAAGGGGCCACAGCCCGGTCTCCCCCGCACCCCGGGTCCCCTGCACCCTGCTCAGTGCCAGGCACGTTGTTGACACCACCTGTATGCTTGCTGACCTGTGTTAAAGAAAAAAATGACTCTGACGTGGTGATAAGGACTGTTGAGGACTGTTGTCAAGACTGTCACAGTAGGGAACAGAGAGATTGGGCCACACACGGATCCAGTAAAGACAAGTGGGGATTCTTAGCCAGGAGGCGGACAGGAGGGACCAGTGGATGGACGAGCACCTAGAGGAGACGGTGGGGTCCGGGGACTTACTGAAGGCTGGCTGGCTGGGGCGGTCAGGGGTCCCGGGCGTGGGGTTCTCCCTGACTTACCAGCACTCTTGCTGAAACTGGGCAGATCGGGCCGGGGACAGGGGCGGAGCCCAGAGGGAGGCTCAGAGGAGCCTGACTCAGGTGTGAGCAGAGGGAGAGTCTGTCACCTGTGGCTGGTGGAAGGGGGAACCTCGTTAAACGGGCATGAGGGGTGCTGGGCTGACGTGAGAGCTGCACCTCTAGCTCTGGACGGAGGGGTGGGGCTGGGAGGCAGCTGGGAATACGGAGCGTAGCCACACAGAATAGTGTGAGAGAATTGGGGTAAACTTGCAAAAAAGAGTCAATGCAACAGATATTTATAGCTATAATTAGGTATAATTATTTGCAGTACTTACTGGACTCCACAATAATTGGGTATGAGTGGTAAACATTTTAAATAAGCAACAGATTGACATTTCTCTACTTAGTTTTCCTTTGCTTGTGAACGTTAACAGTCTACAGACTATACTTTGTTTCCGGCGAGAGATCAGTATTCACAGAGCCTTGACTCTCCCGGGTCATCCAGTCCAGCCCCCCGCCCACGTGGGAGAACTGGGGTGCAGAGAGCTTATCCACTTCGCCCCCGGGGTACGCATGTGCTCTGACGTTGGTTCTTAAAAATCCTCCTGAGCTGGACTTGCTTGTGTGTTTTGCTGTGCGTCTGCTGTACCTCAATAAGAGCAAACACACCAGCAGGCTCTGGTTCACCGGCCCCGCTGTGGAGGCCACACTGCTCCGGTCTCTTCCGTGTTCTCCGCCCACCTGTCCAGCTGGGTGACTCAGGAGGGCAGGAGTCAGTCTTCTGTAGCTCGGAGCCCCGGGCTTGGAGGCTGACCTGGCCCAGCCAGAATGAGTGTGTAGGGACGGTGAGAAAGGTACAAGGTGATGACCACGCTCCACTGAGAAAGGACGAGGTGACAGGAGCTGGAGGAGGGGGTGGCCTTGGTGGCCTCCGGGCGCTCTGCCGTCCTCCCACAGTTAGTGAGCATCCCGTCTGGTGGAGCTGCTGGTCTCATGAGGAAGACAGAGAAGGGAGCGTAATTGCTAGTACAGTATTCGGAGTGCAGTGGGGGCGTGTTAGTTTGGGGGTGTCGCATTCAGGCCGGACCACTCAACAGGCTTTGTGGATAAGGCAAGCCCGGACCTGGTATTGAGCGCTGGGCAGTTTTGCCCCTAGCTCCCTCCCCTCCTGGGGACATTTGGCCAAGTCCGGAGATATCTTTGATTCTCGTGACTTGGGGTCGGGGCTGGGGCATGGGACATCCTTCTGGCTTCTCCTGGGTAGAGGCCTGGGCTGCTGCTACATACCCCTGGTGCCCAAGACGGCCAACATCCAAGAGTTCTCTGGCCCCGTGTCAGCCCAGGCTGGAAAACCCTGCTCCAGGGCAGTAGGCTAGGGGAAGAGATGTGTGCTTTCGTCGTAGAGAGCTGAGTGAGCGTCATCGGTGACGGCGTTGGCGTGTGAGCGCCACGCTGTGCACGAGGACAGCGTTCCCTAGGGGGCTGGAGTAGACACACAGGTCCGAGTAGAGAAACGGAGACAAGGACTTTGCCCGAGCCCTAGTGGTGCGTGGACCCGGCCGGGAGGGCGGGACTTGTGTTCCGGGGGGCAGAGGGGCAGCTCCCGATGAGGGGAGGGGACAGGCCCTCTGAAGTGGCAGGACAGCCAGTCCCGCAGCCCGTTTTGTCGGCCAAGGGAGAGGGACTATAAATAGGTATGGCCTAGATCTGGAGCTTCCTCCGGAGAGCAGGGCCCGAGGGGTTGTCTGGAGCCTGGACGTGGGAGCGGTGGGTGGAAGACTCCCACTGGCCATCCTTCCAGACCGCTCGAGTCTGAGGACAAGGCCTGGGGCCCGTCCGTTGGCTCCTCCTGGCACGTCACACCTGAGGGTTTGGGGCCACTCTCGCTCCAAAGTGCAGGCTCGGTTTTCTGACAGATAAAACTTAATGATCATTTGAAACTATTTCAAGTGGAGCCAGGAAGGGAAATTCAGAGAGCTTTGGCTTCAGCGTTTCATTCGAAACTGTGTTTAAGTGGTGACCGTCGGCAGGAAGCAAATCAGAGGCGCCAGGCCCTGCCGGCCGCGCTCTGTCCTCTGCTGGCGGAAGCTGCCGTCCGGAATTCAGGTGGTGCTAAGTCCAGATCGCAGCCTGGCCACTTACTGGCTGTGTGACCTCAGACCAGAAACGAGGCCTCTCGGAGCCCCTTCCCTCCTTGATCAAATGTGGTCATTGCTGGGGAAGTACACGGAGCATCCACGGGCATTTCCTGCAGGTGCTGCCTCTGTGTGCGGTGCTCTCAGGGCAGGGAGGGGATAGTGCACTTGGGGAACAAGGAGGAGGGGCCGGTGTGTCTAAGGGACAGATGACCAGACACCAGAAGAAGCTGCAGGCTGGGCAGACGGCAACGTTCTAAGCTGATAAAAAACATCAAATAACCTTCTGGCCCCTACATTCAGCTTTGGGAGCAGTGACACCAAGTAACCGGCTGGAAATGAGTGGCCCAGTGACTTCTTAGCATTGAATAGGATGACCTCGGAGTGGGGTTTTTGGTGACCGAAAGACAAAACGTAGCGACAAGAAAAGCAAATGGTTGAGTGAACAGGGGTAGGTTGGTTTGGTGGCTCGGCTGCCTTTGCTGCTGGGCACCCCCTGCCACCAGGGGAGCCGCGTGGGCCAAGGGTGGCGGGCAGCCGGCCGTCCCTGGGGCTTGCTGCCAGGTCCAGGCAGGGGGCTTGCTCTGTACGTCCCCACACACGTCCAGGCTCCTGCCAGCCCGTCTCCTTCTCGTGCTCTTGTGCCCTGGGACAGGCCGCTGGCCCCCAGGCTGCTTTGGGTTCAGAATCCAGCACTGTTCAGAATCCCAGCAGTGCCGGGAGCACCGAGGTCCAGGCAGGCGGCGATCCCTCCCGTGGCACTTACAGGCCCAGCCCGCCCCGGCTCCACCCGACGGAGAGGGTCAGGCCCTCTGAGCACCACGCTGGGGACGGTCCTCGGGGTGTCCGCAGTCTGGCTCTGGCAGGACTGTCTGCTGGCCTGGGCTTCGGTAGCTGGGGGGTTCTCGAGGTGCTGCTGCCTTGTCTATGACCCGAGCGGGTGTGGGGGACCTGTGCGCGTGTCTTGTGCCGCTCGTGGCCGTGTAGGTGGACAGACCGTTCCCCCCCGCCAAGGCCCCGCCCCGTGAGGCGAAGGTGTGAGCTGGTCGGCCCGTGCCACCCCGTTGAGAAGGGCCCGTCCTGCTGCAGGTGCCCGCCCTGTTTGACGAGGTGGCCATCTACTTTTCCGACGAGGAGTGGGATGTGCTGACAGAGCCGCAGCGGGCCCTCTACCGGGAGGTCATGAGGATGAACTACGACACCGTCCTGTCCCTGGGTGAGGCTCGTGCTCCAGCGGCTCCCAGCAGCCCCGGGCCCCGTCATTGCCCCATGCCCCTGATGCCCCTCCCTCCAGAGCATGTGCCCTGCACGTCTTCTGGGTTCGAGCTTGGCAGGGACGTGGACAGGGCGTCCTGGTCAGCAGCACATGGGGCTCTCAGAACCGCCCTCATTCACGCAGGCGTTCGCATCAAAACTGGGAAGAAGACATAGCCTAGCGGACGTCACCGCGGGCCTGGGCCTGTCCCTCCCATGTTCCTTAGGATGGGGGCAGCCTCCTTGCCACTCTGTCCGCCTCGGAAGCTTGGGGACATACCCCCAAGGAATCCTTGCTCCCCGCCCGGCACTGATGGCCACACTATCAGTGTAAGCATCGGGAGGGATGTCCCAGTTTGCACGTGTGGGTGTGACAGTGGCCATTAGTGTCAAAGGCTCTATCCACCCCCTGCCCTGCTAACTGCCACTGTCACCGGCGTCATCAGGGCTAGCCCTCCTTAGTGAGACCCGTGAGTTCCCTTGGACACCCTGTTTCCCATCACATTTCTTAAGCATCCTAGGCCCTTCCCCCATCTTTCCTAAATCTCCCTGTAGAGAGAGCGGGGCTGGGGGGTAAGTGCTACCAAGGACTGATTTTGCGCGTGCTCCAGACGGTAACGCGGCTGCTACCTTTGTCACTTCCTGTGAACAGAGTTCCCGTTCCCGAAGCCGGACGTGATCTCTCGGCTGGAAGGGGAGGGCGAGGCTCAGGACTGCGACGGGTGGCAGCTCCCAGGAGGAACCTTCCCAGGTAGGGCGATTAAACGGAGGTGGCGTCCGTCACGCGGGGGCGTCATGCACCGGGCTTCCAGTTCCAGGCTCAGTCTTGGGGGCGCCTGAGGGGGAGGCAGGGTTGCGAGGCAGAAAGATAATGGGCGCTGGAGTTAAAAATCTTCCTGATGTTTACCGAGGGGCCTCCTTCAGCTCCCTGAGCCTCCACGCCCTCTGGTCGGCTGTGGGCTAGAAGTCCCCACGCGTGACCCGCTGTGCAGATGAGGGGATGATGACCCACTGGCCGCGAGAAGTAGATGTGGTATTCGTGGGACCTGGCCCGTGGGGCAGGGTTGAGGACGTGCCATCCGTTATTAGAGATTCTGCCCTTGGCGAACGTCCCATTACGGTGTCCTTGGCCTTTGCATTGGAGGCATCGGGGCGCCAGGCAGACGCTGTTTTACCGACGGGCACGGTCGCCGCCCCTCCCCCTCTCTCGCAGAGAACGAAGACGCCGACGTGAAGCGCGCAGACTG
>NW_006432945.1:17739001-17756040 GCF_000325575.1 Pteropus alecto | reverse complement strand
TCGGCCTCCGCCTGCCCCGCGACATCGCCGAGCTGCCCGAGTGGAGCGAGGGGTACCCCTTCTACATGGCCATGGGCTTCCCGGGCTACGACCTCGCGGCCGACGACCTGGCCGCCAAGTTCCAGTTCAGCCGCGGGATGCGCCGCAGCTACGACGCGGGCTTCAAGCTGATGGTGGTGGAGTTCGCCGAGAGCACCAACAACTGCCAGGCGGCCAAGCAGTTCGGCGTGCTGGAGAAGAACGTCCGCGACTGGCGCAAGGTGAAGCCGCAGCTGCAGAACGCCCACGCCATGCGGCGCGCCTTCCGCGGGCCCAAGAACGGGCGCTTCGCCCTGGTGGACCAGCGCGTGGCCGAGTACGTGCGCTACATGCAGGCCAAGGGCGACCCCATCACCAGGGAGGCCATGCAGCTGAAGGCGCTGGAGATCGCGCAGGAGATGAACATCCCCGAGAAGGGCTTCAAGGCCAGCCTGGGCTGGTGCCGGAGGATGATGCGCAGGTACGACCTGTCCTTGAGGCACAAGGTCCCGGTGCCCCAGCAGCTGCCCGAGGACCTGACGGAGAAGCTGGTCACCTACCAGCGCAGCGTGCTGGCTCTGCGCCGGGCGCATGACTACCAGGTGGCCCAGATGGGGAACGCCGACGAGACGCCCATCTGCCTGGAGGTGCCGTCCAGGGTGACTGTGGACAACCAGGGGGAGAAGCCCGTGCTGGTCAAGACGCCCGGCCGGGAGAAGCTGAAGATCACGGCGATGCTCGGGGTGCTGGCCGACGGCCGCAAGCTGCCCCCCTACATCGTCCTGCGGGGCACGTACATCCCGCCCGGCAAGTTCCCCAGCGGCATGGAGATCCGCTGCCACCGATACGGCTGGATGACCGAGGACCTGATGCAGGACTGGCTGGAGGTGGTGTGGCGGCGGCGGGCGGGCGCGCTGCCCGAGCAGCGGGGCCTGCTGATCGTCAACGGCTTCCGCGGCCACGCCACCGACGCGGTGAAGAGCTCCATGGCCAGCATGGACACCGACATGGTGGTCATCCCTGGTGGCCTGACCTCGCAGCTGCAGGTGCTGGACGTGGTGGTGTACAAGCCGCTCAACGACAGCGTGCGGGCACAGTACTCCAGCTGGCTGCTGGCCGGCAACCTGGCGCTGAGCCCCACCGGCAACGCCAAGAAGCCGCCCCTCGGCCTCTTTCTGGAGTGGGTCATGGTCGCGTGGAACAGCATCTCCAGCGACTCCATCGTCCAGGGCTTCAAGAAGTGCCACATCTCCAGCGCCTTGGAAGACGAAGACGACGTCCTGTGGGAGATCGAGAGCGAGTTGCCAGGGGGAGGGGAGCCGCCCAAAGAGTGTGACGCCGAGAGCATGACCGAGAGCCACTGAAGGGACGGTAAGGGGACCGCCCGGCGCGACCTGTGTCCCCGGCTGCCTTTCGTCTTGCCAGCCTCCTCTTAGGGTCCCTGGGAGCCCAAGGCAGTGTCGTAGGTCACAGGCCACCGGCCCCGCCTTCTCGTGAAGCCTCCGTTGCTTGGCTTGCGGGTACCTTCCGTGGTGGCCTGGACCCAGGGGCCCTTGTGTGTCACACACGCGGTGGACCGGGGTGAGCTGCCGGGACGCCGGGCTGTGCCGGGGTGCCGAGATTGCTGGGGTCTGAGGGAGCGCAGTGTGCCCAGTTAACAAAGTGGCGTCTGCTTTTCCTCGTAAGTCGGGCCGGCCACTTGGGCCGCCATGGGGACTGACCCACTCGGGGCCGCTGTGCTCACGTTCGCTGGCTTCGGGCCGTGTCTCCCGGGCCTCAGCTCTGCCCTGGGGCGCTCTGCAGTGGCCCACTGGGAAATGAAAGTAATAGCTTATGCTTGCTTTTCCCTAGGAATTTTTGTGTTTTAAAACATCATCTTACTCTCAAAATGACCTTCACGTGGAGTGAGCGATTATAATAATTTCTCGTAGTCCTCAGATATCTGGTTAAATTGAATCTTTGCATCGAAATAAGTGGTAATAATAAAACGGGGTGCCTGTCTAGGCCTGCAGTGGGCTGAGGACGGCTGGCTTGAATGTTCAGAGCTGAGTATAGAAGAGGAACAGCTAAGTGGCAGTGGGGCACTGGGGACTAAAACACACTAGTGGAAGGAGCCCAGAGTCGCCCCCACATCCCACACCTTGAGAGAGCGGCCTCGTGCAGGATCCCCTCGGGGGAGACACACAGAAGGAACAAGCAATTCATTTTACCTTCTCGTTTCTCTGTCAATTAATTGACTCGCCCGTCCAGACACTTTACTATGAAGAGGTTCCTTTTGACAGAGGACCCAAAACTGTTTCCACTAAACTTCCTTCTACGGTGTCATTGGGCGTTTCCCTCCTTTGCTTTTCTCCAAATGACGAGCTGATAGAAGCCCTCTGTCACCCCCCCATGATGTGCGACTTCAGGGCTGACATCCCGCCGTAGTTGGGGGAGCCGTGGCATCACAGTGGAGCCCAGTTCTTGCTGTTACAGTCAGAATCCCCCACATCGCTTCCCCCCCACGTTCTCTGCCCCGTCGGCCCCCCTTCCCTCCTCACCGTTCTGCCGCCTCTGGTGGGATCAGACCGACCGACAGCGAGTTCTAACCTTTTCTCATTTTACCTTTTGTCTTCCTTCCTCTCTGTCAGGTCCTGTTTTTGTGCATTTTTAATTTTCTAAGCCATTTGCTACCCAGAAGACTGGATCGAAAACCGCCGGGAGAGGAGAGGGAACCAGGCGGCCTGTGCTCGGGCGCGCTGTGGGGCGGGGCCTGCCCTCGGTGCCGCCCACGCAGTCCCCGCTCACCTGGACCGCGCCCTCTCCTGGGCTGAGCGAGCGATGGCGGTACATAGGGACTCTGAGTGGACGGGACAGTCGGGAGACTCCGGGCCGCTTCTCATCTCTTTGGAAACCCGAGTGATGGGACCACAATGCTCCTTCGGTCACACACACGCCATCTAAAATGCCGGGGCCGATTCACACTTAGTTCTCTCTGTTTTCCAGCGAATGGAACTGTTGGAAGCAGCCGGGGAGGACCCTCAGGAAGATTCCTCCACGTGTGGGTGCACAGGGAGCAGGGCGGGGGGGCGCCCACCCCGCCCCACGTCCACGACGTGTCAGAAACGCCTGGGACCCTTCATCTCGTCAGAGACGTGATTAGGGAAGAAACTGCTTCTGCCCCGTTTCTTGGAGACGTGACCCCATGTGTCCATCAGAAGAAACGTGTAAATATGATGGACAGAGGCATTTCCTGGGGAAGAGACCGCTCGTTCAGCACCAACAGGAGGCTCGTCACACATATGGGTGCCACCGCACTGGTGTCCCTTCTGTGGCTAGACCTCAAGTCATTGTTTTCTTCTGCCTTTAAAAATGCTTCCAAGAGTAGAGCCTGTCCCAGCAGGTGAAGACTGCAGAGCAGGCTTTGTAGAAACATGTCATTTACGTCTACCTGCTACTTACACATTTCCTCTTTTAGAAAAAATGAGATACTAATGATAACAGAATTCAGACACTGGCCTGGTGCCAGCAGATGGCTTTTCTCTAGACAGACTAGGTTAGTGGGGAAGAGGCAGGTGAAAATAAACTGCTGGCTGATTTATCTTCCCAGCCTGGTTGGCAGCTAGACTTCTGTCGGGTCTCATTCAATGGCCCTATTTTTCACGATGATGATTATTGTATTTAAGGCTAGGGCAGCAGTTAGCACACAAGCTCTTGTTTCTCAGGCTGCCTACAGGAGTCAGGGTCACTTATCTGCTGCCACATGGTACAAGGCTCACTGACTCCTCCCTCTGACACTTGTCTTGTTAGTATCTTTCAATATTTTTATCACAAGGGTGGTGTGGCGGCTTGGGCCTTCGGCCACAGCCATTTGTAGACTTCTGGTCTCCTTCTGCCCTGCAGGAATAGGTGGGAGGAGGTCTCTGAGTTTTTACACTATAGTGATTTGCATTCCCACATAAGTCGAGTGTTATGAAAACATTCTCTCAAAGCTACGTTCACTACAGAAAACATGCCAGAGCCTCACCGACACGGCCACTGCTGGAAATGTCATTCCAATGTCAAATCTGGTAACAGGCTTTCACTTCCTTCTTGTAGACTCAGCTCATTTGTATGATCCTGTTCTCGGCATCTTGAAACACCTATTTCTACTCAGGTACTCATTTTCCTCTTAGTCATTCACCTTTCTCAGCTTTTTAAAACCAGTTTTCCTCCCAGGTGGGGAAATTTACTTCGTTTCTGGTTTCGGAATAACTTTCAATATTTGAATTGTTTCCCTACTTACAAACTGTACTGTATTCTTGGTCATTTCAAATGGCATCTAAACCCAGCTCCTTTGCATTCCAGAAGTTTCCATTCCTGACAATTCCACTTAATTTATCCTCTCTTCTCCTGGTTCCTGGCACCTTCTTTATGTCCTGTTTTACTTGCTTTGGGAGCTCGAAGGATTTTATGAGACCGAATTCTGGGTTCCTGCCTTGGAGCCATAGTCACCGTGCAGAGAAGGTAGAAAACGGGCTAAACTGATCATTCCACCGACACCTCGAGTCTCCCCGTCCGCTGACAGATGATGCCTTACAGGCTGCATAGCACTGGAACTCAGAGCAACGGCTCCGCTGTCAGGGCTGTTCTGGGCTCTTCCTTCCACTGACTTCAGTATGACCTATGCCTAACAGAGCCCCGTCCAGCCGTCCCGCAGCATGGCTGTTACCCTAGAATTGCTCCAGCAGAGACAGAGCTGTACCCCCAGTAGATAGGAACTGATCCCAACAATAAACTTTCATAATAAAGACCATAGGCTATGGTGGTTTTACTATTTACCTGCTCGCGTGAGGAGGTCACGTTTCATTATCGTTGACACTTTATTCTCCATCTACCGATATAGTACACCCTTGAATCAAAAGAAGTGTTCATGGGATGGCCATGTGTGTAATGATGT
The DNA here is from genome assembly GCF_000325575.1 of Pteropus alecto. NCBI lineage: Eukaryota > Metazoa > Chordata > Mammalia > Chiroptera > Pteropodidae > Pteropus > Pteropus alecto. The sequence continues at coordinate 17,751,104 of NW_006432945.1, read as the reverse complement.
TTTTGATGACAGAGAAGAAAAATGGTGTGTGTGGTTTTAAACGGGCTTTTGCGGGGGGCGGGGTGGGGAGGGCTGGCATCAATTGCTTTTTCTTCAGTCAGTCACCTTTTGGATACTGTCAGGGATGGTCCGTTACTGAAATCCATAAAGGGGGTATTCATCTTAAATGAGTGAAAACACGCTAGCATGTTGGTGAACAGAAAACTTAGTATCCCCGTTTTCATAAATTTCTTTAAACATGGAAGCGTGATGAACCCATGTGCCCTTTCACGGTGTGCTTTTAGTAAAATTATCCCTGACAATTCACCGTGTCCACAGATTCAATTAAATAAGTACTAGAGACAATCTGGACATTCCCCCTTTTAAGCCATCGGATCAAACGTGAACCCAGGGGGCCGAAGCTAGAACCCGCCTTCGGTGGGGCAGAGGTGTCAGGCCTCTTTCGGGGGCTCCTGAAAACCCCCCGAGAATCACCCTACCTGCCTGCCCGTCCTTAGAGTGTGGGCCCGAAACATGAGGCCAGGGGAGTCTGCTGATGTCCTGTGGTCCCTCCTGAGCAGGTGGCTGCAGGAGCCAAGGCCAGTCCTAGAAAGCCAGGAGGAGTTTGTTTGGACCCGGACAGAACTTGCCCTTGTGAGGGCACCAGGACCTGGCCAGGGCCCCCAACTGCCTCTGCGTCAGTGGAACGCACAGAATTCAACGTACACAGTGTTAGTGCCCCCCCAAAAAACCACTGCATTGGGTGAGATACTGCTTCAAACCCTTCCAAACTCACATCTCGAGTATTATCGCGTCTGCAACTCTGCAGGGCCTGTGTCAGCAACCGAAACTAAGCTGTTGGTTTTCTCTTTTTAAGTCTTAACCTACAGGTCACAAAAGGAAGAGATGACATGCCTTATTTTAATCTTTCTCATCTAGTACATTCTTTTGAGACATCTCTGCTAAGGTCTCATGGCGTATATGGCTTTCCACTGTAGAAGGCGGCATTCATTATCTGTTTAATAAAGGTTTCCCCCAAAAGGTTTATTTGTCACATTTAAAGTACAAAATCAAATACACAGATCCAGATACCGAACCATTTGTACAGCTTTATACATGTTATTCAAGCTACAGAAGACCACGCTAGCACGGTGACCCTGGAATAACGCGGGTTCGAGTTGGTGGGTCCACTTCTACGTGGACTTTTCTACGCGGCACCGGTCTTGGCTGGCGGTCAGGAGTCCGAGGCCACGCAGGGCCAGCTGCATGCCTTGTTCTACACCACGTGACAGGGGACTCGGGCATCCATGGGGTTTGTATCAGTGGGAGCTCCTGGAGCCAATCCCCTGCAGATACAGGGGGACAACTAAGTTTTTGAGGAGTCAAGTTATACACGGTTGGACCTCGCCTGGGGTCGACACCCCTAACCCATGCGCTGTTCAAGGGTCAACTGCAAACCCACCAGCACTCTCTTAAGTGAAAAGTAACATTATCTTTAAAGAAACAAACTTGGTTCTTAGTAACACTGCCAAACATAAATCATTTTCGCTTTATCATTTGAAAGGGGAGAAACATATTTCATAGGAATCGGCAATTACCAAATATAAATGCAACACGTTCACATGGACTTCTTAAAACATTCTACAAGAATAATCAACAGATGAACCTGGGGATCAAAGTCTTTGGGCACATTCACTCTATGACAGAAACGAGTTACGAGAAGACATTTTATAAGGTTATTAATTACATTCCAAGAATTTTGTTTCGATATTTTTTAATGCAAAGAAAAGGACTTTAATAGCACAGTGTTTCTAAGTCATGTTTTCTATGAAACTGTAATGGATTTTTAGGGAGATACCTAAATCTGTTCAAAATTAAACAGGTCATTGAAGGAGGTATCTGATTTTTAACACTGAGGGTTGCTTCAACCAAAATATAAGGACACAGTTCTTCAGGAGAAAGGCAGAAACTGAGACTTGCCGGATACAGAACATAGGACGTCGCTAAACCCACGGATGTCCTGTGACCACGGGGATGAAGTTCTTAGAGCTGCTGTGTTCTGGGACGTCACCTGCCTCACGTGCAGACCACAGGACACCGACCCTCAGGGGCCCGAACGTCTCCGCTCCAGGAGGTTCTGTCAGGGCCCGTTCTGCTCCCCGAAGCGAGAACACACGCGTGCGATGCGGACATGGGTCACTGTCCGAACCCGAGTGCATCGGTGGCTTCACAGCAGCGAAGGCCAAGCGTTCGACGTCGCATTTCCACAGGAAGGGTTCTGTTTATACCAGTCACCTCGGTGTTCCCCAAACAGCCTACTCTCAGTGGCTAACCTGCCGGGGGCCGCACGCCCAGAGCCCGGCTCAGCAGAGCAGGAGCCCCTCCTTGGCTGCCAGGCGCTGGCGGTGGACCTTGTCCTGCTGCAGCTCCTCGTGGTTCGGATGCCAGAGCTTCATGATGACCCTTTCGATGTTGAGCGCGTACACGGTGTGCGTGGGGATGACCTCCCTGTGCACCTGCGGTGAGAACGTGAGCACGCGTGAAGCCTCAGGACACGTTTGCAATACGCAGAAGGTCAACAAAACACGGGAAAGACACACAGACCGAGAAACTAAACCAGGGCACACCGAACCCCAGAGCAGCTAACGAGAAAACCGGAAACGAGGTTCTGAAACAGGAACGAGAAAGCGAGGAGCTTCCTTTCCTTTCCCTTCTTTCTGGGGGGACGAGGGAGGTGGGGGCACACGTCAGAAGGTCTCCTGGGCCGGGTCTGGAAAACGAGGCTAGGACGACCGGCCTCAAGAGCCAACGATGAGCTGAAGAGGAAGCGCCACTGACCGCCTCTGCGGCCGAGCAGACTCGGGCCCGGCCGAAACCCGGGTGAGCCGGACACGGCTGAGTTACCTGCAAAGCCTCGAAGAGGTCGGACATGTTCACGGGAGGCAAGGACGCAGGGAGGGTGTCCCCAGAGCAGGCCAGCAGGAGGGCCGCCTGCTGCTCGGCGTCGTCGGGGGGCGGGTGGGAGGCCGGGTTCTGGCCAGCACAGGGCGCAGAGAAGGCTGGAGGGCTGAAAACAGAGAATTTTAGAGGCGATGGCTGAGCGGCTCCAACGGGGACGGGCTGCGAGACCCCGCCTCAGGAAAAGCGCCTTAAAATGAAGCAGAAAGCCCCGTTTCTGAGCGGGCGCAGACGTGGGGAGGCTGCCGTTCCCGCTGTTGAAGGCGGCCCACAGGTCAGGCGGGGAACAAACGCAGAGCGGCTACGTTGACCTGCCCCCCAACCTCAACCGTCACCACGCTCGGGACACTGACCGAACGGTCTCCTGCCCTGGGGAGCGTCCAGTTGAAAGCATAATAGACCTTACTTGAAGGAAACGGAAATCGTTATCAAAGATAATGAGCCAGAAGAGACGACACGGCACAAGGGAGGCCACGGCAGGAATGGAGCGGGGAGAAGGTGAGTCGGACCCGCCGAGCTCCGGGAATGGGACCCCGACGTAGCGCCCGGCGGGGTCAGACACAGTAATCCAGGACAGGGTCTGGAAGGGCACGCGGCAGGTGAGGCGGCAGGTGAGGCGGCCGCGAGGAGCAGCGAGGCGGAAGGGGGCCTGGGCCTGCCGTCGGCGACAAAGGCGGGCCTGTCCCAGAAGCGGGCGCTGGCCGCAGGGCACAGGAGGCTGGGAGGTTGGAGACGCTGTCCCCACGTTCCCCACTGCAAGGAGCCACTCACTCTTTCTGGTTTGTTTTTCTCTAGAGAAGAACGACTTACAAATGAGAACCAATGACCCCGGCAGACACGCCTGCAAGGGACCGGGGAGAGGCCTTCACCTCGGGGACCTAGTGGCTGCTCGTGGGTACGGGCTCGTGGGGGTGGGCTTCAGAGGCCGGCGTCCGGCCTGCCTCAGCCCTCCCTGCGGTGTCCACACCACCTCCCAGCCCTTCAGCCCTGGTGATCACACGCACTGCTGCCCCTCCCCCCCGACTCCCGCCAGGCTCCCGGTCACTCTCACCACTGAACTCGTGACTTCCGGTCACTCTTTACCCGGTCTCCCCAGCTAACCAGACAACCAGACACACGCGGCCCAGAGACACCAGTCACTCAGTCACCATGAGGAAAAGAGCAGTATTTTTCTTACCCAAAGGCTTAAAATTTGGACATATTTTTTGGGAGGGAAGAGGACAGGGAGGGGGAGGGGTGGACACAGGCAGCACATAGGGAATCCAGGCTGTGTCACACAAGGTGACAGGGGACATTACAGCGGTCCCGGGAGGTGTGCACAGCAGGGTGCCAGGAGCAAGCTGCCAGCACCCAGCACAGGCCACCCTCGCGAGCCACAGCTACAGAAGGTGCCGAGAGCCGGGAGACTGGCTACCACTGCCCCTCCCAACACCGTGAAGCCTGGCCCGCCTGGTCACCCCAGGCCCGCTTTCTGAGCAGGGCCGCTGTTCCACCCGCAAGGGCCGCCCCTCAGGAGCCGGGGGACCACCCCATCCCACCTCAGGGAGTGGGGACATCGCAGGAGACCACACGCGGCAGCCGACCTCTGCAGCGTCGCTTCCGCCGTAAGGGGAGCCCAAAGGATCCGCTCGTTATCGTGCAAAGGTGCAAAGAAAAGAAACTGCTGCTCTCAGGGGCACCTCGGACTCAGAGACGCGAGGACCAGCGACGTGACAGGCCACAGGGAACAGCGCGACCGACCAGGACAGACGCAAGGTCACGAGAAACTTCAGTACCTTTCTATCAAGCTGTTGTAAGCTACTACACTATTCTTCAGGTATGGCTGCGGGGTCACGTTACTGCCAAAGGCATATTTAAAATGACCGTCACGTAACCGATACGCTTTCCTTCTTGACACAACTGATGTCAATATATCTTTAAGGTGATTCTGTAAAAACAAGGAAAAAAAAAAGGGAAAATAGCATGAACTCCTCTTTAAATGCAAATCATAAAACTTCCAGTGACCCGACCATGTTTACTGGCATTTAGTGATAGAGACGCGGGACAGGCTGGCACGTGCTGGCACCAAATCGATGTCCTCTAAAGAGCCCCAGAGCCAGGCCAGACGCGTGAGGGAAGGAGGGAGATGCTCTTTCTACTTAGTTCTGTTTCAGATGAGCTTGTTCCACATAAAATGAGAGTTTTTATATCTCTAAATGGGCTCCTCTCTCCAAAATAATTTTCAGATACCTTTAAATGACGACACAAAAAAATAAATACTCTTTTAAAAAGCAGCAAACCACCTTGAAACATGGTTGAAAACAAGAAAGTTTCAAGAGCTGGGCTTTACTGGTTCTATCGTCCACACTAATGAAATCCTTGCCTGAAAAGAAGCTTGGTTCTCAGAAGCCACGTGAACAACACAAATACAGGAAATAAACAAAAAATTAGGTATTTAAGATCCCTTCGGCTTTCTGAGAACCAAATACATAGGAGCGGGCTGGAGAATGTCTGTGAAAACAGGCAGAATGGGTCCCAGCCTCTCGTCAGCAACGGGGCAGGTTGGGGGTCGTGTTTCAATCACATTAAGATTATCTCGTATCAGGACTTCACGGTGCAATTTATCACTTCCACAAAGAATTCACTTAATGTTTGCAAATTAGGACCGTGGAGGCCCGGGTGAGGACACGGAGCCCCAGAGACGGGAACGTGACGCGGGGTCACCTGACGGCACCTGTGCACCACAGACGCCATGTGCACTTTGTCAAATAACAAAATGAAGAGACGAGAGGGTGGGCGAAAGCGTGTTGAGACGCCAACTCTGGTGCTCTTCCAACGCCCAACGGACAGCAAAACCTAGAGATTTCAAACCCTTAGGGTCCTCGATCTCATTTCTTTCCCCTTAAAAGATGCGCCCTTGCTGACGGATCACACGTCACGTTGAGCGCAAGTGTTACGCCCCAGGTAACGTTTCCAAAAGCTTCGTCGTTAACGAGGGCAACTGTGTGGCATGTGGCGTGGTTCTCCCCCGGGAGAAAACGTCATCGGTGACGACCGCCCCGAGGTCGGGGGGACATTTCGGCCCTTTCCTTGCAGCACCAACTTTGAGCCACACGAGCTCGTCGCACGCTCTCGGTGAAGTCGCCCCTGCCACCGGCACACTAACTAACCTCCACCGCGTAGACCACGGCTGACACGGCCTCCTCGGTGACGTTGTCCAGCCCGTGCTCGTAAGCCGTCACGATCATCCGCCCTTCCAGCTGGCCCCGTGTGGGAAGCATCATTGTGTGCGAGCACAGTTTCAAGTCATCGTCATCCTGGGGGTCCTTTGCCACAAACTGCTGGGCTCCCGAGAGGGGATTTTGAGGCTGGAATCTATGCTACGAGTAAGGAAACTTTTCAAAATTATTCATGACAGTGGCGAGGAATAAGACACGAGCAAAAGTAACCAATGTACTGGACTCGCGAGCCCACACGTTAATGCCACCCGAACCACGCCACTGGGGTCAAAAAAAAAAAGCAATTCATGCACAAATCGTCTCAGAGTCACACCCATGTCATGGAAACAACGAAGACACGAATTAGGGGAGTAAAGGTGGTTCGCGGAGCAGTTTATTCTAATCAGTTAGCATCTTGGTAATCACAGAATAGATGGCTCTGTGCTAAAAGTAACAATTAGGGAGAAGGAGAAAATAAAAAACTATTTTCAAGCAAGTCAGAGCACGTTAAGTATATTGGTAAGTAAACAGCTTCTGAAAGTTTAACTATATAACAAATGCTTCGGTGAAGCCCTAAAAAGCCCAAGTAACCAAAATAACAGATATAAAAACAAATACTCCAAGAGAGTGTTGTGTGGGGTGACTACTTGTTTACTAGCATTCTCTATTTACGATTCTCAACACAGAACCTTTCTAAGACGCAGTCACACTAATCATTTTAGACCGTTTTTCTCAGTCTTTTTCCAAGCCTAAAACCTCAGCCTTCCGCTGGAGAAGGGTGACGGCCCGTTTACAGCCTCCACAATCCGGGGAGACGCCCCGGTGGCCTCTGCTCGAGCCCGACATACAAGATTCTGTAGCGAGTATGGCTCGTCCCTGTCGGAAGTTTGTACTATAACAGCAACGCTTATCGTTTTTCCATTTTCCAGGTATAAAGCTGCATTTTATGTCAAACATGCCCATTTAAACCTGTCTGGAGATGCTGATGCCCTGCAGACTGAATATTCTTGATATAAAGCATAGCACAAAGGTAGGAATAAATGTTTGTTGATCTTAATGAATGAAGCTATCAATACCCAGCCAAAAATCTATAAAAGGGATACTTTTGGGATACTTTGTTCCCTAGATATAAACTAGGAAAAGCCAGTTACGCTAAAGTGTTTACAAATTTTACAGCCAAGTGCCTTTCCAGCTTCTCTGCTAACCCCGAGGGAGGGGGCGGGGCTCGGGGCCCAGCTGGGTGCTGCAGGCCTCTTGGACCCCGGGACAGAAGTCAATCTGGGAAACGCGATTCGTTCCAGAAAAACAGCGAGGAGGGGAAAGAACACAGGCATAGATTTAAATCGCTGAAAGATCACTGGGCACTAACAACATTACTATTTACAAAACAACGAACTAGAATTACAAAAACACAGGCACCTGGACTCACAGTCTTTGAAAACCTCACCCCTTCACAAACAGTAACACCTTTTCCCCTCAAATGATGCCCCCTCTTTTTCCAACCCCACCACCAGTATTTACTAACGACCCAGAAACAAGGCGGCCCCTCACACCAGCACGTAATCGCTCATTACCAAGACGCACTGAAGAACAACCTACATCAAATTTCTGACGAACCGAAGAAAGCTTTTTCTTTCCCTTGGGTTTCCCCGGCTTGGCTGCAGAACCCCCTGTCCAGGGCAAAGATCCAGCACCCTCTAGGAGATTAAAAAAAACAGTGATAATTGATAACTGCTAAGTTGTTTTCATTTTGAGCTAAAAAAGTATGGAACGCTCAAGTAATGAAAGTAAATAATACATACTTAAATTCAGATCTTTCTATTTCTCTAAGCTCTCTAAACAAAATCATAAATTCTCTCAAATCGTGGTTTTCTAGCTGTAACCAAAATTATTTTTTTAGAAAGACAAATTTGTCTCTCGTATTCTCAGTTAATGTTTGCTGGGTGCTTTGCTGGCTTATCGGGTGAGCAACGCGATAAAGCGGGGACAGGATTTTCCGGTTCAACACGGAGAACTGACCTGTGTACTCGCCTCCTCTCTCTTCCAAGACCCCACTAAGAGTGGTCGCAGAGCAAAGGGGCACACACGCACAACAGAGACAGCAAGAACGTGTGTGGCAGACAGGATGAGCGCTCAACGAACTTCAAGGACGGGCTGAAAACGTTCTGACTCACACGTGCCGGCTGCAGCCCGGCTGCCTAACCAATACCGAGGACCTACCGGCAGGCTGGGAAATGAGACGGGGGCTCCCGACCCTCCCTCTGGCAAACCCTCCCCCAACACCAGCCCCTCCGTGTTCTCCTGACCCCCACCCCGCCTCACTCCTCATGACTTCAGGCTCCAAAAGCCAGCTGAGTGGCGCGTCGAGACCGACAGTCAGTGTAAGTCCTGGGAATCACCTGCTCTAACAGGTTCTGTAAGAGAATCTGTACCCACATCATAACGTTTCCCCTCGAGCCGTCCAAATAGCGTTGCATGCACAGACAGCGCAGAGTCTGCTGCAGTCGGCAGCTCTGCCGACCGGCACCGCGGGTTCTTCCGCGCCCTTACCTGGTGTGGACACCAAAATCTGACACCGCGTGAGGATAGCCAGGAGGAAATCATTGTGGGAATGGACTGGAAAAGGGAAGAACGCCACAGTCAAGTACAGACACTGACAAGGAGGGAAGCCGCTCGTTCCTGAGCCCCGCTCTTAAGGAGTTTGGATACCCCCCGCTCGGTACACTTCGCTGTAAATATCCGCATTAGCAAAATGACGTTACACGCCATTAAAACCAAGCTTTTATTTCTTTAAGTGAAAAGACTTCAATTTAGCACAAGTCTGGGAGCACTGCAGAACAGGAAGTGACGCCCCGGCTGCTATTTACCGTTGTCCTGAGTGAGAAGTCTGTGGGCTTCCAGGTCGAACTCCTCTTTGCTGATTTTCTGCTTGAACCATAACTTTAAGTTGGCCCAGTACCTGCAGAGGGGAAACGACGCTGAGAACCACAGGTCCTGCTTCTTCCCGCGTTCACTGCAACTGCTCCGTCTCCCAGGGAAGGACACTGCACCCCGAGTGGCAGGCACTCGGTCCCCACCCCGCCCAGCACCTCGCAGTGTGATGGAGCCTTTAAAGGGAGTTGTCAGGATGGGCCCTGACCCACTGCGACTGGTGTCCTTATGAGAAGAGAGAGGTCGGAGTGGGGGTGCGGGCAGGACCGCAGACAACGGCCGTCTACAGCCACGGGGACAGGCCTCAGAAGAAACCAATGCTGCTGACACCTTAGTGTCAGGCTTCCAGCCTCCGGAACTGTGAGAAAACGAATGTCTGTTGTTCAGGCTGCTCGCCTGTGGCATTTTGTCACGGCAGCCTTTGCAGACTGGTACCTGGGAATCAGAATACCATGGACCGGAAAGGAAGGAGAGTCACAGAATCAGACGCGTGAGTCAATCAGCCAAAACCACAGCCACATCTGTCCTTTCTAAAGGACCTACTCTCCAGAATCCTGTACTTAAGGTTAACTGTACTTAACAATATTGTATTGACTATTTGAAAGTTGCTAAGAGATCTTAAAAGTTCTCATCACAAGAAAAAATACATTTTTAACTATGGATGGTAACGGATGGTAACTTATTGTGGTGATCATTTGGCAACATACAAATATTGAATCATTATGTTGTACACCAGAAACATATAACGTTATCTGTCTATTACACTTCAATTAAAAAGCAATTTATATTTTAAAGTGTGTACGTGTTTAAAAAGAAAAAACCTCTTAGTTCTAGAGCTTGGCACCACTTTTCACCCGATAGTCATGTTCTCACTGCTGATAATCAACAGTGGACATTTAGATGCCTTTTTTTAAAGGACAGGAACAATGAAGAAATAAAGCTCCACAGAAAAACAAGTCTTTTTTCCATCCCATTCTATGCAACAAGAGGAAAGTAACATGAGAAAAACTTGATTATTTAAAAGCCCCGTGACCCTATTTTATAAGAAGATGCAGACGTATGCCTCTGGAGCACGTGAACTTGGTCTGGGACTAAGACAGGCTCCACCAGGAAACCGTGCCAACAGAACGCGATCTCCCTTCCCCAACGGGCCAACTTTTCTCACCCGAACGGCCAGTGCTGGCTATCAAGAGTCTGAAGACTTGCTCCCCAGTCCTGGTGCCTGTGTCACCTCGCCATATACCCGTGGACAAATGGCCGTTTCCCTCAACAACGCCGAAAACCACGTTGCTCGGCCTCTGTGGGGGCGAGGAGGACGGTGACCGGTGTAGGTGGGCCGGGCCAGGAAGCTCTGGAGCAAACTAACCGCCACCGAGTTGTCCAAAGAAAATGAAGCGCCACCGGGTACTGTGCACAGCGAGTCAGCTGGCAAAGCCCGGGACTTTGTAGGAGCTGATGTGCGCACAGAGCTGCCAGAACGGACATTCGGCCCACTGGAGTAACCGCTGAGCTCGGCACAGACCTCACAGGTTTTACCTGCCGAGGACCACACTTTATGGTTGGGCCGTAGAAACCAAAGCGAACTTACTCATGGAGGAAACGTGAGAAATTACTGTGTAGCAAAATTACAGACTGTTCAACCAAGAAGCACTTCGAAGGAGCAGAAGTGGAGAAAGACAATGAGAATGGGAAAACTAACAGAACCACGCTGGACCACTGACTTCCTGGCACGAAGGGGCTGGCGGCGCTGTCCGCGGAAGGTCACAGCACGCATGCTCCAAACTTAGTGTCTGTATGTGACCAACATCTGACAGCCAGCCAGCACTGGCCTTTGGAGACGAGGTAGGGAAGAGTACCAGGTCAACATTTCTGGCAACCCTGAACCTGTGTGATGAGTGTGGGATCACAGAGGTCACCATCGCGTCTCATCAGTCAAGCCAGGTCCTTCAGATTCATAGTACGGAAACGTTCGTTTTCAAATATCGGTAAGCGCCCTAGACGGAACGGAGTAAACTGTTTACTGTGTTTAAAAAAAATGTAAATGTTAGCGGTCTGTATTACTAAAGTAATAAGCTATAGTTTTATTGAAATGTAAACTGTCAATTTTACCTATTAAAATAATTATGAATCTTCAATTAAATAAGCAAAGAAGTAGGCTGAGAGTAGACATGAATATTAAAACAACTTTAGAAGAACATGTATCTTTGGGAGTTAATGTTTACTAAGAAATCAAAAGTTATGCCGAAGTAAGATTGATTCTAGTGTTTGTAGACGTTTGATTTGCTGACGTTCGCAATAGTAAAGTGATCTTTATAGGAATTATAGCTTGTTTTGAGTTGTTCCCTTTAGGCCATGAGTGCTCCAAGATGTCTTCGATGGAAATTCTGCGTATCTTGTTAGGATGAGAGGCAGACTGTCAGCTTTGCCACCCCGAAATTTCACAAAAGGGACAGAAAAATCATGTATGACATTCAAATTAAGTAGCTTTAATCCAGTCGTAATAAAGAACAGAGAAAGATGAGGGGAAGAAAGTGTTGGAGAAAAACCCCCAAATGCCCCGCTGCTACGGCGACGTCCTGCGAAGTGAGCGCCTTCGGAGCGATGCCCATGCGTAGGGCATCGCAGAAGCATCGCCAACGACACGGGCATTCTAATTTTAAACATTTAAAATCTGCTTCCTACATTTTGAAAAACAAAATTGTAATAACTGCTACTGTTTTGAAGTTGTCCCAGCCCCTCCTTGCATCTCAGAGGTTCCTTCCGTGAAGTTACCTGGCCTGGGCCTCTGCTGAATTACCGACTTTACACTCGGGCCGTTCAGCATCCGAGCCCGGACCTCAGCCTTCTCGCCTACCTAATGGGATGGCACCCCACGTCGCGAGGGATACACGAGACGGCGCTTAAAAGGTGCTCGGTAAGTGCCCGCTCCTGCCGGGGTGACCACCCGCTCCGGAGGGTCCGTCTGCCTTCCGAAACTGCCGCCCAGGCCCTACCGACCGCGTCCGCGGCCCCGCGGCCCCCGCCTCCGGGAAGCCCTC
>NW_006432945.1:17725966-17738508 GCF_000325575.1 Pteropus alecto | reverse complement strand
CCCCGCCCGGCCCCGCCGCAGCGCCGCCTGCCGGGCCGGTCTGTCACCCGCCGCGCAAGCTCAGAATTGGGCCTTTTACCTGGATAAGTCTCCTCCCTTCCAGGTCAAAAAGTAAGTGCAGCATCAGCTTTATTATCTTTCTTTGCCTTATTGTTCTCGAGCACTAATCATCTGAGATGCCATTTAATTGATTTATCTTGTTAACTTCTACGTCTTCCAACGAAAATGTAAGCTCCGCGAGGACAGGATTTGTGGTTTATACACCTGTGTTTCCCCAGTTCCTCAGACCTATTCGCTGAGTGAATGATGTAATTATGAAACAGAGAAAATACAGGATGAGGCGAAAAGAAAGAAAAAGTGTTTTACCACTCCCCCCCACACACACAAACTCCTTTTAACTGAGAGAGATTTCTCCCCCACGCCCCACAGTCCCTATCTTCAATTGTGCATCTTGGTGGGTTTTTCAAATCGTAATATCATCATATAAATATTTTCCTCTGGTAGTATCTTGTCTTTTAAATTGTAATTTTAGTGACAGCCTGCTAAACACCGCACAGATAGAACGTACACAATAACTAGATTGTTTTCCTTTTTTCTGTTAAAAGTGATACTGTAATAAACTTTATGGGCAAAGCGTGTCCTCATTGAGGATTATAAATATAATTGTGTACAAATACAATGCAAAGGAAAGCCCTCCCCAAATTTTATTTTCATGGCCATTTAACTTATATATGCATAAAAGCTTGGCCTAGCCTTGCTTATTTCTTCCCAGTTCTGTATTTTATGAGGCACTGGTGCTTTGGGCAGTAAGATTGGATGTTGATGGAGTTGTGAGCTGTCCTAGCTCTAGAGAATGTCATTGTTATTATTATTATTATTTCTCCCAGACGGGATATTTAGGTTCTTCAGACCTATTTATAAACCACTGATTCCTTCACACTGCCTAGCGCCTTCACACTGGCACAGCAGTGTCTGTCGATTGACTTTTTTACTACACTGATCAGCATCTACTCCTTAACCTTCCCCGAGCACTTCCAGCGAATGTGTGAGTTGTTTCCATTTCAGACTCCGCAGCTCTGCTTTACCAGGCCTCTTACATTCAGCTGTCAAATAGTATTGATAATACTATTGCTCCATTGAGTTTACCATTATAATGGCCACTGCGATTTATAATACTTATATGGTATACTACGGTACATAGGGTGCCCACATATGCTTATACCCTGGTACACAGTGGCTCACACTTAACATATATGTCTGCTAGAATTAAATGTTTTAGAAAGTTCAATGTAATGTTCTTTCTCATCTATCTGTATTGATGCACAGGTTTTAACATAGCTAAAAGTTGTAGACTAGATTGATTAGGTTTATGGTTGAAAACATTGCACAGGCATGTCGCCCTGACACCACGTACATCGGTTTTATGTCCGCCAGAGGAGGTCAGTTGGTTCTTAATCACTTTTTGTGCCTCGTTTCTTGGACCTCATTGGTAGTCTGTGAAGCCTTTGCAGTCCTTCCCAGAATAATACTTAAATGACATAGGATTACACTTAAAACAGTTTAACTGGAACGCAGATCTGTGCACGGGCCTCAGCTGAAAGCCCGGACGCTTTATGAGTACAGTTCACCCTGGAACAACACGTGAGGCCACTTATATGCGGGTGTTTTCCATAAATACAGTCGGTCCTTCCACCCACGGGGTTCGCATCTGCAGATTCAACCAGCCGAAGAGGGACAACAGCGGTTTCGCGTTCCCGACCGCGCGCTTGGTTGAATCCAGTCCAGGCGCCGAGTGTGGCTTCGGGGGAGTAGTACCCGCGGATCTCCCACGGTGGGGGTGGCCCCGCTGACCCGCCTCGTGGCTCAAGAGTCGCAAAGGCCACCGATTGAAATTCATTTCTTCACAGTTCTGGAGGCTGGAAGCCCAAGACTAAGGTGGCAGCAAATTTGGTTTCTGGCGAGGCCTCTCCTTCGGGCTAGGGGAGAGCCACTTCGGTGCTCACGCGGCCTGTCCTCCGCGCGGGCGTGGCGGCGGCGCCCCCTGGTGTCTCTGCCTGGAGGGACACTAACCCTGTCCGGTCAGGATTTAAGACGCATTTAACCATTCTTACTGTGTCTCCAAATACACTCCGCAGTGAGAGGAGAAGTGTTGTTTAGGATTAGGACGGTCTGCGGAGAACCAGTGCGGTTGACCATTCCGCTAAGAGAGAAGGCTCTGGGGCGGAGCCGGACCGCTGATTAGCATCTCCTGATGCGAAGAGGCAGCCACCTGTGGGCGCAGCCCCTTAGGTCCCTCAGAGTGTTCCTGTGTCTTCAGGGGACTCTCAGAAGCAGCTCTTCACATTCTGCCTCTTTCCACTCTAGGGACCTGCGAGCGAAGACCCCCTTGGTCCTATGACGGTGGACGAGCTTCTCCAAGGTGCTGAAAATATTTGGGGACCATGCTGGAGGTCCAGCATTGGGGGAATCCTTGGCACCCGGGGCTGGTGGGGATTCGAAACTGACCCGCTGTCACTGGAGTTGCTAATGAGAGCGAGAGAGACCATGCTGGATGGAGACGAGGCTACCCCCCCTCCCCCCCTGCGAAGGAGGGAAAGCCACACACAGGTGCTCATCCAGAAACAGTTGCTGTCACTGCCGTCTGGAAACGCCTGATTGCAGAGAAAGAACTTGACAAGTGAATTTTAGGAGATTTGGCTGGGACTCACAGTTTGAAACTCAGGAGCTGATTCACTACCTGGGGTCACAGCTGCGACTGTACCAAACAGAGCATCCTGCCACCTGCTGAGGTCTCTGTCCGCTCCACCTGGACAGCAACAGCAGGCCTGCGGGGGCGGGGCTAGGGCTTCCCAAGGTAAGGAGCTCAGTCTGGCATATCTTCTGTTTGCTGCTCTTGCAAGGACATCTTTTTCTGTCTGTCCCCGTTCCCCTTGCCATGTTAATTTGTTTCGTGGGTCCCCTGGAATGCAGCGGAGGCAGAAGAGTGGAGCGTTAAAATGCCAAGTTCCGCGGCTGGTCTGCCTGCTGTTTGAATCCCAGCATTTCCTGTTCCGGCTCGTGACCCTGGCGAGTTCCTTAATCCCTCTGCCTCAGTTTCCACGTTGGCAGGGTGGACATAAGAGTACCACCTTAGGGTCGTTGTGAGAATGATATCGGAGACAGTGCGTGGAAGCCCTTGGCACAGTGTGGGCCCATGAAGGTCAGTGTGATTGCTGTTAGGACTATGGCAGTCTCGTCTACAGCTCTACGGTCTTATTCTACCCGTTTGTCCACAGATTTTCTTAGGTATTCTATGTGGATAATCCTATTGTCTGAGGGTAGGGGAGACGGTCTCTTTTCAGTCCTTAGGCCCCTTATTTCATTTTCTCATCGTTCTTTTCTGTTTTATATAGGCTGGACTTGCACTATCTGACAGAACTTTCTAAAATGGTGGCAATGTTCTATAGCTCGGTCGTCGATTAGGATAGACAGGTATGGCTGTTTAGCACTTGAAATATGGCTGGTGAGACTCGAACTGAATTTGGAATTAAATTTAAATTTGAAAATATGACCTGTGGCTAGTGGCAAACAGAACTGCTCAAGGCCAGACCCTCCAGTGCAGTGTGGGGCACCTTTGCCTTGCCCTTAACTTTCACGGCATTGCTCACGGTTCACCAGTAGGTACGACGTTTGCTGTATCCTTGGAAAGATATCCTTTGCTCCTTGTTTGCTGAAACTTTTACTACAAGTTGTCATCAGATGCTTCACTTTTTTGGTGTGGTAGATTACACTGGTAGATTTTTTTCCTGATGTTAAACCACTCTTGTATTTCTGAGATAAATCCTCCTTGATTGTGATGCATTTTTTTAAATATGCTGCTGCATTTGGTTTGATAATATTGCATTTAGGAATTTTGCATTTATGGTCATAAGTAGTATTAATCTAAAACTTTTGAGTACTGTCCTTGTCGGAGTGTAGACACTGCGTATGGGGAGCTGTTTCTATTCTCTGAAACAGTGTTTAAAAGTGGGGGGCGGGGGGCTTCTCTATCCTGACAGAGAAGAGGACATGTTTTTTAAAACTTTCAATTCAATTCCCTGGTTATTTGGGTGTCTTATTTTTTTTCTTGAGTTATTTTTATTGTTGTGTGTGTGTGTGTGTGAGTGTGTGTGTGTGTGTTTGGAAGTATACTTTTTTATTTCCTGTAAGTTTTCAAAGGAGCTCCGTGTTGACACGTGCTTATTTTGCTAGGGTTGGGGTGGGCTCTTGTAGGTGAGTGGGTGTCCCCAGGATTTAAGGTCACCATTCTTCATAGCCTATCTGTGGACACAAGACACAGTGTTACTATTTTCCTGACACCTCAAAGGATGCCGCCCTCCACTGCTGGCCTGATCTGCAGCGACTTTATTCCGAAGAAAACTCTGGAGGGTCATGTGATGAAGGAAAGGCTGGATTGTGGATTCTCTAATTTGGGGTCCCAGCTTTCCACCACTTATTTTCAAAGAGGCAGTTTAGGTTGTTAAATATGCAAAGCGGCGTGGGCCCCCCGCCTCCTTGGGCAGGTCAGCTGGGACTGTCCCCGGCCTGGGGAGATTAGGTCCACCCCCCTGTCCCACAAAGGGTACCGGCCGAGGCGCTCCAGAGCAGCCTCAAGTGAACTCTGCCCCGAGACAGCGGATCCCCCATCCCAGGCGGCCCGGGGATGGGCGGCGACCTCGCGCAGATGCTGGGGACCCTTCACCCAGGTCGCCCGCGCTCTGGTTTCGGTCCCATCGCCCTTGGTCCACGTGGCATCTCGCGCATGGGTCCTCGGCTCCCTCAAGTTTGGGAGCCCAGCGGCTCTGGTCCCGCAGGAAGGACCTTGGTGCCGGCGCCCGGCTACCGGGGCGGCTCCGGGGGGGATCCGGGTCCCCGAACCGCGCGCCCTGGGATTGCAGATCCCGCCTCCTGCAGGAAACAGGGGCGCGTAGGCGGTTTGGAGGAGGAAGCTTTCTGCGGGTCGGGGCGGCACTGCGCACAGCACCAGAGCAGCTGTCTCTGAAAAGCAAAGTAAAGATGCAGAGCAGGTCCCCGCCGCCACCGAGACGGCCTCGCAGCAGCGGGCGAAGAGGCCCCCGGGGCGCGCAGCTCCGCTTCTCTGGCTGCCGCCTGCGGATCGGCACCAGGGGGCGATGCGCCCTCGTTCCGCGGGGACAACGCGGCCGCCTCCGAGCGCCGTGGGTCTCAGCGCGCCCCGCGGACGGGGATGCGCGGGTAGCCACCTGACCGGTGCGCGTCCCCCCTGCGGGTTGGGAGGGGCCCCTGGGAAGTCCCGGCCTCCGCATTCACGCCCCTTGGCCGCGGGAAGGTGGGAGTGCTCAGACCCGCGGGAAATGTCGGCCGGCACTGCCCACCGGAGTGTTCGGGCGGTGGTCCCTGACTGTGGCGTTGAGCTCAAAGCATTGCCAGATTCCAGACAAGGTTGTCACCGACAGGAAGGAATTGATGAGTTGCCACATTTGGGAACAGTCTGGGAGCTGAGGGCCACAGGGGCCTTGGAGTCGTGGGGCAGCGAAGGCAGCGGGGGCCCACGGGACTTACCCGCCCTGGGGGCCCAGGAGAGGGGGAGGACAGGAAGCCCTCTGCGAGGTCCCTTTCTTGTCAGGCCCCGTCAGTAGTGACACCTGTCATGGGCGGCCTGCCTGCTGGGAGCCGCTGCAGCTCCCGCCAACCTGCCTACCTCACGGAGCCCCTACCCCAGGTCTGGGGTGGGTGGCAACCAGTTCAGCTGGTTGCAGCGGGGTGCCCCGGGCCTGTGGGAAGCATGGGGGGTGTCTGCTCTGTTTCTGGAACCTGACATGGCCACAGATGGCTGGATTGTGCTTGCCCTAACAGAATAATTTTGGTTTAATGTGTCCGTTGTAACTTTGATAAGAGCACTTTCCTAACTTCGGTGTTAGAATCAGAATCACCTGGGGATGTTTTAAGTCACTCCATGCCCAGGCCACACCCCAGACTGATTAAAGCAGAATGTGGGGACTGGAATCTGGGTGTCGGTATTCGCTGGCTGGAGATTTCATGGTGCAGCCGGTTACGTGGAGGGGGCTGGGCCTGGGCCTTTTCCTCAGAGCAGTCTCATGGTGACCTGTCTCATCCGGCGATGGTCCCTTTGGTTATCCTTGAGCT
The DNA here is from genome assembly GCF_000325575.1 of Pteropus alecto. Taxonomy (NCBI): domain Eukaryota; kingdom Metazoa; phylum Chordata; class Mammalia; order Chiroptera; family Pteropodidae; genus Pteropus; species Pteropus alecto. The sequence continues at coordinate 17,732,364 of NW_006432945.1, read as the reverse complement.
TTAAGAGACTTCACATCCAAAGTGTAAACCTGGCTTGAGCTGTGCTGCAGGGCTCAGGGGAGAGCCTTGGGGTGCACGGTAAGAGGGGGGCAGTAGCTCGTTTAGGCTGACCCGGCGGCTGGGCACTGCATGAGCGTGTCAGCGGTGGCGTGAACAGTGACCACAGGCAGAGCCAGGAGCGGCATCCAGGGCCAGGAAGTGGCAGACATATAGTGGTGTCACAGACTGACTTGGAACCCCTGGGAACCCCTCTGCTCCCAGGACTGTCCAAGGCCCCAGCACCCCAGAAAATGGGGCTGGAGGTTCTGTGTGGAGGGGCGGGAGGGAGGGGCTCAGAGGTATTAGCATTTGGACATTGCGATAACTGAGACCTCTCGTGGCTGATGAGCAGGTGAGCCTGCCACGGACTGGCCAGTCGCCCACAGCACCTCCTCACGTAACTGCGGTGAGATGCTGTATCACGAAACTAGCTTTACCAGAGGCTACGTGCTGCACAAAAGAGCTATGTCCCTGTGGCGCCTCCTCAAGGTGACGCCAAAACGGCGTCGAACGAGACGTTCTCCGAGCGCCTGCCGAGGCTCCAGTTCTGGCCGAGTTTCCTAGGGATGCCCCACTGCCAACCGTGCGGAAGGTTCTCCTGGGCCTGAAGTGTCACACGGGAGCCTTGCTGGCTGCTGCGGGGAAGGGGGTGCATGAAGCAGTCTTTCCAGCAGCCAGGCGGCCTGGGGACGGCGGGCTGGGACGCCAGGACACTCTGTCATGCGTGTCGTGTTGAGTAGTAGCTTCTCCGAGTAAAAGGCTCTTCCCTGCTGGTGCGTCATAAGTGGCAATGGCCTAGTCAGGCCGTGCTGGTCATCACCTGGGTCGTCCCCAGACTGGTTTGCTCTGACCTCCCTGAGAACTCTGGGGCGAAGCGAGGCAGTGGCCTCAGCTGAGCGAGAACCAGTCGTTTTGAAGCACCTGTAACATACCTGTTTACCTTTCCCCAAATCCTCATCAACAGAGCCACCCTGTCCTTCCAGCTATAATTTCAAGCACTGCGTCTCCATAGTGATGATTCAGGCTGCCGTTGCCATGGTGACCGTTCTACAAGCGGAAACACTTCCATCAATCCTTCCCCTCCATATGATGTAGAAATTGAATGAATATGTAATATGCGATCATATATAAAGACCCATATTAATAAACTCCCATAGCATGTACAAATATTCTCTGGTTAACAAGTGTCTTGTCAAGCATTAGGGGTTCGAGGAGTACAGTCCTGTTCTGCCATGACTCGTCCCGCATACGCGATGACAAGTCACTTGAGGGCTCCGAGGACCAACTGACTCCCAAACGCGGGGTTTCCGGGAGCCGTGTGAGAGAGGGCAGCTTTGGTCTGAAGCCGAGAGGCACGGGGACGATGCTGCCCAGGTGTCCCCTCCTGGGAGAGAAGGAAGCACAGAGATCTGGCCACCCCCGAGGACAGGAAATGACAGGAGAGAGAATGTGCGGTGCGTGAGCACTCACACACACGCTGTGAAGTGTGGCGCGATGAACTCGACTCGTGAACCCACTTAGTTCTCCCGCCCTGCGGTACAGAAAGGAACGAGGGGGCGGACAGGGAACAGGAAGTCCCCAGGTCCGTGCCACCCAGGGAAGGAGAAGACACTGTGCCCAACCTCAAAACTGTCGAGAGCTTGGGGCAGCAAAGTAGACGGGGAATGGTTAGGGACCACACCGGAAGTGTGAGGACAAGGCAGGAAGGCGATCAGAGCCCTAGCTAAGGCGGTGGCGGAAACAGGTCCCTAAATGCAGAGCCAGCTGACTGTAGCCAAGGAGATACGCTGGTTTGTGGAAGCGTCTGGTGGGTTTTTCATGGGATCACCATGAAAACAGCCTCCCTGATGCCCAGGACTCTGTGACTGTAGGGAGCAGCTTTTGGGGTGCAGTAGCCGATACCTGTTGCTGTTACTGTGTTTTGTCTGCCAGCACCCCTTTTCCCACTTCAGTTGATAACGCCTTCCTCTCTCCTTGGGAGAAATGTGGGGATCCGCTATCCAGTCCACCACAGAATGTCATCCTCCTGGCCATAAATGGACTTGCCATCTCTCTGGCCACGATGATTAGCTCAGAGATGGGCACGTGACCCAGTGCGGGTCCATCACAGCCTTCCCCAGGGTTGTTCCCGTGAGTAAGGCCTTTCACGTGTCTGGTCACAAGAGCTGGAATATCGTGACTCTTGGACTACTAGTGGCTATATTCCTGCTCTGTCCTCTCTGAGGGGAAAGGTAGACAGAAGAAGACAGGTAGATGCGAGCGATGGACAGAGAGCGTCTGAGCACATCAGGACCCAGAGCCGGCTCGGTTCCCGTGACTCTTCTTTCCCGTGATCTCCCCCAGATCTTTCTAGCACACCACCTCCATCCCCACCTTTATCTACCTTAAGCTAGTCCCAGCCGGCTTTCTGTCATTTGCAGTCAAAAGATTTGTACTAACACCACTGCAGAAGGAACGGAACTGCAGTGACTGTCCCTTGGCACGAAGGCATGAGGAAAACCAGCCGCCTAGACCACAGTGCCGACACCAAGCAGCTCTGGGGGCGGGCGGGTGGTCAGAACGCTCATTCTGCATAAATTCCATTCAGTCGAACAAAGGCCTTTACGAGAACGGTGCTAGGCGGAAGTCGGTGTATGTCTTCTTCTGGCTTTTCTCTGCTGGACACTGAACATCTCAGGAAGAAACAAAATGAGCCAGGAAGAGTCCATGGGTGCTGAGAGGGAGAGGGATAGAAGAGAGAAAGAGAAAGACAGGGAGGGAGAGAGAAATTGCTTCATCTTTTTATAGCCAAAGGCCAGGGACTGGACTATTTATGTCCCTTGGTTGCACGGTTCTGTGACATAGGTTTCGCTTGCTGATGAGAAGCTGGCTTCAGTGGAATTCCGTAGCATCGACTCTGTCCTGACTTCAGAAGCTCTTTGTATCTCAGTGGTGTTAAAAACACACTTTGAAATAGCTTTAAATCAAAGGAGGCATGTCCCTCATTCCCACTTGTCCCCGAGCAAGAAACCTGAGGTTTTCTCCACGTGGTACCTACAGAAAACTGCCCTGAAAATGTAATATGGCAAGGTCTAAAGCTTCAAAACATACAGAAAAATGCGCCACTTCTAAATAAAGAACTTATGCACTTTGATTTGTCAAAAGTGAATTCATACAAGGCCTTTTAAGAATATACCTCAAACAATTAAACTCAGCACCTTCAAGTCTTGGAAAGTTGCCGCTGGTGTGTGCCCTCTGATGCCTGCCACTAGGTGGCGAGTCAGGCTAACTCACATCCGTCTCTGAGCCACTTGCCAGCTACCCACCTACCTCTGCACCCCCAGCCAGCCGCGTTTGGTGTGAGTCATGGCAAGCCACCTAATACACTCAGGAGATGCTTCAGACCAGTGCAGCAGAAAATGTAACTTCACATAAATGGAGAGATGAGTATTATTAGGATGACTCTGCCAAGATTTTTCAGAACCTGAAATCAGCCTGCTTCTTTATTGCTTGAACATATATAAAAATATGACTTTTACATTAAACGCATGGGAATTAGTAGGGTATAAACATAAAGTTATTTTCCTCCACAATGGCCTAATTCTAGGCCACTTTATGGGTCTCGTCCTTCCTTGCTTCTCGAATGAAATCTAGACCCCCTATTTCTGTGGTCACTCTTGAATAATAAATGGTCTTCTGCTCACTTTTAACGCCCTCCCCCATTGTCTCATGTCTGTAATTAGAACAGCGATTCTTTGGCAATGAGCGAACTCTGAACGATACGTAAGGTTCTAGCTCCTTGCCCTCCCCTGTCTTGGGCTCACTGTAGCTTAGAGGCTGGCATGAGAGAGAAATGCGTGCACCGTCTAGATTTTTCCCCCTTAGCACTTCCTTTCCTTCGTCATCCACTCACTCGTTCCTCTCGGACCCTCCGGGATCCATACACATATGTGGAGTTATTATGGAGAGACAGAGCACAGCTGAGGAGCTGAAAGGCCTTTATCGATTGGGACCAACATAATATGGCATCTAGCCAACATGAGTTCACAGGCGAAAACTATAAAACATACAAGGAAACAGGAAACCATGAGATGGTCTGTGCGGGGCGGGAGAGTTAGCATGGAATTCATCCAGTTTATAAAAATCTGTAAAAACGTACGTCATACTCTGTCACCCCCACAGTGGTTATTTATTCCTCTGTTACGGGACTTAAAACAATCTGAGGCAGTCATGTATGGTATGATTTTTTTTTCTCTGCTGGGGCCATTGAATGTCAGATCGTGGTTAAACATAGTTGTGTTATTTATGATTTCTTGACAACATACGTAGGTGGAAATGCTTTATTTAGTTTAAAACATTACAACGAAATCCACTTTGCATGTTTGACACGGAAAAAGATCGTGGGCAACAGCGACACAAACATTTCAGCTTTGCTGCCACAGACAAGGCACGAGAACTGGGCAGGTGACTCCCACGAAGCAGATTTCTGAGCCCTCGGTGTCCCCGTTTCTTCTCACGTGGCAAGGTCTCACGGGGCAATGTCTAATGCTTTTGTTGACAAAGTGGCTTTTCCTTAAAGCTACGGTGAGAGAGACGCGGTGTCCCAGCCATCCCAGGAGGAGGTCCAGCCCCACCCACCAGCGCCTACGAGCTTCTGAGTAAACGGCGTGTTGTCTCCCTCTAGACCCGACCCCGCAAGTTCTGCCTAAAACCCAAACGCAGTGAAGTTGCCAGGTACTGTGCTCCTAAGCGGGTCGCCCCAAGGCCCGGAATCCCGAGCCCAGATGAATTGTTCTCTGCTCAGAAGTTCCTCTTTGAGGGGGCCTCGCAAACCTGGAGCACGTTTTTATCGAAGCCGTTCCGCCTCAGAGCACGGCCAAGGAAAGAGGAACGCGCCTCGGGCGAAGCCGACGCCTGTCACGGCGGCAGGTGACGATGGCGCTGGGCTGGGTGGACTGCAGCCCGTCACGGCGGCAGGTGATGATGGTGCTGGGCTGGGTGGACTGCAGCCCGTCACGGCGGCAGGTAAGGACAGGTGATGGGCTGGGTGGACTTATCTTCCTCCCTAGCTTCACTCCCCCGATGGGCGCAGTGCGTGTCCCCTCACTGCATGTTGACCCATGCAGAGAATCGGCCAGGTCCCCGTCCCCCGGGAACCACAGGAACCGGAGAGAGCCCGAGACAAGTCAGTCAGGAGGCCTGGCTGTCACTTTAAGAGGCATGTGACTCTAGGCAAATGACTCAGGCTTTGTCAGCCTCCGTTTTACATTCTGTTTGATGGGACCACACGGGCACCCTGGGCCACAGAGCTGGTGCACGTGAAAGTGGTGTGTACACGTGATACGCCGTGGAAATCCTACAAATAGCGTGAACCTCATCAGCTTCAGGCAGTGCTGACATCCAGGCCGCTGCCTACAGCAGCTCGGTATCACCCTCGCTGCACGCTGACGTTAAAAGCCTCTGAATTCGAGCTCCGTTGATCAGCTTCCCGGGTGACAAGGAGCCAGGGTCCTGGCAGGGCCCTGAGCCCCTATATTGGTGAATCTGGATCTCTGCATCCTAGAAATCAATTTCAAACTCTTGTCAGATTCCGGCAGCATGTAAATCTGGTGTTGGAAGGCTATGTAATGTAGAATTTATTATTCTCGTCCGCCCTACTTTGGATCTTAAGGAAGACGTGGGTGTTGACCAGCCTGGTTGATAATTTGAATGTTTCAAAAATGATTTATTTCTACCATTTCCCCAATGGTATCTGTCTATCCACCGTCTAAGTTTTGCTCAGAATGATATCGAGGCAATGAGAAAATTACCTGTGATTCTTGTCAGATCTGAGGCTGTCGCAACAGACCACTATTCTAGAATCGAAACACCTAGAAGAGCCTCGTGGGGTGTGCTCTGAGCTTTCCTTTCTCTCTGCCTCACACAGTTCTCCTGGCCTTGGACTCTGGTGAGCCAGTCACCACTGGCACAGCCAGCCTGCCTGGGCGCTCTGCCACTGCCAGCCCCAAGGGGGTAAGAGGGACCTCCCCAGGACGTTCGAGGAAAAGCTTTCGAAGCCCAGGGATGCCTCAGAACCAGCCGTTTGGGCTGCGGCAGGGGCGTGATGTGGTGTAGTGTTTCCCGGATGCATCTGATCACCGGACTCCTGAGACGCGTGTCAAGCCCCAGATCCCGGCTCCAGACCCGTCGGCCGACCTCCAGGGCAGGGCCCAACGACACACGTCAGACAGCGATCAATAATCGCACGTTTAGGCAACTCGAGGAAACACCGATCCAGCAGGAAAGACCCGGAGGCGTGGAGTCCGAAGACCTAATGAGGTTTGCGACCTCAGGGACAGTGGCACTGGTTTGCTTCTCCCTCTGTAAAGAAAGTGGGGGGC
>NW_006432945.1:17720960-17725911 GCF_000325575.1 Pteropus alecto | reverse complement strand
CATATGTGCCTTCAGCCTCTCTCAAAGGCCGCCTCAGGTCCGATCGGATCACTGGCCTAGAAATGCCGTCAGGCGTGGCTGGGCGTTGGAGCGTGGAGTGCCTCGGGAGTGGCAGCCCCTCACCCACCCCCGTGCCACGTGCAGAGTGAGGACCGTGAGAAGCAGGACGAAGGGCCCATCGTCTCCGCAAGCCTCTCTTCATTTTGTGAGGGTGGCCGGCGACACCCGAGGCCGCAGCACGGAGCCCTGGGGCGGCAGGCACGGAGTTCCCTGTAAGCCTGCCGGGCGGGACAGCCGACACGCCACCAGGCCCGTGGCAGGTGTCCTGGCTTTCTAGTGAGCCTGTGCGTGGCCGAGAGAAGCGGTTCATCGACGGGGGACAGCTCCTGCCACCTGCATCTGTGCCCCCCCAACACATCCCTGACTCACCGCGGCTCACGGGCGCACACGGCAGCCGGCACGCTGTCCCACCGGGCCCCAGCTCCCGCCCTCTGTGCCCTCACTCACCTCTCTCAGTTCAGAGTTTCTACTGCTGGCTCTTCAGGTCGCTGGGCACATCTTTAAATAAGATGGATGGACAAACGCACACAACACTAAAATATCAAAATACACCCCTTTAAATTAAAAAATGTGATCCTCTGGGTTTGTCACACTGTTGCCGTAGCAACAGTGCACATGCGTAACATCCGCCAGGTCCGTCTTCGGCATGTCTCATTTCCCCTCTGCACGTGCAGGGTCCCAGGGACAGAGACCAGGTCTTACCCAGGACTTATTTTGTGCCCCAGAGAAGCCTGGGAAGGCAGCGAACGTGTCCAGGCAGCTCCTACGAGGACTCGCTGTTCAGGGCAGAAGAAACAACAGGACTCGGCGTCCAGCAGCGCAGGGGGCCGGGGCCAGGCCAGCTCGGCCAGCTCCGCCTCCTCCTGCCTCGGCAGCCCGACCTCCTGCCCACAGACCCAGGAGCGATGCTGGCTTCCTCTGCTTTCTCTCTCAACAAGGCGACAAGGCGGGAAGCCTGAGCGATCTGAGCGGCCCTGCAGGGGACCCGGTCCGCCCCCCGCCCCCGCCCCCGTCACTTCAGAAGCCCAGCATGTTCTCTGCGGCGTTCCTTGTCTGTACTTTCGTTGTCTCTGGAACTGCAGGGTTCCAGTTTTCACAGTTCTTTCCCATGACTCCCCTCAACCTTCACCCAAACCGTGCGCACCCCTTGCTGAGGACGCAGGGTTTTCCGTCTCTGCCGCCGGCGCGCGGGGCTCTTTGGCGGCGAGAAGCCTGGCTTGGGCAGGGCTCGGTGTGAAGAGACAATGACGACCACAGCTACCCAGTATTGCCAGCATCGCCCGAGCAAGTTCAAAGCCAAAGCTGGCAACTAAGAAGTGATGTTTTAATGACCTTTTCCATCTGAACTGGGGCCCGAACAGACCGACTAGACCTTGGCTTTCAGAGGCATGGGTCACCGGCAGCCTGAAACTCAGCCCCAGGGTTATGGCTTGTGTGTTCCAGCCCTTGGAAGTGCCAGCACTGGGCCAGACTGTCCTCCTGGCTCCTCTTGGGCAGGCCAGGGCCACCGTAAAGCCCTTTGGTAGCTCTCCAAGCAGTGCTATCGGCTTGTCCAACCGACCGTCACCCAGCCCCTCCGCCTCGTCACACTCGCAGGGCTATTTGGGGAATGCCGTGACGTGCACAGGTACCAGGGAATGGTACTGTGAGAACGGGGCCCGGCTCCAGTCAGGTGGCCCTGGGGAAGACCGAGGAGATGCTGAAAAGCGTGAGAGGCTGTCCGTGGACCCCAGACAGACAGTGGACCAGTGCGGGGGCTCGGGGGTGGCGAGGCCCGACATTGTCGTTCTCTGGTGAGACGGTGTGGGGCGACAAGCTTTGACCACAGTCTGTCAAAGAAAATGGAGACCCAGAGACACCTAAAATTGGATGGCGTGAGGGATTCAGGGCCGAACAGTCGGATGAGGAGAACAAGCCCATTTTTCCTTGACGAGAACAGCGCACCGACTTCTCAGGCCTCGAGCAGGAATCCGCGTCTCGGGCTGGGCTCAGCCAGGTCGTCCTCTGCCGGCCTTGGCCGGGCTCCCTCGTGTGCTTGCAGTCAGCTGGGAGTTCAAGGCTGCCTGAGAGGGTGACCGAGGTAGCCGGGCCCTTTTCCCTCGTCACACAGCAGGACAGCCCAGGCTCGTTCACCTTATGGTAACTGTAGGGTTCCCAAGAGCAGCAAGAGAAGACAAGCACCATGCACAAGAACTTTCCAAGAGTCTGCGCGTGTCACATTTGTTACTGGGTCACCAGCCAAATCAAATTACGTGGCCAATCCCAGATGGAGACGCAGACTGGGCTTCTCGATGAGAAGGGAAAAGTTTGTGGCCATCTTTTTCAATCTATATAAATGACAAAATCCAGAGAGATCTAGCTTTGGGATTTAGGCAAAGCCTATCAGTTGGGCAGCGGTGGGAACAGGAAGCTCTCCTTCCTGAGAAGGCAGTGTCCCTCTCTCCCGGAAGCATCCAGCGAAGCCGAGACCCATGCGTATACCTGCGGCGTCCTGGAGCGGCAGGGCTCGGTGGCAGAAGCAACGTGTGGTAGACGAGGCACAAACCCAGGGAAGATGCGGGGGGCGGAGCTTGTGGGGAGAATGGCCCACATTCCGAATGTCACGAGAACACACGTTCTTTTCAGTCCTCTCTCTCCTGTTCATGATGCAGCTCTCTGCCACCTGCATCTGTGGCGTGTGTGTGTGCGTGTGTGTGCGTGCGTGTGTGTGCGCACGCGTGTGCGTGCGTGCACTTTAAGCGTTTATCAGAAGGCACCAGATGACAAGCTAATCAGAGGGCAGGGGGAGGCGGGGCTCCATGTGTGTGGCACCAGCCTGTGGGAAGTCCAGGACAGGGGAGGATGGGGCAGCCCTTAGTGTCCGACTCAGATGTGGCCACGCACAGAAGACAAAAAGCAGTTTACGTCCTCAGAATGGAAAACGAAAAACTGCTTAGAGAGCTTCCCAAACAGGCGCCCTCTCCCTCGTTGTGGTCCAGCCACTTGAGAACTGTCTTTCAGAATAGAAAATCGAAGTAATTTCTGTGACAGTCCAGCAGGCCGCTGTCACGGGGCTCACCAGAGGCCTTCTGATTTTAGCGATTTCATTGACTAGTGGCTGAGAGGTGATGGAGATAAAGGCGTATTTAGCCGGAAACTATCGTCTGTCCTCAGGACAAGGCTTTCTTCTCAAAGCAGTGATAAATTCTGTCTCGAAGCCCAGCGCGGGAGGTATGGAGATGATGCTGCAGGCAGAGCATCTTCTGGAGATTTGCGGTTCAGGCTCACTCGCTTTCAGGGCTGGAAAAAGAATCCTGGTTTGGCTAAGGAGACTGAGCAGTGTGAGTTCCGCAGGCGAGAAACTGCACGTGTGCAAAGGTCTGCACACGCGGTCACGGTCGTGATGTTTCTCAAACAAGTTAGGTGGCCACTGAGGTTTGGAATCAGCCTCCGTCATGCTGTCCCCCGTCTCTCGCCAAAGCAAAGGTCAGCAAACCTTCCAGGGTGGTGGCCGGAGAAGGTCCCGGGCCTGCCGGCTCTTGGATTTGTGTCTTGTCCCTGTCGTCCGCTTCTGATTTCTAGTCATCCAGAGAGACGTCTCGAAACAAACATCAGACCACAAGGGACATCCTGGTCGGGAAGTCACTCTGGGGACGAGCAGAAAGAACCCAACGTTAAACCACACACTAGTTAAAGAAACCCAACGCAACACGACAGGTGGTTCTGTGGGCAGAGTCCACACCTGCTAAGACATTTCCTTAGGCCTGTGACTACGGCCCCTAAGCCTCAGTTGGTGCCGAAGCCAGCGTACATCTGGGGAACTTAGTTCTGTGGCCACGGAGTAACTTCTTGCCCCTTCGGGGATAACTACGGTGTGACGGCCCCACAGCAGCCCGTGAATGGTGTGCCACGAACCCGACGTCACCTGACAGTCCCTTCCCTACTACAGGACTCTGGTCATTGCATTTTTCCACTTAAAGAACAATGAAAAACATTTAATTCTTTTGGAGAGATAGGTAATTGTGCCAGAACCTTCTTCCGTCATGTTCTCTCCCCATACTGCTCACCAAAGAAAATGTGCAGCTTGGAATCAGGAAAACAAAGTGGGGGGCGGGCAGGGTAATGAGGGGACGGAAGCGCTGGTGCTGGGCGGGGCCCCCGGGCGCGGAGGCACCTGCAACCCACAGCGCACAGCCGCGATGGTCCCCCGGTGTGCCCAGGTGTGGGGCTCACGCGGGGAGGCCGAGGGGTGGAGTGGGCTGCTCTTGGCATTTAGAGAGAAGGCGGTAAAGTCTACAGAAGGCCACTTACGCGAGAGACAATTAACTGTTCAGGGACCAAAAGATTTCCCTTACGTATCCAGGGCACGGTCCGCAGTTTCCACTCAGTATAATGTCAGAGGAGGGAAGTAGCGAGCTGTCCTTTGTAAAGGGATGTGGATTCTTTGGGGAATATGATGCGCGTGTCCCCCGAGGGGCTGGGGATGGGAGGGACGCCCACAGGGGCATGCGCAGAACGTTCTGCACCTGCACGCAGGCCTTTGCGCCCCCCTAAAGGCCTGCGGCGGAGATGGCCTAGGATCCCGGACGCTACATGCTTCTTAAAGCTCGTCGTCCATGGCGCGACGCTCTCCACCTGCACACCTGCGACGTCTGCCTTGTCCGGCTCTCCCGGGCCCCTGCGTACTGACCCCGCTCATCCTCGGATAGAGGGTGGAGGGAAACCAGCCCGACGCCCGCGGTCCCCGAAGCGGGCTGCCAGCCCCCTGCATCCGCCCACGGGGGACGGGGGCGCCACCCCTGGACGCGACCCCGCGCCGCCGTCTCACCGGCTTCTTGGCGGGCTCCTTCTTTCTCCTCTTCTCCGAGGTGCCGTGGACGGACAGGTCGCGGCCGCGATAGGACGGGCCGCG
>NW_006432945.1:17712044-17720452 GCF_000325575.1 Pteropus alecto | reverse complement strand
GCATCTCGGACTTGGAGCGCTGCTGGCTGCGGGACAAGGGACACAGGTCAGGCGGCGGCGCGGCTGCGAGGGGCCGGAGACCTGGCCGGAGCGGGCGCGGCGCTGCGCTCGTCGCTTGTCGCGGTAGCGTTGCCCACAGGGAAGGGAAGGCTACGTGCCCTCGTGGGTTTGTGCTAAGGGTCCAAATGCGGTTGTGAGAATAACAACACTTGGTGATCCCTAGGGGCCTGAATATGCGTGGCGCCTTCTGATCGTTCTGTGACTTGTGGTTGACAGCCGCGTGTCACTGCTCACACCCTGCAACCGCCCCCCGCCCCCCACTCAGGGCGAAGTGCAGTCCCCACGGCTGTGGCCCCAGCCTGCCCCCAGGGGATGCTGGGCGGCTCCTGCCAGAACTGACTGCCACTCTCCTTGGGCACCGGGCTGTCGCCTTTGGCATCCTCCCTTTCACAGGACAACTGATCAAAAGTGACAGAGATGATGGGCGGGATATTTTAGAGGCTACAGGATAAAATACGTGCGAAAGGCAGGGAAATGCTACAAAGTTCATTCAGGGGTCTAGAGTCTCCGTCCCGGAGGGCCTCACTGATGACTTCTGCACGCGGCGTCACGGTAAATGTGGGAAGGGATGTCCAGTAGCCATAGGAAGAGGGACGGGACGTGGCAGGGGAATGGCAGAGACGCGGCACGGTGAGCACAGCCTCAGGTCCGCCCTGCCTCCCGCCCCCCGCCCCCCGCCCAGCACCAGAAGGCGCTGCCACCTTCACCTGTGCCGGAGGCTCTCCCGGTCCTCTCTGTTATACTCCATGGCCGAGGGCCCCCGGCTCGGCCCACTGCTGCCTCCCATGACACCCGACCAGTAGTCAGCGTTGCTCTCCAAGTCCCCGGACACAGGGAACTGATGGCTCCGCATCTGGTGGTGAGACTGGCGGAAGCTGCCGCCCTCCTCATGCAGGGAGCTCAGTTCTGAGACGGTGGTGTTATCTGCGGGGACAAAACCAGGCCCGACAGAGCTTTCTCCATGTTCGACGGCGTGAGGACTCCGGCGATGGTGAGAGCCCAGGCCCGGCGCCTCGAGGAAGCCCCGCCCGAGGGCCCCGGTCGTGTGTGTGTGTGTGTGTGTGTGCGTGTGTGCGTGTGCACGCGCGCGTGCGCGCGCGCTTTGCTCAGCGGGGACCGGCCCTGGCTAGAAGCGCACTCGCCTACAGAAGGTGGCAGGCGTCCTGGACCTCGGCCTCTCAGAGGCTGTCTCCTCGTACATCACCGTCCCCGTTCAGATGTCGCTCTTGTGTAATTCTGAGATGACGGTTAAGCCAAAAGGGGCAAAAGGGAGAGAAGCCGCAGATACAGGCTCTCCCCACTGCTGGCTGGTCCCCGGAGGGGGCCGTCAGCGCCACCCCACGCTGCAGAGGCATCCCGGCCTGTCTCCGCAGCACGGCGTCCACGGGGCCGGGGGCGTGTGCACACCCAGCGTCCATCCATCACCCCCCTTCTGGAATCTCATCTAGGAACCGGGACTGTCCTCCTCAAATGGCACCAAGTCCACGTCCAGGGCCCAGGAAGACCTCTTCCTCTTCCCAAAGAGCATCCCGGTGTATGTGGCCATGGTAACCAGGAAGCGGTTTGGAGCGGTGGGGAGAAAATGGGACTGCCTGTGCGTGCGGCCTGCGGGCCTCCACTGCGGTACTCCCCCGGCCCCGTGATGTCAAGGGGGGGCCTGGTCGCACCTAGCTCATTCCCTGAGGTGGTCTGGCTAGCTTTCTGCAAAAGCACTGTGAACAAGGACCAGAATTACAATCTGGAAAGAGGAAAAAAAAACCCTATTTATTTATAGAACTTTGAGATGGAATGGATTGAATTTTATTTTACTTTAAAGAATAAATATAGCGAATTTATTTGTAATGTAACTCAAGCCATTCGTTTTCTAAAATCCTTTGTTTTGAATTTCAAAACATTATCAAAATCAGCATTTACAATGTGTAAGGTCTGGCTTTGGAGTGAGAGGTGAGCCAAGCTGGGATGTGGGAGGCACACGCGTGGGCCTGGGGTCCTCTCCACTTCTCCCACCCGCAGCAGCCCTCAGCCCTCGGAGAGGCAGAGCATTCTTCCCGGTGGGAGGTCCCCCCTGCCCCCCACGGCATGAGCACAGCCTCCTGTCCCTTCTTACCAGGACACAGTGCTGACCAGGAATGGCATTCAGTTTGGCCATGCAATCACTTGGTTTTGAGTTATAATTTAATTTTAAAACCTTTCTTCCTCCTAAGGAGAATGGACTAGTTAGCGCCTATTTTAGCTCAGCTACTCTTGATTAGTATAATCCAGAACCTTCCTTTTTTCGTGATCCAGTGAATTCCAATCTCCTGGGGACTATACGGAAGAGAACTTTAGAGTGCGCCATGTGTGGCTGCTGTCACTAGTCCAGTGTGACTGCCGAAAAATCCCAGCTTTGGCTCAGAACTTTCCTTAAACTTCAGAGAACAATGCGGATTTGTCATTCCCCCAGATAGTGAGGGCTGTCTCTGCTCCCCCGTTCACACGATGGGCTGTCCACGCTGTCTGCTCCTCTGAAATTTCTGCCACATATAACGTGAGCATCAACCTCCCCTGCTTCGAAGACGCCTGACACCGTAATTCCAGGACAGGACGGTACAGGACAGGGCAGGCAAACCTGGGCTGTAAGGGGCCACGCAGGAAGCGTTTCAGGCTTTGCAAGCCATGCTGTAGTGACTGTCCGACTGTCAGCGTAGCATGAGAGGAGTCACAGACAACACATACTTGGATTGGCGTGGCTGTGCACTAGTGACATTTGCGTCCCCGCACGGGGATTCCAGACTACAAGCTCAGTCTCGAGGGGCAAGGCGAGGGAGGGCCACACTGGCGAGCCGGCTCACGGGCCTGGCTCGGTCCTCACAGACTCTGTCACTCCCGTGCTGCGACCTGAAGCCGTGAGACCCACGCGCCCATGACGAGGTCTTCAAGACTGTCTCGCGTCCGTGGTCCACCCCAGGGCTTGCTTTGCTCTTCGGCAAGAGACCCTCTCCAGGTCACGTGAACTACGTTCCCGCTTCATCTCCGTGCTGTTGCTGTGATGTCCGCCAGCAGGCTCCAGGAGATCTGGGTTCCAGTTCCGGCGTTGGCACCAAGTCTGGGCTCTGGCGACTTCCCTGTCCTCTGGGAAACGAGGGGCGGGGCCTCGGCGACCTCAGTCTCTCCCAGATCCAGCACACCACGGACGGTCCTGAGAGCTGGGCGCTGTGGTCTCGGAGCAGAAACTGCCCCGCAGCCACAGAGCCATCCACGGTTTGCCCCAAACTCTCTTGTGTGGAGAGCACAGCACAGGAGTCAGGGGCAGGGTCCTCGTCTGAGTCTGTCACTTCGACCCTCTGGCCTCTGTGTTCTCAGCTTATACTGCAGAGGTTGACGCAGGCCACCTCCCAGTCCCCTTGGACGCTCAGATCCCACTGCCTCGTGACCGGCCAGCCCCCAGAGGCCACCTCGATCCAGGTGGACAGGCGACGTCACCTAACCCAGGACCCCTCCTCTATGTTTAAGCTCAGTTTTTATCTTTTTCTCCGAGCTGTGAGAGTCACAGATTCCCTCCACAGGCCCCTTCTCCTCGGTCGCCTACCATCTCCATCTCTGTCCCCTTCCAGAGATCCACGGCAACACCGTGACAACTAGCTTGTCAAGTGCACTGACATCTGCATTCCTCACATTCCAATCTGGAGCCCGTCTTTTTATAGTCCCTGCGGTGGGAGGATGATGCGGTGGATGCAGCCCAGACAGGATGGATTTAGAACTGCAAACTGGGGGACTCTGCTGGCCTTCGTCTGAGTCTGGGACGGCTTCCCCAGCGAGTCCATCGCATCTCTCGCTGGTGCCAGGGCGAGGATCAGAGAGAGAAATGCGGTGAGCTCGCGCCCACGCCTGCGGCACCCTCTGCTAGCGAGCCCGTCCACGTGGGACCTGCCCCGTGCTGCCTCTCCCAAGGGATGGTCATTTAGAATGCGCCCCAAAGAGTCAGCTGCAAAGTCTCCGAGGGCTGTGCGGCCCTGCCATCTACAGACTCGGTAATCGAAAAGTTCTCTTGACAAGTGGGGCGGCCTCTTTGCTGGCACCCTTTCTCTGCTGCTGGGCTTCTCAGAGGGATGGAGGCTTCTTTCTTTCTTTCTTTCTTTTTTTGTGAGATTCAACTGGCAGATTTGTTCTTCCGCTTTCACGGAGGTCTCCACGCAGCAAGTCGCCAGCTGCACCGTCGTTCAATGCTAGGGACTTTTGTGTCAGAAAAGACTGATACCTGAACTTCCACGTTAAGTATATTTTCCAGGGGGTAGTGAGGAAAGACCGTTTTAATAAAACATTCCCAAACCCAGGATTGCACAGCCCCAGCAACACCGACCGCCATGGAGAGCCCCACCATAAACGAGGGTGGTCCATGACTGCTCTGCTCGTCACGACTGAAGTCCCTTTTCCCGCCCCTCTGCATGCTGGAAACTACTTCCTTCCTTCCACCCCTGCTGGTTCTGACCCTGAAAGCCAAGGGCTGCCCAAGTTTGGTCACCCCCAAGCTATGAACTTGAGCTATGAACTCCCGCGCAATGCACAGATCACATAAAACCAACAGATGCTCACATCTGCCTCTCATTCTCCTGGCCGGGTCGAACTGAGCCAGCTCCTTCTCGACATAGTACAGGACCTTCATGGAGTCTCTCTCTTTGTCAGCTTGGATCCGGTAACCTTTGCGAACTGTCGAAAGAAGGACAAGGTGGTGAGCCGAAAGCATTAGCAGACGGAGGCCTCCGTCCATTTTGCCAGGCGGCAAACATGGTTCCCGCTTATTACAGCTGTTGTTGAAATGGCCCGGAAACAGCCATCTATGTTTATACATGTGGAACCAACCACGCCTCTATCTGATGGTGCCGCTCGAAAGGAGGACCCGGCGGGCCAACAACAGGGTCCTGTTACAGTGTATTTTTAGCCATTTTTAACCTCTGCTTCCCATCTCCCCACCGCCTACGGCCCCCCTTCAAGCTCATCCTCTCGAAGCTCAGGGGAGTATATTCACACTGGAGAAAAAGCCACCTTCTAGACCGAGGATCATTCTGTAGCCCGAGGATCACACCTTCCCTTGGTGGGAGCACATGTGACTTTAAAACAGACACCTGAACGTCAGGGACCTTGACGAAGGTGGCCTGAAAGCCTCTGGTTGCCTGGGAGATGGTGCACAGATGCCGTCACTGAGTGGTGCCTGAGGGCTCACGTCAGATGATGGGCTGTCTGCGCATCAGTGCGAAATAAGACGCAAAATACCCGGACTATGCATTACGGCCTCGTTTTCTTCCTTCAGCATTTTCCTTTGAGGAAAAGGAAAGGAAATGCCGTGTTTTAGACACGAGTAGTTCAACCTGCTGCTGTGCGGTCACAAGCAGGTGTTATTTTCAGGGCTCGATAAAAAACAGAACTGAAGCACAAGGGACGGCACTGTCTCCTACATTCCCATCACTCGCATCGTCAGGGACAGGGAGTTTACGCCCCGCGTCACCTAAGTATCGGTGTGGTCCAGTGCCGGCTCCAAGGGGAGGTCTGATTGTCACAGATAAGACAAAGCGGAAAGAGGAGAGAAGGGAGGGAGGGAGTGGGCAGGGGCAGCACAGAAATGGCAACGGACGACATTTATCGGGCGCTGAAAATGTGCGAGGTACTGTGCTAAGTGCATTACGCGGCCAATTGTCCTCACGGTCACTAAAGGTGGTGCTTCGAGCCACATTTAACACTTGAGCAGACTTTGGCTCGGAGGGTGTCAGAACTTGCTCAGGGACACCCCAAGGGACCACAGGCCTAAGCTCGCCGGGCGTCTTGCAGTCTGGGGGCACAGGTAGGACGGACAGACAGACGAGGGGGACCAGAGGGACAGCCTGCAGGTGGCCATGGTGCTGCCGTCTCAGGCACGGTCCTTGCTTCAGTCCCTTCAGGACTTCTCAGTGGGGTGGCGATGGACGGATGAAAGCCACCCGGCCCCAGCGCTCTGTCCCCACAGTGGGGCCGAGAACACAGAGAAGCCACACGGCTACACCTGCCTCCCCGGTCACGTCGCCTGTGTCATCCTGGCTGCGGACACAGCGCCCCCCCCCCCAAGCAAGCTACGGATGTGCAAGATTAAAATCCAGTATTCTGCAGGACCCTAATCAGCCCTGGCCCCGGAGACTGGGGGTACGCCCACCGGCGACGTGCAGGCACCCCGGTTTTCTAAGATGGGAGCGCACCAGGCAGTCTGCAGTCAGCTCACATTGCAGAGCACCTAAAAAACGTTCGCGAGTCTCAGAGCATGCTTGTTAGTGACCGCTCCTCCCAGGGGTTAAGTCCCTAACCCTCTGCAGAAGCAGCTGGTAGCAGAAACGAGTCTGTCAAGCTACACACACTCCCGCCTCTGCAGCGGCATTCAGAGAGGAGTACAGACAGTTCAGTTAAAACGCAGTTTACCCCACGGAGCTGCTGTGTCTGCTCTGCGGCTGGGAAGTGGGGAACTGGGCTTCCCATAGGCGCGCCCCCGGGTTGTCGCAGGACCGCAGATGGACGGCAACCTCTCTAGGATTCTGTTTTCCCATCTGTAAAATGCCGCCGATACTTCCCACCCTTTAAATAATCTCTTAAAGACAGACAGACAGTGGAGAGCAAATCAGGGGAGACCTCTGAGTTCTTTGTAACTACTGGGGCGGCGTGAATGTCCCGTCATCTAAAAGGCTGTCTTGGATTCTCGTAGCCGGAGAAGTGCTGTCTCTTCTCTTTCTGTCTCGCTCCTAACGTATAGATCATTGAGTTTGAACTTTTACTACGGCCCTCAATATCTTCCAGTCTGTTTCCAGTTACTCGTATAAATGTGTGATCTTCCCAAAGACTCTTGAGGGACGGGAATCCTTGTTGCTCTGGTGAAAAACCCAAGACCATGCTTTACGCATAGTAGGTGCCTAGTAAGTGTTGAGCTGAATCGCTGCCGGCCTGGGGGGAGGGGGGTTAAGTATTTCTTTGGAAAGAGACGTTCAGTAGAGTCTCCCTCTCTAGACCATGCACTTCCTGAGGACGAAGACCAGTTCTCTCTGTTCATCTCTGCACCCCAGCACCTAGCACAGAGCCCGGCACATTGCAGACGCTCAAAACATGCATTTGTATGAGTGAGTGAATGAGTGAATGAGTGAATGAATAAATGAATGAATTAATGAATGAATGAAAAGGAAATCAGGAACAGAAATTATATTACAAGGGATTACAAAGTAAGGCAGAAGAGGCCATGTGGGTGGCTTGCTGGAGAATCCTGACCAGGAAGCAGAAGGCTTGAATGCTCCCGTGAGGGAACCATCAAGCTCTACGTAAGTTTCGCTATTACTATTGATGAGTATTTTTTAAGTAAAGAAAACCAGCACGTTTTTAGGCTTTAGGGACGGGGCCTGCTCTACCTGCAGCCGAGACTTTGTCTAGTTGTTCTGCATGTGTGAAGCGCTGTTATGGTGAACAGCCAGGAGGAAATACTGAGATGAGGGGGTGGGCGCTGCTGTACGGAACAGCATCAGCGTGCCAAGCTGTCCCTTGGTGGCGAGAGATGACCGCCCCCACGAACAGCAGCTGGAAACCTCTCGGTTAATTGCAACTGAAGCTTAGATTGTGTTCTGTGTCATTATAACAAATCTTGCTCCTCGTTATGAGACAGATTTCATTATGTATGCATAGGTTATGTCCTGAAAAGTTACAGTAACTATGGAAAGCCTCAGTCGAAGATGGTACTGTTGCCTTTCGCTGCGGGCATCATAAAGAGGCTCCACTGTGCCAGATGCTTTCAACTGTGGCTTCTCATTCACACCAGCCCATGACTTGAGAAATCTAAGTCCCTGTCATTTGGCAGAGAGGACAGAGGGGAAGCACTGATCTCTAGACTTTGGCGGCATCGTCCGTTTGGTTCCGGTAACTAAAAAGCTAGGCCAGTCTCCCTTGAAAAGCTGTCAAGGCTTTCTTAATCGTAAGCTCTAAGTGTGATCGTGTGGGACACTACTAATTCTCTCATCCTGGCAGGATCCGGCCGGGTCCCCTACGTGCTCAGGAGCGTATAAAACACCAGAAAACCCTTGTCGGTCCCTCCAAGCAGACGGGACTTTCCCTTCTCCGAGCCTGCATCAGAGAACAGCCTCATCAAATCCCGCTTTGCCATTTCTTACTCATTTTATATCTCTGTTCACAAGCCCCCAGCCAACCACTCTGCTAGACCATAAATGCCTTGAGGGAAAATTAATAAGCATTCATTAAATTTCTCTTGATTTGAAATTAAACAGAATGGTGTCTGGTTGATTTTTAGCTGTGATTTGTCTGAAGATCAGAGAGCTCTGATGCGTGGTGATATTTTAATGAGAAATGCCTTAGAC
>NW_006432945.1:17695680-17711892 GCF_000325575.1 Pteropus alecto | reverse complement strand
CCCCGTCAGTGACATTTTGGTTTAGAGTGGATGGGTGGTTCGTTTCTCTTTTCAAGTCCAGTCTAGTCCAGGTCCTTTGGTGGGTATGAGTCTTCAAATGTCTTCTCTTCTAATGTATTAGCCGGGCACACTTTGGTTTTACTGGAGAGGGAATATCAGGATATTCATTTTGATGGCAGACTATAATTTAAAAAAATTCTCATCGTTAAAAGATTTGAGCTAATACTTTTGACTCATTAAGGCTTGACTATTGTTTCAGTTAATTTCCCCTGTATGGCCAAATGCAACTTATAAAACTTGCAAAAGATGTCTCTACGGTAGATGCCCATGAATATAGGCTTGTTCTCCACGTCCTCGCTTAATGAGCTAAGTAAGGCTGTTTATGGATGATGGGACAGCTGCCAGATTCCGCCCCCAGGGTGACGGCAGCTCAGCTGTGGGAGAGGTGACGCTTAAAATCTGCATGTTCTCTGTATGCACACAGTAGGCATATATAGAGACACGCATCCTTATTAGTTTTGAAAAGGACGTTTCAAAACACTACTTGCCTACTCAATTCTTTTGCAAGGAAAATGAGTGGAGGCCAGGTAGATGTGAAAATAAAACAGATCGGAGCAAGGGAAGAGTAGCTGTGCAGAGAGCAGGTAGGAGACGATGCCATCGGTCTGGGTGGGAGGTGATGGCAGCAGGGGCCGGGGTGGCTGCCGTAGAGACGGAGGAACGTAAACCGATTCAAGGGTATTTTGAGCTACAACCCGCAGGAATCGGTGAGCAATTGCATGAGGGGAGTGAGGGCGAGAAAGCGCAGAGGGCGCGGTCCTGGCTTCCGGTCTGGGCTGGTAGGTGGACGGTGGTGCCAGCCACCGGAATAGGAAATGTACGAGTTGGTTTGACATCAGCCAACAGCAGATTGGGTCACCTTCCCAGAGGTCAAGGTTGAGGTGCCGGCAGGACGTCCCCGTGGAGATGTCCAGAGGCAGCTGCACACGTGGGTGTGGGGAGCGGAGGGGAGGTCAGAGGCACCAGCACAGAGCTGATGGCTGCGGCCTGGGAGCAGGTGCTATCTCCCAGGGGGAGGATGCGGGACGCGGCGGGAGCAGCCGGTGGGTAGCAAAAGGGGCAGAGAAACGACCAAGGGCAGAGTGGAGGAAGGCAAAGCAAGACGAGCGTGTCGGGGGTGGCAGGAGCTTTGAGAAGTCGAGGGGGGCGAGGACCGCGAGGAAGCCGTCGGACGGAGCGCGCAGTGAGGCCGTCTGGGCCAGAGCAGCGGCAAGAGGACGTGGAGACGTGAGACATTCAAAGCTCTTTCCAGGCGTTTGGCCGGGAAGAGGCGAACAGCGGGACGGAAGCAACGCCAGGATGACCGGGGTTCTGCACGTGGCCGTCGCATCTGGCGGGAGAGGTCTGAGCAGGGTCCGAAAGCTGAGAGGAAGAGGCACGAAGACGGATGGCTGGACACGCGGGCGTTCAGGGAAGGGGGGACCTTGGCGGAGCTGCAGGGGCCGGATCCAGAGCTGGGGAGCAGGGGGCCGTCTCGAGGTCTCAACCAGCTGCCGTGAAGAGGGGGAGAAGGAATCGGGGTGCCTCTTGTCTCTGTCTCCCATTCGGTGACCAGCCGGCTGGGTTCCGCGTACACAGCTCATCGAAGGTGCCTTTGCAGCTCCCCAGAGTGTTCGCGGGTGTGGTGTACAGACGCCATCTGAGAAATTACCGTCGCTGGGTGATTGCCCCAAGACGAGTGTGTCGGGGGTGGCAGGAGCTTTGAGAAGCCGAGGGAGGCGAGGACCGTGAGGAAGCCGTCGGACGTCGCGCGCAGTGGCACGCCACGATGAAGCAGCCTCAACGTGCATCACGGCAAATCAGCTTTTCTTAACGCTCCCGACACGCCCTGACGAGTACTCTGTGTGGAGTGGGGGCTGCGGCCAGACGTCATCACTGATCCTGGCCGTTAAGGTGACGGGTACTGAAAGGCGCCCGGTGGGGTCACGAGGAGCCGTCTCCCGACTCGGCCGGGCCAGCTGCACCGGCATCGGTTGTATTCCTTCCCCTTTTCCTTCTGACAGAACCCCGATTTCGTTCATCTCCAAGGTGACTAGATGTTCTGGCCTAAGAGATGGGTCTTGATTCGTCCAAGCCAATGTGGCTCAGGGGTGGGCAGGGGACACAATTCCTGCCAACCAGACAGCCAGGAGAAGTCTGCAGGACGGAGGCGGGGCTTGGGGAAAAGCTTCCCCACCCCCGGGGAAAGCAGCACAGGAAGAAGCATGTCTTTTCTGTCTCTGAAAGCAGGAACACCTGGAATGAGGGCAGTCGGCGTGGGATCATGACACGGGATTTGCTCGGGATGACAGAGGAAGGTGGAGAGGACGAGGACCCTCGGTGATGCCACCTGAGCTGTTCCGTTGGCCGACCCCAGAGCCACCTAACCTTGGGATTTCTCGCTCTGTGAGATAACGAATTTTCCTATTCGTCAAGCTGCTTCTAACCACAGTCGGTCCCTGCGGCAGAACTGGAGCAGGCAGGGCCTGGACAGTGGTTGACAACAGGAGAGGACGTGTTTGCCACTCTGGGATTGTGAGTCATTTTGTTATGAGACTCACTAAATGAAAAGCAGAGGGGAAGGTTTCTGAAGGGAAGGAGGGAGAAAGACTGGAAAACGGAAGCTGCGAAGTGTGAGGCGGGCCCCACGGGCGTCCCTCCTGCCCACTCCATCCTTTGGGGGGACGGACTGTGTTGTCTTCATCGCCCTAAGTCCCTGTGTCTCCTTGATCATTAATCTCTCTCTGCTTCTCAGTCTGTGACTCATTCCTGGTCTCAGACGTCAGAATTCGACTAATAGTTCCGGGGAGAGAAAGAACACAAATCCCAGTCACTCGCTGAGCAGATCCACGCCCGCGGATGAGCACCGACCGTCAGGTGGCCCAGGTCCCCGTCCCCGCCAAAGGCAGACCAGACCCTCTAGGGGAGAAAGGTCTGTGTCGCCAGCACTACTGGCTCATCCCCCATGCAGGGGTTTAAAGTCACCTCCTGAGACCACACACATACAATTCTAACCTCACTCACTATGTGACACTTTCAAACGCCTCCAGGAAAGCGACACTTTAACACACTTGCACCCCGGTTACAAACTCATCACACCCTAAATGGGGCCGATCTCATCCAAATAAGCTCTCCTTCCCAGTGGCTTCGCTTCCGTCTGTGCCACACACCGCTGGATGACCTGGGTACACCCCGAGGCCCCCTGTCCCCTCCAGTCTTATCACTCCCTCTGTCAGAGCCTCTTGCCGGTCACCGGCTCACGTCGACACCGGGGTCTCCATGCAGACACTCACCATCCCACCTGGACAACTTCGGTCATATTTCAGCTCAGGTGTCTGACTCCACTCTCTCCAACTAGCCACTCGCCTTGTCAGCATGTCACCTCTCCACTCGGGACTCTGCCTGCAGTGGCTTTCACTGGCTGTGGCACCGAGCCCCAGACCTCCTGGTGGGGAGCAGTTCGAGGCTCCACCATATTAGGGAGTCAGACAAGCTGACACCATCAGACACACACACCGTGTTCTCCCAGCTCTGGCTCACACCCTGCTGCCTTCCTGGGGGTGCTCGGCACCCCCCACTCTGCTTTCCTGATCCTCTCATTCCTCAAGGCCCAGCTCAAATCTCACCTTTTTTCTGAAGACTTGGTAAGCACCCCAGCACCTTCGAACCCCCGCGCCATACTCTCCGGCATCTAACTGTCCTAATGCGGTCCGGCCCCTCTCCCTGGCTGGCCCACAGTGCCCGTGACACAAGCCACGGCCCACACTTCTCAGTGCGCCTGGAGTACCGGTCACAGCCCCGAGCGCCAGGGAGGGATGAGAAAGCGATTTATTCACTGAATGATCGACTTTCAAGGGGGCACCTCGCCTCTTTTTCGTATCGTTTTAGTTATCGAGGAGCCTGGGAAGAAAGTGTGGGCAGCTAGTTCTGTGCCCTTGGAAAGCCTGGCATGCACTCCAGGGGCCTCCAGCACGGCTGGAGGGATCCCATTTCTGGAGCGATTTTCCAAAGAAGCGTCGCTGAGCTAATGGCCGTCATCAGCAAGGAGCCAGAGCAGGAGCTGGGGGCGAGCACGGGCGGGGCGGTCTGGGACCACATTTACCACTGTGGCTTCCTTCAGTGGAGTCACTTGGAGCCAGGGGAGGTGGAAGCGGCTTGTCCATCAGCATGCTGGATGAGGGGGCTCCTCCCAGGGGAACAGAGGGGATGGAGTAGGGGCCGGGGACACCGGAGGCAGAGGGAGGGTACCCCGCCTTTGCTGCTTTCCCTGCTTCATACACTGTGGAGGGAGATGAAGAGCAAGAGAGATTACGTGGTCCCGCCCTCCACAACCCTCACGCCGACGTCGCTAAGGCTGCGCTCAGGGGGCTCCTGGATGTGGACCTGCATGTGTGTGTGTGCGTATGTGTGTGTGCGCGTGTGTGCATGTGCATGCGTGTGCATGAATGTGTCTATGGGAATGTGTGTGTGCATGTGTGCATGTGCACGTGTGTCTGTGTGTGTGTGTGCGTATGTGTGTGCGCCTGCATGCATGCACCTGTGTGTATACATGTGCCTGTGTCCGTGTGTCTATGTGCGTGTGCTTGTGCGTTTGTGCACGTACACATGTGCCTGTGTGCGTGCGTGTGCCTGTGTATGCATGTGCGTGTGTGTGTGCACGCCTGTGCGCGTGCATGTGCGCGTGTGCGCGCAGTCCTAGGCCTGAACTGCTCCCCTGGACCCCTCCCCCCACTCCCTTGGACTCCTCTAGCTCCGTTGAAAGGCAACGACATCAGGAATTACAGTGTTTAGTACCTGGCAACTGAGTAATTAGGCGGTACTGGGAGCTGTCACAGCAGTGTCTCCAGTGACAGCAGCAGCCCACGCCTAAGCACACTGTCTGGGGGCGGCCGCAGCCCTGGGGCTGCCTGGGGCTGCTTGCAGGGAGACCCTGAGCCCCTTCCGGAGAGGCGATGTGAGCAGTGGGCGGCCGTGGCCCTGCCCTGTGAGCTCAGAGCAGATGACCGGACTCCTCCCGCGAACAGCTTTATTCCCGAGGCCACTGAAGATACGTGTGGCATCCCTCTCCCGCAACACGTGTTTGGTTTATGGCAGGGGCGCCCGGCTTAAAGCCCAGGTTGGGCTGGTCAGTAAGGCGACATTGCGAATCCCCACTGAGGACCATTTTGCCATAGGAGTGAACAAACCCCATGTGTGGCTGGATGGTGCCAAAGGCTGCGGTGTGCACGCTCTGCTTACTCAGCTCTCTGCCGTGACAGGCGGGTCGGGAGGAGGTCCCCCCAGTCTGAGCTCCCGGGGAGAGGGCAAGAGCCCCACCCCGCAGCCTCGCCACCCCGAGCCTGCCCTTCCGTCAGTCGTGTTGACGAGAATCCCAAAAGCACGGGAGGCGGGTGTGGACAGAGCGCGTGGAGGGTGCATGCAGGCGAGGACACAGACACGAGGGGGCAGCGCCGGAGGCCCGGGGCTCCTGGCGGACGGGGCTCCGGAATGAAGGGACGGGGGCGGACAGGGCACTCGGGGCACACGGCTGTGCGATGGAAGGGTGACGCTTCTTTTGACGGCTGTGCGCGTCCCCACTGGGCACGTTACTCACAGGCCTGAGGGCAGCAGCAGGAGTCTGGGCAGCACGGGCAGCGGATGTAGCAGCAGCAGCTGTGCGGGCAGCACTGGCACCAGCAGACCCCCACCAGGACGAAGAAGAGCGCGACTCCCAGGGTCACCAGGCCGACAAACACCCACTCTGGAAGGACGCACAGAGGAGCCACGCTCGAGGGGGCCGCCGTCGGACGCGCGCGCTCGCCAGGGCCTCCCTGCGAGGGGCGTGAGTGGGAGGGACCTGGGGGGCGCCCTGTCACAGGGCACAGAGCCCCCAGACGTGGGAGGAGCACCGAGAGTGACAAGCACGACCCTCACAGGGCTGGGGCGTGGAGAAGGGGGACGGGGTCCCCCGGGTCGTCTTGGGCACGCACTGTCCAGCACAAAGTGCTGGCGTGGGGTTCAGACCCCCTCTGGGGAAGGGGCCTACCCAGTGGATTCTAGTGTCAGGACAGGTTTGGGACAAGAGCAGGAGACTGGTGCTGGGCGAGGGGGACTCTGTCTGCCGAGCTACAAAGCGGTAGTTTCCGTGACGACGTATCTTTGGTAGTCAGGTTAATCTTGTCGCTAAAAGCCTAAGTCTCGAGAAGAAGTTCTGGGTCCCCTTATTTAAACGCATTAGGCGGTCCAGGTCCTTATGGATTCATCTGCTTCTCTGCGGACCGCCCCGTAACACCCCCCTTTACTCAGCGTCAGGGCTCAGGTTAAAAGCTGGCAACGCAGGCTCCGGCAGAGAACGTGCTGTCCGCACCCCCGAGGGTGGGTCGGGTTGGTCGCACTCGGGCTGACCGTGCTCGATGCCAGCACAGCCCAGCCGCGGGCAAAAGCCCCTCAGAGCTTTGATGACCGGCAAGGCCGGTGTGTGTGTGTGCGTGTGTGTGTGTGTGTGTGTGGTGTGTGTGTGTCTGTGTCTGTGTGTGTCTGTGTGTGTATCTGTGTGTGTGGTTGTGTGTGTGTCTGTGTGTGGTTGTGTGTGTCTGTGTGTGTGTGTGGTTGTGTGTGTCTCTGGGTGTGTGTGTGTGTGTGTCTGTGTGTGTGTCTGTGTGTGTGTGGTTGCGTGTGTGTGTCTGTGTGTGCGCGTGTGTGTCTGTGTGTTTGTGTGTCTGTGTTCCTTAACTTCTATTTCCACAGCTCTGCCCGAGGTTGAACATGACTCTAGTTCATTCGCACTTCCGAAAGGCTAAGGAGAAGGAAACTAATTCCATTTGGCTTAGATAAAAATGACGAGCCCTTGAAGGACTTGTCTTTATGTCATGCTTTTGGGGCTTGGCCGTAGGACCCCACTTCCCACTGGAGGCCTGGGAGAGAGTGGGGTGAGCAGTGACTTCTTTTAAAAGCCTGAAGATTAAAGCGATTCATTTGTATTGAAAGCCATCTCCCCAAAATCCCTTTACGATGAACTTAAGCACACTTTGTTTTTCTTAAGTTTTGGTTATTAAATATTCCTTCGATTAAATGGGCCTTCAGTTAGAGTGTGAGAATATGACCTTTTGTTACATAAGGGGTTTTGTGATCACGGTAGAATGATTTGACCTTTGTTTAGGAGATAATTTCCTCAGGAAACAAACAACTTCTGTTCTGGAATGTCCCTCCTCGCTCATCCACCTGAAATACGTTCCAATGAACCAGCTCGCCCTCTCTCCAGTGACGAGCTGAGGCGGCCTCGTGCCTGGTTAGGTGGTCTGGAGAGCATTCTTGCTGAGGACAATAGCTGAGGGCTGTGGCCTGGGCCTTAGAAGTAACATAGTAACATATAGCCTGAGAGAGATGTGAGCCCCAGCCGAGGTATGTGGCTTGGTGGCTACAGTTGGGTCAGGCAGTCAAGGAGAAACGACTGGCGGGCTACCTTGCAGAAACAATGTTATCCTTGAAAGGATTCTTGCAGACAAAAAAGGAGGGAAATTCAGGCATCCGGGACCAGATATGAAAGATACAGTAAACTCTTTCTTGGGACCGGGGGATGTAACGTCTAGTTTGGAGCGATGTGGTGTTATCTTGTTTCTTTTCTGTGTGATCCATAAATGCTTACAAATTGTCGCAACTCCGGATGAGGGGGATCACAAAGAGACGTCTATCTGTGTCCTTGGCACCAACGGGAATAAGAATGCGTGTGTCTGGGCTGGCCAGCTAATGGGAAAGGCCCGGGAGTATTCACGGGAGAATAGTGAGCAAAGCTCAACTGTGAAGACTCTGGATGTTTCTTAGAACTCGAATCAAGCCCAAACCAATGGCCAGGAATATTTCGTATCTCTCTGTTGCTCTCAACCGTCAGGTGGCTCTCAAACCTGAGGCAGAAACCCTCCCAAGCAAGACCAAACCCTTTCTG
Organism: Pteropus alecto; assembly: GCF_000325575.1. NCBI lineage: Eukaryota > Metazoa > Chordata > Mammalia > Chiroptera > Pteropodidae > Pteropus > Pteropus alecto. The sequence continues at coordinate 17,703,932 of NW_006432945.1, read as the reverse complement.
CCCTTGGACTCTGCTCTCGCCTCCACTGGGTCACGTGGGTCATGCTTGTCTCTCTCTGAGCCTTCTATTATGAACGGCAGGGCTGCGCCAAAGTGATGGTGGCTTGTCAGGGCTGGTCCCTGCCATGTCAGCTACATCAAAGGACAGAGGTGTGCATTTGGGGCGGGTGTCCTTGATCTATGGTTCGTAAACCCCAGAGACCTAGGGTCCCCGGAAGCCCCTGAAATTGTATACAAAGCAACGTTGGTCTGTATGTAGATGTGCACTCTTTAAGGGGCGTGGAGGGCACAGCTTCCATGAGGTCTGAAAAAGAGTTTTGGTAAAGTTATGAAAGGCAGTCCAGAGTCACAACGTTGCACGCCAGTGAGTGGGTAAATGTGTAACTGAGGGAATGAGGGACGTGGGTGAGTAGTGACTCTGTGAAGGGCACCGGAGCTGTCTGGGCGCAGCTGACACCCCCAGATGGGCACGGAGTCGGGGCCGCACGCCTGACATGGAAGGACAGGGTCCCCATCCCGGCCTACATTCATGATCCTTATTCTTTTAGGGCCTAATGACAGAAATACAATTGAAAGCCTCTTCTCTCGGGCTTAGTTCATCCTGGAAAAGACCACAGACATAGACAGACAAATGTGCAAATAATGAAGGAAGCGATTAGTGACTAATGCAGAAGCAGGACAGATGGAGCGACAGCAAATCAAGCAAATGAAGAGTTAAGTGACCGAATACCTGGCATAATCTCCACCGCGAAACTGGGCAAGAGATCAGCAAGCAGCCCTGTCCTGCCTGGAGGGGGTGGAAGGGAAGAGAGAAGGAACGAGGTTACTGCAAAGGAAAAACGCAGCTCGAAGCCCGGCTCCGACGGGCGCCATGCCCGCGCGGGGCTGCTGGCCCGCGGAGAGGCAGGCACGGCGCCGGGGCGCAGTCCAGGGAATGACCTCCCTCGTCAGTCCTGGCAGCCGTCTAAGTGAACTCGGCACTTAAACCAGACAGAAGCCAACACAGAACTTTCTCTCCGACTATTTACGGGAGGAGGAAATCTGCTTCAGATGTGGGAAACCCTGCCTGCGCAGACTGACACACATCGTCTCTGTTCGTGTGGACATCTCTCTGCCACATTTTATTGGAAAGTCAAACCCTTCTGTATCCAAACGTTCAACCTACATTCTCATGCCTCCGCGCACAGTCCTACGTCCATGTGAAAACACAAGTACATATTTGGTTTTAACTTGGGATTGTCTCACTACACGATTCTATTTATAGCCTAAAGATGTTTCGATGATTAAAATTTGCAAAGGCAAGGAGAAGATGAAGCTAGATCAGTTTCACGCTCTTCTGCACCCCTTCTGGCTTCGGAAATACTCCGTACATATGTACACGGTATGGCTTTTCCATATGGCACCCACAGCTGGCATTGTACAGACCCAAGTGCCTCCTGCGTGATATGGCACAAAAGCTTAGGGTCTGGTGTCAGAACAGGTGCTGCCGAAGGCTCTGGTTGGCAGAGATGCCGTGCAGGAAGCAACACACTGGAGGGTGCGGGGAAGGAGGTTAATCCGTTTCAAAAACCACCCTGATGTATAGACGGAAGTGCTGATGCTGTCGTCATGTTCTCATATCAAAGTAAGTGCAAAAGTTCTGATGAGACTCCTGCCCTTGTACCCGCTGTCTCTGCCACACTGAAATCTTGCTGATAAACAAGTCACACCAAGAAACGAACTGTAAACGGCCCCCTTTCACACTTGTGATGGCAAACTGTCACTGTGGTCCCTAAGCACGCAACCGAATCTTCATTTATACGCATGACCTGTGCCTCTGGAACAGCTCTGTCCAATAGAAATATAAGATGAGCAGTTTTAGTTTTTCTACTAATCACGCTAAAAGCGTTAAAAAAAATGAAATTAATTTAGTGATAGTTTTTACTTATATCAACGTAGCCAAAATATTAATACCTCAGAGGCTCAGTGGATCCCGTAGATCACACTGCAGGGGGCTGTTCAAGGCACGGGGAATTGGCTCAGAAAACCACCTTTCCTGTTGAAGTTTGTAGAGGTGCAGTAGAGAAAAAGTCACGCATGAGTGTAGTTTATCTTTTGAGTCTAAAGGTCATGGCTGGGCCCCATCCTCTCCTCGATCAAGCCGCCCCACAGAAAGGCAGCTCTGACGGAGGTCAGAGGATTGCAGGCCCCGCAGGACACGGGGGCTGGAGCAGGGGCCCGGCAGTCGGTGTTAGGTCCAGGGGATCTTCGCTGTTTCTTGGCTCTCCTCGACTACACGAGGCCAGTGCGGCGAGGGTGTCCTGGTCACGTCTCCGCACGGGCAGTGGTCCCGCATTTGAAAATTAACTGGGACCAGAGTACATTCCGAAGGAAAAGAAGCATAGAGGGGGTGACTTAGGCCAGCTCTGGTTTCGTTTTGGGCAAGAAGAGCTTCGTTCTGTCTATCTTCCATCTTGTGCAGCTGACGTGATAAGAAATATCTGCTGCTTGCAAGGTCCCTTAGAAGGACAAGTGGGAGCCAAGGGGCATTGGGAAGCGCATCCTCAAGGAGACTTCTCGGGCTAGCTTTTGGCCTGCGCCTTCACACAAGGCTTAGAGGTGACTCTGAGGCTCCCACGTGGTCTGGTCCGGTTCTCTGAGATTTGGGGCCAAAATTGAGCTGGCGATTAAGGGCATGCATTAGTCTCATCTGGAGTGTTCTCTGTACAAATATCTCCTGGAAACTCAATAAGGCAATAGCCAGCCGGCCAAGGATTTGGGAATTGGGGATCTTGGACACCTCTTAAAGTCATAGTTATTAGTAACCAGCCAATAACCAGTGATCAAGAAGTCAATATGCAGTGTTTTTAACAAGCCACTTATCGACTTAATGGTGTTTGTTTTTTAATTAACTAGCTCTCCTAAGTATATCTCTTATTGTATCTTGTAAAATGAGCTTTTCTTGCATTTACGCTCTAGTTCTCAAGCCTATCGATGTTTTAAACATCCCTAGATGTGCTATAGCCCAAATCATTAATCACATTCATAATAGAAATGTTATCGATCATATAAGCTACCATTTTGTATGTTCTTACAGGAGTTAGCTATGTGATAATTACTAACTATAAAAAGTCCATACGTTCAAGGAGGATACGGTGCTCACACATGTTATATAGATCAGGGTCTCCAAACCCCGGGCCACAGACCGGTACTGGTCCATGGCCTGTTACGAACCAGACCGCACAGCAAGAGGTGAGCGGCGGGCCAGCGAGCGAAGCTTCATCTGGATCTGCAGCTGCTCCCTAGCGCCGGCATCACCGCCTCGGCCCCACCTCAGATCATCAGGCATTAGATTCTCCTAGGAGCCCTGGTCCCTGGTGCCAGAAAGGTTGGGGACCGCTGATACAGAGCATGTTACGTTGGAGGAAGCAGCTGACTGTGAGTCTGGCACTTAGGGCGGCTCTGCCATTATAGTGCTTGGCGATTTCTGCAGGCAAATCACCCCTCTCTCGAGGTCTCATTTTTCTCGTTAGTCAACGAAGTGGTTGAGCGAAGTGGTTTACAAACAGGGAGACCGTACAGCTTGTCCTGGTACAAACCATCCTAGTTTATGCCTTCTGTCCTGGTACAGTTATCAATAGCACCCCCTTTTTACTCTCAAAGTGTCCTAGTTTGGACAGTTCATTAGAGGTCACCCCATCTGTAACATTTGTAGTTTTCAAATCTGATACTCAGTGATTAGAGTTGCAAAAGCAACTTATGTCGGTAGGGACCAGCAGGTAATGCAAGTTTCGGTGCAGCCGGCCCGACATGACAACCGGAACAGCTGGGGGTGTGGCAGGCGGGGGGCGATGCGGTGTAGGGGCTGCCGCTACTCTCATCTGGCCAGTTGTTGCCCTTACAAATGTACCTTCGGGGTCGCAGGTCTTCCTAGTTTTCAAGATTAGCCAGAGCCCAGATTTTTATGTGAAATATCCTGATTTTCAAATGTTGGTAATCGATTCGTAGATTTTTAAAAACCACTGGGCAAGCTGTCCGACGCGTGTTTGGGGGCTGTCATAGGGCCCAGAGATCATGTGCGTGCGACCGCTGATGGGTACACGCACGCAGATATGTTTACGGGCAGATGAGACACAAAGGTGAATTTCTCTGCAGGCTCTTGGGCGACCTCGATGGTGTTCCAACCTCACGCGTACACACAGAATGTTAGTGAATATAAGCTCTGGGCACCATGTTCAAGTTCAAATCCAAAAGCAACAGTATAACACACCGACTGTTAGCTCTTCTTACTTCCGGGGAGCCGGAAGGAGCCTCGTGGAAGAATACCGAAGGGGCTTTTTTTTAAGCTTTGTAATTAAAAAAATTAAAATAAGGATAATTGGTATCAGAAAGATGGACGGGAGAGTCATAAAGCTTGTTACTCCTACAGAAAGACATACGTGAGGCTTCTCCTTCTCCCTGAAGCCACAGCCAATAGCTGATGCTTCTGAAAACGGCGAAGGCTTCCCATAGTGCACCTGTGCAATGAGCCCTAAGGAGTGCAGAGTCTGGCTTTTTACCATGGTTTGGAGCATTTTGAAAAGCAGGTTTATCCTGGAATCCTATATTTCTGAAACTCATTTTGCTTCCATCTTCTGGCCTAACGATTTCTGAAAAACGCTGTTGCCAGTTACCCACGCTCCATCCCCTCGCATCCCCTGACGGCCTGATCTGGGAGAGTCAAGCAACTGCAGTAAATGCATCTCCAGTTTCAGCAACAGTCGTGAGTCACCGTCGTCCTCCCAGGATTCAGCTTAAGAGCGCCCACTGAGAGGCACTTGACCGTGAGACAAGGACGGGAGTCAGACCCTGCAAGTACAGGGCCACGTCTTCGCTTTTCAAACCGCAGTTCAGACTCTTAGTAGAACATGCAGTTTTCACATACGCTCTCGGTTTTCCCCAAACCTCGCGGAATCCTTTAAGAAAATTCCACATGAATCAACCAAGCCAACCAGGCATACTAATCGTTTGTGCGTGCACACACACACGCGCGCGTGCCAGCTTCGTACCGTAACCTTCACAAACTCCGTAGCCTAAAACATTCGCATCCTTGGGGTTGAACGCTCAGGGCAGAAACGTGCATTGTGGGTACAGTGGCTTCCACATGGTATCTACGTAATTCCCGACTGCAGCTGTTTTCGGCCACCGACACCTCAAAGCTCTGCCCAGCTGAACTCTTTGTCCGGTCCCTCAGAACCGGCTCATTTCTGGAATGTCTCCATTCGTTCATTCACTCATCATTCATTCATTCGATCAACAAAGAAATGTACACGGGGGAAGAAGGCATAGTCCTCACGCTCAGGAGGCCGACGGTCTCGCCCACGCAGCTCGGGCGCCAGTGTGAGTGTGAGCAGCATTGTTATCCGCTTCTGCGTCTCAAGACTCAGCTAAGGTCGAGGACGTTCCCCCTGCCAGTTCCTGTGTGTTCATCAGCCTATTCTGCATTTGGACACAGGCTCCACCTAGTCACGGGGCCTTTCCCCCGAGACACGGTCCTCGCGGCTTCCACCCGTGGCGTTACCTTTGCACAGTTCACAGCACCACGTGCTAGTGCCGCTTCGCCAAGGCTCTGCCGCCCCTTTCTTGGGAGGCCAGGCCCCTCCAGGCAGGCCTGACTGGCCTTCTCCACTGAGATAGCCCGCCGACCCACTCCTCCATGCCCGGCTGGGCTCACGTCCCTGCCACGCACAGTCTGCGGGACCGAGGTGAGTCCCGGCCAGGCCCCACGAGGGCGCAGCACTGTGAGGGCATGTCCGCCGCGCTCCAGGCCGCTGGACACGCCCTCACTCCAGCACTCATCTCTAGGTTCCTTCACGTGCCTCTCCGCTGGCAGGACGGAACCCTCCAGGCCAGGGGTTCGATGCTTGGTGTCCCCGGCTGCCCCGACGAGGACCTTGAAGTGTTTCCAGTAGCGAGTCCCCACTGTGTGGCCGGCTGGGCTTCTGGCTGGGCTTCTGCTTCGCTGCTCAGGACAGCGTATCTACCTTTCTCCAGCCCGGGCAGCAGTGGGCCAAGCACAGGAAGGAGCCAGTCGTTCATTCGGTACCCTTCTCTGGACTGGACAGTGGCTGGTGTCCCTGGACTCGGGGATTAGTGCCAGGAGCGCCTTCTAGGTATTGGCACATCCCAAAATGTCATCTTGTCACCTAAGAGGATTGAAGTACCACCCCACCCACACCCCACAAGTTGTGAGCCGCCAGGCTAGGATACTACAGAGATACAACGTGTGTGCAAACTTTCGCCAAAAAGACTGTTTTTGTTTCTACTCTTAAAACTTGAATACGAGTCTCTGATTATTAGTCCGGGCCTTCAGAGGGCAACGATGACAACATTTCCTTTGTCCGTGTGATGCCACCGCTGCTGACAGCATGGTTGTCGCCCTTCATTTCTTCGAACTTATTGACTTGGAGCCCTCCTGGGGTTCGCCCGTACGCCATGCAAAGGAACCTCTGGTTCAGAACCATCCAGGGCGCTTTTCTTCCCCGGCTTTTTGTGGGCCCTTCCGCTCCCTTCTATTTAACGCACACGTGGGCTTCATCCTCCCGCAATGGTTCCTTGAGATGCCCCAGACCCGTTTTCGGGGACGCGCCTTATCTCTCCCCAGTTTTCTCAGCTCCTGACCCTCCAAAATGTCTCTTTTCTAAGTCTTTGAGGAGAGCAGATGCCTTTCTCTGGCCCTTTTAAGTGTAAAGTTATTTCTATAGCTATTTGGAATCCCAAATAGATTGGAAATTTCCCAAGGGCGCACACATCCCCATTTTTATTCTGGTTCCCATGGCAACCATGCATTCAATAAATATAGTTTATGATTATCCATCGCAAATGTGGAGATAGCATCCCTTTCTTTCCTACATAATGATAAACTAGGTATGTAGGCCTTTTGTATGTGGACTTTTTCTTGCGTTTTACATTTTAGTTCACTCGAAATTATATTGAATAATTCTGACATCGCAGTCTCTCGATAAAATGGCCAGTGTTGGACCATCCGCAATTGACTTCATAAACGCTTCAGCCTTTTGGGCAGTGATTATAAGCTTGGTCCAAATCACTGACTTCTTGGATTCACATAGAATTCTAGAATCAGATTTTATAGCTAGAAAAGATCTCGGGGGTCATGTAATCTGTAACCCATGCATGGGACCTGAGGCTCAGAGAGGTTAAAATCTTAACCTAAAGTCACGCAGCTGACTAACGATCCAACCTGGGTCTACTCCCCGTCCTCCGGTATTTTTTGCCAATATCTCACTCGCCCTCAGCGTTTGCTTATCCTTAATTTAGACTAGTCTCCTAGTACCTGCAGGGAGCGCCTGACGTCTGTTTGCGTTGGTAGCATCATCGCTCTCCTTATACCGTTAACGTACGCGTTTTGGATGTAGGAAATGTTAGAGCTGGCTAAAAATGTCGGCGCCTCTTAAAGTCGCAACTGGAAAATGAGTACCGACTACATCACAACGCAGTATGATCCAATTAAAAGGCAGTCATCACGCTGCTAAAAACTAATCAACAATGATAAAAACATGGCAAAGTCTCCGCCTCTGCAAAATGCTGTAGTCTCCCAGCCCCTACCCCCTGGAGAGTGAACAGATGTCAGACGTTGTCAGTAACATGACACGTTCGAATTGGCCTGGGATGACATGCAGAAGACAGCCAGATTTGACTCTGGGATGACGTGGAGGAGGGTGGGGTTAATGGAAGGAGGAAATTGGGTTTCTCGGTGTGTGATCCCGTGTGGTTTCCTCGGTGTGATCCCGTGTGGTTTCCTGGTTAATGGAAGGAGGAAATTGGGTTTCTCGGTGTGATCCCGTGTGGTTTCCGGAGCTCGCCGAGCCTCATCGCCCAGACTGGCACAGGCGCCTTGGATGGAGGCATCCAGGATGGCCACTGCCCTCCACAGCAGGCCCCGGGGCCCCAGGCAGGCACGGGGGACGCTGGCTGGGTCAGAGTCCCTGCCCCTCTCCCCGCGAGGGGTCTTCGCCCTGGAGCGGTTCCCAGGGCATCGCCCGTGTGAACGCAGACCTCTGCCCTTGAATAGCGGCGGCCAGCTTGGGGGAAGAATGGAAGGACTGTCCCCTGACAGGCTCCCAAGGGCTGCCGTTCCTTCTTTCTTGGCAGGGCTGAGCAATCGGTACCACCCCCTCTCCCAAGCGGCGGCGGTCCACGGACTAACGACAATGAGGCTGGCTGCTGACCCAGCGGCCCGCGCCCGCCCGTCACCACGGCAACCGGGGCTGCAGG
>NW_006432945.1:17682132-17695579 GCF_000325575.1 Pteropus alecto | reverse complement strand
GGGACAAAGGCGCCTCCAAGACCCCCACCCGGCCTCCTCACAGCGCGGGGCTGGAAGATCCTAAGTGGATGTCCCTTACCCTGCAGAGATCTGAGTGCTGGTCTTTAGTGAACGGATATTACTCGAAGCACCAACTTTTTGCTGGGCCTCTCGCTAGGTTCGAGTAAATGGAGGGAGACGCATAAATCCCTGGTTCCCACGGATAAAATGCCAGCGGCAGCCGGGTTCGGCGGGGGAAGGCGTGCTGACACTAAGTTGACCCCAGCCCCTCTGGAGCTTCAGTTCTTGTCACGCAAGAGGAGAACCTTCAAGGGGGCATCCTCTGTAAAGATGGGGTGACTGTCACAGCACTTTGCCAGGACATTTTCAGTTTATGCTCTTTATCTCGACATAAATTACTGCAAGTCCCCCCTTTTCACTCTCAAGAACCTCCTTGTCTGGACGATAAATTAGAAAGTCACCCTGTCTAGTCCTTCCAAGGCCACCCGGATCCTCATCCAAGTCGTAGGTGCTCCCCAGAGCCCTCCGGACGAATCGCATGGCCTCTGTGACCTAACCATTGTCTTTAGGTAGCAAACACCCAGTAATTGAGGGCCGCCCACTGAGAACTGGGGGCTCCCAACAGCAACCAAAATAGAGGGACCGAAAGACAGCATGCTGGGACAATGTCCGAAAACCCACCCGCAGGAAGATTCCCACAGGGCTGCGTAGGGTCGCCGCTGGCAAGGCACCGCACAGATGTCACGGAGGAAACGTGACTCTGTTAGTAATAGGATTGCCGATGCGCAGATGGCTCGTGAAGGCAGCTGCCTATGGAACGAGCTGAAGGAAAACCCGCGCTCTAGCAGGAGTCCCAGGATGCACGATTCCCTACAGAGGTTCCCTTGGAGGACACAGGGCAATGCGACGTGGGGATGCAGGGGGTGAGAGGCGGGACTCACACTCGCCGAGTCCTTACGATGTGCCCCGATCCTCCCAGGAGGTCTCGCACGGAGCTTCTGTTACTCCTGCCCATTTTTACAGCTGAGGAATCCGGGCTCGTCAACATGGACTCATCCAAGATTACGCTGGAGCACCAAGGCCAAGGGTGTCTGGCCCCAAAGCCATGCTCTTCACAGTGGGCCTTATCCGGTACCCAAACTGACCTTTGGCCAAGGTCAGGACTTTGCAGCACTGGCACTGATGACATTCGGGGCCAGGCGATTCTGTGTCGGGTGTAGGAGGCTGTCCTGTGCCCACTAACTGCCTCTGCCCGCTAACTGCCACAGCACCCCACAAGATGCGACCACCAAAAATGTTTCCAGACACTGCCAGATGTCTCCCTGGGGGGCAAAATGGCCCTCTCTTCAGAACCGATAGCCCAGATATTTAATAACAAGTACAGTTTTAATCTGTTCTTGTATTGTTCTCTAATTGCTTTGAAAATATAGCTTTTATCTTTACCAAAAAACAGTGATTTGTATAGGGACAAGACAATGTCATGTATTTCTTTTGAAGCCTCACTGTGCTAAGGACTTAGCATGCAAAAAAACACTGGTTAGGTTTCAATCATAATTTAAACGTAACTCATACTCGAAGCAAAACCAGCTCCACTTCATGGCACCTCCCAAAGAGCAAGGCCACAGCCATGCGGCGCTGAGGGCCGCCCGCCACGGCCCCTGCCAGGAGTCAGATGCCAGCCCAGTCTGTGCAGGGACCACGGCCCCACTCTGGGACAGACGGCCGCTGCCCGTTCTTGACAGTCGTCTCCGGAATCGGGTTCTGGCTGATGCCTGGCTGGCCCTTCTGCCTCTTCCTTGTCCTCCACCCCTTCAACACAGTTTTCTGGTGCTCCTCAAAACCAAGACAAACAGAGTCCTCATCGCCGTAAGCTCAGGGCAGAGAAGGCCAGGGGGAGGACGGAGGGCTGGCTCATCGGGCAGCGGGACTGAGGCCTAAAAAGCTCGCTCCTCATGAGTCTCTGTCCCTCCGTCATGGCAGCCACTGGCCTAGGCAGCGGATGCTCTGCTCCTCGGGAAGAGGCAGGAAGAGATGGGAGGGAACGGAGAAGCCGAGATGTCAGAGACAGAAAGGACGGTTCTGCTCTGCTCTCCGTGGAGAGTCAGCTCCGCCCTCAGCCTCTCCCGTGGGGCCAGGACATCTGAGGCATGGTCTACAAACGACATTGTGGGTGCGGCCCAGTCAGAAGGTGTTCCACAGGAGGAGACACCCCCAGAGTCCCGGCTGGAGCGTGGCTCTGTAATTAATTCTCTCTGCCAGGAGTAAACTTTTTCTTTCTTCTCCTCCAATTCTTTCCCGTCTTCCTCTGTTTGTAAATGGTCCAGGGAAACAGCAACAGCCACTCTCAGAGATCAAAGTTTTACCAGGCAACAAAGACCTCTGAAGAGGCTGTTGCCATGGGAACTGCTGGGCTGAAGCCCTTTTAATGGGCAAATCCCCTCGGTTAGCAGCACAGCACGGGGCTGGGGCTGGTGAAGGATGGGGAAGGGGAGAGGGAGGGGAGCCTTGGCAACAAGTAGCCCTCCTAAACAGCCAGAACTAATGTCCGGTGGAGGGGGGTGCAGTGGGGTTCAGAATGACATGGGGTTGGGGTGGGGGTGGGGAGTGCTGGAGCGTTTCTGCACAGCCTGAGAAACACATCCGCCTAAAACCCCCGAAGCCGTTTCTGAGATGGCCCCTCCAAGAATTCCCTGATTTCTTATCATGTTCTAATGGCTTTTCAATATCGACAGGCAGAAAGGTTTATTTTAGACCAGAATAACGATTCCAGGCTCAGCACTGTGAAATGCTTGACTTAAAAAAAAATCACACGCACCTGTTCCTTCACCCCCTGCCCAGGTAGTACGTGCTCTGCTCCTGGGTAAGTCCCAGGAGGAAGTGGGAGGAAACAGAAGCATGACCGGAAGCCAAAGGTAATTCTGTGGCATGTCCTTCATGGGGAGGAATGAACCCCAACTTGGTGCCTACACACGGGGACCTGGCGGGAGCGAGCCTGTTTCCGGCTTCCTGGAATTGGTGTAGATTTTGACCTACGAGGAAGCAGACGTTGACGAGGCACAAGACCGGTCAGCGGCGTTTGTTTTTGCTGCCTGGCGTTTTCTCCTTCGTTTAGAAACAATCGCCCCATTTCCCTTCGGGAAGCTACTCCTTTCCCCTTCCCTGCCATCGTGGGGCGCCCTCGGGCTGCTGGTAGGCCGATGCCTCTCCAGTGCAGCCTCCCCAGGACTTCTGCTGAAACTGGAGAAAGGCACTTTGTCCACCTGCGATGGAAGGTGTCAAGGCCACGGACGCCTGGGCCTGCGGAGGCCGCTCTGCCCCGCGTGCAGCGACGCCGCCTAAGAACGCAGCCGACAGCGGAGACGAAGGCTCTTCACAAACAGTCTGCGCACGGGGAGTCCCCGGGCTGGAAGCCGGGAGTGCCCTTGGACCTCCCAGTTCCCTAAGCCAGAAAGTCCCCCCGCCCGCCTGTTCGGGTGTCTGGCCCTTGCAATCGAAAGAGTTCGGAAGAACATGGCAGTCAGCCTTGGACGGTGAGGTTTTTAAGAGGTGTTTTCTTCCTTTGTTACTTCTCTGTTTTGTTTGAAATTTTTACAATAAACATACATCATTTTTTTTTCTAAAACAGAAACAATATTAGAGTAGAACAAGACAGCAATATTTGAGACATCGAGAATTAGTGGAGAATTAATTCTGCCAACTTTTAAACTCAGAATCATGGAAGGGACTCTGAAGGCCCCCTTGGTTACCCCACTATCCTGGACAAGGGGACGTGTCCCACGTCAAAGCTTGCCAGCGACGGAGCTTCTACCACTGCCCTCGACCAGCCGCGATGTCCAAAACGTGTTATTTACCATTAGAAAAGTCCTTAGCTTTACTCAAAATGCACCCTGGTTCACATCTTCTGTCCTCAGTCCAGACACAGGAGTGCGCATCCAGCCGCTTTTCCACCAGGACCCTGTCTCTCCTTTTTCTACTCGAAGGCCCTTAAAAAACAAGCTCCCGCATGGGACGTCAGAAAGAAGAGGTCAGGCCCCCATCGCGCACAGAGAAGGAAGTAAGAACAAGGCGAGCCGCTTTTAGATTTTAAAATAAGAGCGTCTCTGCTTGAGCCTTCCTGCGCGGCGAGGCCCTTTTCCTGCCAGCCGGAGCTGCCAGGGAACTTTATCCCCATCCAAACAGTGGCATGGTTCCAGGTTATAAACAGCCTGTCCTCACCGCCGAGCCTCGCCCGCCTCTGAGCTCCGGGTGCCAGATTTCCGGACACTCCCACCTTCTGTGACTGTGCTGGTTTGGCCCTCCAATCCCAAAGGTCTGTCTAAATATTTCTAAGGCACTTGTCACCGTCATCTCCAAGCACCCAAGACACCGTGTGCATTTCCAGCTTCAGAACGACTTTACCTTCCTAATCATCAGAACGGTATTAAGGAGCACTCGGTAGAGTTCCCGCGTTTCACGGTGGGTCAGCGGTGGTCCCCCCGTTTCTCCGAATCACTTTTCTGCCGATATTTCTGAACCCTCTGAAAGAAGCATCCACAGCCGTTTCTAGATGGTTCGGACATTTGGGGAAAGGCGGGTCGGGCTCGGTGGGGAGAGAGCAATCTGGGCGAGAATGACTATGCCTTCGAAGTGGGGGCCCCGGTCGGTGGTTATCAGCAGCTTCACTGAGAAATACAGAGAAATACTAACGCTAATTTGAGGCGAGGAGAAATCGTTTCGTGTGACCTGAGGCAGCGACCTTTTAAGAAGCATCCTGTAGCTTCTTAATACAGACAGGCCGAGAGGTCTTGTGGGAAGAGGTGAGGCTAGGACTCAAAACTCTGGGGTTCGAGCACCGACATTTTTTTTTTCACCGGGATGATAATTACGAAACCCGAACATTAAATTCTCCGCTTCGCGAATGGGGACATAATGCCTGCTCTCCTGCCGCCCAGGGTTTTAGAGAAGAAGTTCATGCACTACGAGTTATTCTCAATGCACATTAATATTCATGATAGATGTGGTAATGGCACCACTTTGGGGGACATTTACTGCTTTTGGAGACATCTCACATCCTTCCTTTGTGACAGTGCCCCAGTTTACTCTGGGGAATTAATTCTGCTCCATATCTTGAAAGAGTAGCCACCGAGAGTCCCTGATCTCCTGAGGTGAAGCAGTGGACACCTGTCCAAACGGAGCCAACCGGGACTCTCTCTTGAGACCGATTCTTTTTTAAAAATATTTTTTTCAATTACAGTCGACATACACTATCGTATTAGTTTCTGGTATACAATACAGCGATTAGACATTTGTATGACTTATGACGTGATCGCCCCAATCAGTCTAGTGACTTACGTGACAGCCGTGTGACACCACACGTCGTTATTTTATGATTGAGTATATTCTCTGTGCTGGACTTTACATGCCTGCGACTGTTTTTATAACTGGCAACGTGTGTATCTTAACCCCTTCCCCTTATTCACCTGACCCCCCTCCCAATCTGGCAACCACCAAAAACTATCTGTGAGACTGATTCTTGAGTAGGAAAATGCAAGATCAGCAAAAATCAGTCGAGTTGAGGCTCTTCTAGCTGGGGAGCCCTGAAACAATGTCTGTTAATTTTTGCTGCACAGACGCTGGAGCATCTCCGGCAGGGCAGGGACTATGCCGTCCGTGTTCATCGAAACGTTTTTACTATCTCCCTGGACACACACAAAATAACAGCGGAAGTGACCCATGTCACCGTCAGACCCGGTGCCGAAAAAATCCCACGTGACCTACCTCGCCCTCTCTTTCTGTGCAGCTGGGAGCAAAGGCCTTCAGTACAGCAGAGCCAAACACCGGAGAAGCCTGGCCCCCTGCGCCACCACCACCAGAACGGGGTGAGCCTCGCACTCACGCCTGTGATGAGATGAAGTAACCAGCTCCCACCGTGGTAAGTCCCTGAGATTTGGGTTCGTCTTTACAGAGGCCAACAACCCTGATATACCATTCCCCTTCCCAGAGACTGCCTGTCCAGCCTTGCGATTTTGATATCCTTCCAACGAACTCCTATCTGCTCCAGTTAGCCAGTGTCTACTTCTGTAGCTTTCGATCACAGTCTCTGATGGGTCCATCACTGGTAACAAATCAAAAACCTAGATAAAGAATTATGACCAATGAGATGAAACCAGGGTATCTCACTTGAGACTGTAGATTTTTACTGTATTGACACTTTGTAAGTCAACAACTGATATCCTTCCAACGAACTCCTATCTGCTCCAGTTAGCCAGTGTCTACTTCTGTAGCTTTCGATCACAGTCTCTGATGGGTCCATCACTGGTAACAAATCAAAAACCTAGATAAAGAATTATGACCAATGAGATGAAACCAGGGTATCTCACTTGAGACTGTAGATTTTTACTGTATTGACACTTTGCAAGTCAACAAATATATATGTACACACACGCACTCACACACACACACACACACACACTCGGCACCGACTAACATTTAAGAGGCCGCAGAGTAAGTATGTTACAGTGTCTTTATTGTAGACACTGTGCTAGGCATGGCGGACAGAAGGCTGGATGGAGGGCTGGTCCCCGCCCCTGCAGAGCTCGTGGCCTGCTGCGTTGAGAAGCTTCCGGCACCGCGCCAAATCCAGGCACGCGTGCGGTGGCGATGCTACCGCTCACGCGGAGTGCGGCTAGCCCATCGGGCCGATGGGGCCCGTCCTGGGCCCGCTTCACGTTGCGTCATGTCCCCGGGTGTCCCGTCTGTTCCTTCCTGGTTCTGACGATCGCTCCTGATTCTCGATCTGTCCCCTCCAGTCCTCGCTCCTCCACTGAGTCCCAGACACGCATCTCCAATCGTCAGCGGGACCTCTCACCTCGGGGTCCCTCCCGGGCCTCTCGCAGGCAACGTGTCAGGCACCGACTCATTCTCTGTCTCCGGCCCGCCTCCCGACCTGTGTCCTGTCTCCGAGTTGGTGGAACAGCTGGCCGCCCAGCTCAGAGTCACGGTGTCGCTTTGAGTCATGCCTCTCTCTCGTTTCCTTTTATACATTAGTCACCAGGACCCGTCGCCTCTGTCCCAGGAATGTTCCCGTTCGCCCTCGGCTTCAGACTCTCGTCTCCTCTCGTCCACGCTGCTCCGGCGGCCCCGTAACTGGTCCTCCGTTCCAGTACTTTCTCTCCGATGCATCGTCCGCCCTGCTGCTAATTATTGCTCGGGCCCTGAGATCCGATCTAATTCCTCCGTTAAGGTTCCTTCGCCGGCCCCCAGAGTCCTCAGATGAAATCCGGGGTCTTCGTGTCACAGACACGACCCTCCGCCGTCCCCGCGCTCAGCTCTTCCGTGTGACGAGAAGACCGAGTTCGCCTTACGTCTGCCTCTAACTTATCATCTTCCTTCTCTGACTGGTCGCCTGAAATCCCAACCGGTTTTCTGCTTCCCATTCCGTGACCACCTCCGAGCAGAGCTGAACGCTCAACTCCTTCAAGCCAGCGGTGGTTTCTCCTCCTGCTGCTGGGGGCAGCTCTGCCCTCGGGCTTCCTCGTGAATGCGCGTCACCCCGCATGTCCCCCTCGCCAGACCGCAACCCCTCCGATCTCTGCCACGAGGACCGAGTTCCCGGAGGTCGTTTTCTCATCTATCCAGGTAGTCACATCGCCCACGTTCATCTGCTTTCTAATCCAAGAATTTAAGAATCGAAATAAAGCTCAAAAGTCACGGAAGCGCTTTTTCCTATGCAAAAAAAAAAAAAAAAGCCTGATATGACTCGTGAGAAGATTTCCACCCTCATGAGGACAGAGAAGTCACTGCTCCTGAGGACACATCCGTCTGCAGATGTCCCCGGGAGTTCACACTGGCGGACACCCTCCCCCGTGACCTGCAGTCCTGGTCCGTGGACAGGCTCCCTGTCCGTGTCCTCTTTTCCTAGACCAGGCCTTCCGACCTTTCCTCATATAAAATCCACTGGCCGAATCAGTGGCTCATGGCGGTTGAAAGTAGCAAACTGTGGACCCAGTTATCTGCCCTCCTGGGCAAAAATCCCAGAAATCAGGCTGCTCTCCTGGTCACACATACAAAGGACGCCTACCAAACAGGCCTGCACGATACAACGACCAAATCGTCAGAACTCTTAAAACTGCACCAGTATTTCAAAACATTCTATCAAGATGATCCAGAATTTTGCGTTCAGAAAGCGAATACAGTTCTGTACGCACCCAGAAAGTTCTCACAGACTTCAGACTCACCCCTTTAAATGACTAACACAGCTAGCGTGGCCCTGAGACGTTTCCGAGGCACCTCGCTCGTGCTTTGGACATTTCCGATCCACATGGAGCGCGGCGGGACCGGTCTCCTCCCGGAGGACCCAGCGCGTGTCTGCTCGTCCCACGGACACGCCGCTTCTGCCGCGTCGAGCTGACCCGCAGCCTCCCGCTTTCCCTTTACGATTCTTCTGAAGCGACGCCGGTCTCCGTCCTTCCTCTTTTCTCCCGTCGCCGGCGACCGGTTTTCATCTGAGCCCCCCTTTCGCCGCCCCTTTTTGTCCTGAGGATGCAGCGCCTTTGCCCACGTTGCTTCGTAGGCTTCGAGCCTGGGGGATGCGCCTCCCACCCTCAGCGCATCCTCGGATGACGAGGCTCCCGCTCTCTTCATTCCCCGACGTCCGCGGCACGAGGACCAGGTGATTTAACGTGGTCCGCACCTGGCCTCCTTTCCTGCACGGACGATCGTGCGGCTTCCCCTACAAATGGCTGCACTGGCCAGATAGCTGTGTCCACCTCAGCTGCCCGCAGTCTCGGTGAACCGCTTGTCCCTTCCGACCTGGCCATTAATGCCGCGTGATTAGAGAAGTTTCTCTCTTCATCACCTGCTGATTTACCGAGTCACAGCAGACCCCGAGTCTGATTTCCCCATCTTCTTTCACGATGTCCCCACAAGCCTTTTACTTTTTCATTTCCTTCTTCATATCTGTCATGGTTTCCATTCCTTTACAAATCACAGCAGTCAGGGCTTTACATATCAGACCCAGGGTGTGTGCGTTTGAATGAAGTCGACCCTCTAATGAGGGTCAATTGTTATTAGTTAAAGGGTTAACTATTAATAAATAATCATTAGCCGAACCCATTTTGTAAACTATGAAATTAAGGCGGCGGAACAGACGATTTGCCGAAGTCGCACAGTCACAATAGACAGAAACGAAAAATCCGAAGGAGCAAATTCCGTTTTCTCCCTGAGCGCTGAGTTTACCATGTAGGGTAAAAATTAACTTTCAACCTCATTTGCCTTTAGGAGAAAACACCCTTAAATATTCCCCCTAATTGTTATCGTCTGGTTTCTTGAAAGCTCAAAAAAATGTGATTTCTTTTGAAAAATGGCTTCAAGTGTTTGCCTTTTCTCCTACAGTGGAGGTGGTTTCTTGTCTTCATTTCTATGTTTTATTCTAATTTCCTTGTTCAGCCAACATTTACAGAGTACAAAACACGTGCTCAGTTTGCAGTTCAGACCAGGAGGTCATCTCGCGCTGACATCCCTCCAGGGAACGAAAGAGGAAAAACAGCCAGAAGTAATGAGTTTTCATTTATGAAGAAATTAATACGGATCGGATAGACGTGCTTTGAGAATAACTCAGACGCTTTTAGGTTTCGAGACATCTGCCTCCCCGGCGGACACCGGCACGTGCCCGCCTCTCTCCAGGACACCTTCCTTCAACTCCCGGCACGTGGCCGTCTTTTCTGTGCTTGTTCTAAGCGGAGGTGATGGATGGAAGGTTCCGGGCTCTCAGGAGATCCCGACTCACCAGGGAATTCCTCTCTCTCAGTGGTCTCTACCCTGCTTCAAGAACTAACTACGGCATTTTCTTCGACAATTAGCACATAGATAAGGAAAGCTTAGAGCAGGGAGAAATCAGGGTTACAGGTGCAAAGGGAAGGAGAGAAAGAAGGAAAGAATAAAAAACTCGGAAAGCAGAGGCAACACTGCGGCAACGCTGAACAGGGGGTCCCAGCCCCCCAGAAACGAGGTAGCAGAAGCACGGCTCTGTGCTTAAAGAGCGCCCTCGAACACCGGTTTGTCTGGGCAGGAAGGACCCAGCCGCTGCGCTGACCGCGGCTGACCGAGCAGCCCTCGGAGGTGGACGCGCACGCCGATGGCTGTCGCTTACCCAACACCAGCAGCTCCACCGAGTCCTCGTTTTTGCCCTCCAGGTCGTCAGGGGTCGTGATGACGCAGTAGTAGAGTCCGCTGTCTCCCCACGCGAGTTTTCCAATTTGAAGGTCTGCATCTGATATCACGGAAAGAAGAGCTCAGTCCTTGCACCGGCCTCGGAGAGGGGCCCTGGCCGCGGTCCTCCCCCCCACCCCCACTCTGTGTGCTGTTTCTTTACCTGGCTGGTGGCTGACAGGTGTTTGCCTTATCTAAACCAAACCTACCCAGGGACAAAAGCCAGCACCCCTGAGGCTAGAGACGGAGAGCAGCTCCGGGATCTGGTCTTGCTCCAGGGATGGAGAGCACAGCTTTGAGCCCAGCGGGCGGGCAGAGGCCTCTGACGGCCACTAAATTCCAGAATGACTCTGGACTCCCGGACGTGAGCTGGCTTCACAGGAGTTCTTCAAAGTTCAAATAATAAAATAGGTCACCTACAACTCTTTGGTCTTTTCTTGGCCAAGGCTTTAGGGAGCAGGGGAAAGGGCGGAGTTGGGGCTGAACCACCGGGGGCCTGGTGCGTGCCCAGCCCTGTAACTTCCCTGCATGCCTGCCTCTCCTGGCAAAGGGGCTCTGCTTCCCGAGTCTGGGAAAGGGCCAGGCAGGCCAAGGTCAAGGGTCTGGCCGAGGAGCCTCTTCCACCAGACCCTGCTTCTGTTCTGTTCAGGCTCAGAACCCTATTTCCCAGCTCACCTCTGTGTCTTAAGATAGTACCGCGCCCCCTCTCCTCTCCTCGCCATCTCATTAAAGCAACGTCCTAGGCCCCACGATGCTGCCATCTCCCCTCAGATCAAAACCTCGAGGCCCTTGTGTCGGGGAGGGATGGAACCAGCGTCCCGCCCAGGCCCAGGGTTCAAAGCAGAGGCGTCGTTACCATGGACGATCGTGATCTCTCTGCCCCTGTAGAAGTCTCCCAGGGTGACAGTCGAGCCCTGTTTCGAAGCGACCACTCGGACAGTCCTCCTGCTGTCCAGGCAGTCCAGGTAGGGGTCCCACTCCAGGTTCCTCTTGCTGAGAGCCTGGGCCCGAGGCGAGGGCATGCCCAAGGACTCCCCCATGCGGTCCTGGCAGTAGGACTTGAACTTCCACTGCACGACCGCGGGCTGCTGGGAGGACGTGGAGAAGCGGCAGCGAAGCACGGTGGGCTGGAAGAGCATGGCCACCTTCTTCTTGTCGGGCGCCGTCACCTGCAGGCCGTCCGCCGCGGCTGCAAAACAGAACGCACAGGCCCCCGCGGCATCCACATCCCGGACCCCGCCGCACGCCGCGTGGTCCCGCCGCGTGGTCCCGCCTCCCCGCCCTCACCCGTCTCTCCCGTCTCCTCCATCACTCCTCACGGCATCAGAATCCACCTCGGCCGCCTCGTCTGGAACCCGCCGTGACTCCCAGGGCCCAGGCAGTCACCACGTCACGTCGTCGACGTGCCCTCTTAACGTCGTCAATAGTCCCTCCCTCTTCTTCAACCCCACGTTTTCAAGCCCCCCCGTTTCTGGCTTGTAACATGGCAGGAACCTGCCGCCTGGGCTCCCTGCCTGCACTCACCCACGGGTGGTCCCTTCTTGCTGTAGTTCAGGCGCTGTCCGTAACTGACCACATGGCTCTCCATCCTAACACCCCCCGCTCATTTCCTGGGGCCTTTAGGACAAATCCCAGCATTCTGGGCAAGGCATTTAAGACGCTCCGCCATCCAGTTCCTCTCCCCTCCTCGGCCTCACTCCCTGCAGTGCCTCTACTGGAGCCCTGACCTCCAAGGACACCAGT
The DNA here is from genome assembly GCF_000325575.1 of Pteropus alecto. NCBI lineage: Eukaryota > Metazoa > Chordata > Mammalia > Chiroptera > Pteropodidae > Pteropus > Pteropus alecto. The sequence goes on along the minus strand of NW_006432945.1, from coordinate 17,683,648 downwards.
GTCCCCAAGTGGGATATGCTGGCTCACAGCGGTGGCCCCGGCACATGATGTTTCTTGTTTCCGGAATGCTTCTTCCCCGCTTCTGTCCCTGGGAAACGCCCACCTTTCAAAGCCCAGTTGAAAGGCTTTTTGCAAAGCCTTCTCTGACCAGTCGGCGCATTTGTGGCTTCCTACACCGGGCCATCAGCATCCCCCACGTTCTCCTCCAGACACGTATTACGATAATGTTGCACGTGTTCGTTTCCATGCCCGCCGCCCCCATCAGACTGGTCGGGTCAGGAATGTGCTTCATCTTGCTGTCCTGGCTTGTGAAGCCCACAGGCACTCAACCGATATCTGATAAACGAGGACGACGAAGCCAGGAAGTATGACTCTAGGAGGAAGTGACTTCCCTTCCAGCCGGTGAAGAACCAGAGGGGACGAGAGATGAAGGGGAAGTGACGGCTTTGAGAGAAACGGAGAATTTCAGATCAAAAGCGGCCGACTTCGTTCAAAGGCTGGGAAGGGAAACCAGAAAAAGGCGGGGGGTGGGGAAGGCGAGAAAGTGGACGAGATGTGTAAGTGGCGAAAAAGTCCAGTCTGAGGTTCGGTGTCCAAGGAAGTGAGGGAAGTTTCAGTGAAAAGACCAGCGTTGTGTTCGAGGTGCACAGGAACTCGATGGAAAGATCTAGAAGTTCCAAGTAAAGAAAACATGACTTCCTCAGGTGAATGGGAAAGTCAGGAGCTTCTAGCGTGATCGGAGGTTAGAAGCCAACGTAGAATTGTGATGAGGAGGCAGAGAAAAGGGAACGTGAACAGAAAGGCATCGTAAGGAGGTTCGGAGAAGGCCCCGGCTGCCTGCCAAGGCAGCTTCTAGAGTTTCGCCTGGGATGGCAGGTGGACTTGAGGCGTGCGAAAGGACCGGTGTCCATGGGTGCCTCGTCCGTCATCACTGCCAGCGTTCACTGTGACATCCTGCAAAGCACACTCACAGCCCTGTCACACACTTATCTGGGTCTGTTTCTGGAGAAGCGCCCTTGACAGGACACGATTCTGTATCTGTACTCGGGTCTTCTGGTTCGCAGACCAGGGCCTCTGCGAAGGCACCTGGAGAAACTAGGCTCTAATTCCCGCGAGGAGACAAGGGTTTCTGCTCCCTGCAGAACTGGGAAGTGAACGCAACAGGTACTTGCGATTTAGCGACTCTTAAGGTGTTTTGGACTGACCAAGCATTCCGCAGCTACCTGTGGGGTACCTGAACGGAGGAGCAAATGAACGAACTTCTAGGACTCTGCAGGGGAAGTGGTTAAATGAGCCATACGTGGCATTTTATAGCAAAATGGCATCGGCGTCAAATCGATAGGGCTTTGGCTGTCATCCGGCCGATAGTGGCCGTGAGTCCTTAACGAGGCCTCTGGAGCCACCCCACTGGTAAAGCGAGCCTTGTAATTCTTACGGGGTTGTTAACCAACATTATGTCATCGGTCACCTGCAGAGCACTGTGACTGTGACTGGTAAGGGGTAGCTCTCAACTGCT
>NW_006432945.1:17674531-17680846 GCF_000325575.1 Pteropus alecto | reverse complement strand
CAAGCAGCGGCCTGGAGCTGGCCTTTGGCCCCAACCCCGGCTCGGGCCCCCTATGCCCCCCCACCAGCACCCCTTCCCCTCAGCCTGCCCCCCTGGTGTGGTATCCCCACCCGTTTGCCCCGCTGGGCCTGAAGCCTCACGCTGAGCTCCAGCCTGCGCCCTGCGCCCTGCGCCCTGGTGCCAGCCCCGCTCCCGAGGCTTAGGGATTGTTCCCTGTACCCCTCACCGTGATGGACCCAAATCTGAACCTGTGATGCTGCCACCCGCCCCTCCCCCGGCTTTAAAAAGTGCCTCTCATGGGACCCCACGCCCACCCCCAGATTAGGCCCCTCAGAGACAGGAGCTAACCGGGGGGAGGAAGAAGGCTGGTGGCCCCCTGTGCACACGGAGGGCTGGGCTGGGGCCGAGTCAGTCCTCAGCTCGGGTTCTTACTCATCCTTCGTTCGTTTCTTCTCTCGTCAGATGCCAAAAACTTGGTATTTCTTATGCTGCAGTCTATACAGGCTAAGAAGGTCACCTTTGAATGCCAGGTAAACAAACGAGGGACTCTCAGCCTCTTCGGGGTGTTCGTCAGTGCGTCTAGTCTGGGAAATCTTACGTCCATGGCCCCGACCGCCAGCAACTCCCTCAGGCCTCGTCTGCGTGATTAACTTCGGATCAATTAAGGGGTGTCAGATTAAGCACGTCTAAAGCTCACTCGCCTCCTCCTCGCCTCCCGCCTCGGCAACTGCCCGTAAGCTGGCCCTTCCCCTCTGCCCGCTCTCTGCCAGTCTAGCCGCATCCTCCTGCCTCACGGCAGTCATGACGGTGACAATTTCCTCTGTCCCTGGCCACATCGGTTGGTAAGTCTGTCCTTCGCTCAGCTTCGACTCTTCTCTATGCCCCCGTCACTCCCTTACATCGGCTTTCTCTTCCTGCTACCACGTAATAGTTACGAAGTGCTGCCTGCATGTCAGAAGTTGGGTCAAGCGCTATTCGTGTGGTATCTTAATGAATTCTCTCCAAAAAACCAGTAAAGTCGGTATTATTCTCATACCCGTTTTATAGATGAAGAAACTGGTTCTCAGAGAACGTATGTATCTTCCCAACATCTCAGAGTTCGCAGATGACAGTCAGCTGTGAGCCCAGGCTGACCGGCTCCGAAGCTCTGTAACCATCACAGCACACGGGTCCCCGTCACCACCTGGTTTTATAGCAGCCTCCCCAGTGGGCCCCTTGCGTCCGTGGGCTCACTCACATGAGTGAGCACGTGCTGGCACGAGGGGACAGCTGGGGCTCTGAGTCCAGGCACTGGTGACGCCATAGGGGACTGCCGTTTCAAAGCTCTGACAGAGAAATTTACAGAGGTGGAGAAAGAATCTGTGTTTCTTCCTGCAAACTAAAGAATTCCAGAAAATGAGAGAGACCGCTTTGGGAAGACAAAAAAGAAGCGGAGTGAGGTGAGGGGTCATACTCTCTAGAACACGTGTGGAAAAATTAGGATTTACGACCAAAGAAGCACCAGACGGCACGTCGAAGATTACAGGTGTTTTTCTTCATCCGCAAAGGAGGGAGTTGTCACTGGGACCACCAGTCCTTTCCGTTCTGATCTTGACCCCTCGTATGCCTGAAAACTGCCCCCGACCAATTCAAGTTCAATCAAAAACATGTTTTAAAACACTACACTAAGTTCCGGGAAAATAGGTTTAAAAGACCAGTTCCTGATCTTGAGAAGTTCAATAGAATTTCAATTCGGTTTCTAACTCTCAGGTCCCCGAGGGCAGGGACCAGGGTTTGGTTGACATGTGTCCCCAGTGTACAGCGCAGCCACCAAATGTAGCTGCAGCTCACATCATGTGGGCTGCACCGGCCAGTGAAGGAACAAATGACAGAGTGAGTCCGAAGGGCCTTTCTTAGCAAGTGGTCCCCGTGCAGAGAAAGGACTCTGGCCAGTATCCAGGAGAGTAGAGGGGTGAGTGACAGCTCAGAGCAGCCCCCGTCTCACCGGGGGTCCCTAGTCACCAGGCCAGGGAAGATCAGCTCCCGGCGCGGACAGCGCCTCCCCGGATGTGGCAAAATAAGGTCCTGCCCCAGTTCTCAAGTCGAAAAAGGATTCTAGACACGGAGAACTGTGTTCTGGGGAGAACAACAAAAGCCGTATCTGAAGCGATGCTGTTCTTATTTTAGCACTTAAATTTTTTTCAAAGCAAGTTCCTTTTCCCCGCGCGTCGTAAGCTGTTCCTGCCAGCATCTCCGCGAGGCGGATCTATAAGCACAGCCCCATTTTAGAGACACAAAGGCTGCTGCAAAAGGTCACGGGAAATCATCACTGCTAGGGACGGGCGTCTTTAGAAATTGTGTCTACAGCTCACCCACCCCTTAACTCTTGAAGTCCCACAAGTGGGATCCGACCTCGGAATCGCCCGTTCCCCGGCACAGCCCGGCCCTCGGACGCCTGAGGTTTCTCTGTGACGGCACAGATCTTCCTCTCCCTGCCTTCGGATGTTCGTGAAGAAAGTCGTCTTCGGTCTTCACACTTTTAACATGTTGTCCCAGTTTCCGAAGACGTCGTTCTAGGGACAGGTGATGGGCAGGTTCTCTGAGTGTCGGAGGTGAGTAAGGAAGTGTCCAGTATCCCCCCAGGTTTGACCCACGTCCAGACGAGGAGAGAAACCTTGCGCATCCATTGATGGCCTCGTCGGGGTGGGAGCAAAGCACTGGCTCGAGGTTCAGAGGCCAAGACAACGCAGCTTGACTCTCCCCGCCCCCCAGAACAGGAACCATTCGTCTTTTTCGTAGCTGTGGGTTAAAAATAGAATCGAAAGGCTTTACAAAGGACCGTGGGCATGGCCTCGGTGTTTGCCTAGTCTCTGAGCCTGGTCCTCCGGCCTCCCGTTGGCTCGGTGAGTTAGCCGCTTCCTCCCGATAAATCCCTTTCCTGCCTAACGGGGCCAGGATCCGTTTCTCTTGTTGGCTCCCTGATTGCGTGATTCATTTCAGGGTTGGGGTGACCAGCTGTGCCACGTGAAAACTGTGACGGGCAGCAGCACCCCCTTTCCCACGGAGTCGTGGGAAAGGCCAGCGCTGCCCCTGCCCGGGCGGGCTTTGCTCACGGCCTGGCTGTCATCTGTGGCCAGTACACACGTGTCCCGTGTGTCCTCCGAGCCCTGTGTCCATGTCCCCTGCCGCCTCTGTGCCAATGGGAGCCAGAAGGGTCTCTCCTTTGCGCCTGACTTGCCTCAGGCCCGCTGACCGACCTGCTGCTCCATGGGGACCGAAGCCCTGCTACAGAGGCCGGTCTCTACCCATAGGACAGGAGTGCCCCGGAAGCTGTCCTGGTTCCCAGGCGCGGGGCGGACTTCTGGGGGGGAGCAGCCATGTGCACAGAGAAAACTGTGAGAAAGCCTTGTCGGCCTTCCTCAGCTCGTCTGTGTTCTAGTCTAGGCCTCTCGCCTGCGCTCCAGACCCGAGCACACGGCCGCATCCTCAATCCGGACGTTACACAAGCTCCTCGGACCCATCGCTACACAGGTGGAGACGCTAACCAAGCCCTAGTGGCACTTCCAGGTTTGCATCGAGCTAGCCCGGTGCTGCATCCCCTAACCTCTCCTGTAGGTGACTGTGGCCACGTGGCTAGGTCAGGACCGGGTATGTAAGGAAGCCAGGTGTGCGATGTTGGGGTCCGCTCTAAAGATGAGCTGCTCGCCCTGGTCCTCTGCGCGAGGAGGGCCAGTGCGGGACCCAGCTGGACGCCAGGGTTCTGGTTCCGAGCTCCACTCCCTGCAGGCCTCCGGACGCTGCAGGAGAACAGGGAGGCAGCACCTTCTGATCCCGTCCATGCTTCGGGCCCACAAAGAACCCTAGCCGTCCAGAACGCCTTCTCTCACTTTAAGGGAGCCAAAAAACCTATCCTGAAGACTGAGACCTTAAGCATACATGTGCCAGAGCCCCATGCTGTGTGGCTCCCGGGTCCACAGCGCCAGCCCCTCGTCCCCGATGGGCCCTGACGTGTCAGCGGTACCTGCTGTCACCGGGTCACACCCTCTGCTCTCCCGTGCCTCGTTCCCTCGTCTCTTCTTTCTCACTTTCCCTGTGGCATTTTCCCGAGTCCCATGAACCCTGGGCCTCACCACCCACCGGCCCATAGCAGACACCGCACCCTGTGTGCTCATTCAAATCAGGGGGTCCAGTTGGGCAACCTGACTCAGAAAAAGAATGTTTCCCTTGGATTCGGGCCCTTGAAACAAGAATTCATGATAAGTCGGTGACACTGTTTCTTATGCTCTTGGTCAATAAGCTACCCTGGTCTTAGACGAGTCACCACTAAGCCTTGGTCTTCTCAAGCCGAGGTAGGTAATATCAGCGGTTCTTGGAAGGATCAGAGGGATGATGTACATGAAAGGCACTTAACACATACAAACGCATTACAGCGTGTCAATGAGCAAGAACAACAATCACACGCTACCTTTCTTTTTATTTCTGATGGGGGGCGGGGGAGAGGCATAAAAGCTAAAATAGTTGGAGGAGCGAGGAGGCGAGAGGTTCCTGGAACACGATGCTGAGACCAGAGGGGACACTCCAGGGCCACGCAGGCTGCAGCAGGGTTCATCCCGCCGGGTCAGAGTGCTCGCTTTGCACTACCCGCCCCAGCCTGACCACACGCCGCCGTTCCGTGTGGACCCCGTCCTGTCCACGGAGCACTGCCCCCCCTTCCTCTGAGAGGCCTGGCCAGAGCCGCCCTCCCTGCTGGCGTTCCCATGCCAACCATTCGCCGCCAGGGAGAGGCTGCGGAAAACGGCTCCCGGTGGCTCTTCGCTGGGTGGATGGATTATAAAGGAAAAATGAACCTGTCGCTCTTTAGTTTTGATTTCCAACTCGTTCCGATTGGGAAAAAGTTCAGAACTGTGGGATCTTAGAGCTGACACTGACCTCAGAGGTCCTCTCATCCAGCGGATCATGAGACCCGCGTCCCCTGGCACCGGCCAGGTCCCCTCCCACGAAGCCAGTCCCGGGACCGACGCCGCTAACACCGAACGGGGCACGAGCCCTCACACCGCTGGCCTAGCACGGAGCTGCCCTAGGGCTGCTCGCGCTCGTCCCCAGGTCTGTGTGAGCTGGCAGCTGGCAGGATCCTGGGAACCGACAATCTACCGGGTGTTGGGGGTACGGACACAGCCCCCCGCCCTAATCCAGAGAGAAGCATCCGGGCTGGGGGCGGGGGGCAGTGGGGAGAGCTGTGAGAAAGTGTGGGAAGATGTTCGCGTGCGAGTAAGGTCTCTGCCACGGGGGAAAGCAGAACGAGGGGGGAGGGAAATCGAGAGGCACAGCCGACCGGAAAGGGGGTCAGGAAGCTGGTGACAGTGGTCTCTAAAGCGACTCTTCCTTATCCAGGGCTCGTAACGTTTTAACTCTCTGTCCCCAAGCCTGTCCTCGCACAGTCAGGCTCCCCACAGCCCCCAGCACCCTGCTCCATTATTGCCTCCGCACAGGCCGCGCCACACCTGTGTGTTCACAGCTGCACCGCAGGTGTCCCCGCCACCAGGCCGTGAGCGAGCGCCCTGAGGGCCGCGGCGGCGCCTCCTTCATCTGTCGCCCCTAAACGATGCCCACCCGTGCACGAGTGAGTGTCTAGCGGGCATCTCCCCTGGGGGGCCGTCTCGGCCGCTGCACCGGACCCCAGGTTTGGGCGGCACGTGCCTCTCGTACACCCCAGCGGCTCTCCGGCCCTCATCCTAGACCGTTACCTCTGCGTCACAGTTACCCGAAACCCGTTTGAGTCACTGACTCGAGGGCTGTGTCTTCTCTCTGGATTCTCAGCACCAGTCACAATACTTAGCTACACGGGAGGGTTAACGCGCGCCGCGGAGGAAGGGGTTCCAAAAGGGATGCCACTGTGCGAGACCTGGGAGTCCCCAAGGACACACACCGCCCGCTCTCAGAGCGCGTCCCTTCCTGGCGTCCCACGGCTCCGGCCTTTCTCACAGCCCCGAGGCCGGGAGAGGGTGACGGGCCATCCACTCGGGGACAAAGACGGAGCGAGCCCTCCTGCCAGTCTCACTGCTAGGTGGCACCTGTTGCTGAAAGAGCAGCTGGTGAGCATTTTGTTTCATTCAAAACAACAACAGCGGCGATCACGGAAAACGGCGCATTACGGGAAGCAGCATCGCAACGACAATGAGAAACCGTCAGGCTAAATCCAGAGACAGAGACCCGGAATCTTAGCAACGGAAGCCAGGGAAGGAGCTGCTGGAGCCTGCGAGGGGGCCGCTCAGGCGCTGATTAGAAACTGCGCAGCCCGCAGTTGGGAGGAACAAGGGAGGGGACGGAGGGGAGGAC
>NW_006432945.1:17672007-17674476 GCF_000325575.1 Pteropus alecto | reverse complement strand
AGGGAGAGCGAACGTTTTTTTCCTGGCTCTGTGACTCATTTTTTAATCTGTCCTTTCCTTTCTCCCTCCCTTTCTCCCACCCCCTCAAGAGAGACTTCATTGATTGGGCCGGACTAAAATTTCTCACCACTCTCTCGTGGTTTCTCCGTTAAAGGTGAGTCTGAACCCGTGGCATCCTTGACTGCTTCCCTCTCCTCCCTCCTCCTTTCCAGCCGCCATTGTTAGAGCTTCTACTTTGTTTGGGCTGAGAGCAGCTTGTCCGGCGCCCCAGCGACAACGGACAGTTGGGATGGGTGAGGGGCGAAGCAGAAGCTCGGGGCAGGGGCCGCCAGCCACAGGTCAGTGGGACCCAGGAACCAGCCTCACCTGCAGAGCACAGAAGCCCAGCCACCTGACAGCTGGTGGCCCTGATCACTAACCTGTTGCCTGCTCTCAGCAGGGGTGGCCTCTCCAGGTGCAGATGGAAGAAGGCACAGACAAAGCGGCACCACCCCTCAAAACAACCAAGCAGAACCCCCCACAACAAAAAACCCAGAGAGGCAGCTGAGGACAGCGCCAGCTGGGCTGGCCCTGGGTTTCAGAGGACCGAGCCGAGGTCCCTGCTCCATCCCACCTCGGCTGTGCGCTTAGCACCTCAGTGGGCCTCCATTCCTACAAAGTGAGGGACGAACTAGGTCGCCTGTGGTCCCTGCCAGCGATGCGATTCCATCTCAACAGAAGCTGTGAGCCATCTATCGAGGGCTGTAGGCTCCTTCTGCTCCCACTCCCTGCAAACCCCTAGAGGCCTGACTCAGGGACCCTCCCCCAGAGGCCTGGCTGACTTCGGGGAGGCCGTGACACAGGCTCAAGGCCAAAGTTCCCCTGGCGTGTGATAACTGAGAAGAAGCAAACTAAGGACATTCAGAATGCATGAGGGTGGAAGCGGCAGGCACCGCGAGGCCGGGGGAGCGGGCGGCGGCCTGGATCCGCCAAACCCTGAAATTAGAGATGATTCATATTTGAATAATGTGGGAGGGATGAACTCAGAGCAGCCAAGAGGAGAGGCTAACTCTGCTGAGCCCCCCACAACCTAAACCCGGCAGTGGGCAAAAGCCAGTTAGGGCCCTCCCTTTGGAAGAGGAAAAAAACCCTATTCTGAAGCTGAAGGAGAAGGGCTTTTGCCTTCTTAGATGCATCTTACCCTCCTTCAGTGACGCCTCAGATGGTTTAAACTTCCTCCCGTCTTCCTGCTGGCTCAATTTTCCCAGACCTTCTGGTTCGTGCCCCCGGAGGGGACGGAACTTTGTTTTGGGGTGCTATTTCCCGTTTCCTCTCCTGCCCTTCACTGCCCCATCCTGTCCTCGCAAACTGTGTGATCCCTTGTGCCTTTCCTCCCTCACTCGGTCCCCTCAATCACTGTCTCGGGGTGCATCCAAACTACCCAGACCTTCCCTAACACCCTCGCCCCAAGCCCGCAACTCTGTGAACCCCTCAGTGCTGGCCACCTGCCCCTCGACCCTGCAAACTGTCGCGTGGGGATACTGTCTTAGGAACGAGGACCTTCCCAGACCCCGGGTGAGGAGAAAGTTCAGAGGAAAGGACAGCAAACCCGGAGGAGCCAGCGACAGGAAGTGGCCCGAAGGCTGGGAGGAGCCCAACCTTCCGAATCTCTGCAAATTACCTTTATTGGGGGGAGGGAAACCTGTTTATCGGCGGGAGGAGGAAGGGTCTTCTCTAACTATGGGACCACTCCCCACATGGTACCAAGGGACAGCAGGGTCCTAAACTCCACAACCAGTCCAGCCTCCATCCACCTCCCTCCTCGCCTCGGCTCTCCTGCTCCCCGAGAATGTCCCTGGGTCCCCAGGCTTCTCCAGGGAAGGAATTAAGGAGACACCCCTCCACCGCCACCTCCAGAAAACCGGTTCCCTTAATTAATCAGTCTCCCGCGAGCCCCCGTTTGGTCCACCTCGGCTTCTCCCAGCCTTACAAAGTCAGGTTCAAACGAGAAAGAACGGTTGCGAGGCCGGGGTAACGCGCGTTCCAAAGAACAGGCTGACGTCTCCAGGGGCTCAGACACCTGCATCTGCCCGTCTCACCTGTAACCGGGCTTCTGCCCCGTCCCCCACCCGTCGCCCTGCATTAGAGAAGACAGTCAGCCATGTACACACACACACACACACACACACGGCGCGCGCGGCCCCTCCCCCACTTCCCAGCAGCCTGCTAAGCAGCTCTAGGCACAACCGGGCTGTGGGGGTGGTGCGGGGTGGGCGCGGGGCGGGGGGTGGCGACGAGACCACCACTGCGGGAGTATCTGTGAAGTGACCCGTCTCAGGTAGGAAATGCGTCTTACCTGTCAGCCAGAAGAGAGCGATCCAGGCCCAGGCGACCCCGTCCATCTTCCCCAACTTCCCATCCAGATGGAGGAGCGCGCCAAGTGGGAAGCGGCACAAGCGTGGGGGCTCCGCGCGCCCAGGCGCCCAGGCG
>NW_006432945.1:17667349-17671695 GCF_000325575.1 Pteropus alecto | reverse complement strand
GCGCGGGGGAGAACGCGGTCGGCGGGCGGGGGATGCGAGGAGCGGAGTCTTGCGCGCCCGTGGCTCCCGCCAGCCTGGACTGGGAGGGCGGGCCAGCGCGGCTAGGTCAGGGACCTGCAGGGCCTTGGGGTAACCCGTCAGCACGTCCCCTAGACAAGGGGGTTGGCTCGGGCTTGACCCCCACCTCTCCGTCACGGGCTCTTTCTGACCTGCAAGGAACCGAGATGCTCCGCAGAACTGGGGAATGTGGGCAGGAATCCCGCGTCCGAACTTGTTAGGAGGAACGCCACGCCGAGAGGCAAGGGCATGCAGCTCTTTGACAGAAAATATGTAAAACTAGAATCAAAACAAAACGAAACAAAACATCACCTGACATTTGTCCAATATCTGGCTTCTCAGCCTTTTGGCTAAATTCAAGTGCATCTGTCTACCACTCTACAGTTTGCAAGGCACGTTCACAGGGCTCTGACCATGTTTTAAACAGATGTGTCCTGTGTGCAGGAAAGCAGTCTCAACACGTGTTGAGAGACAACGCGGAAGTGTATGTGTTCACAAACACACTTAAGCACCTACTAGGCGCTAAGCGCCAAGGCTACAGAGGCAAGACAGACCTCCTGCCCGCGAGGAGGTTGCCTCAGGTCTGGGAGAGGGGGGAAGGGCCGCCACCAAGTAACATAGAGACAGAGAAAGTACCCTTAGAACACGAGGGAAGGAGCAATTTATTGGGGTTACCACCATCGAGAAGGGGGGACATCTCATTTGGCATGTGCAGAACGCTCGAGGTTTGGGCTATTCCAGGATCAGTAGTGGAAGGGGGCCGGGCAGGGGGAATTCTGGGCAGAGGAAAGAAAGGAGACGAAGCAGAGAGGTATAAAATCGCCTCTGAAACGTTGGTTCTGGGCTGGAGGAGAGTCCCTGGAGGGAAGGACTCCACGCGCGCGGAGGGACCGAGTATGTGGCGCGGGCGAGATGTGCCCGGCAGAAACGGAGAGCGGGGACTGCGGACAGCGGTGTCTTACGGCCGCCTGACCTAAATTCCCTTATTTTTGCAGAATTCAGCTGTGGAAGCCAAACAGTCTCAAGCCCACTCCCGACACCGTGTCGGGGTACAGACCGAGCCCCGTATGGCCAGGCGCCCTCTCACTCAGCATTTTGAATCTGGAGCGAGTGATGCAAGCAGCACAGACGGCAGAGAATCTAACCGGTTCTGCCGCGGAGGGCGAGGTGCGATCTTGGCTGTGGCCCTGGTGGCGCGGCCTCCCTGGATCCTGGCCCGCCTTCTGCACCCGGCTCTTTAGCCTCCTGGCACCTCTGTGAGCCACCAACATCCTCTCCTAGATTCCCTTTTTGCTTATTTTGGCCAGAGATGATTTCTGAGGCTTGCGATTAAGAACGCTGGCTAATATGCTGTGTGAGAGATTTCTGGAGGACTATTTCCTTTCACATATGAAAAAATAAAAATAGAAAACAGGGATGAAGGAGGCACCTAAAATCTGTGGGTTCCCTATTAGATTCCAGGCACAGTCCCAGATGTTTTACAAGCGTTCTCATTTCATCCTCTTGAGGACATTCCCACCCAGAGAATTTAAGTTCTCTAAGATCAGGTAGCTAGCCAGGGGCAGAGGCAGGATTGGAACTCCAAAGCATATGCCCTTCGCACCAGAAAAGGCACATCTCGACCCAGGGGGTTTCTATGATGTCATATTGGGATTGTGCTCTGAGCGCGTGTGTGCGACAGGCCACCTGCACACAGCCCACAGAGTGTGAATAGTCTTTAGTGTCTAAGCATACATGACAACGGTATTTTGTGCAAAACTTGGACGTAAGAGCTGAGAAATGGGAAATGCACCGAGCGGAGGGGACCTGGCTGTGCACGGGAAGCAGACGGTGACCGCCCACAGGAGCGGCCGTCAGCGAGTGCTCGGAGCACGTGTCTGGGCATGCGTCAGCGAGGAGTCAGGGGACTGGGCAAGAGCTTGTCACGGGACGCCTTGTCCGCCAGCTGGGAGTTTGTTTTCTGCGTAGCACCCTGCGTGTGTCTTCAACGTCCAGAGGAACGGCGGGCTAGCCTGCCTCTTCCCGACTGGGCAGGGCCGCGGGCCACCCCTAAGGCCAGGCTAACCTGGACTAGGTTACAGTGCGTGCCCTTGCCCAGCGCACGTGTTTTGGCCGAGGTGGTGGAGGGTTAAGGGGAACTTCAAGGCCACAGTTAATGATTCTGAACGTGACGCCTCAGGGACAGAGATAGAAGGACGACGGGGTGCTGGTTATTATTGCGCTGTGTTGGTGGCAATGGCGGAGGTGACACCAGAATCCAGGTGCTCTTCCAGGTGTAGTTTTTGAACTTCTAGAATCAGAATCACATTAGAGTGTCCCCCTACAATGCAGCTCCTCCCCCCAGGCTCTACTAAAATCCCTGAGCTCGGAAACTGGGCGGGGCCCTGGAAAGCTGCATTCTAACGCCCTCCTCCAGCGTCTCTGTAGCTCTCCGATGGCTCGGAAGCACTGCCTGGTCACCTTTTTGTTTTCCTGAGAAGCTATTGAGCTGATGTTTGCGAATGAGCCTCAGATTCAGATCCGGTGAAGCTGTCCATTTATCCTGGCCAGATGGGACCGGCCCCCCAACTAGAGGTTTATCTTCACGGCCAAGGGAGAGTCTGGATCCCCAACGCTGCAACCAGAGACGGGCATGTCAGAACGCAGGCCGGGGCGGGACCCGGGAAGCCACGGTGGGGTGGGCCGGGGGAGTGGACGGACAGGCTGCTTCGTCAAAGCTGCGCATTTGCGGACAGAATTAGGATGTGGAGGAAAGAGGAGCGAACCGCCACAAGCAGACGCGCCGGTAACTGGCAGCAACCACACGGTTTTAAATATAGTGCAGCTGAGTCCTCTCTGAAGCACTGCAGGCGCCGGGCACGCACGCACAGGAATCCTGCTCACCGCGGCTCTTTCTGAAGCACACAGATAACATCACGTCTCTGCTTCTCTTCTCTGATCTCGACTTCCAGGAGGGATCTATGAGCTGGGACTTGACAACAGCACGTTTCTTTTTCCTTCTTTCTGTACCATTAAAAAAAAAGCGTTATTGACATATAATTCACATATCATACAACTCGCCCATTTAAAGTGTACGAGTCAGTGATTTGAAATATATTTAGTTTCTGTACCATTTTATTTCATTTTTATTCACTTTTTTACATTTCTTATCTAGGTTTTGTTCATTGTTTTTTTCCTTCTGCTACCTTTTAGGTTTATCTTCCCCATCTCTCATGTTTTCAAAACCACCTTCAATGAATTATAAGTTTTTTAAAACCTAAATTAAAGCAAGGGACTAAAAAGACAAACAGTACCGGAGACTCCAGGCACCTTAAACTTGTAACGGAAAATATTTCAATCCAGAAGCCTCTTCCTATTGAGGAATAAATGGTTTCATTAAGAAAATGCCTTAGAGAAAGGCAAGGCAAATGTGAAGTATATGATGCCAAAAAAATTAAAAAGCTGTTCTGCCAAGAATACTGGTAAGTGTATAATAAGTAAAAGATTGGGAGAATGTGCTGAAAATTCCACGTCCCGAAGCAGATTTTTTTAAACACAAGAGCCTGCTGTCGCAGGCTTCAGATCAAACTGCGGTGGCCCTGGGTGCTGAATTGGGTGACATCTGCTGGCCCCACCCTGAGGCCAGCCCCGGGGCAGGGGCGGCCTCTCCCTGCTTTAGCGCTCCACTAATGCTTTCCCCGCAGAGGTCCGGCCAAGGGGGACATGCAGAAAAAAGGAGCATCCAATTGTAGAACATCGTAAGATTATACTTTGAGCATGGTCTCGAGTGTGGGAAATGGATTCCAAAGGAACAGTGGAAACAAGAGGAACAATGGTTGTCGCTGGGGAGGAGTGTCGTTCATTTCTATTTTCTGCTTTATAATTGTCCACGTGCTCTAACGTTTCTGCGGTGTAGAAAAGGTTGCTGGGTGAAAGCTACAGCTGTGCCGCAATCTACTCAGCCTCTGGGACACCCCTGGAGGAAGGAGAGAGGGTGACAGGTGTTTTGTCACCTGTATCTTTAGCCGGATACAAAGGCCCCCAATGTACACCTGCTCTCATTTCATCTCAGTCGTGAGCAATTGGCCAAGTTGATTCTGAGCAGCCGAAGCCCTGGGGTCCCTACTGGCTGATAGTTCAGCCGATCATCTCTGCAGGCGGTAGATGACCCATGCACATATCTAAGCAGAAGAACAAGATCGGACCTGTGTGTCAGCCAAATCGTTCTGGCCACAGGGTGGAGGATAGATGGGTGGGAAGAGAGACAACAAGCAGAGGCCTCTTCCTCGTGGGCGCTCGTGACAAGAGCA
>NW_006432945.1:17662680-17667321 GCF_000325575.1 Pteropus alecto | reverse complement strand
TGGGAAGCAAACAGCAAGCGAGAGAGACATTGCAGGGAGACACAAGGTAGAATCCACGCAACCCGATGAGAGGCTGCAGGTACACAGACTGAGCAAGCGGGAGGGATCGAGCAGACTCCAGGCTGAGTTATTCGGAAATGTGGTCGTGCATTAGGTGACATCTAGACAAGCTGCGGAACTTGGAAATTTGGCAAAGCACCATGTCATAAACACCCGTGAGCATCTGTAATGAACAGTGTGGAATGACAGTTAAAGAAACGAGGATCGCAGAGATTTAGGTGAGGGCCACCCCCGGGCTGTGGCCTGCAGAAGTCACTTTACCACTCTAAGCCTCAGCTCCCCATTCTGCAAGATGGGGAGCATCATCGATCTATTTCACAGGGTCACTGTGAAGAGGAGAGACAGGACGACCTTCGTGCCGCGTTTAGCATGGAGTGACACAGTAGTTTTCAGTGAGCGTTCGCTGCTATTACTATTATTAGCACAGGTTGGAAGCTGCACTCTGAACGATGTCGGGCCCTTCACTTAAACTGGCATCAGGAAGCAACAGCATGAGGAGAAACATTTTCCTAAAACGTAGTATCTTCTTGGGTGGTTTTCATAACACTCATTCAACTGAAAATCACACCATTTAAATCTCCAGTGGCCTGTCCCTCATTTAGATTCAAATCCAAAGTCTTTTCGGTGCCTCGTAAGCCCTGTGAGATTTGGCCCTCGCTCCTTCTCCAGCATCCTGTCCTTTGCCTCTCACTCACTCCAGCCCCAGATGTGCTTGGCTGTCCCTGAAGCATACACGACACGTGCCCACCACGGAGTTCCTGCATCTGCCATTCCCTCCGCCTGGAATGTTCTTTGCCTGCCATCTTCCTGGTGTGCTTCTTTCCCTCCTTTCAGTGTTTGCTTAAATTTCATTCCCTCAAACAGGGCCTTTCTGACAGCCCTAAAATTGCACCCCCATCTGTTCCTAGTTCCTTATCCTGCATTTTTTTTTTTTTTTTGGTCATTGGACTTACTATCCAGTAGATATTCAGACATCTTATTATACACATAATTGTTTATTTCCTTATTGCCTTCCTTCCTCGCTTTGTTATACGCTTTGTCCTATTCAACTTATTATTGTACCTAAAATAGAGCCTGGTACTTGGTAGATTCTTAGTAAATGTTCGTGGAATGCAAGTGTCTCTCCTTGTTTGTTTCCCTGGTTTTCTCCCGGCTCCTTCAGACCTTTTTCGTCGTCACCTTTACTGGGTTTCTCTTTTCTGACTTCTAAGTGCCGGTGTGTTGCTTGGGGCTCCATCCTGGATCCTTTCTTTTTCTCTCTTCACCCTCGCCCGACATGATCTCATCCATTTCTATGAATTTAAATACCTTCTTTAGGCGGCTTGCTTCCAAATTCTAGCTCTAGCCCAGAACTCCGCACTCAGATAGCCAACTGCCTGCCTGACATCTCCACCTGAATGCATAATAGGTATTTCAAACTCAACAAGTCCGTGACTGAATTCTTAACCTCTGCCACTGCCCCTGCCATGCAACACCCCAGTCGAAGCCTGCCACCCTCTAGAATTTCTAAACAAGAAGGTCAACGTGATCGAAAAGAGGGAAAAACTGGTCTGTTTATGTTGGACTAAGTAAGATTGAAAAAAAATATCAGCTGTATCAAAAGAGGAGCCAGTGGTGGCGATTATGGGGGCGCTGGGCCCTCTTTGGCACTGGCGCTGTCCTCCATCCCCCAGTTCTTGCTATTTTAGAAAGGGCACCACTTGCCACTGGGTTACTCAAGCCAAAACCCTCTCTGTCACCTTCGCATCCAATCCATCAACTAGTTCTACTTGTCCAATTTGAAGCCCCCCTGCTCTCTCCACATCTGCAGCTTCTCTGTTCGAGGTGACTACCATCTCACACGTGGACTCCTCCCTCGTCTCCCCAGGCCCATTCTTGCTGCTTTGAATCTAGTCTCCAAATAGCATCAAGACTGACCTTCGTAAACTGTGGACCATGTCGTTGGTTTTTTAAATCCTTAAGTGACCACTGACATACTTGGAGTGCTACTTAAACTCCTGACACTGGCCATGCCCAAATCCTTGCTGACCACTCCAGCCTCAGAACGCACCATTCTCCATCCGACTGGATACACGCGGCAACACTGACCAGCTTTAAGTCTGTTCTTAGAAGGCGCCAAGCCCTGGATCATCTGAAGCCTTTACATGTGCTGTTCCCTCTGTCCGGAATGTTCTTCCTTCAACTCTTCACATGACTAGCTCCATTTCACATGAATTTATCCAGCAGCATGAAAAAACAAAAAAACTGGTCAAAACATGTGAAACGATTTCAGACACTGGACATCAGGCAGCACAGGTGAGTGATCCCTGAAAGAACAGAAACAAACAAGGTGAGCCCCGTGATCGCCCCAGGCTGCTGCCTGGAGAGAGCATCTAGAAGGCAGCATCGAGACAGGGAGCCTAGGCAGAGCCCCAGCGTCTCTTTGGGTTGCAGAGGTGGAGCTGAGTGTCTGGGGAGGCCACGGTGGCCAGAGACCACAGGGCAAAATACCGGGAGAGAGAGCGGTGCAAAGGACTCTCATCTCCCCGGAAGCTCCAGCTGAATGCTGATCAGTGTCTGTGTGGGAGGAAACCATGCAGTGCCAGAGAAAGAACAATACGAAAGAATTAGAAGGAACAATCCTTGAAACTCACACAGGGCTAGAAATAGTTTGTGTTTCCAGCAGCCAAAGTGGAAAAACCTCCAAATTCACGGTTGTCAGGCTGAATAATCAGAAGGGTGTTATATCAGTAGGGGAGAAAATTAGTCTTAAAGGTTGCTCTGATTCCGAATAACAAAGCATAAGAGCAAGCCTCAAAAGGAAAAAAAAAACTAGACTCAAACTGTTTCCAAATAACGTAACTGTCCCAGAAGAAAGCACAAGACCGTTTATGAGAATACAAAAATATGCAGCATTCGACAGGGTAAAATTTACGATGGTCATACAATCAAATATCACCAGGATTGCAAAGAAGCATGACAATGTAATCCATGATAAGGAGAAAAATCAATCAGTAGAAACAGACTCAGAAATGACACAGATGGTGAAAGACAAGGACATTAAATAACTATACTCTGTATTATAACTGTATTGTAACATTTTAACCATGTTAAAGAAGGTAGAGAGAAAATAGACCATGTTAAGTAGAAACATGGAAGATATGAAAAAGACAAATGAAATTGTAGAAATGAAAATTAAATGATATGATACAAAAAATAAACTGGATGGAATTACTAGCAGATAAGACAGTGCAGAGGAAAAGGTTAGTAAACATGAAGAAACAGCAACAGAAATTGCAAAATGAAACAGGAGAAACTGAAGTTAAAAATGAACAGACCATCGGTGAGCTGGGGGCAACTTCAAGCAGCCTAAGGGGGTAGTGAGGAAACTTTTGGGGGTGGATATGTTCCTTATCTTGATGGTGGTGATGGTTTCACAGTTGGACACATATGTTAAAGCTCATCAAATTGTACGCTTTAGATATATTCAATTTATTATATGTCAATAATGTCAACGTTGGTATAAAAAAGAAATCTGGAACTAAAATTCCAGATAAAATCGACTTGGAGGTGTAAGTGGGGTGGCGGCAGAGTGTGTTGGGAAACCAACTGAAAAACGATAATTTTCTGAACTTCTTATCTATATGGGAAGAGTGGGTATGAATGTCTATTAACTGTATAACTTGTTACAAAAATATGTTTTAAGACAAGTATGTTAAAACTTTATGGGTAGTCACCGAATGAAGAATAGAATGTATAACTTGAAACCAACAAAAGAGAAAGCAGAGAATTCAGCACGGTGACTAAATACACAAGACCGACACAAAAATCATTAACTTCTCCACATACCAACAGTAACCGATCAGAAAATACAGTGGAAAAAATAAAGTTTTCATAGTAGTTCCAAATATGCTCTAGAAATAAAACAAAAAATAAACCAGACCTTTATGGAGAAACCTATAAAACTTTATTCAAGGACATTTAAAATCTCAGCCTCTTACTGTTTCTTCCCTAACACTTATTAAAAACTGAATTTAAAAAAACCATATTCTTTGCAACAATAATGTTACTTAGGAAGAAAAACGTATCAGTCGAATCACTTGTTTTCGTCATCTTAGCCCCCCACCCCTCCTTCCGCCATCAGACTGCAAACTTCTCGAGGGAAAAGATGTTGGTCACGCTCTCCTCTCTGCCTCCGCCAAGTGCCTTTCACGGTGCCGGGCACGGAGTTGGCCCTTCACAGCCGCTGAACGTGGGAGAACCCCGGCACTCGCTAAGCCTTCCTTCCTCTACCTACCTTGACCCATATTACGCAACAATGTACAGACATTGCTCCACGCCTTCCACGTGACCACGCCCCCGCCCCTGTCTCCTCCTGGCCAATCAGTATGCTTCGCCTCGGCGGCCATGCCCCGCCCCCACGGCCGCACGCGGAGGGATCTTTCGGTCGCAGACTGCTTTTCCGCCAGCGAGGCCAGTGCGGCTGCGCGCCGCGTCCTGATTGGCTGAGAGCTGCGCGCAGCGCGCGGAGGCGCCGCCTCGGTTACTAAGGGCGGGAGCCCGGCGAGGGCGCCGGCGGCTGGTGCTGTCTCAGGTCAGTCG
>NW_006432945.1:17644529-17662571 GCF_000325575.1 Pteropus alecto | reverse complement strand
CCCCTGTGACCCCGCGGCCCCTGCCACGGGGAGAGGCAGCCCCCCGTGCCCCGCCGGGCAAACCGACGCCGGAACCGCCGCCCTGGGATGTCCAAGCACCTGCCCACGGGGCCAGGGCTCTCGGGCCTCACGGCCGCCTCTCTCTCGTCCCCCCCCTTCGATGTCCCCAAGCTCCTGAGGGAGGAAGAGAAGGAGAAGTACGCAGACATGGCTGCGGCCCCTGCCACGGGGAGAGGCAGCCCCCCGTGCCCCGCCGGGCAAACCGACGCCGGAACCGCCGCCCTGGGATGTCCAAGCACCTGCCCACGGGGCCAGGGCTCTCGGGCCTCACGGCCGCCTCTCTCTCGTCCCCCCCCTTCGATGTCCCCAAGCTCCTGAGGGAGGAAGAGAAGGAGAAGTACGCAGACATGGCTCGAGAGTGGAGGGCCGCCCAAGGGAAGGACGCGGGGCCTTTGGAGAAGCAGGTAAAGGCCGCCCGGCGCTCGGGCTCGTTTGGCAAATGCTGGGCCCGGGGATGGGGACGCCGAGCGCGGACGGCCGGCGCTTCGGGTTGGTACAGAGGCGGGGTTCGTGTTTCTCCCGGGGTCAGCCCGCAGGCCCCGTAACTGGGGCACATGGCGCTGTCCTGTGGCTGCGAAGCCCAGGAAAACCCCACTGGAAGCCTGCAGCCACGGGAGTGGTGGCGTTTAGGGTTTGTAGTAGCTAGAAGACCTCCGAGGATGTCTTTCAACTTTTTTTTTTGTTTTTAATGATAAAAGAACCTTTTTCAGATGTTTAAAAGTAGTGTGGACCAGTCTCTCTCTTTAAGTGACACCCAGAACCATGCCAGCTGCTGTGTTTAAATTGTGACGTAACAGGACTTGCAGATGTTGGTGAATATTTGTGCGCTTCATAGGCAAGAGTTGAATAAAATGTATTAGGGTAAATTTTTGTGTAGTAGAAGGTTAAAAATGCGAAATAAAGTTTTCTTGTTGATTTGTATCAAGGAAATGCAGGGTAATCGTGGCGTTTTTTCGCTCTCGCTGTTTTTCATTCTTACAGAGTGAAATTTCATTCTTATCTTAAACTGTCAAGTTTGGATTGAAATTCAAGAGAGCTTTGCTTGTTTTAAGTTTGAGAGATTTTTGTTTCGAGGGTTTCCGTTTGAGTAGAAGCTCTAATCAGTTGAATTTGTACTTCATTATACTTGTAAGCCTTGATTTTTTTTTTCCCCTTTTACTTACTGCAATTTCTTAAGACATTTCCCTTCAAAATGTAAGCCATGTTGTTTATATACCTCATTGAGACTTGGGATTAAGGTGATCTGGTTTTTACTTTAAGTAAAAAATATCAGAGTACTTTGGTAAATGATGTTCCTTTGGACTGGCACATAATATGTGATTCAGGATTACTTTAGATTATCAGTAGTGGGCAAATGGCTTTCAGCAGTAGTTGAATTGGTTGTTTACCGCTCACCTTTTGATTCAGAATATTGATAGATTTTTGCCGTTGTCTGTTTTTTGGTGTTGGTGTCATTGACAGATTTCTGTGTATTTACTCGTTGGGTTCATTGGCCTGGAGAGGTTACTGAAGCAATCTCGGGGCTGTTTTGCAGCTATTTTGCTAAATTTAAGAGTTTAAGTATGTGGTCAATTATTCTCTTCCTCTTCAGAAACCTGTTTCCACCCCACTGAGGAAGCCACACATGCTGGTACCAAAGCAGAATGTTTCACCCCCGGATATGACAAGCTTGTCTCTGAAAAATGATCAAGGTAGAGTAATCCTAAAAGGTTTTGCTTAGGTAAATTTGGGTCCCCCAGACACTACGATACATTGGTCAGTAAACATGTGTTGCTAATTTTGATCCTACATTGCAAAGTAATTGACTACAGGTGTTCAAGTATGATGGCGCTAAGTTGTAGGAGATCAGGGAATTTGCATCTGTTGAATTAGCACTGGAGAGTATTTTTACAAAAATCTGGTCCTTTGGTTTCTACCACTTTTCACATGTTATTAAACATATCGATTTAAGTGTTTGTAGCTAGACATTTAAATACGTTTAAGTTATAAAGGTAAAGATGAATTATTGAAGTAGTTTCTTAAAAGAACATCGCTAATATGAGCCTTTGCTATTCCATTCTGGCTGATTTTGTTAATTGTGTTCTGAAAACCTTTAACAGTTTTAAATGTGACTGATCCTGGTAAATAAGACCCTCCTCACACCCTCACATCCCTTTCTTCCTTTAGAGACTCTGTAGGTGGTCTTGTGTATATCGTTAAAAAGTAAAAGGCAAACTAAATTGTCTGTAGCTTATATCACAGAGTTTTTCCACACTGATTCTACTTGCCTATATTTCTCAAATGCTCATATCTGTTGAATGTGGGTCACAATTTTCCTTAAGTCATTCCAGGGATTCAGGACTTGTATATAGCTAAATTTTATAGAGTGGGCTGCCAGTTTGAATAATTTTGTTGCTTCATGCAAAGAGTACTTAACTACTTTAATCCTTGATAAGTGTAATTGTAAAAAGTTTGATTAGTTTATCCATTACGGCTGATTAGTTTTCTCTTTTCCAGCTCACGAATATAGGAACACGTGGCAAATGGTTCTAAAACTTTTGCTTTTGTAGAAAGGGTCAGTTTAAGATGCTCATCTGTTCATGTTGTCTTATGATTTTTTTCCCAGCTCTCCTTGGAGGCATTTTTTATTTTTTGAACATTTTTAGCCATGGCGAGCTGCCTCCTCATTGTGAACAGCGCTTCCTCCCTTGCGAAATAGGCTGTGTTAAATATTCTCTCCAAGAAGGTATTATGGCAGATTTCCACAGTTTTATAAATCCTGGTAAGTAGCTGGATAAAGTGTTTACTAGATCTTAAAAAGTATGTTTTTTATCTCAGCCGTATTTGATAACAGTAGTCGTTTTCTTAAAAGCTGATGCACAGCTGAGTTCTTAAAATGTAACAAGACTTCATAATAATTGGTTGAAAAACTGTTAAGAATCAGATGTTGACACAGGGTTTTTGGGTTAGACTTTCAACCTCAAGCAAGCATTAGAGTTGGGTGGCTAGACTGCCTGGAAACTTGCAGGCTGCTATTTGCTTGCCTGCGGCTTTACATGCTGGAATTTTCTAGAAGCTTTTTATGCCTTGGCCCTTCAAGAATTTCTTCACCTCAGCAGTCACTGTTTTTTAACCCGCTGCTGCTTTGAAACCTTGAGCAAAGTACTTAACCTTCCTGAACCTATTAGCTCATCTGTAGAGTGGGCTCATACCTGTTGGAGAGGTGTGGACGCGGCCTCGTCCTCAGTAGGCTCCCGGATGTTCTTGGTTATCTGTTTCCTGTGGAAAGCGATTGGTTACAAAGACGTGGGATTCCATTCAGTTCCCAAGAAGGTAGACAGTAGTTAAGGGAACACTGCACCTTTAAAGGTCAGCAGGAGATACATGTCGGGAGAAGAGTAAGGAGAAGAGGTTGGGGAAAGAAGAACATCTTTAGTTTTGTCCGTTGCTTTAAAACTCATTAAGACAGCACTTTTCCTTGTTTTTAGATGGCAGGACAGCTAATCATCCACTCACACTTATAGCAGTTGCTGCTTAGAACAAGGCAAATGCCTGTTTTTTCATATGGTCGTAAATCATTAGAAAGATAGAATTTGGAGACTTTTTCCTCTGAGAAATGCATACACCATGTACCTTGCTCTGTCAAAAGCTCCGCGAACTCATGAAGCCATCATGACCCCACCTAAGAGTCCTTTAGCCAGGTTTCCTTTACCCAGTATTTCTTTCCTTGTCAGTAATAACGTGCTTTTTAAAGAAGCTTAGACAACATACCAGATTCCTTTTGACAGTCATTATACCTTTGGTTAAAAAAACGCTGAGGGTTTAATATTCTGTGTTTTCACGTAGCAATAGCAGTTACCTACCTATGTTAGGACTCAGTCGTCCTGTGGAATGTTAATATGGGATAACCAGAGATCTTCCATATTTCTGCTTCTCTCAACAAAATATTTTGCGTTATAGGTGAAATTCCACGAGGATTTCGGTTTCATTGTCAGGCTGCAAGTAAGTATAAAGGAGTGGAGTAGATTATAGATATTGAATGTGTGCGTTCCTCATTAAGACGTACTGCTTTAAACAAACGCATAAAGCATAAGTTGGAGGGAGAATAACCTTAATTGTTGGAGAATTTTGATAGATGTGGTAGACGGCGCATATGCCCCTTAAAAACTTTAAGGTTATATAGACTTACAGGATAATGTCCCTTCTCCTTTATGGGGATTATGGTTTTATTTTCCGTATGTATCCTTTGGCCTCAAGATCAGCTGCTTTTACTGGCCAGGTACTTAAGTCTTTTAAGAGGTATCAGATTATCTAGATTTAGGGCCATTTATAGGAATATGCATTCAAAATTAAGAAAAAAATGATGCTTCAAAAAAGACAGAATGATAGCGTTAAACAAAGGAGCTCTGAATTTTTTAGATACAGAGATCAGGTTTTCATTTTAAATATTTTGCAACCACAGGATACTACTGTGTGTACATAAGTTCTTGAACTGAACTTTTCTAGAAACTAGCTTTGACTAAAATGAAAATTATCATAATAGGTTTATTTTAAAATTTACATAAAAATATTGTTTGAAAAATATTTCTTAGACTGTAGAATGTTTGAAATTAGAAATACATTTTTCAAATCTGCCTATTTTGTAATACTTATAATGCTGTTCTTTATAAGTAAATTTTTTTCGTAATACTTATAATGCTGTTCTTTGTAAGTAAATATTTTAGATTCATTTTTGGTTATATCCTTTGAGTTTTTCTATAAACAGTATGATGTGGACACCCCAAAAAACAAGCAGATCAGTAGAACAGGTTAGATACCAAAAAGACTCATGTATTATGATGATACAGGTGGTACTACATATGGAGAATAAATTAATTATTTAATAAGCGAAGCTGAGGCAACTGATTATCCACAGGGCAAAATTGGGGTGGGGGCGGGGAGCTAAACTGAATCTCTGCCTCACACAATATACGAGTCAGTTCCAGGTGGGGTAAAGACTTGGATATAAAAAATAACACTGAAGACTAGAAGAAATGAAGACTATCTTCATGATCTTTGTGCATTCATGTCGAAGGCAGAGTTATTTTGTTCTTGAGGTTATTTTGTTGTCCTAAGGAATGTGTTTTCAGTCTTTAGATCTATATCTGGTTCTTTTTTGTGGTTCTGCTGAAAGTATCAGTATTTTTTATTTCCCTGAACATAACAAGCCTTGTTATTTTGAAGTCTCATGTCTGGTAACTGATACAAGGATTTTCTTCTTGGGTCTATTTTTATAGTCTGTAGGTTATCTTGATGTCTAGTTAAATTATCAGATCTCTTCATGTGTCTATTTATATGAGTGCAGAGCAGCTCATATAAACACTTGTATATCTCTCCAAAGAAGACGTTGCTCTTGGCAGAAAGCTGGAGTCGCTAGCCATCTCAGATGGCCTTAATCCAGTTTATCTGTTTCTAGTTGATCTTTACCGAAAATGGGAGGAAAGTGGACAGATTACCATCAAAAGATCATCAGTAAAATTTATAATTGACTGCGCAGCATAAACAGTGGAAGCCAGAAGACAATTGAATATTTTTCATTACAAACTTTTTATACATACAGTATTCCTGGAATAATATTTTCAGTTCATACTAGCTCTGAGTCTTTTGAAGCCTGCTCTGTTTCTTAGCCTCTCCATCTCCTCCTCTAGAATTGGGAGATGCCCAAGTTATCAGTGAACCCAGCGTCAGATTCAGATTTCAGCGTCAGATTTCTTCCTTTTCAAGATTTTGGACCCATATTTTCTCACTGCATTTTTATCTCTTCAGAGCTTTCAAGCAGGTGTTTATTTGTTCAGCTTTTCCCTAGTCTGTCATCAGAAGCTGAGCTCTTCCTGTATCCTTTATATAGTTTCCAATTTTATGCGGAAATTTATAACTTGATTTCTTTAAATATAAGCATGATTGTTTAAAATCTGTGTCCAATAACTTTAGCATCTGGAGTATTTTTGGATCTCTTTCTACCAGCTTTGTTTTGGGTCTCATTCTTTTTTCTTTATGTACCTGATTATTCATAGAGTGTTTGGGAAAAAATGTTTTCAAAATAATTTGCAGCGTATAACAATGATCCTTTCCTCCACAGAGGATTTCTGTTTGCTTTTTCTAGACACCTGGGGCCTAGCACAACAGGTCTCAAAAGCTGTCAGAAGCACACTTCTCAGCCAGCCAGCTTCCTCCCCTAACCTGGCACCAGACTCCAGGCGGGAAGACTGCCCCCAAAGCTAGGCTCACCTCTCTGGGCCTCTTTATGCACCTGCATCCCGATCTATTAAGTCCTTGCTACGTGCTCTTGATACCCTCAAGCATTGACAATATTTGTGGGAAGCTTGGTCTGAGTTACTTGGTCCATTTTTTTGCTGGAAGTAGATCTCCTCATCATACAACCTTTTTAAAAGCAGTCATTACGATTGAGTTCTCCAGCCTTATTAGTAAAACATTCACGAAAGGCAGCACGGAGATAGTGTAAACACTATAGGCTCGGTCACTTAACAAACCTGGGTTTGAGTCCTGACTCCACCTTTCACCAACTATTAACTTACGACATTAGGCCCTCATCCGAGGGGGATCCATCCCAAGACCCCCAGTGGAGGCCTGAAAGCACGATAGTACCGAACCCTATGTACACTGTTTTCGTCTGTACATACAGGCCCATGATAAAGTTTAATTTATAAATTAGGTACAGTGAGATGAACAATAAAAAAATAGAACAATTATAATAGTTACGTGACTGTGGTCTCTCAAAATATCATGCTGTACTCAGACCCTTCATGGTTTTTTCTTTCTTTACAATTTCATGGAGAGAAGCGTCCCTATGACAGATCTTACCACAGCGTGCGAATTTCTCTTTCCTTAGGTCAAGGGCTTTTACCTTTTTACTTGAAGCACTTTATGGCTTCTCTTTGGCATATCCAAATTGCCAGCATCACTACTCTTGCATTTAGGGGCCATTATTAAGTAAAACAAGAGTGACTTGAACACAAGTACTGTGATATTGCGACTGTCTGATAACCTAGACTACTAAGTGACAAAGAGGCGGGTAATGTATACAACATGGGCACGTTGGACAAAGGGATTGTCGTGGCCTGGGTGGGATAGAGCAGGACATTGCGAGATTTCATCACACTACTCAGAATGGTGTGCAATTTAAATCTTACGAATTGTTTATTTGGGGAATTTTCCATTTAATGTTTTTGGACCACAGTTGACATGGGTAAGAAACCGTGGAAAGCATACCGCAGATAAGGTAATTAGGGTAGACTACTAACTTCTGTGATTCTCAGTTGTCTCTTCCCTAATATGCGGACGCCACCTGCCTCCTAAGATCATGGGGTAAGATATGTCAAGTAACCACAGCCAGGCTTGGCACAAGTGTGTGTTCACGTGCGAGTTTCCCACCACCCTCTTCCTGTGTTCCTGCCTCTGTACCTGCTCCGTGATGTTGGTCTTAGTCCCGCCTTCTTTTTATTTCCTTCAGGTGATTCTAGTCACAAGATTCCTATTTCGAACTTTGAATCTGGATGTGACCAAGCAACTGTGTTACAAAACCTTTATAGGTTTATTCATCCAAACCCAGGGAACTGGCCACCCATCTACTGCAAGGTGATTTCTGCTAAAGTAGTCGTGTAGATGTCAAAAGAGCCACAAAAGGCACCCAGAGAAAGAACTTTTCCCTGTGTATTAACTGTGTGTATGTATGAAAATGTCTCCATCGTGAATTGTTTTGAACATAATGAGATGTAATGCCTTCTAAATTTCTCTGATAGTGGAAAGATTTCGAAGACGGCAAAAGCCAAACGTATTTCTGCTTTGGTAGATGTCATGTTTTTATTTTCTCCTTCTAAAATATCTTCAATATTTTTTTACCCAGAAGAATACGTGTTCTAGTCTGTATACTTAGCCTAAGCAGGATTATCATTTACTCAAGAATGTTTCTACAGCGGTCCCTTAACTCTCCTTTTTTATAGTCTTCAGAGAGACTTTGTTATTTTGTCTAAATCTTTCTAGGCTAGGAGTTGAAAAATTGGATTTTAACCTCACTTTATTAGCATAACCATGAATAGATTATCTTTTTCTGAACATTGGTTTCTTCATTTGCCTACCTAAGTCTCACTTGGTTTTCATAAAGTATGTAACATCATTTATAAATGTAGCTGGTTATTAATAGCAGTAGTCTTTTCTTAATATATGTTGCTCCTTTATAGTTGTCATTCAGTTGTCACAACTCTTCAGTCTCTCCCTTCACGCCACCCCCATTTCTTACCTGCCTCCCCCCCGAGTTTGAAAAGACAGCATTAATTAAAAGTAACTCAAGGTAAGAGAAAATGCAAGTCAGCTTTTGTCTCTTCCCCAGTCTGACGACAGAGCCAGAGTTAACTGGTGTCTGAAGCACATGGCAAAGGCGTCGGGTGAGTAGAACTCGGTCCCGTTATAATGTCTGCTTTTGTTTACCCTTTGAGGGGCGTAGCCTGCATACCTAAGTTCATACGCGCTGTGTTTTCTGTTCACCAATGACAGAAATCAGGCACGATCTAGAGCTGCTCACTGTCGAAGACCTTGTTGTGGGAATCTACCAGCAAAGATTCCTCAAGGAGCCCTCGAAGACCTGGGTCCGGAGCCTCCTCGACGTGGCCATGTGGGATTATTCTAGCAACACGAGGTATTCAGAGCGGTTTTGTGATGGAGTGATTTCAACTTCTTTTCTGAACTGAAAAAATACGGTAGCGTTAATTTTTGCTTTTCTAGGCAGTATTTTCTTATAGAACCCTGGAATGATTGTATTTCCGTAAATGTAAGAATCCATTGATCGTAAGATACATCATTACTTTACCACTAAAAACAGAAAAAACTACAAATTTAAGTGACACAGTGTTTTATCACTTAAAATTTCTGAGTGATAAATTACTGGGGAAAGAATATTTTACGTTTATTTAAGACATGTTTTATTACATAGAATTCTTATAAGAAATAGGTAAGTGAAAAAAATTAGGAGTACTTTTGGAAATAATTTCAGGCTTAGAGAAAAGTTGCAAGAATAGTAGGAAAAAGTTCTACCTACCAATGTCTCAGATTTCGTCATTGTTAACATTTTAATACTTTTCTTTAATCGCTCTCTCAAGTATATATACCACTTGAGAGTAAGTCGCTGTTAGTGATGGCTTTTTACCCCTAAATATCGATATTTTCCTAAGAACAAGAACATTTTTATATTACCACAGCACGATTATCGAAACGGGATGCTGCTGCTGATACAGTGCTGTCATCTAACCTGAAGGTCATGTTCACATGCTGCTAGTTGTCCCGATAATGTCTCATAGCAAAGGGTGACGTGCCGCATCAGGCGCTCTGCACCTTCGGGCCGCCTCCTCAGCCCCACTTTGGCCTTCGTGGCTTCGCCGTTTATGAAGAACATGGCCAGCCGCTGTGCGGAACCTTCTCAGTTCGAGTGTCTCTGTTTCCTCATGACCAACTTGAGGTCGTGTCTTTTTGGCAGGAGTGACACCGCTGCGATGTCCCCTTGTTGGGTCACACCTGCAGGCATACGCCGGTCTGTCCAGTCGCTGGTAGTCGGGCCTCTTGCTTAAGGCCGCGTCTGCCAGAATTCTCCATTGAAAAGCTAACGGTTTTCACAGCATAGTTAATGTTTTGTGGGGAGATACTTTGAGATTTGGTAATATTCCTTACATTTTAATCTGCTAGTTTTAGATGATTTTTGCCCGAATCTATTATTACCACATTTGTGAAATGGGGATTTTCTAATCTGATGGTTCTTTCTACATTCGTTGGTTGGCATTCTGCTGTAGAAAAGCTTTTCCTTTAGCCCATCTATTTATTTTTTTCACTTGTTTATGTGAGTGAGGCCTCGTGGACTCCTGTCTTATTCGGTGGGCTCTAATCTGCGGCTTCCACCTCACACTCACATTGTTCCGTTTATGGCCGGCAGTCTCTGTCCTTTGGACGCGGCCTTCTCACCTGTCACGTGCCGCTTTGCCCCTGGGCTCCGTGTGTCCCAGGCTCTTTCTGCTGCAGCTCTGCCCTGGCCGCTTCTGCAGGGAGCCCCGGTTCCGTTAGGTGGAGGGGTGCGTGTGTGTAGGAGTCAGGCCCTGGGCGCCGGCGTGCTCATCCCTGCCAGGGCAGCGTGGGTGCCAGTCCCGTCGGTGGGGAGAGCGTGGAGATCGTGGGCGCACAGCCTGCGTGCACGTCCTCGGATAGCAGGTCGGGCTGCCGCCCGCGGATGTGTATGCCAGACCTGCGTGCAGCCCAGCCCCCCGCCTCAGAGGTCTCCCTTTCCACTTCTCCGTTCCGAACCTCCCTTCTCCGAGTGAAAAACTTGGCACTCGGTGTTTTACAGGTTTGCTCGGTCCCAGGATACATTAAAAGTCATTTTGGAATTATTGACACCACTGAAATAGACGTGTTAACTACAGCTCAGAATTCGCTTTCAGTTGTATTTTGGGCTGATAGTAAATAAAATAGCTTGTTCAAAAGGTATTTGGACTGTGTTATTTTTATCTCCTCCTTCAGTGTGGTTAAATTATCATCTGAAATACAGTTATGTCCATTTGCTAGTTTTATCACGTTTTGGTTTTCCCGTCCTCGTTGACTTATCATTTGAAAGCGTAATGCGTGGACACGGTTCAGACAAAAGATGTTCACAGGAATCACTCACTGCAGTGTAGTTCCATAGGAAAGCTCCTTAGATCGCATTGAATGTATCATGACCTTGGAGAGAACTGAAATCTCTTTAATGTTGAATTTCATCCAAAGACAAGAGGTGTCGTTTCATTGTTTTGATCTACTTTTGGGTCTTTCAAGTCTGCTTTGAAATTTTCCTCACACAGATTGTACTTATCCGGACTGGTGAATGTTTGCAGGGCAGTTCCGTGATAACTGTTTCTTCTAGGGAAATTGATTTTCTTAGGCTTTCTTAGCCTAAAATTGGTCTCTGTTAATGGGACCAATTTTGGTCACCTGTACTTCTCTAGGAAATTATATATTTTATATAGGTTTCCAAATTTATTTATTGGAAAGTCTGCAAAATAGTCTCTTATAATTTTAAAAATTTCTTTTAATTGTTCTGTTACCATTTCCTGCATGTTAGTGCTTATTTTTCCTAAATCAGCATAGCTTAGTTCATTGCCTATTTTGTTTGTTTTTTTTTTCAAAACAGGATTTTAATTTATTAGATCTGCTCTTTTTTTATTGTTTTCCTCATTCATTTTGACTGTTATTTTATTTTCTTGGTACTTTGTGGTTCTCTTTCTCATATTTTGGCTCAGAATTTAATTCATCATTTTTTTTATTGATAAGCATTTAGTAGAGGGAATTTTCTTCTAAACATTGCAGTTCCAATGCATCCCGTAGATTGACATACAGTGTTTTGTCACTTAAAAAATATTCTGTAGTTTCAATTCTCTTTAACCCAGGAGTTCACAGAAAGCTTTTAAATGTTCGGACAGAAAGGCCTTTCTGGGTTTGGTCAGTAAACTCTAGGGTTTTTGCACTGTGACTACAGTGCTGCCTTCCTGGGTCTTACGGTGTACAGATGAGGTCACGCAGGCAGAGGACAGAAAGACGAGGACCTGGCACAGGAGCCCTGACCAGCTGGATGCTGCACGGCCAGGCAGAGGCTGACGGCATTCGGTCGCAGCACCTCTCAGCCCGCGGTTGCTGTCACGTTGCACACATCGTCACAGCCGTCATGGCTGGCGAGGGTCGAAGGGTGAGGAAGCTGGCAGCGCGTGCAGCGCGTGCACGGTCTCGCTGGGGCACGGACGCTGTTTGCTTTCGTTCCCGGACTCTCATTCCTTCGGGCTGGGAGGATGGGCTCCCTGGCTTGACCTTTTTTGTGTCGCAGGCTTTCCCTGACTGACCGCCCTTGGTGACGGTCGTTCAGGTTTAGAAATGAGGCCGCAGAGCCCAGTAAGGGCCCCGTATCATTCAGTGGGGATAATCGACTCCTGAGGCTCTGCTGTGGGGACGGCGGACAAGGGAGCTAGACGGGGCCCTGAAGCAGAAGCCTGGGCGTGGGGTGCCGCAGGCTTCACCCCCGGCCCTGGCACCCCCTCGTGCTGCCGCCTCGTGCAAGAGCAGCTCGTGTACATGGGGTTTGCACTGAAGAAGCTCAGCCTTGAGTCTTATCCCCGCCCAGGGACATGCTGTGCAGTGGACAGCACCAGAGTCCCCACAGGCAGGTGGCGTTCTCTCGTGCAGCCTCTCCCGACCTCTGAAGGCTGTGACTACTTCTGTGAAGCGTCACCAGTTACCACTCCAGCTACTTCCTGTGTCCTGCAGATTTGTTAAAGTCTTTCATGGAGGCCTCTTCCTGTGTTCTTTTCATTCTGGACATGTGTTCTTGTTCCTTCTCATCTCGATGGGTTTGGGGAGCAGGAGGAGGTAAGTCACGCATTTCGAACTGGGAGCCCCAGCAATGGTAGATTTAAGGGGTGCAGTTTTGTATTTTGATGCTACTTCAGAATAGTTTTTTTTTTTTTTAATTCAGTTGAGTTTTTGAATCATTTATTGAATCATCTTTTGGAAAAGCAGTGGGAAAAATTGTTAATCTTGTTTTAGATAGTCTTCTACTCAGTTAAATGACTTCCATTAAGTGCAGGTAACTGGCGTTTTTACATGTCGCAGTTTAGCGCGTTGGTAAGGGGGCGAGCTCTGCCCTGCGCAGACACTGCTGTTCTGAGTGTCTCGGACTGTGCGCTCTGGGGACAGACCCGGTGGCAGTGACTCTGGCAGACACGCACGTCGCATCGCCTCTGACTCTCTGCTCACACACTTCCGAGTGTGGCCTCTCCTGCCGCCTCGCCCAAACCATCACCCCCCAGCGTTTCATGCCGTCATGCTGGTCTGTGCCGCCACCTCCTCAGAACGTGTCATCATCTTAACCATTATCCTACGTAGTAGTTTTTGAACTTCCGCACTAGAAAGTCAGTTTCGTGTGGATAAGCATGTGTGTCATTCAGTGCTGGGTCCCTCCTGCCTAGAGCAGTGCTGGTGAAGTTTGCTGGATGAGTCACTAATGTGTCTGGGACACTCATTGTACTTCAAGGTAACACTTACCTGTTACGGTTGTATGTGGTTTGCATAGCACTGTGAATTTGCAGCAAAGGAAGTAACGTAAAAATCCATTTTTTAAAAAATCTTTTTTTGAATGCGTTAAATTAGAAACCTTCATCTTCAAGTAACCGTGTCAGTTTTTCCTGAAAGATGTCGACTGGCTAAGTTAGAAGCGCGGCAAATAGAAACTTTTAAACTGCACTACTTTGGTTAGACCTAGATATTAAAGTCCTTTTTTCATACAGGTGCAAGTGGCATGAAGAAAACGATATTCTCTTCTGCGCTCTGGCCGTTTGCAAGAAGATCGCGTAAGTGAGAGCGCGGAGTCCCCATAAAGCCCCGTTCGCCATCGAGGCCGTCGCCATTTTGCTTGCCGTTGCTTTGGCGATTGGGGTGAATCACTGTTCACCTCTCTTCTCACAATTCCCTTTTAAAACACAGTGGGTTTTTTTCCCCCATGTTACTTCTGTTACTCTTCCCACGTCAGTACCTGTCTGGCATAGTCACCACCTGCGTGATTTGGGCGAACCTTCAGGAAATTTAGTGACGTTTCCCTCCCAGCCTGCCCCGGAGCGTGAAACGCGCTGCTGTCATTAAAGGCGGCGCTTCTTGTGAAGACGCTCAAAGCCCCTAGACCCTTTTCTACCCTGCTTGTCGTGAAAGCACCTGGAGCCTCGGACCTCTGGGTGCCCTGGTGGCCCCTCGGCAGGGCTGGCGATAGTTGGCTCCGAGGGTAGAGAAGCCTCACTCTGGTGCTGCCTTAAACTTTTGAGAATTGTGGTGATCTTTATTCTCATATGTAGTCCCTTACGATGAACTTGAAATTGTATCTGGTAATCAGAGTATTGAGAGTTAAAAAGATATAAGAATACTGGAGTAAAAATAGCAAGAGTGACCAGTTTTATATGTCTTGCTGCCTTTACTGTTTCTTCTCAGCAGCTCTAAATTTCTTTTTCCCGAGTCTTAAGCAGTAGCTCTCACACGCTGTTTACGTGAACGCTTTAGAGGATGAATGCTTTCAGAGTGGACTGGATGGGATTCTGGTAAGGGGCCTCTCTGCCTTCCTTTCGAAGGTATTGCATCAGTAACTCCCTGGCCACTCACTTTGGAATCCAGCTCACAGAGGCCCACGTGCCGCTCCAGGACTACGAAGCCAGCAGCAGTGTGACACCCAAGATGGTCGTGTTGGATGCCGGGCGTTATCAGGTGCGGAGCTAACGTCGGGAGCTCCTGGTCTCTTATGTCCCAGGCAGTGGTCCCGGCCCACGGCAGCCGGGTGCTCTCTCCCCGCTTAAACAGTTTTTCAAAAATCCTTCATGGAACGTCAAACAGTGTTTCATCCAGGTGCATCTTGCGTAAAACCCTTTTCCTTCCTGCTATATTTTCTCACTCTATTTAACAGAGTTTTAAGAAAATTAAAGTTGACAATTAGTCTTTATACAAAAAAATGCACAAACATGTTTTCCAAAACGTAAATATCTGAATGTAGATGATATAACTAAAATGTCTACTCCAAAAATGTGTAAGATACAGTTCGGGGTTTGATTAAAAGCTGTCTAACCTCCCCACTACCCACGCTCCCCGTTGTTGCTCACTCAGGGGCCCCCGCACCGGGCACAGTGGCCAGGAGTGCGCTCAGGCTGGCGTTGTTCATGTGCGCTGCCACATCCTCTGCCGCATCCAGGCCATGTCCCTACCGAGACACCCCCTGCAGCATCCCCATCAGAAGTCGATCAGACACTGGAAAATGGGTGTTTGTATTTTTCAGAGAGTAACTCGAAATTGTAGTAGATGATCCAGTCATTGATGAGAACTGAGCATTTTTGTGGTTTTGTTTTGTTTTGTTTTTTTCCTCATTTTAGAAGCTAAGGTTTGAAAGCCCAGGATTCTCTCATTTCAACTCTTCTAATCAGGAACAAAGATCAAACACACCCACTGGTGAGCATCTTGTGTTTTATAAGAATGCACAGCCGGGTACATGGGGGTCCCAGGGCGTGGCGCTTACACGCCGCTGCACACTAGCTTCAGGGTGTCAGGGTCTCATTGCTTAGGTAGTTTTATTTGCTGATAGCGCCTTAAATGATTTGTATATGTACATTTTTGTATCGCTTTGATACAGTTTAACTGATTTTTCAGACTTGTTTAGGGCGCTTAAAATAAAACCTGTTTTTCTTGTAGCAGCTACAGTTTTATAGCTTTGACGTGCTGATGTCTTTGGGGAGGTGGGAAACTTTAAAAGCTGGTGACACGCCATTTGGGTGGCGCCCATTAGGTTTCAGGGCTGAGAACAGCCGGGCTCCTGCTCGGCCGGGGTCGGAGCGTGACTCGGAGGCGCTGTCCCGTTCTCCCTTTCATCACAGCTTGGTGGCGGCCCGCAGCAGGACGCGAGTCCACCGAGGGGGCTCCTTGTGACAGAACGATCGAGGGGCTACATTTCTGTTCTCGTATTTTCCATCTCTCAGGCGACTACCCGTCCGGGGTGAAGGGCCCCGGCGCCAGCCGCGGCGTTCGGGGAAGAGGCATCACTCGGCTGCTGGAGGGCGTCTCCCGTCCGCCCCGCGGGCCCCACGGCTTCTCCGGCTGCGAGGCCGCGCTCCCGCCGTACACGTCGCAAAAAGATGAGTGCAAATCTTTCTCTTCCTTATCGTGATGATGGTGCTTTTTCCAGTTTCTGGAAAAATAACAGGCCCAACTTCCCTTCTGACTACACTCTCGTTAAACCGATCACATCAATGATAAATGCCACTACTGTAAAAGCTGCTTAATTTGTTCATAGATTAAAAATAATTGTGGTTGGAGAAGATTTTGGCTTTTTTTTTCCTTTTCCTTTTTTTTGCTTATTTCTTGAGGGCTCATTCTACTTCCTGACTGTATAATGAGAATGCCTTTAAAGTTTCGAGTCGTTTAAGAACAAAACTGACATTTTCAGAGTTTGCTTCTGGGAATGTTATATTTTGATGATCTTTTCCTCCATAATAAAGGTGTGGAATATCTGTTATGAAAGGTTTTAAAACAGTGTTAATCTTTTTTTCCCATTATGCCACGTAGAACCTTTCTTTTGAAATCTGTGGGCTATTTTCATTGCAAATATCTAAGAAAATTAGGCTTTAACAAAAATAAAGTTTTGTTACTTCAAGTCTCTGAAATATGCTGACTTTGGCAAAAGGAGTCGTTTGAAGGCTGAGAAGCCAAACTGAGATTATGTAATTTCCCCCAGTCACATGGCTAGATAGTAACCAGATTCCAGGTCCACTTGACCGTGAGGCTCTTCACATACACGTGGCAGATGTCACGTTGAGTCAGGTCCTTCCTTGTCCTGTTTGTGACTGATGTACACTGGCTCATGGTCTCTGCCTGGGCTCTACATAACCCTGGAGGGGGAAGAGGGATATAGTGGCCCTTTTAACTTGGGACTACAGCTAAGACCGCACGTGTCAGTGGCAGAGACGGAATTCTAATTTAGGTCTATTTGACCCCAAATCCTGGTCCCTCTTATTATAGAGATTCACTCAGTGTCCGTCGTGGACTCTGGTTTTTCTTAATGTAACATTCTCTTTTGCTAACTACGGAGAACCTATTTTATGTATCTTGTGGAATCCTCATACCCACTCTGAGGAAGGCGACACCTCCACTTTACACACACACACGGCATGCACGCACGCACGCGACTCATGTCACTCAGCTCCTGACGGGGGGATGGGAACCAGGTCTGTCTGACGCGAGAGGCTCGTTCCTCCTCCACTCTGCTGCCTCCTCATGTTTCCAACATCAGATCTTCGGACAAGAAACAATTCATAGAAGGTAACTATGTATTGCATTTTTAATAGATTTTTTAAAAATCGTATTCAAGTTTTGAAACCCCTTTTATCTCTCTTCAAAATCATCATGACAGTAATCGGGTTGAAGAGAGAAAAATATACCTTTAAATACTTATATTAGCAGGAAAGAGGGTCCAAAAGAAGTAACTAAATAGAAATTTTAAGAAGAACAAAGATTGGAAACTAACATAATGTGTGCTAACTATACCTTAGTATAAAAAATTTAAGTTAGAAAAAGAACAATAAATAAACCATGAAAAGTAGAAGGAAGGAGGAGAAAAGGAGTTAATATCGATGAAATAGAAAAAGAACGAAAGGGTTTTTAACGAAACCCAAGCTGACTCTTCGAAAGACTATAGAATAGATAAAAACTCCGAAGAAATGAAGCAAGTGAAAAAGAAAGAAGGGACAAACCTTACTAGAGATTAAAAGGGGCGTCGATCCAGACCTGCACAGGTGAGAGATGCAGGAATACTGTGACCCTT
Source organism: Pteropus alecto (assembly GCF_000325575.1). NCBI lineage: Eukaryota > Metazoa > Chordata > Mammalia > Chiroptera > Pteropodidae > Pteropus > Pteropus alecto. The sequence goes on along the minus strand of NW_006432945.1, from coordinate 17,645,128 downwards.
CACACCAACAAGTTTGAAAACTCAGATGAACTAGAAGCAAATTCCTAGGAAAATAGAATTTACCGGAAGTGCCTGAAGGAGGAATAGAAAGCCCGTGTCTCCTGCAGTAGAGAGATTGAAGCTTTAATTTTCAAATGCCCAGGCCACATGGTTTAACAGGTAAATTCTTCTAAACTTTCAAGGAATATCTCATTCCAATATATAAAAATATAGGCTGTATCCAAACTGCGTTTATTCAAGAGAGCAAAAATGATATAGCATTAGAAAATCTATAAATGTCATTTGTCACATTAATTCAAGGGAGAAAAGCATGTTATCATTAGAACGGATGGGGGAAGAAGCATTTGGCAAAATTCACCACCCATTTGTAATTAAAAAAATAATCCAAGCAAACTAGAAATAGAATTGGAACTTCCTAAGCCTGATGGGAATCATCTACAAAAATTCTACAGCAAATATTATTCTTAATGGGGAAACTTTAAAAGCATTTTCTTTAAAATCAGGAACAAGACAAAAAATGCCCTGTTAACTGCTTTTAGTCAACATTGCACTGGAATTCTTAGCAAGTATAACATAAGAAAGTATAAAACAAGGTTAGG
>NW_006432945.1:17636785-17644505 GCF_000325575.1 Pteropus alecto | reverse complement strand
GAAAGAAAGAAAATGGTCATTCACAGATTCACGGTTTTCTGCATTAAAAGTCAAAAGAATCTGGATAATAGGTAGAAATAAGAGCTTGATTGGCTTCAAGATTAATATAACATCAAGTGCATTTCTGTACATCGACAGATCATTTGGAAAACATTTTAAAAAGGAAAACATTTACAGTAGCAAAAAATTTGAGGTACCTAGGAATAAATCTGACAAAAATCTTAAGACCTACGTGTAGAAAATTATAAAACCTTATTGAAAAACATTAATAAAGACCTAAATAGAGATTCCTATATTATTTTAAAGATTCATTATAAAGATTTCAATTCTCCCTGGACTGATCTGTAGTTTGAATTCAATTTTAAATAAAATCACAAGTTTTTGTTGGAGTTAAGCTAATTCCGGGAAGAATAAAGGCAAGAGCCAGGACACGCCTGAGGAAAGAGGTACATTGTAAGAGGGGTGGGACCAACTTTATTATAAACCCCGTAACGATAAATAAGATCGGGAGATTCTGGAGTAAGGGAGACAACACATGGACCAGAATCAGAATCCCCACGCGCTTACGGAATGTGATACAGAACATGACAGAGGTGACATTCTAGACCAGTGTGACGATTCAGAAAATTGTCCAGGAACAATTTATAAATGCACAAAGGGAAAAGAAAAATTGAAATTATTGAAATGACCCTTTCCCCACCTTATTCACAAAAAGCCATTCCACTTGGTTTAAGGATTTAAATATGAAAAGGAAGCTTTTCAAAATTTTTAGAAGAGACTATATCCTAGTCTCTAACTTCAAAGTCATGAGGATTTTTTTGAACACTTGATACAGAAAGAGTTCAGTGTGAAAGAAACCCTTGATGCATGTAACTACATTAATTTCAGAACTTGTGGTCAGTAAAAAAAACAAAAAACAAAACAAGGTGAAAGACAAGCCATAAACAAAACTGGAAGCACAGAATCGGATGGGGAGTGGGAGAGAAAACAGGAGTGTGCGTGTCAAATAGTATGTTTAAGGGGCCGATAGAGAGTGAACTTGAATAGACTTTTTTGGCGAAGCAGGCAGTAAAGAGTGAAATCATTTCTCTCAGGTTCTGCCTTACTGTTTAAGACAGTTTCTCCTGGTAGACGTGGAAAGCGCCAGAGTTAGAGCTATCCAGAAAACAGAGACGTGCTCTATCGGTAAATTCTGTCTTTATGAGCTGCTGAGCTGAAACGTTACATCCTTACTTAGCTTTAAGGGGGAAAAAACCCCCAAACTTTTAGTCCAGCCGCAGTTAGATGTCACCTTGGGAATTCATTCACCCACCACATCACAGTTTGAGGAATCTAGAAAGTCCATTTCTCCATTTGAGATGACAGACAAGGATGGCAATTTAAATAAATTTGGCTTCCCAGGAGCTGAGAGGCAAAAGTCTGCCCGCAGAGCCCACAGCGCATCTACCATTTGTACTAGAATTGGCTAAAAATAACATACATTTTCTGTCTCCTGCCGGCACACGGTGGCGTTAAGCACAGTTATTTGAACGGGAACAGGTCCCAAAGGGGGGTGACAAATGCTTGAAAAGCCTTTAACGAGCAGCATCAGACCCTCGACTTTTACCAGGTTCCGTCCGTGCTCGTGGTGCTCTTCAGGTGTTCAGGCACCTGCTTCTAACCAGAGCAAAACCTTGTCGGAGGCCGCAGTGCGGCTGTACGAACCTGAACTTGGAGCTTCGTGCACCCATCCGGTCCCATTGAAGAATATTTGAGGAAGACGGAGGCCCGCTTCTGCCTCAACTGCCTCTTGCCTGGTTCTTCGGGCCACGCCAGGGCACAGTGCCACGCCTGCCTCTTGGGACGCCCCGTCACGGGTAGATTTTGTCTCCCCTGCTAGAGGACACCTTCTTGTTTGTTGTCACTATTATTTGGAATAGCTGCTATACTTACGTGTAGACTCAGAAGTCAAAGGCGACTCGGTAGCTGTGACACATGACACCGCTGTTTCCCGGGCACTCAGTCTCTTCCACAGAGGCAACCCGTGTCGCCAGTCTCTTGATGTCCCTCCCGACTGTCACACTGCGGAGCCGCCCCGGGCGTCCCCCGCGGAACCTACCCGGCAGTGTGTTCACGCCCACTGTTTTCCACCCCAGGGACCTGGGCGCTTGTCCACCTCCGGCGGGGTTTCCTCCTGCTGATTGACGGGTGCGCGTGTCTCCGGGCGATGGGAGCAGCTTGCCGTCGCGTGGCCGCGGCCTGTCCCCGTGCCCATGCAGTGACGCTGTCCTCGTGCGTGTGAGCGGGGCGGCGCCTGTCCCCTGCGGTCTCCACCCTGTGTCGCCAGACTCGGATCTGCTAGGGAAACATCGCAGTTGAATTTAAATTCCACGTCTCTTCCCGTGCGCCGCGCCGAGCTGTTTATGTGCTTAAGGGCCATTTATAGTCCCTTTTCACCGAGTGCTCCTGTCCTTTGTCCGCTCTGCTGCTGTTTGTTTTTGTCTCGATTCTTAGAAGACCTTATCTGTGATGGGGTCACAAGCATTTTATCTCAGCTTTTTGTCGCAGGTCTCTCTCAATTGTGGTTTTAGCCATATCAAAATTTTTGTTTTTCTGTGGGTCAGATTTATCAATCTTTTATGTTTTGGGACTTTATGTTACATTTGAAAAATGCTTTCCCCACATTGAGATGAAAAATATATATGTTCCATATTTATGTCTCAGACTTCTAGGATTTCATTGTTTCAAATTTTAATTTTTGATCCATCCGAATTGTATCCTAATACGACAGTGTGAGATGTGGATTCAGAATGGATTTTTTCCCTGCATCACTTATTCAATAATCCACATTTCCACACTAACTTCACAATGCTGACTTGACACACAGTAAACTGCCGTGTGTATTTAGGTCTAATTCCTGACTTTCTCTTCTCCTTTATCCGTGTGCTCTTATGCCCTGTTTTGCCCATGATGGTTTTACAACATGTTTTGAATATCCGGATGGCAAAAGAACGATTTCATTTGTAACCCAGCCTCTCCCCTTCCCCAAGGTCGGATGTGTTTATCGTATTCATCTATGCGTTCGATCCATGCATACGTTTGTCCGTCATTCCAGCGTTTGTTAGACTCCTGAGTACCTGGCACACGTGATCAAGGGTCTTGGTCACTCCCTCGGGCACATCCTCGTCATCTTTGCTCATCGTCTCGTTTTTTCGTTTGGCACAACCCGAACCCTCACTAAACCCAGCTCTCTGTCTGTTCTGTCAGCACTGACCACCCTTTGGTCCTTGTCCCATCACTGCGGCCTTGGGCAACACGCAGAGCCGGCGCCCTCCCCGCCTGACAGCTCCCGGCCCCGCCCTTACGTGCCAAGCCCAACGGCTCCTGGGTCAAGGAGCAGGTTCGGAGGGCGTGTTTACAGACCACACATTTGACATTTGACATTTACATAATGAGGCCAACCAGCTGTGATTCATGGAGCCTGGTTTTTCTAGAAAGTTGTCAGTGAGTGTTTCAGCGGGGTCTTGAAGCCCGTTCCTGGGTGCTGAGCAGGGCGGGACAGCGAATCCTCCTGGTGGATCTGTGCGGCGGGCAGCTGCGGTCCGCGCTCCTTCCAGAAGCTCGTGGGATCACCACCTGTCGGCACAGCACCCCCTTCCTGGGCAGCACAAAGGAAGCTCAAAAGCATCTCTGGTTCGGATTGCCAGGTGGGGGAGGGGGTGACAGTGGCCTGAATCCTGAGCACAGGTGTGTCTGCGCAGAAAGCCACCGCAGATGTCACTTTCTGCCACTCGTGCCTCTGGGGCTCTGGGTCCTGTCCGTGGAGGGCCACGTGCAGTCGGACATGCTCTCAGCCTGAAGGTCTCGGGGGGCTCCTCCACCTGGGGGTGTACCAGGCAGACAGGTGTGTCTGTCACGGCCGCTGGGGATGTGGCAGGTGCACTCTAGGAGAAAACACGAAGGCTTGTCTGTCTTCATTCAAAAATTTAAAAAGATGATTGTCACACTGAGTAAGCTATGCTCAATTAAGACTTTCAACTGTGGAATAATTCACGTTGATTTTATGAGAAAAAGGTGAAATACAAATGATGGGTTTGCTCAAAATACCTTAAAAAAGAATCTACGTTCCGCGGCTGTGCGGGCCACCCTGCCCTGGGGTCCCTCCCAACCCGCCGCAGGCCCGGCGCGCTCACCCCCTCTGCCGTTCTCCGGCTCCGTGTGCCCTTCAGGACGTGCCAGGACGGGCGTGGCTCCTCACCTGTGGCACCTCCTCCGGTCCACAACCTCAGCCCCTCCTGGCAGCTGTGACCCGCGATGCACCACGTCGGCCAAAACCCTGTAGCTGATTTTATTCCCATGTACTGCTAATCACACCTGCCTCGTCTTTGAAAGGACTTAAAGTGGATTCCAAAAGTACATAAAAGATGAAAACTTTTTTTAAATACAGTCATCGCCCCTTATCCCTAGTTTTATGTTTTGTGGTTTCAGTCAACTGGGGCCAAGAATGTTAAATGGAGAGTCCCAGAAACAACTCACACGTTTTAAATTCCACGCCGCGCTGAGGAGCGGGACCAAATCTGGCGAGTCCTGCCCCGTCCCGCTCCTGGTGGGAAACCTCGTCTGTCCAGTGTCCCCGCACGGGAGGCGCTCTGGCCTGGACGTCACTGAGTAGCCGTCGTGGTGATCAGGTGGACTGTCATGGTGTCATAAGTCACCCCAATTTCACTTCGCAATGGCCCAAAGCAGCAGAGCAGCGATGCCGGCAGCTCGGATGTGCCAAAGAGAAGCCGGGAGGTGCTTATCAGCTGTCGCCGGGTCACCTGCAGCCCGACGCCGTCCCCAGGCCCGCGTCCCTCGCCCGTGTCACGTGGCGGCGTCGCGGGGGGAAGGGTGACGAGCAAGGAGGGACTGAGGCACACTCCAACTCGGAGACTGGGGCCGGAGTTCTGAGCTGGTTCTCGAGCCCCAGCGGGCGCTACTGGGAAAGGGGGAGACTCGAATGGGGCCTGAACGCCTCGGCACCGCCTCCCCGACTTTCAGGCTGTGTGGCACTCGGGACAGCCTCGTGGGGAGGACGTGCACATTCAGATACATGGGAGGGTGACGGGGCGCTGGGCTGGCTGCTCATTGTCAAAAGGAAAAATTTTTCTGTGTTGCGTATTTTGTAAGTTTGAGATAATTTTAAGGGAAACACAGAGCAAACGCCTGGGGGAGGGGTGCCGCGGGATCACACTCCTTCCCGCGTGCGTCCTGGCCACCCCGCGACGCAGGACCAGCCGGCTGAGGCCTCGACCCCGCCACAGGATCACACTCCTTCCCGCGTGCGTCCTGGCAACCCCGCGATGCAGGACCAGCCGTCTGAGGCCTCGACCCCGTTTTCTGCAGCTGAGGAGCATCGCGTGATGCTTGTTTTGGGGCCCTTGACGTGGCGTGTGGGTGTTTCTGACATTGCTTTTCTGGAGCTCGGCTGGGTCACCTCTGAATGAGTGAGTGTTGATCCTGAGTCCCCACCCCTGAAAAGGAGGAGGGGGCGGGGTGGGAGGGCGAGGTGCCCCGTCGGTGTGCCCAGAAGTGACTGGAGGTCACGGCCCAGGGGTGTGGCTGATGTACCAAGGTGCCCGTGGCCTGCGGGGCCCGCTCTGGGCACCCAGGGTCCTTCCTCAGGTGGTGACACGCACACCTGGCTTTGCCATATGCCTTGAAATCTGAACGTGCAAGCGAGGATTATATGAACAGGTGTCTGGGGCCTGACCAGCATCCTGGACTCAGTCACCCCTCGGTTGGTGGCGGCCCCCCTTCCCACACGCTGCCGCTGGAAGGGACTGGCTGGCCATCCAGGAGGACCACACACGAGTGTCACCAGATGAGTTCTGACCATAAGGGAACTTACGACAATTTAATTTTTGTTGTGTTTCCGGGTTAAATAAATTCAGCAGCAGACGGTGGTCCTCCCCACTGACGAGCGCTTTGAGGCCCAAGTAGCAGGCCTGCCCTGGGGGACAGGAATGTCGGCACCAGCCGCTTCCTGCTTGTAAAACTTCATGTTTCTTCTTCAAATGCAGCCCCAGCGTCGCCTCCTCTGGGAGCTTTCCCGACTCCCCCAGGCCGAGTCACTCAGGCCCCCACTGCGAGCCTGTGGCATCTCCATCTCGCCGCCCCAGGTAACTGCCCTCCTGTCTGTCACCTCCCTGAGATTGCAGCTCCTCCCGAGTTCGAGCATCTTAGTGACCTTTGTACACTCTGCAGCCAGACGAGTGCTTGGCACAGTCAGCTAGAGCTGACTGGAGCCAGGCTTTTTTTCCAGCTCTCCCCGATGACTACGACAAGAAGGGGGCTACTCCCCTCCCTCAGGGGGCCCCCTTGGGAGTGACACCGACAAGAGCACGTCCACACCCCCCTCGAAGCGTGGGAACTGACTCCCAGGCCTGGACGGTGTCCTGGCCCTGCAGGCACCTGGAATAACCTCCACCACCAGGCAGGGCTCTGTCCTGTGCCAGCAACCATGGGGACATCGTCTGACCCCACAGTGGCCACAAGCAAGGGGACCCACAGGATCTGGCCCTCTGTCCCCTCAGACCCATCACCTCACCTCGCCAAGGACGCAGAGGTGGCCTACAGGGAGCAGACACAGACCCATGAGACACAAGCTCCACCCTCCTGTGAAAAAAAAAAACCACGTCAAAAAAAAAAAAATTTCCACCTGCGACTTCATCATTATTGACAGCATTTTGAATGAAGCAAAGAATTTAACAAAATATATCACAAAGAGACAACGGATTTGCAGAATTGCTTTTCTGATCATCCAGAAAAGACAACGTCCATTTAATAATATCACAGGGAGGCTGTGATACCTGGGCTCCCAGGGGTGACCGTGGGGAGCACGGCCCCCAACCGGCAAAGCAGAGCCAGCCCCCGGCAGAAACACTGCGCAGGGCGGGTCAGGGACCAGGGAGCAGGTAGGTCAGTTACCCCGGCCTTGCCGTGCGAATCCTGGGCCACCTGCAAACAAGCTCCTGAGTGTGCCCATCTAAACCACCTCACACTTACTTCACTAAACGAGCAAGTGGGTTGCGGGGGGGGAGGTCATCGCTGTGCCCACAGGCTGTCAGGGACCAGAGAGGGCAAGGCCACCTGTCAGAGTGGTTCCCCGCGTTAAGCTGGGTGAAGCCGCGCCAGGAGGGCTGTGGCCGCGGGCTCCGGGAACGCGGGAGGAGGCCCAGGCCCAGCCCAGGGGCTCAGACCTGAACACAGACGCGTGTTCCGGCAGCCGTGCCCTGCGTGCGGGCCAAAGGGACGAGACTGCCCCACGCATGGGAGAGCAGGACGGGGAGACAGGATTCGCAGGGGTCCGAGACGGACACGCGCGGGCAGCCACACAGCAGAGCGGGGAGTGTCTGACGGGAGGGGATGCGGGAGGCGAGGCTGGAAACGGGGCTCAAGGCCGGGCCAGTGTGGGCCGCGGAGCCAGGGGTCCACCCTGGAGCTGGGAGACAATGGGGGGCCCTGCGTGTACTCCTGATTCAACAAGTGTGCCGTGTGCAAACTCTTCACCAGCTGCTCCCCTGGGTGCTGGGCACACACGGAGGGGTGGCTCCTGCTCCCCTGAGGCTCCGAGCCGCCACCGGCTGCAGGGAAGGTGGAGGCTGCGGCCTGGTCCAGGGGGAGGTGGGGAGTGGGGAGGGGTCACTTGGCAGTTGAGTCACCAGTGAGACCACCGCAGCCAGGCTAAGCCACGCCCTCC
>NW_006432945.1:17628749-17636232 GCF_000325575.1 Pteropus alecto | reverse complement strand
GGCTTGAGCGAATCACGTGCTCACTTCTCGGCTCTAAAACCGGTCCCGGGAGCGTGAGTGGCGGAGCTGTGCGGAGCTGGGCGGAGCTGTGCGGAGCTGGGCGGGCCTGCCCGTCTGCCCCGCCCGTCTGCCCCGCCCGTCTGCCTGGCCCCGGGCCGCGCGGCCGCCCCCACTCACGGCCTGGTGTCCTTGGCCTCGTCCTTCTCCCGGCAGCAGCAGCAGTAGATGAGGACACCGATGAGAATGAGGGCCGCCAGTGACCCGCCCGCGATGCCCGCGTACAGCGCCACGTTCATAGAGGCTGTGGGGACACAGCGGCTGCACCTCCCGGGCCCAGGCCGGATCCCCGACTCGACTCGATCGAGCCCAGGCTCCGGGGCGAGCGCGGTGGGCAGGGCACCCACGCCAGCCGTCCCGCACACGTCCCTCCCGGCCCCGGCGGCCCCTGCCCTCCTCCCAGCGCAGGGAGCGGGGCCCCTCGAATGGCGTGGCCTTGTCGGAGTGCGGCCAGCCAGGGCGGGAAGACTCTTCAGGATGGAGACGCAGACAGAGACAGCTGGCCGATGGCTTTGCCTCCCTACCCGGGCTCCAGAGAAGTCCTCGGCCGTCAGCCGGGCCAGTTCCGACTCCGGCTTATCCCTGAGCTGGTCAGTATCCCACCGCAAGGGACGGGGTCCAGACTGGCAGCTGGCTTTGGGCCCTCACCCCGCCTACGGGGTGGCCCCAGGGCCGGCGGACTGAGCAGCCAGTCCTAGGTGCCACTGCCAGAGAACCAAGGGACCTGGACTGGCCTCCAGGCCAGGGGAGCCTGGGACGGGCGCACTGGGCCAAGGTCACCCAGCCACCCTCCACGGCAGCCTCTCCGGCTCGTTCTTTGGACCCCGCTCGTCACCTTCCGGCCATCGTCCTCCCGCCCCCTGCACCCTCGTGTGCTCTTACGGGGTCTGACGGCCACCGTGATGTTGCAGGACTCCGCCCCCACCTCGTTGCTGGAGGTGCAGATGTAGTAGCCCGATGTGTCTGCGGAGATGTTCTTCAGGGTCCAGCTCTGCCCCGTGACTGGGAGGAAACAGCCAGGGTGACACGGGTGCCACAGAAGAGGCAACGGTGGGAGCCGGGGCTGCGTCCTGCTGGGTGCAAGCCGCACCTGGAGGACACACCCGCCCCGGCCGCGGACGGCGAACCGGCAGCCCGCCACCCCCAGGTGCTCGCGGCCCAGCCTGCCTCCCTGGGCGCGAAGCCCGGCTCTGCCACGGATTAGTTTTGTGACTTTTGGGCAAGAAACTTAGCTTCGTTGAGCCTCTGTTTCTTTATTTGAAAATGGGAACACCAATAGCCCTGCCTCACGGGACACGCGTGAGCATCGGTGAGGGGACCGTCGCCGTAAGGCCGCCGCGGAGCGCCCGCGCGTGGCGAGAGCTCAGAAACACGGGGCACGGCGCGCGCCGCAGGAAATGCCCTCTGATGAGACGGCGTCGCTGTGACTCCTGTGTGAGCTTCAGAAACCGACCCTTAGCTCAGACGCACGTGGACGAAGGTTTTCGCGGTCAAGAGCTCGGACGTCCGGATTTTTCTGCCATGAGTGCGGTGCGTGAGCGTGGGGCTGAGGTGCGGAGGAGGCAGCTGTCAGTCTGGACTCTCCATCTCCCGCTGAACGTCCCCGAGCCACAGCTCCCTCATCCGAAACCGGTCAGGTGACTCCTGACCCTCCCGAGTTCAGGGACGATGGCCCGAGTGTCCCCGTGAGCGAGCTTCCTGCTAAATCTGTGCACCTAGAACTTCTTCGCCTTGAAAGGGACAGCTTTGTGCTGAGACGCATTTAAACGTGCCATCCTCTGAGAGGCTTCGTCGTAGCTGCAGTTTTGAGAGAAGACTTAGGGACCTTCGTCCTCCTGTTTGCTGCACGAAGAGGCTCCTGGGATCCCTGCTGCCACCAGGGGGGGGCCTGGCACCCCGAGGAGCCGTTCTAAACCACGAACAGGATCCAGTCGCCACCCGGTCCGACATTTCAGAGGTGGCCCGAAATCTTCAGTACCAATCCCGGTCTTAACACGGTCACGGGCACGGATCTGGCCTGGCTTCATCCAGCTTCATCTGCGAGTTCCCTGGTGCCCAGACCTCCCCCGCCCCCCACAGCCCCACCTCACTGTCTTGCAAGATTGTATTTCCCTGTCCAGACGTGCTACTCAGTAACATCCTCGAGTGTGACGTCCGTGATTCTTCCAACGATTTTGTATGGTAGATGGGACAAACATTTCCACCTCCAACTTCATAGAGGCAACTGGAGGCCTAGAGAAGTCAAGTGACTTGCCCAAAGTCACAAAATTAAGAAATGACGAAGCATCCCCAAAATCCTGTTTTAGGTCTAAAACTCTCTGGAGCATTTCTTTTTTTAAAAAATGATCAGATCCATGTGTGCACATCATAAGAATGTACACATGACATAAAAACGATTTCGATTCAATCCGATCCAGAAACTCCATGCTGATCACGGCAGCTCTGAACAAGACGCAGGGGGCCCCCGTCCCCTTGGCAGTCCCAGTCTACGAGCGAAGACGGACACGCCGCGGTGGCAGGGTCACTGGGGTCCTGAAGCAAAGTGCTGCTTGAGTTTATAGGAAGGGAATTGGATCTCAGCCGCAGGGCCGGGGAAGCCTCTGCAAAGAGCGAAGGATAAAGTAAAAACCATCCACTCTCTCACCGGCACCTGGTGATGGGGGTGATTTCCCTCCCTTCTTCTTACGTGTGGTTTCGGTCTCTTCCAGACGCCCGTCCCTCACAGAATGCCGCCTTCTCCCCCAGAGCCCCACGCCTTGCCGTGCTTTCTGGAGTGTTGTTTACATGTGCAAGTGTTTTGTACTGAGAAGCATCCGTGACCAGGACAAGTTGAGAAATCACCGAGTTAAGGGTTAAATGCGCCTTTGACATGCTCCGAACTTCTGCTATGCTAACGAGCCCCGGGTGCTCATGGTCTCACTTTCTAAACGAACAGGATTGTTTGTATTGTTGCGAGGCGTCTGGAAGGAGCCCACGTTGGGAAACGCTCCGAGACCTGGGACATTCGCAGGGGCTGGACGGCCCTTCTCAGACCCCCACCGCTCCCGACGCTGAAGCTGGGTCTGCGCGTGAGGTGTGCACGGCGTGAGGACCTTGGACAGCCTCCAGGGCCGCCCCAGCGGCAGAGGCAGAGCCCCGCGGGCTCCCCGTGCCGAGTCGGTGCTGTTCCCCCTGGTCCTCACGTCGGAAGGCTTGCTTTGGCTCCGAGCTGGGGCCCCGGAACCCCCTCTCTGGGGGAGCCCTAACCGGTCCTGAAACCTGGCTGAATCTAGCGTCCTGCAGCAGGGCTGACACCTTGTGGTCGAGAAGGTAAACGCAGGCGATGGCGCCTCCCTGCTGCTCTTAGATTTCCCTGCAAGACACCCCCGTCCCCGGAGCCACTGCCACTGCCGAGATTTACCTTGCCTGTCCGCCCCCACCCCATGGCTTGTCAGTAAGCTCAGGCTGCACCTCTTCCCTCAAGACCCTCTCTGTCCAGGACCTCCTCCCCGACTCCCCACAATCACCCCTCCCTCCTCCCTCCTCCCTTGATGCCCAAATGCCCACTCCTTCAGTGCATGAAGCTCCAGTCTGCCAAGGACGAGCTTGCGGCGGATGTTCAGAGCTGTGGTTCATGGGGTCTCATCTCCTCCTCACAGCCTTCAGGGAAGGCAGTACAACGGTCTTCCCAGGTTTTCAGAAGAAGATACTGAGGGTCAGAGAGGCTGAGTGACTTGCAGCTACAAAGTGGAGGCTTCGGGACCCAGGTCCCTGTGTGTTGATTCTGGATCCGCCGTGCTCGTCACTGCTGGCTTGCTTCCCCCGATTGCTAAGCAAAGGACGCAGCCTCTAACGTGGGGAATCCTGTCTCTGGTGGAGGAGGGTGGGGGAACCCTGACCTCCAGATCATCCTCTGTGGATGGAAATGTTTCAACAGTTGGAGATGGGTTTGGCCTCAGCCCCAGAGAGAGAAACCAGGACAGACTCTAGGGCTCTGGGAGGCAGAGTGAGAACCACGCCCCGCCCCAGCACACCCAGGGGGGTCTGGTGGGGTGCTCCCACGCCAGTGCGCTCCCAGGTAATGGCAGTAAGACATTTATATCAGTTTTTTCTTTTCCTTCCGGTTTGTTTCCTGACCGAAAGGTCAAATACCGAGCTGCCCAGGACATCGGTCGCCTGGCCACAGTAAGTGAACCTTCCACCCCAGTCCCCGAGAACACAGGGCTCTCACGGGAGGCAGCCCAGGTCTGCGATGGGGGAGGCCTTTGGGGAGTTGGGGTTCGGGGGAGTCTGAGATGGATTGGCCTGAAGCGGGAACGGGAACAGGAAATCCCCGCCCTGGAGTGGAGCCACCGAGTTAGGCGCGGGGTCTCAAATGGGTGCTCTGAGACATCATGGTAATCACAGCTAATCCCCACCCAGGGCGTTCGCACAGTGACTGCGGATGCTCATGTCGGGGAGCTGAGTCGGGGGGCATAAGGAAGGCAGCTGATGTTTCCCGTGGGTTCCCCTAAGTGCGTCACATTGAATCACGTTTATTTTGCACAACCTGAGAGGGAGTTGGGTGTTATTCTGAGACACTGGTGCTTCGAGCGATGTTTCAAGGTGTTGCTCTGCTGACGGCAGGCTGGGGGAAGGGACAGCCTTCGGGGGACCTCACTGGTCGGCCGCGCCCTCCCTGCCCTGCAGACCCCGTTACCTGGGGAGCCTGCCCGCTCCTGGTTCAGGAGGCTGTAGCTCTTCCAGCTGTACTGAGGGGCCGGGGAGCCCTCCTTTGACTGGCAGGTCAGCTGGATGTCATTTCCAATCACGGTCTCTCCCTCGATGCCGCAGTCTGGTTTGGCAGGTGGCACTGTGCAGGGGAGGGGCCCAAGAGAAGGCATGACTCAGGTGGGGCTGGCCACGGCCACCTCCCACCCCAAAGCCACACACATGTGGCCTTGTTTGTTCACAGGCAGGGAAATTCATAGCCAGGGGGTGAGAAGCAACGCTCCAAGAACGATCCATCCAAAATGTCTCCTCAGGGGCCTGTCACCATCCCAGAGCCAGCACTCCCCCCCCCACCCCCGCCCCAGCTCCCAGGAGCTCTCTCTGCCAGCGACTCAGCGGTGCCACTGTAGATCAGCCCCGGTCCCTCAGCGCGGGGCCGAATGGCCACATCTTAGACTCTGCCTGAGACTCCAGACGGTGCCCTTGGGGGTGGGAAGTGGAGGTCACTCAGGGGGGCGGGTCATACTGGAGCCTGTCGGCGGCAGGCCTGTCCCCTCCACTTTTCTTTACGTGCCCCTGTGGACAGCTCGCCTGCCCCGCAGTCTCGGCTGAACAGGCGCAGGGGCACGGAGCATGCGCCGAACTCGGCTCCGCTCGGCCCCCGCCCCACCCCGCAAAGTTCTGGGAGAAGCTGTGAAGGACGCGCCTCTCCCCTCCCCGCGATCTCAGGTGGCTGGTCCTCGTCCCAGACAGAAGGTAGAGGCCACCTGAACAGGTGTTGCAGGCGCAGCGATGGGGAGGGAGCGGGGGATGCGACGGGCTCGAGGCGGAGCCTGCAACTCCCGCCGCGGACGCCAGAGGGCGCCAGAGGCCGCGAGACCGCGGTCCCTCCAGCGCCGCGTCGCGGGGCCAGGCGCCTCCCCGCGGCCAAGTCCCCTGCTCGCCTCGATTTACGGTGAGGTCGCCCAGCCCGAGTTAAAGCCCTTCCGCCTAACACTAGCCCTGCAGGAGAGCCATTTGCAAAGAAACTTTTAAATATTTTTAAAGGATTTTGCTGGATTTCTTAATATATGGTACGAAATGTGCGCTCTTTCTCTCTCTTAAAGCAAAACACGGGGTTCACGGAGTTTCATAACCTCAGGTTAAACTTGTTCCTCTCCAAAAATGCAGCCGCCCTGGGAGGGTCGGGGGCAGGACATTCGCATCTGACTGGGGTCCTGCCGCCTGCCCCCAACCACTGGGAGCCAGGAGCGGGAATCAGGCAGAGAAGGACGGGCCGAAGACGAAGGGCTGGGCTGGGGCGGACTGAGCGGGAGAAGAGAAGCTGCACCGAAATACTCGTTCTCAGGCTCCGGGGAGCCATGCCCGCGAAAACCCAGCGCTGCGCACTCGAAACACTGCGATAGCTCTGCTTGCGAACAGCCCGCGTGTCCCGTCCAGGGACGGGCCCTCTGCGTCCCCTCGCAGGAGTGGCACGGAGCTTAAGGAACGCAAGGGCTCAGGTGGCGGGAGGTGTCGCCTGGTGTGGGATAAAAGGCGAAAGTGCCACCCGGGCCGAACGCGGCGTCACACAGGTGAGCGTGCCTGGCGGCCGGAGGGAGCGCGGGCGGCCTCCGACCTCGTGTTACGCGTGAATCTTCTTCTCCGGTTCCTTCTCTTTAAAAGCTTGGCCTTGTCAGAAGCGGCAGGGTTGACCCGCTCGGCTGTCGGTTTACTCGTGTTTGGATTAAGCTTGCCGTGGGGAACAATGGGGCGGCAGAGCAGCAGTGACCTCCATCCTAACAGCCTTCCGGAGGCAGAGGTCATGCCCTCAGGGGCACCCCCGGCCGGGCAGGCCCCCACCCCGATTCAGGGGAGTCGATGGAAAAACGGGTCCGGCACCGCACCTGGAGCGGGGCCGCCGCGACCCAGCAGTAAAAATGCTGGAATAGGACGACGTGTGCTGGCGGTGTCTGGAGCGTCCCACGGAAACCCGGACACGGCCGTCCACGCGGTCCCAAGCCTGGGGCCTCAGGGCCCCGGACCCCAAGCAGAGGCCTCGGGAACAGAGGAGTGATTACGGCGTCGCAGTTCCGAGCGAGCGCTGCGTCCCGGGGCGGTGTTCTGTGGCCATGTGAGGCCAGTGGGCACACGCAGGGCTGGCCCTGCCCGGTCCCCGGCCTCGGTGGGCGGGGCGCGGGAAGGGCAGACGCGGCCGCTGATGTCTGCTGTGGAGGGCGACAGAGGGCGCAGCGGACAGTTGAGTCAGCCCGGCGGGATCGGGATCCTGACCCAGCGAGGCCTGCGGGTGGCCTAGCGAGGTGCACAGGCCTCCCTGGTCCCCTCTCGCCCTCTTCCCTTGGCCGTGACCTCAGAAGAGCCAGAAGAGGGGGTGAGAGGAGGTGGCAGAGGGGACTGTGGCAGCCACTCGAACCTCGTCTCCCACCGTGGTCCCACGGTGGGGCCAGGCTCCAGGTCGGGAACGGAGGACGCACCTTAAAATGTTGACGTAGCCTGAATGAAACTCTTTCCACCCGGCAAATTAACAAAAATTTAAAAAATTTTTTTAAATCGATAACGTCCAGTACTGGTAAGGCTGTGGGAAAACGGGCAGGCTCATTCAGAGCTCGCGGCAGTTTAAGGCTCTTCGCGGAAACGTTTGGCAGCGCGAGTTAACTCGGCGTGGAAACCGAGCCGGCGGCCTGGGGTCCCGCCAGCCGGAGCAGGAGCTGCGCAGAGCGAGCGTGAGTGTGCGCCG
>NW_006432945.1:17615446-17628609 GCF_000325575.1 Pteropus alecto | reverse complement strand
CGAGTACCGCGCGGGCGGGACGCCCCCCGCCAGCGGGCAGATCGCCACGCGCTCCTCCCGGAAAACGAGCACGAGACGGGACAGCAACATCGCACAGCCGTCTTTACGCTCCCGGTTTCTGATGGGAATGCAAGATGTATAGATTGGCATTGAGACCTTGAAGGTTTAATTGGGAACTTTAAAGTTCTTCGGGAGTTGGGGTGAGAGGTTAACACTGATTCTACATTTGTAGGGTTGTGTGCGTGTGTGTGCGTGTGCGCGCGTGTGCGTAAAGGCCATGGAGGAAGCGTGGAAGGATACCGCCCATGAGCGTTACCACCGGCCCTGTCGGCAGAAGGGGCGTGGGGCAGTGGTCAGTCCTTACTCTTCGCTGGGAGCTGTATCACGTGACCCACTACGGTGCCACCAACATACGCAGCTGAACATGGTGCCCCACTAAGTAGTGTGTCGGCGACAGCATAAAGGGAACGCGATGCCTCGTTCTGGCTCACGGGGCTGCTCCCCGCCAGGGCCACGTCCTCCGGTGGTCAGGGAGCAGGTGCTAAGGTTCTCCCGGGAACTTTGACCTTGAGTCAGGTGTTTCCTTTCTCTGAGCCTCGTCTACAAAATGGAGACGCTGCAGCAGGTGGTTGTTCAGACCCTTCCAAAGCTACGCACTCTAACAGGAAGTTCGACGTGTGAAAACAGTGTCGCCTTGGGCCACGTTGCTGAGGCAGCAGAGCCTGGCCAGCGGCGTGCTGCTGGGGTCCAGGGCTGGGAGGTGGGGGTGTGCAGGGTCGCTGCCCGTGAGCTGAGCTCAGGACACGGAAGGACCCCCTACTGCGGGAGTCACCGCTGGCCCTCGGCACCAAAGTCAGGGGCAGGTGAGCATCTCGACGATAGGACGAGGACGTCCCGTTTCTTCTCGGTAAGTCTGGCTTGAGAGGTCAGCTGTCCAGGAAGAGCCCTGGACAGAGCATGAGCGGAACCTGCCAGGCCGACCCCCAGGGACCACGCCAGCGGGCCTTCCCTCTGCCCTGGGGAGCCGTCTGCCCCTCATGAGAACTCAGAGTAGCCTTCTACCCTGAAGGGACACGTAGTGCCCTCCCCATCCCGAGACAGGACCGACGGTAGGGGGCGTCTGAGCCCTGGGGTGGCACTGCCACCTCTGGCTTTGTCCTGCCACTGGGGTGCCTCTCCTGGCCCCACCAGCTTCCTGCCGCCAAGGAAGGAGACAGGAACACTCACCGAGCACCAAGAGGTGGACGCGTGACTTGGAGGTGCCGTCCAGGTCTGCCATCAGCGAGACTGAGCACTCGTAGGTGCCGTTGTCAGCCATGGTCAGCTGGCCGATGGTGACGGAGGCATCCGACTGCTCTGCGCTGCTCGATACGTTGACACGGTTCTTATACAGGTCACCGTAGATGTAGCTTTGGGTTGAAAACGTCCAGATGAGCACCTTTTCCTGGCAGGAAAGAGGGATGCCACCTGGTCTTCAGCCTGCGGCCCGGCGCGGGCTCCCAGCTTGTCCTGGCCACCGCACACCGTCCCCGCCCGGGCGTGCCAACACGCGGCTCCGGTTCTACAGTGCTCACACGTGCTTAGGAAGAATCGCGAAAGACTGGGCCAGGCGGGCAGGTCACACCGCAGGAGCGCGTGTGTGGTCTCGAACGCGCCCGCCTCTGACCTCCGGCATCTCCCTTCCCTTCCCCATTCAGCCCGGTCTGGTCCCGCTCACTGACTCACCCGCTACGGGCCGGGCGTCGTGCTAGGTGGCCACCTGTGGCTTCCGTGCCCCTTGCTTTGCTCAGATCTTGCCTCTGGGTTTATTTATCCATCGATACGCCCATCACTCATCAAAGAGAACGTGGCACCCACTGAGATGAGTGCTGCCTCAGGGCACGTCCACTGTCACTTACGAGTCGCGCTCATTTCCCTGATGCCCCCAACTTTCTAAGGATCCTTACCGTGTGGCTCATCAGGAGCTTGTCCCATCGGATGAATCCGTCTCGGTTTGGGGAAGAGGTACTGTAGGTACACGGGAGGGTGACGCTCTTTCCCCGGGCAGCCCGAAGAACTTCCTTTGGGGTTTCCACAGAGATGGCATTGACAGCCGCCCAGACTGGAAAGGAGGGAGAAGTAAGTGACATCGTTGCCCACAGGACCTCTGAGGGGACACCCAGGGACATCTTCTGTCCTCCAATCGGAGCAAGACACACCGCAGCCAGCCTCTGGGCCATGGCACACAGGCTGTCCTCCTCTGAGGCCCCGTGAAGACCAACATGTGGGCCTAGGTACAGCCAACCTACCTCCTCACCACAGGGAAGGCTGGCGCCCACGTGGGGACATCATCGCTGACTGTCTGCTACATCATCGCTGACTGTCTGCTACATCATCGCTGACTGTCTGCTACATCATCGCTGACTGTCTGCTACATCATCGCTGACTGTCTGCTACATCATCGCTGACTGTCTGCTACATCATCGCTGACTGTCTGCTACATCATCGCTGACTGTCTGCTACATCATCGCTGACTGTCTGCTACATCATCGCTGACTGTCTGCTACATCATCGCTGACTGTCTGCTACATCATCGCTGACTGTCTGCTACATCATCGCTGACTGTCTGCTACATCATCGCTGACCGTCTGCTACATCATCGCTGACTGTCTGCTACATCATCGCTGACTGTCTGCTACATCATCGCTGACTGTCTGCTACATCATCGCTGACTGTCTGCTACATCATCGCTGACTGTCTGCTACATCATCACTAATTGTCTGCTACATCATCACTGACCATCTGCTACATCATCGGTAACCGTCTGCTACATCATCACTGTCTGCTACATCATCGCTGACTGTCCGCTATATCATCACTGACCATCTGCTATGTCATCGGTAACTGTCCGTTACTGTCACACTGGATAACTTCTACTTTCTCATCCCGCAGTCTGTGCTTGAGGCACATCCTCAGTTAGAAGTTCATCACAAGAGGTAACTGCCCACTGTCATCCTGGGCAAACTGTCAAAAAGGAATAGTCATTGCTAATGGTCGCACCTAAAGAATAGCTCAGTTTTCGAGGTCATTATGACGGTGAGCAAAAATCGTTTATTGTTGATAGGTTTGTGAGGGGGAAGGTTGGGATGAAGAGATGAGAAAGAGCTCACAAAGAAAAGGAAACTCGAAGCACCCTGAACAAACGGACAGCACTCCTCGGAGGCCGTCCGTGCCCCTGAGGACTTCGATGCCGACCCCGTGCCCTGAGCCGGGCTTACGTTACCCCGATCCTGGGTGAGACTTCATCCCGCGTTTCCGGACTTCCTGCCACAGCCGTCCGCAGAATCCTCCTCAGCGGATTTAGATCCTTCCCACCGATTGATCACTGGCCGCGAAGGCGTCGGGTATGACTTCTCACGATTTCCCATCACACACTCAGAGGCTTCTGATGTGTGCAGCCACCGGCCTCCCCACCCCCATCTGCAGGAAGCCCAGTCCCTTCCCCTCCTTCCGCGGGCTCGACGTGTCTCCGCTCCGCGGCCCGGTTCCCTCTCCCGTGCCGTCTTCCTATCCCTGCTCCGTGGATGCGACGGGAGCCTCAGGGAGGGCGTCTAACCCGTGATTAGAAAACTAGCAAGTGGAGAAATTCTAGAAGTTTCTAGAGCCTTCCCCGCCTCCGTTTCCACTTCCTTGCACAGGTCTCTGTTGGGCGTCTTTGCAGCGGCCCGGAATTTGCCGTCCCCGCCGGTAGGCTCCCCCTGGGAGCTGTCTCTCCTCAGCTTCTTCTCGCGTGCGAGCAAGTCCGAGGCCTCCATCTGGCGCTTTCCCGCCACAGGGCGTTACTAACAGTTGGGTGCCGGGCGCACCCTCCCGCTCCCCCTGGCGCACAAGCGCGAGCCTCCCCAGCCTTCTGCGTTGCCACCGTGCTGTTTTCCTCACTGCCACGTCCCCGGGGGCTCAACAAAGTGCCTGTCGCCCAGGAGGTGCTCCCATGAGTGCGTCCGACGGCAAGCGAACGCGTGGCAGGGAACTCAGGCTTGAAAGACGGGATTCATAACCACCTGCTCCCAAAGGTCGCTGGAACATGCCCCCCAAAATCAAGTAAAGGAGCCCCGAGGAGCCCTGGGGAGGGAAGCGGAGTGCGATGGAGACAGGAGAGGTCATCTGGGTAGGCGGGGGGGGGCGGCGCATGGAGACCCAGCTGACAGCCTCATGACTGCTCCTGAATAATTAAGGTTTGTTAAGATGTCGAACTGTCTCCTGAGAGCTGACGGAAAGTGACACACGACGTGCCTGGCGGGACTGGCTGCTCGGGCACAAGCGGGAACCCCTGGGAAACGGGCAGCAGGGCCTCCACTTAGGAAAACTCGTGTCCCCAGAGGAGTCACGTTCTTGAGGAGGAGGCGCTGGAGGCCAGGAGAGACCCGCCCCCCCAGGTGGGAACGGCCTCTGTGGTCTCTCCCTGGGAGCTCGGGGTCGGGGGATCGAGGGGCAAGAGGAGGGGGGCTAGAAACCGATGATGTTTGTCGAACTGTTTGTTCAACAAGGATCTTTAGGAATCTGTAAAGCCCAATCGATTCAACGAGTTTTCCCCGAGGGCCTCGTTTAGTGCAAGGCACTCGGAAAGGGTGGCGAGCACGTCCATGCCCCCTTCCTCCGGAAGCCCGCCGGGGCCTTGCAGCCCTCACCGTGCCGGCGTCTGTCTGCCCGTCCGTCCATCCGACCATCCATCCGTCATCTATCCATCCATCTATTTATCATCTGTTTACCTATCATCTATCTATCTATCTATTTTTAAGTAGAGTCAACATGCGATACTGTGTTGGAGTCAGGTGCACAGTATAGCGACTCGACATTTGCATGCCTTACGATGCGATCACCCCACGAAGCCCAGTAACCGTCTGTCACCGTGCAGACTCATCACAGTAGTAGTGGCTGTGACATGCGTCTGTTTGTATTTTGTGTCGTTTGTTCATTTGCCTTTTTTGCTTCCACAGATGTGTGAGATCACACGGCATTTGTCTTTCTCTGCCTGACCCTGACTTCCTCCGCTCAGCACCATACCCTCAGTCTATCCGCGTTGTCGCAGATGGCATGGCAGCATTCCTGTTCATGGCTGCGTAGTATTCTATCGTATATATGTACCACGTCTTTATCCATTCATCTACCGATGGACGCCTGGGTTGCCTCCATGCCTCGGTTATTGTAAATCAGCTGCAGGGAACGTAGGAGTGACGCTGCCTTTTCGAGTTAGCGATTTTGTGTTCTCTGCTGGCTTTCCGAACCGTTCCCGGCAGCGTCTCAGGCACGCACACGTGCCTCTCACGCCGATGCGGGTTGGGGTGTGGTGCGTGCAGGCCGCCCTCCCTCACCGGGGGGCACGCTCCTGCCCAGGGTCTGTGCCTCAGGCTCCTCCCACCCCGGGATGTCTGCGCAGAGCCGGGTGCTCATGAGACCGTGTTGACTGACTGGCTCAGGGCACAGGGCCTGCCTGGGGAGCAGAGGTCGCTGTCAGCCGGGAAGTTGGGGGAGAGAGGGCAGGGGCTGCATGGGGACCAGAGGGCCGTAGGGAGCGGCTTTCAGAGCGGGTGGGGCTTCAGGTAGCCCCTGAAGGATTCGGTGCACAAGGCTGTGTTTACGAGGGACTGACACAGGGTGCCAAGCTGTCCGTGACACCTCCGTGCCGTCACCGAGAGCGGGTGCGGTTGAATAAAGGCGCAAACGCAGGGTTAACGCGCGGCCTGGGTCCCGGGGGGCCCTGGCTTCCTCTTCGCGCATTTCCGGTGCCAGAAGTTCTGCCACAAGCCCCTGGCACTCCACGGCCACAAAGCCGAGCTGCAGGTTCGTGGTCAACAGGAAGCAGGGGCAGTGCGGTGGCCACCTCCTCAGCGAGCTCGCCTCACCCGGGAGCCAGGGGGCCACCGCAGATCCCGGGAGGGTTCTCTAGTCCCCCCCAGGACAGGAGACGGAGCCTTGGGTGGCGTGTCGGTGAGAGGGAAGTTGCTTCTGGAAGGGGAGACTGAAGACACAAGAGCCAGATGGAGCCAGACCCCAGCCTGGGGCGGGGCGGGCGCCGGGGGCAGGGCTCGCCGCAGGACCAGCCTCGCTCACGACAGGTGTCATCGGTTCCCGTGTGCGCACACGGGCACGCGGGGCCGTGAGCTCTGACTGCGGCCCTGCCCTCCACATTTCATGCTTCTCTCCCAGTGAACTTTGTGACCGTCCCAAGTGGGAACCTCCGCCCAGCTCTGTGTCCTGCTGCCTGTTTATAGCATCCCTGACTCACCAGGGCAGATAACGAGAAAGCGGCCCAAAGGTCACTGGGTAGCACAGGGGAGGGAGGCGCCCGGGAAGGAGGCGGGGCCCCAGCGCGGCAGTTGGTGCCCTGGGCAGGAGATCCGGGGACAGGGACGAGCTCAGCAGGCACAGGGGGGTCGGGGATGGAACCTGAGTGCTGCCAGCATAGGCTGCCTCGAGGGACAACTAAGCTTCCCCTCCGAGTCCGACGTGTCCCCACCGCTGACCCCCTCCGGTGCTGAAATTCCCAGCGCCGAGCGCAGCGCGGAGGCTGCCGCCGAGGTGCCGGCCCCGGCGGGGAGCGACGTCACCCCCTTCCTTTAAACGCCTTTTTCCAGTCCATGTTTCTGATCAGTCCCTCTTTCCATCAGACCCTGGGACGGGACTCGGCACGGGAGCGTTTGGACGGCAGTGGGTGCCATCGGGAAGCGGGGACACCCGAGGAGGCGGAGAGGGGAGAAAGGCAGGGCAGGAGCCCCGAGAGCACAGCAGCTCACGGCCGGCCAGGCTCGGGGCGCAGGCCTCACGCTCTGGTGCCCACCCAGGGGCCCGCAGTCCAGGTGGCGGCGGTGGGGGGCGACCAGAGGCGGACACAGCTCCTGCTCTCATGGCACTTGGTCTCCTGAGCGAGTCAAATGGTAGTAAATAAATAATCACAGATAAGTGCAAACAAAACCTCCATGGTAACGAGTGTCAGAGACTGGGCGACAGGCCGTGACAGAGGGCGGGCCGTGCGGGGGGAGGGCCTTGTGAGCTGCCCCCGGGGTAGGGGGGGGCGATGGGAGGAGAGAAGAAAGAGCAGGGGCCGGCCTGTCCCTGGGCTCCTGTGCCCCTGCATAGTGAGGGCCACAAGGAGGTGGTTTGGGGGCGTAGTCCCCTCCGCATGGCATCCTTGAGCCTCCCCTGTGACCCCAAATGCGTGTCAGCGCACCGTTCCCTCAGGGCAGTTCAGGACAAATCCTGCCACCTGCTTCCTCTCGCCCCTCAAGACTCTCCTACAGAGCAATTCTGGAGCCACGTCACCGCCACCGTGGCCAGAAACGGGGGACCCTTGCCCTGCGGCCTTCACATCTCCTGCGCCTAGTCCCAGGTGTGTCCCCACGCCCATCCGTCTCTCAGTCGGGCCAACCACCCCGGTTCCAGCGACTCAGGACAGCAGGAAGGTGGACAGACAAAACCAAGCTGCAGCAGACCTGGTGACGGTGACGGGTGACGGTTCCTTAAGCCTGCTTTTCCTCCCGTCCCAGTGTGTAACTCTAAGCCGAGACAGCTGGCCAGAATCCCCCAGGGAGCTTCCAGGCTCAGAGAGGCGCCCAGATCCTACCCTGGGGTTCTGACGGCGGGGTCCGGGGCAGCCTGGGTGCCCGCATTGTCCCCTCCAGGTGACCTGGGGCAGGAGGGTTGCCAGCCACAGCCCCCCCCCACTCTTGGGCTAACGTTGGCGGCCACACCCCTCTGAGGCTGGGCGCCCCTGGGGCGGTTAAGCTTGATGGCACTGCTCCAGGCCGCCGGTCCCCGGCACAGGAGCCCTCCGGTGACCACTGGGACTGGCGATCAGGCTCCAGTGGGTGTGGCCCAGGCGCCAGGAGGGAGCCCGGCCCGGGGACTGGAGTGGCTTCAGGGCTCCCAGCCCTGGAGCAGAGGTGGGAGGGGTAGGGCGGGGCGGTGGTGGGGGGCATCTTGCCACGTGCGGTGTGGACAGGCCAACGGAGCACTAGCTCTGACCTGAATGTCCCCTCGGGCCCAGGGCCACTCTCTTATCTGAGCCTCAGCGGACGTGCACTGTGAGGCTGAGCCCTGTAAGCCTCACGGCCAGGTCACTCCACGACGCTGAGGCATGCAAGTGACACTGGGCTCAGCTATGCCACGCTGCAGGGCAGGCCCCAGGGAGTCCCCGAGAATGTGTGACCAGCAGGAACCGGGTACTCCAGAGTGGACAGGTGTAAGTTGCAAGAGGTTAGCCAGACGGTCCACTTAGGGAAAACGGCCCTGCTGGGTGGTGGCTCCAACCAGCGTCCCCCTGGTCAGTTCCTCTGGTGGCGGAAAAACGTTCCCCGAGTGGAAGATCCTCAGTTTTGGGCACAAGTTGGGGCATTTTTGTAGCAGTTGCCGGGAGTGGTGGTGACCTCGGGCTGGCCCACAGCGACCTTCCTGGCACCCCAAAGTCTGGCTAACCTCCTGAAACTTACACCTGCCACACGAGCGAGGGCGGCCGTACCGGGTGCTGGCTCAGGATCTTCCCGGCGGTGACTGCATGTGCCGCCCACGATGCCTCAGGGGGCCGTGTGCGCTGCACACTGTGGGCCACCCTGCCCGTGTCACGGGAGAGAAACGGGTTTGAGAGGCGAAGCCCTTCGCCCTCTGATTCGGGGGGCCAGTGCCCCTTGAGGGCCCGTGACGGCCGGAGGGCCTGGGAAGGATGGAGGGACGGATGGCGTCGGGGCGCGGCCCGTCAGGCTGGGCTTTCCTCGTCCCAGGGCTGTTTTAAACCCTCTAACGCACCCCCTACTGTCTGTGTGGGGTGACCCGATGTGGCATCTTCTGTCTCCCCGAAGTCCACTGGGACCAGGGCCTGGCTCGGCAGCTCGGTGCTGCTCTGCCCAGGCCGTGGGCGGAATCTAAGCACCGGGCACGTTCGGATGGGAGAGGAGCAGGGCGGAGGCCGGCAGCCCCTCTGGGACCCGCACAAGCGCCGCCACCTCCTGGGAGCCCTCCCTCATTTCCCACTCCCTCCTCTGTGTCCCCTCGGGAGGCGTGGGAAGGGCTGCCCGCTCGCTTTTGGGTTTGACCTTGAGGGCCTTCACTGCTCACTTGCACATGGCAATGGCTATTTCTTCCCTAAATGCTTCCACTGGCAAATTGTCCACCCGCTCAAGCCGGCCACCGAGCCCGGCCCCCTCCTCTAAGGCCTGAGGGGAGGTGGCGAGCCTTGGTTCTGGCCTGGGGGGAGGGGCGGGGGGGCAGAGACACACCCCGCAATGCCTTGAACATCAGCAGAGAACTGAAGAACTGGTTCCTCTGGCAGAGCTCACCCAGGGGTCACATGGCTTCTCCCCGGGGAGGCGAGCCTGTCCCTCCGGGCCATGCACAACTCAGGCCGCTTTGGTTTGGGGTTTTTCCCTGAACCCAGACCCCTTCTTTTTGCTCTGGCATGGGTTGCAGCCGGACTACAAATGCGGGTTGGGGGAGGCGGGCACGGGGACATCAGCCCAACACCTCTGGGCCTCCCTCCCCGCGCCCGCTGAGATCCGAAGGCTGAGACAGCACCCCCGTCACTGTGGTCGTGCAAGACCCTCACTCCTGAGGCGCCTGCACGGGCTCTGTGCTCAGCAAGGAGCTGCTTGGGCGAAGAGACGAAGGCCTCTCGCCGGGTCACGGGGCCCCTTGGCCTTCACTCAGGGAGACGACCTGGCCGGTTGGAGCTAGTCACCCTTCTCGAGCTCTGTTTCCAAGCCTCCACCCCACCCCTCCCCAGCACCCGAGGGCCCCACGGCCTGGCGTTGAGAGGTGGGGAGGTGAGGGAGTCGAGGAGCCAGGGGCCTGGGAGAGCCGCCCTGGGCGGGCGGGCCGGCAGCCAGTGGTCTCGGGCTTTGCCAGTGCAAGTCGGAAGGTGAGCCCTAACCAGAGCCGCCTCGGTCCCTGTCCCAAAGCCAGAGTCGCATTTCCTGGTATAACCTTCGCCCTCGCCCGCTCTCCCCGGGCCTGTGGAGCCCGCGGTAGCTTCTAGATTGCAAGCTGATGGGACTTCTCAGAGTAGATGTGCTCCTGACATCTCCAGCCGCCCCCCGCCTCCCTCCCACCACGCCCAGGAGCCTAACCCCGAGCCTTCCGTCCCAACCTGGGAGTCTCCCAGCGCCCCGCACGGCGGCCTGGCTGTTTGGTGCGGAGTCAGGACCTGGTTGTGTACCGCTCGCTCCCTCGTTTCCGTCTGGGGGTCCCCATCTTCTGGGTTGTCACTGGCCGGGGAGTCAGAAGGCCAAGGAGCTTGGGCCCTCGGAAGGGACTGCTTTTCTCTTGCTCTGGGAATGGTGCTGGCTAAGCCGCAGTGCCTTTCTGCCTCAGTTTCCCTGTACGTGACACAGGTGTCAATACTTTTACCGCTGCTTCTCTCTCTGGTTTTAAGGAGACGGTTAAAACCCTAAGTAGTGACTGTGTCTACGTACGTACATCTGGATTTTCCAGGACAAACTCAGCTTCAGACACTTCGTCCCAACTGTCAGAGCTGGTGTCTGAGCCTATGCTCTGATTTGGGATCCGAAAATATGGTCTTGAGAATTTATGAACTTTTCATTCCAGAAATGGGCTGGGATTTTTTTTTTTTTTTTACTAATATGCAAATAAAAACCATTCTGATTCCCGGTGTCGGACTGGAACCTGCCTGAACCTGAACCTGAGGACAGAATGTGTCGTTCTGCCCAGCAGGAGCACAGCTGTGTCTCTAGGCCACTCTGTGGGGAGGCTCTGGGAGACTCAGAGTTCAGGGCCCTGTGTCGCCCACCCACGGGCAGCAGACAGGGAGGGCGTCACTCACCTGCACAGAGCGTCCACAGCGCGAGCTGCATCCTCCCGCCGCGGTCTGGCTTCCTCGCTGCCTCACGCCCAGCCGGAGTGGTGGAACCCAGACAGGCCTGGGCTGACTGGTCACAGCCACCGCGGCCTCTGGCCTGGCCCGCACGGCCCGCCCCTTCACTGGACTGGCAGGTGAGCTCACCTGTGCTCCACCTGCTGCACCGAAGGCCCCCACGGGAACCCCCTCCGCCTCCTCTCGAACCCGTAGCTCTCCTGCCTTTTCTCCCCTTGGCAGGCGTACAAAGTCCTGGGCTTCTCGGCGAGGTGTGGGCTCCTGCTATAAAGGGACAGGAAATTGCCACCCGGTGATAAAAATGGAGATCGCAGAGGAAGAGTCTGAAGACAATAAAAGAGGACGTTTCCCTGATCACCGACCCGACTGCACCTTACAGAGCTGTCCCTCTCCTCCCTCCCCGTGGACGAGCCCCGCCCACCCTGCGACAGCGACGCAGTCATGACAGGACGGGACGTCCCTCCCCGCGGAGCGCTGACCGCCTGCTCGGGAGATGACAGCACAGGTAGCCAAGGAAGACAGCCTTCGAAACCCACGAGCCCTGGGCTCGGTTTGCTTGGAACTGTCCCGGTGTTAAAACAAAGCCCCCTGGCCCTGGAACCTGGGATGGCTGGTCACGGACTTGAAGAGCGAGCGTGCCACAGGGAACGTGACCGGGGGCGTGGCACAGAAAACGACCCGGGCCAGGGGAAGGGGCCCCGCCGTGGACTGACCGGGAGGTCAGACGGGAACGGGACGCGGGCGGGCTGCTCGAACAGTCCCGCGTCTCAGAGAAGCCCAGCGGGTTTCCCAAGGCTGCAGCGAGGCAGTGGTTTCTGATTCTGGTCCAAAGTCAAGGGCGGAGAGACCAAGGAGAAGACAAAGCCCTGAGGCCCCTGTCGTCCCGAGGTCCCCTCCTTGTCTCTTGGCCTCTTTGTGTGTTGGGTCTCCGTTCCCCGCCCCCATCTCCCCTAGCCCTCTCTTTCCCCGTGCTGGGGGCTGTCATCGCGAGCCTGGTGCTTCTCTGCCTCTCCCTGCCCCGTTCCACTGTTAATACGGACAATAAAGACGGAGCCTCTTTAAATGGTGCCGGGGCTGCCATGCCAGAGGAGCGGAAGTGCCTCGCACGCCTTGTGCCTCAAGTGTCTGAGATGCTAAAACAGGGCAAAGTAGCCTTTAGATTGGGCTGAGGGCAACATTGTGTCTCAAAGGACTGTTCGCAAAGATAACCGGAAATCAGGAAAACACTGTTCAGCATTAGCACCACTACGTTATGTCATCGGCACCAGGAGCAATGCTTTCCTGCTATGGACGTGACTGTCCCCTGACCTTCCCCTGACCTTCTCGCAAACACCCCTCGCCTTTGTCTCCTAAGGAACACTGATCGGGCTTCTGCCTGGATCCGTGCGTCCCAGCCGGCTGCTCTAGGTGACCTCGAACGAATGCTTGTTGCCTCTCGCCTCGATTGGCCTTTTTATTTTTAAGTTAACACATCCAGGCTCCACCTAATAATTTTTCTTGGAAGGCTTCCCCAGGGGATTTGTTCATTAAAAAAACAATTATTGAAACCTACCACGTGCCAGGCGTGGTGAGGAGTACGAAATCGTCCTTGCGGGCAAATGACAGTGGGCTCTCCCTTCTGCCCCGTTCCACCGCCAGCATTTTGTTTCACATCGATGCATGTGCATGCATGCGTGTGCATGTGCGTGTGTGCGTGCCCATGTGCATGTGTGCGTGTGCGTGCATGCGTGTGCATATACTCTAGCACTTGTTCTCAAACACAGTCTGTCGCCTAGAAGATCTCTCCTATATGTGGCTTATGCTCTGAGTCAGACATTACTTTGCACCCGGAAGTCAGACTTTCCTGCCCGAGGGCTCCGTCCAGCTGTCCCCGCCCTTCCCCTGCCGTGTCCGCATCATAAGCCAGCGTGACCGCTGACGGCACGCTCGGGTGTGCTCTCTCCTCCCGTACGGCCTCCCCTGACGTCACGGCCGGCAGGCTCTCTCCCGCCCGCAGACCCACGTGGCACGCGGGGTCGCTGTCCGGCCGCCAGCCGCACTCTGCCTTGTGCCTGAGTTATTTCCAACCTGTGTCTCATTCCTCCTAATAAACCGTGAGCTCACTCATTTCTTCTGCCAACTTTTAATTATGCTACGTGCCCGGCATTGTTCCATCATTCCACCTAGTCAGGGAGAAGGGTCATTTTAAGCACATAATTATGTAATTACTAATTTTGGTCAAGTACAGTGCCTGACACATAGTAGGCAATGAGAAGATATTTGTGAATGAGTGGATGGGTGGGTGGGAGGATGGATGGGTGGGTGG
>NW_006432945.1:17614606-17615119 GCF_000325575.1 Pteropus alecto | reverse complement strand
GGAGGACGGATGGGTGGGTTGGCGGATGGATGGGCAGGCGGATGGGTAGGGGGTAATCACAGAAGGTGTGGGGTGGGGCTGCACTATTGGGTTACTGGACTTTGCTGTGATGGTGGTACAGGGTGCATGATGAGCTCATCTGGAGTTTATGAAGCTCATGGAAGTTTTATGTCATCCAAGGTTGCCAGCTGACTATCGCCAAGGGCTGTGAGTGTGGGGATTTTGGAGGGAGGGCACAACCGTCCAGTCTGCCCTCTGGAGTCTGACCTGGTCACAGGCACTGCCCACCCTTCAGTCCCACCGAGTGCTCTCCCGACATCTGTCCGGCGTTTCTCCCCCGCCCCCTCTAAGCTGAGGGTTGGTTCGTCTCATTCTGCCAGGTTCTTGGCTCCAGACAACCTTCTGGAGGGACTTTGGGTAGGCAGCCCCGGGAGGGGGTATGAAGAGAGAGTCGCTGTCCTTCTGGCTGCTCCCTCTGTGGTGTGCAAACTTGGCTAACAGAGCCGGTATCCA
>NW_006432945.1:17603940-17614564 GCF_000325575.1 Pteropus alecto | reverse complement strand
GAGTTAAGTGGCCCTGCCTTCCGCCAGAGTCCTGAGCCTCCATGCCTTCCCAGAGAGCTGCAGGCTCGGCCAGAGGCTAAATTTAGAAGGCAGCTAAGGTTTCCTGTTAACAGCTGTCCTGCCCCTCAGAGAAGACACACCGAGGAGAGGAGAAGGTTGGTCCCTGTCTCTGGTCAAGGCTCTGACCATTTCATCCGGTCCCCAGTCCTTGGGCGACTGCGCCTGGCCGTGGAGATACAGGCGGATAAGCGGTGAGTGTGCTTCTCCCGTCATTGTGTCCTGCGGGCTGGGACTTAAAGCCAGGGGTGGCAGGTCTGTCTGTCCCGAGACGAGAGTCAGGGCCCTGCCATGTCTGGGACCAGCTCCCAAGGGCTTCGCGTTCCTGAATGGACAGACGCGTGGCGTCTGGGCCAAAGGTGGTCACTCCGGTGGCCTTGGCTGGAAACCCTGAAGAGAGCCAGCTGCCCCTCACGCCGCAGAGGCGAAGGGCGTGTGCGCGCGAGAACAGAAACACCTTTCTGGTCTGGAGAATTCATGTGCTTCAACCGCTTTAGCTTTTGTTCTGGCAAACGTCTGGTTCCCCGCCCCGCGCTTTTGCTGGCATCTGTGGGAAGAGACAGCTGTCACTTCTTAACTCTTGTGACTCCAAGGTGGGGTCTTTACAAAGCCGGAGTGTGCGTCTTGGGGTCCTAGTTACAGTGGCTGGGCCAAGCCTGACTTGGCTTCCCCCTAGTAGGGGATTAGCATGTGGTGACCTTCCCTTTCCTGGTTCCAACGAGGTGACACGGCCAACACACCCCAGCCCCCCGCCAAGCCTCCAGCACCAGATCCCTTAACTGCCGTTTTCATGCCAAACTTACAGAGGCTGCTGGGCTGTCATGGCGACCGGCGGGGACCCCGAGGAGGAGCAGGTGGTCCCGAGCGAAGAGGACGAAGTGGACGTGAGGGCCGTGCAGGCCCGGTACCTCCGCAGCCCCTCCCCCAGCCAGTGAGTGTGCGCCGAGCCTCACGCTGTCCCGTGTGGCGGGCTGGGCGGGGGCAGGACGCGAGGCGGACCCCAGGGAGCCTTACGTTTCCTCATGCGACACACGTCATCGAGTGCTTTTCATGTGTCACACTGTCCGGAGGAGGCAGAAGTGACAGCAGAGTGAGCGTGAGAATGAGTCGGTGTGCCTGGGGTCTAGCGCATGGTGGGCCAGGGACAGGAACAAAGTGACTTGGGGGCACGCAGGAGGCTTCCTGGAGGAGGTGATGCTGGGCCTGGGCCTGGGGGGTGGCAGGCGTCTGACGGGGGTCCCGGAGGTGCCACCCGATTCGCCAGGACTGAGGCTGGGTCTGGGGGCCGCAGAGCACAGACTGCGAGAAGAGGCGGCGGGGCCAGAACGGGCATCAAAGAAATGCTTAGTTGCCCGCGAAAGCAGCAGTGTGTCCACCTGCCCATTTTCTTCTGCCATAAAGGATAATGAGGGACTGACTTCTAATCTTAGCTCTGTTGCCAAATTTATGTGACGGAACACTTTAAATCTTGAGCCTGTGTCCCCTCGTCTACAAAAAGGGAAGGGAAGACTCAACTGGAATGTCTCGAGGTAACTTTACCCCGAAGTTCCAATGAATCTGCTTCGCTTTTTCTCAGTTTTCCCGGGGGCTTGCCGGCTCCCGCTTTTGGGGGCTGGAAAGGGTTCCCCACTAGAGTGAGGTGGGAATAAGGGCGAGAGCTTGTCAGCCACGGGCCCAGACGCTTTGTCCAAACGGAGCTTGGGGCCTTGTCTTTTAAAGTCCGGTGTTACTTTCCCACTTAGAAAAACCATCCGAGTTGAGACTTGAAATGAACCCCTCCCTGCCCCTGTGCCCTCCAGACGAGGCGGAGGGGGCTTCGTGCCTGGGTGGGCGATGGTTTGTGCAACAGGTACGGTCACGCCCTCCGCCGTAGCCAACGGACACTTCCTTCCCACGCGAATGAATTCCAGAATGGGGAGCCGAGGCTCCTTCTACTTGCCGACCCTCCGTGTTAAGGCACAGCTTCTGAGAGGCTGTGCTCAGCAGCATTAAGAGAACACGGGGACCCCTCAGGACACGGGGGCCCCTCAGGACACGGGGGCCCCTCAGGAGGTTGTTCCGGGCCGGGCCGAACGTGGCCATTATGCTCCCACTGGGATCCCCTCGGTGAGCGGTCAGCGCAATCTCCCGTGGGGCGGATGGGAAAGGGGGTGCGTGAGCCCAGGAAAACGAGCGGCCGGCCGGCTTCGCTGGTGTGGCGTGGTCTCAGGCACCGCACACCCCTTCAAGCAGGTAACGTCCGTGTGCCCTCACCGTCCACTCATGGGACACATTTACGGACTCCCAAGGGAGACAACCCCAAACCCCCTTCCCAGCCGCCACGTGTGCTTCGAACACTGGGCCGTCTGGCGGGGAGGCGTCTTCTCCCCAGTTCTGACGGCGGCACCTGCTGTTCTGGCGGGGGTGCCCGCGAAAGAGCGCTTATTTGATAAAGGGATGACGGGAGAGCCGGCCGCCACCAGTCCTCGTCGCTAAGGAGTCGTTGAGCGACATGTCTGCCCTGAAGTGGGGAGATCCCCAGACCTGACCTCGACTCGGCCCTCGGCGTGGCGTTCCCGCGTCTGCTGCCCCCGTCGCTCGCTCCGCCCTCCGTGCGTGTTCCCCTGGTCTGTTGTCCTCCATGGCCACCTCTGAAGTGACGTCGCGGAGTGCGTCGTCCTCAAAGGCTGGACAGCTTTTGCAGATGGTGTCCCACTTCTGGACGCTTGGGTTTCCGAAGGCTGTTTTAAAGAAGGCTCGCGGTTACTTTAAAAATACGATCTCTTCAGAAACGTAATAGGTGTCTGATCTACACGGACCACACGACTCTGTGAGTCAGAAACCACGCCCGAAAGTCCTTGCTTAGATCTGACTTTCGATCCTGATTCATTGCTTTGCTTCTGTCCACGTGCTTCTCTCTCTCAGCTCAAAGGCAGTTATCTCGAGAGCTTTGCCGAAACTTTAAGTTTGAGCGGGACGTCTCAGATGCATGTTGTAATTTCCCGTGTAATTGTTCAAAGTTTCACAACAGAAGGCATCACTAACGCGCGAACAAAGGGACGATGCGACCGTGAAATATCGTCAATCCGGCGGAAGCCAAGAAAGGAGAGAAAAAGGCGTATAGAAAAAGGAGAGCAAATAATACGAAAAAACAACACATCATAAATAAGAACACGGTAGACTTAAACCCAAATAGATAAGTAATTACGTTAAACACAAATTGACTCAACACTGCAGTTAAAAGACAAAAAATGGTCAGACTCAATTTTGAAAAGCCACATATCGCTTACAAGAGATACACCTTAAAAAATAAAGATGTACAAAGGGTAGAAAATTTACAGCGTTCCGGTTACAATGGCTCGTAACTTCAAGACGCGGGGGCGTGAAACGACTGTTTTATTATGTGTGTCATGGGGAACCCGTGCCGTGGCTTGTCTTTGCTCCGAGACGTCGGTTCTCAGCTGGAGGCCTTGAGGCCTGGGACGGCTTTGAGGCTGGGACCGGTGCCCTAGAGACACCTTCACGTGATGCTTCGTGACGCTTCGTGAGGGGACCTCAGCGGGGCCGCGGGCCAGACGCCTAGCGTGGTGTTTTCAGATGTGTGGGCCAGTGTGGCCTTCCCCTCGACCGAGGGCTCGATTCCAAGAGATAAAACCTCGGAGAACAAGACAGAAGTGCGTCGATTTTCAAGCTGTAGCCTCCGAAGCCACAGAAGGACCAGGAGGTTCAAACGGAGGCCGGTCGACTCCGCCGCCGTGTTGGGGGCCCCAGCATTGGGGGCCCCAGCGCAGAGACAGCACGTAGGGCGGGCAGCACTGTGGCCGCCTCTGGGAAATGCCAACTGCCACGATCGCGGACACTCACCATTTTCTGTCGCCCTTTATGTCTTTTCTAGTTGAAGTTTATTTCTTACTCCGACTTTTCAGCCCTGCCTTTTTCAGGCCTTTGGCGTGTCCCAGAACTCCTTGGTGATGCGGTCAGGCCTTTCCTGTGGTGGCATCTCCTCCTTTACCTTCAGAGGAGTTTAACTGTGCCCTGCTCGCCTTTGCCGCAGTGAGGTCTGAGTGGCCGGCGTGACAGCTTGGACAGGAGCCGGGGCCGTGGGGTGGCAGGCCTAGGTGTCCTCGGGAACGAGCGCCTCCCATCTACCCTTTCTCTGCCCTATTTCTCTTCCCGTGAAGATTTTTCCGCCTGTCCTTTTAGGGAACCTGCTGGAAGCAGCTGGCTAAAAACCAATTTGTTTTCGTTCACCGACTTCTCTCCTTCCTCGAAGCCCGAAGTTCGCCCGTGTGGTCGCTTTCTCTGAAGTGAACGACCATGCAGAGGGAGCTCAGAAACCTGTTCCTCTTCTGCAAAAGCCAAACCAAGAAAGACACCCCGTCCTATTTCCGAGGGACTCCTGGACAGGAAGTGGTCAGCAGTCGGGGGGTCTGGGTTGAAGGACTCCAGTTCCGCTTCATGGGTGTCTTGACAGCCTGTCCGGTCACGGCGGTGGCTTTCCAGCCTTGCCCACTGTGGGACAGACATGTCACTTGGGTCTCCTCAACTCGGAGCACATGATGAGGTACGCAGAAATTTTTAACAAGGTTTCACAAAATTATCCTGACAATGGGTGACGCTATTCCATGTCTCCTTTCTTTGCTTCTGTCCAGCTGCTGGGCAGGGCCCACTGAAGTGCTTTTATGATGCGCTAATGGGTCACAGTCTGTGATTATGGGGCACAGTCTGCGATTTTGAAAAGCATAGGCTGAAAGAAGCCACAGCAGCCTTCGCTCCGCTCAGCAAGTCTGTCGAACTCCGCTTTACGTTTCTCTTTCAATTCACCCTCGAGGCGTCTTAGCTGCTTCCTCCTGACCCGGCGGTGAGGTGTATCGATCCCAGAGCCCCTTTCCCGGCCTGCCTTTCTGGACGGCCAGGCCTTGCTGACTCTAACCAGGGCGTGAGTTGGCTCCACCGCGTGGGTGCAGGTGGCGGCACAGGCGCGGTCATAAATCAGACCGTGTGGGGCGGCGATCTCGCTGACCTTGTCGTAGAAGCACGGCCAGCGTTTGAGTCTCCCCTCCTGCCCGCTTTCTTCCTGCAGAAGGGCTCCTTGGCCCCTGGACGTTGGTCCTTTCGGGGCCTGCCCTGTGCCTCCTTTATAGACTTGCCGGCCGTGTCCTCACCCCACGGGCTCCCATCTCCTCCTCTCCTGGCAGCTGGCTCACAAAAACGCTGACCTACAGCCTGCAGGCGACACTGGGCGACCTCGGGCTTTGTTTCTTGGCCTCACGTTCTGCATCTGCAGCTGGGGGCTGGCGAGGGGGCTCCTCAGAAGCGTCCGGGCTGAGTCTTCTCATGGAATCCCTCAGACTCGCTGGCTCTTTGGCTGTATGTCTGTCTTCACCACGGAGACAGCACAGATCCAAGGGCGGTGGCCGTGGCCCCTACCACTCAGCAGACCCTTTAATCCACCGTAAGAGGAAATGGCGCAGGCCTCCAGGATGCTGTACGTCTTGGCCTCAGCAGGGCAGAGTGAGCAGGCGCACAGCAGAGCCAGGCCCCTGGGTTTGCTCCTGGCCCCCCAGGAGCACGATGCGCAAGGGGCTAATACTTGACAAACGCTCGTCACTAATTGTCGCAGCTGCCACGTCCCCTTGCATGTTATACTCTTTAGGATAAAGTCAGCCAGTGAGTCGCGAAATACCTCTCAAGCTGTTACTCTGTGCCAGACATTGTGCAGGTGCTGGGAACCCAGCGGTCGGCCGTGGCCCCTACCACTCAGCAGACCCTTTAATCCGCCGTAAGAGGAAATGGCCAACTGGCCGCGCAGTCATCACAATGCCCAGCCGCGGTCCTGCCTCAGAGGGGTCTGGTGAGGGAGCGGGCATCTCTCAGACGACTGCCCAGCGGGGGTGCCACAGGGACGGTGGACGGAGCGGCAGGAGGTGGAGATCAGGGAAGACTTGCCTGCAGACGTGATGATTGGCCTAAGAGCTGAAAGGCGGGGGACGAGGGGAGGACCGGGCATCCGGGCAGCGGAAATGGCCTCCTGCAAAGTCCCCGGCAGAGGGAAACATGATGAGGATGCAAAGCCAGACGACCAGGTCCCGTCAAGGAGCGAGGCAGAGGGAAGCCGGTGCGAGCTGAGGCCGGGCAGGAGAGGGGGCCGGAGACTGCAGGGCCCTGGACCCCAAGGCGGTGTGTGGACACCTGGCCTCCTGCCTAGCATATTCCTTCCCTGCATCCAGCCACCCATCCGTCCACCCACCAAACACCTACTTAGGCGTCAAGCCTGCCCGGGCACCTTCCACATGCTGGAGATCCAGAAGGAGATGAGACCAGCCTTCCGTACCTTTACGGAGCTCGCGTCCACCCCCAGCATTCTAGTCTGCACTGCCCAACGCACTGGCTGGCCGTAGACCAAGGCACCCCAGCGGGGGATTTTTAAAAACTGGGAACCAGACAAGATCCTGTGGGTTTCCATAACGATAACGTAGCTCAGTGACGAGGGTCAGGAAACACATCACCTCCAGACGTTTAGAAGCAACAGGACAATGGACAGAGGTTCCAGTTCTGGGTGAGAGGGCGGACGCCCCCTGCCCCTGGCCTGTCCCGTGCATCGCCCTCATGACCCCTGCACAGGACGAGGCGGCAGCTGCTTGAGGAGCCCGGATGGGGCGCGGCGCCAGGCAGGCCGAGGACGAAGGCCGGAATCCACAGCGCCACCAGACCGCCGGCGCGGGGGCCATTTTCCTCCCTGGGATACGCAGCCGCGCCTCAGGGCGGCGGACGGGGATGGCGGCAGGAGCCTGAGGCGGCGAAGAAACGGAATATTATTCAGCCAGAAAAAGAAACAGGTCATTGATTCATGCAGTAGCATGGACGGCTCTCAGAGGCATTTTGCTACGTGAAATCAGCCAGATCCAAAAGGTTCCACTGACACCACATTCTGGAAAAGGCCACACGTGGGGACAGAAAGCAGATCAGTGAGGGCTGGGGACGAGGTGCAGGGAGGGGTTCATTATAAAGGGGCAGCATAAGGGAATTTTTGTGATGGAAAAAAACCGTATGCATTAAAGCCTCTCTCTCAACCTCGCCGGACCTCCAGGAAAGACTAAGCGGAAGGAGACCCAAGTCTTACTCAACGCTGGAAAAGGGGGAACCCCCCGGGGGGCACTGACCGCTGCAGTGTGGGCCCACCCCTGTTCCTGCCCTGGGCTGGCCATGTCCCTCCAAGGGCCCCCGGTCACCCCTGCTGATCTCTTTCTGGGAAATCGCCCTGAAATTGACCTCGGTCGCTTTTGCATCCCTGGCCTCGGGCAGACGCTTGTGCGCGGTCAGAATCAGGGCGGTGCGCTCGCACACGCCCGCACGCTGTCCCCCGCGCTGGGCCTCCCTCCCTCCATCCGCAGCCCACTCCCTTCCGAGCAGAACGACGATACGGGCACGGAGGGCCTGGCGGTGGCCGCTCGGCCCGCCAGCCCCACGAAACCCTGGCAGAGGCCCTAGTACCAATACCAGAGGAACAGGGGGCAAGACAACAGAAACGAGCAGCAGGCCGTGCAAGGGCGGGGACGCAGGAGGGACAGTGTCTGCGTGAGGGCGAGTTCCTCCCGGCCGCAGGCGGCCCCCTCCCCTCCGCCGCCCAGACCCCCTCCCCTCCACCGCCCAGACCCCCATTCATTTCATCAGGCGTCAGCTCGGTGGGCTCCAACTCCGGTGTGGAAACAGGCGGCCGCAGAGCCGCAGGCACCCCGCGGTCCCAGGCCCCCGTCCCCCCTTGTCGTGTCCCTCGGTGGCTGGAATCAGACCCAGGCTGCTTGTGCAGAAGGGACCCCTCCCACGCGGATGCTGCCCAGAGTCCCCTCACCTGGTCCCCTGGTCCCGCAGGTACTCCGTGGTCTCAGAGGCGGAAACGGAAAGCATCTTCATGGAGCCCATTCACCTCTCCTCCGCCGTGGCGGCGAAGCAGATCATCGGCCAAGGTAGCGATGCCGTCAGAGGCCAGGGCAGGGAGCGTCGGGGAGCCTCGGGTCACCTGGGGACCCTCGGCAGGGGCCCTGGGAGGTGTCAGGGGCCTCGTCTTCCCACCGCACTACGAGGAGCTGATCCAAAGAAGGCAGCTCTGCCGACCCCTCCTCACCCACCTTGGGACAGAGGCGTGAGTGCCACGTGTCAGTGCGACACCAGCCGGGCAGCTCTGCTCCGCCCCTGGCACCTCCCACTGGGTTTTCGGTGAACCTCGGGGGCCCCGGGGCGGCTGGTGCTAGAGAGGAGCCGGGAGAGCCAGGCGGGGGCCAGGAGCCTCCGGGG
This sequence comes from Pteropus alecto, assembly GCF_000325575.1. Taxonomy (NCBI): domain Eukaryota; kingdom Metazoa; phylum Chordata; class Mammalia; order Chiroptera; family Pteropodidae; genus Pteropus; species Pteropus alecto. Next base: position 17,606,233 of record NW_006432945.1, on the reverse strand, counting down.
AGTTCTGAGGGTGGGGGTGGGGGCTCCAGGTTTAGATCTGCGTTTCCGCTGGTGCGTAGAGGTGGTGTCCAAGCGGCCCCGAGTGTGGGGGAGGAGGACGGGGGTGGTGGGAGAGATGTTAATATTTGCACAGTAAATTTTGAGGCAGAAAACACATTTCACTCAAGGATACGCATCCTAATTGGATGGACTTTTTTTTCCTGATCGGCTTTAGGAAAATAAACTTCCATGGTTTTTATCCTCCCCTTTGTCCTCCCTTTGCCCTGGGTGTCTCTCCCAGTTGTGGTGCGGGTGGGGGTGGGGGTGGGGACAGGGAGCCCTGCTGGGGACTCCGGGTGCAGACGGCTTTCAGCTTCACCCGGCATCCGCTGCAGGGGCGTCGTGACCCCTTTCCTGGCCTCTTATCCTGGGAACCGCACAGGCTGCTACTTCTCCGTGTAGCCCCTGGTCTCTCGAAGTCCCCTGGCCCAGTGAGCCCCACCAGAGCCCTTGGGGCTAACTGGTTCTCCTGTACGCCTCACGAGGGACTGGAAATTCTACCTGCCGCTGCATGTCGATCTGGGGGCCCATCTTCTCAATGAACTCTCTGTGTTCTGTTTTCTTTTGCGCCCCGCTTGGGCCTCTGTCACCTCATCCAAGCCCGGCGCGGTATCTCCCCGCCCTCGTCCTCCCCCGACTGCCCCAGCACCGCCCGCGTCTGCGAGTTCTCTCCCCCTCCTCGTCACCGAGATGTGCCCCAACCTTCCACCCTGCACCCCCTGCTCTGCGCTCCGCTGCTCGGGCCTCTCTTCAGGCTTCCTTCTTGATAAGGAGAAACCCAGCTCTGGGAGTCCCGAGAAACCCGTTTCCTCTCTTCGAAAGCTTCACTTTCAAGCCTGTGGGATGCTGTGGACGGTCAGCATTCCGGCCGCAGCCTCAGGCTGAGCAGCACCTGCTTCTCTCCCGGGTCTCGCCTGTCGTCCCTGCTCTGGGGCGCTGGGCACACGTTTCGCTAGTCTTCGTGGCCGAAGGGCGGCAGGGAGGTTCAAGAACGGTACAGAGAAAGGACAGCGTTGCCGGGTGACGCCGTGAACCGTCGCCCTGCCCGCCGGGGATCACAGAGGTGAACACGGACGTCGAGAGCCCTCGGCGACTCGAAAGCCGGCGCGTGCGGCACATCTGCCGGGCGCAGGGGAGGAGCCTCCGGGAGGAGCGGGTTCAAGAGGGGAGGGAGGCGGAGTGGGCCAGGCTGAGGTGTGGACCAGAGACCTGGAAGGTAGGGGCCGCCGCGGTGCGGGGGGCATTTGCTTTCAAACGGGAAGGGGAAACTCACAGCAGCCGCTGCTGTGCAGATGGCCGAGGAGGACACTGCCGAACGTCACGTTGCTGTGAGGTGCCGGGAGTTCTGTCTTTTACCCGGAGTCAAGGAAGGTCTGTGAGCAGGGAGGGGATGGAGAGGGGCTTCGCATGAGCTCTGTAGACCCCGGGAGAGCTGAGAGAGGACGCAGCACGGGCCAGGGCACAGGGACCCGTCATCTCGCTGAACCAGACAGGGCTCTGGGACCACGGAGGGTTCCCGCCCTCTGCGTGGACGTGGGGCCGGAGGGCGTTTAGAGCTGAGACCTGTTGCAGGGCGTGGGCACCGGCCGGCGGTTTGGACGAGGCCGGGGAGGAGAGGGGCTTCGGGGGACCAGGCCCTCCGCCCTGGGAGGCCCGGGGCGGAGAGGACACTGTTCTCATATTCCTTCCTAGGGAAAAGAAATGTCTTCCTCTCCCCACGAATTTGATAAATCAGGAGCAAGTAGATGAGGAGGAGGAGATAAAGGTTCGTTCGCGATGTGGGCGAACAGAATTTGAGTTCGCTTGGAGTCTGAGCTTTTCTGACCTGATGTCGGAAAGGCCCCGAGCACTATTTTGAGACGGGAATGAGAGCTCACAGCCCGCCGGCCACCAGCCCCCTGTCAGGCGCGGGCGACTCGGACGCACAGGCCGCCCGCTCCGGTCCGGGGAGTCGATGGTAAACGGAGTAAATACGTAAAATAAAGGCGACCGGGAAAAGGGCTGGGGAGAGCCTGGCTCTGCCCGGGTTCCGCGCACCCCGCATGTAGAGCAGTCAGACCAGCAACAGAAAGAGGGGGAGCATGAGAAAAGGCCGTCGTGCAGTCTAGTGGACGCTCCGCCTCGTGTGGCACTGTGGAGCTCTCGGCATGGCTCGGACACACACCAGGTACTCAGGGCCCGAGCCTAAGGAACCGCCCGCCAGCCTTGGAGAGACACGGGGCAGTGAGGGAACCGGTGTCCCTCCACCTCACCC
>NW_006432945.1:17576683-17603789 GCF_000325575.1 Pteropus alecto | reverse complement strand
CCCACCGCGGGCGCTCCCCAGGAGCCGGGAGGCGTGCTGTCCCTGAGCCTCGGCTGAGCTTGCTGCCTGTCCCCTGCAGAGCTCCGGCGGCGGGGCGGCCGGGCCGAGGCCGAGTCTCTGGGCATGCTGGAGTCCGCCGAGCAGCTGCTGATGGAGGACCTGTACAACCGTGTCCGGGAGAAGATGGATGACAGCGGCCTGTACAACACCCCCTGTGTGCTGGACCTCCAGCGGGCCTTGGTCCGAGACCGCCAGGAGGCCCCGTGGAACGAGGTGGACGAGGTCTGGCCCAACGTCTTCATAGCAGAGAAGTGAGTCTGACCACGGGGGCCGCGACCTTTGTCCTGCCCCTTTGGGTGGCACTCCCCCAACTTTCACCCGGCCCCCGTCACTCCGTCCAGAAACCTGATGACCCCGGCCTCTCAGCCAGGCCCTGCCGGGGGGACGGCCCGACCCACCTGTCCACAGGCGGAGAGCCCCCTGCAGGATGCTGGAGGGCTGCGCTCGGGCCCCTGCCCGCGCCCCCCGTCATGCCTTGCCCCTCCAGGTGTCCTCCTGGGGCCTCCCTTCCCGCCAGAGCCTTGCCACACACCGTCACCATCGCCGTCACCCCGTGACATCCCCAACGACCATACGATGGGACATTAGAGCCACAGTGGTTGTCGTGTGTATTTAGCAACATGAGGAAATGTTGGCAACGAAGGATACATAGGCCGCAAAACACGTGTATGCAGGATGCGCTGAGTGAGCCCCACGCAGATGTGCGGGTGCCTTTGTGTGGGCGACAAATTAGCAGCACACGCGATAAAATGTTAATAGCACTTCTCTCTAGGAGGCGGTTCTGCTTTTATTTTCTTCTTTGGGTTTCCTTTGAATTCTACAGATCTCCCAGAGGAAACATACACACATAATCAGGGGGAAAAAAGTAATTTTATCAGCAGATTCCAGAATAAGTCTGAAAGCGACGCACTCACACCCTGTTCCTTCAGGGTCTTGCCTGTGCAGATGTGGCACCAACAGGCTAGTTTGTGAGCCTAATTTCTGCTGATCCATTGATTACTGGATGAGCTGTTCTCCCGACATAATTGCCCATCTGTCCAGAAGCGAAGGAGGGACTTGGGGCCCCCGGGGGACAGTGGGGAAACAGCTTCGAACACTGGGTCTTGTGCTCCACCGGGCAGTAATCGGTTGCCTAGAACTTGAATCCCAGAGCCCAGTGCCGAGTCCTGAGTGATCTCTGACGAGCTGTGTGGACCCAGAAACACTCACACAGTTGTCACCAGGGACCCCAGGCATCTCCAGGTGTCCCCAACAGATGGCCTGTGCTCCTTCTTGGGCAACCCTGTCCCCGGGGCCTCTTCAAACAAGGCTCCCTTCTCCTCTGCAGCAAAAAGGGCTCTGCGCCGGGAACCCAGACAGGTCCTTGAGCAGCCGGCCTCTCTCCGTGCCACCCTGGGAAGTCACAGCAGCACCCTGATCGTTCCCATAACCCTCAGTGGGGATAAAAATAATTGCCCCGTCTGCCTCTGCACTTTGTCACCAGGGTAAAATAAAGCGGTGTGTGTGAAAGGGCATTGGAGAATAAGCCAGATCCACACAGACCCACTATGCGACGATCGCCTCTGCCGCTTCTGAGTCTTGACACGTGTTTACTCCCCAGGCGTGCGACTCGAAGCTGGAGACCTGTGGCCCATCCGAAGGGTTCCTGACACACCAGTCCCATTCTCCCCATCCTGCCCAGGGCCTGTGCCTTCTCTCTCTTGCTGGGGCGAGTCCCCCGCCCCTTTCGAACACCACATTTGCAGTGAGCCCCGGACACCCTGGGGAGCGGAGAAGGCGGCACTCCCCAGCCGGGGCCCCCCTGACCGGCCCAGGCCGGCTGCATCTGGGGGGGAGGGCAGCTTGCTCGCTCCGACACTGGCAAAAAAGTGTCCCTGCCTCTGTCTCCCCAGGAGTGTGGCCGTGAACAAGTCGAGGCTGAAGCGGCTGGGAATTACCCACATCCTGAACGCGGCTCACGGCACGGGCGTCTACACCGGGCCCGAATTCTACACTGGCCTGGAGATCCAGTACCTGGGTGTGGAGGTGGACGACTTTCCCGAGGTGGACGTCTCCCAGCACTTCCGGAAGGCCGCCGAGTTCCTGGACGAGGCCCTGCTGACCCACAGAGGTGAGGGGGCCCGCCCGCCCTGGGCACTGGACTTCTGGCAGTCTGGGGGGGCACGTGGGGAGCGCTGCAGAAACCTGGCCGGGGCCGTGAGCCTGACCCACCCTGCGGAGAGGGGGAGGAAAGGCCGATCGCTCAGCCAGGGAGCTGGCACGTGCGGGCGAGGGACACAGGCAGGGCTTCTGGCCTTTGACTCTCCCACTGCAGTGAAGGCAGAAAATTAAAAAGAGAAAGGAAAATGTGAGATGCTGAGTGTGAGGCAGAGATCGTGGCGGGGACGGTGTGTTGGGGTGACGGCCAGCGCCTTGGCGAGGGTGTTGGGAAGGGGACAGGAAGGAAAGAGCACCGACGGCCCAGGCGAGCGCTAGTGCGAAGGCCCCGAGGAGCGTGAGCTGGGCCCGTGCGGGACGCAGGACGCGGTGCGGGTGAGCGCGGTGGATGCCGGCGCGGGCGGGGCCCGTCCTGCGGGAAGGCGAAGGCCAAGGTGCGGGAGTTGAAAGGCACCCGACCTGGGCTTCAGGGAGGTGAGCCTGGGAGCTAGAGAGGGGAGCCAGGGCTGGGGCTGTAGTCTGAGTAAGAGCTGAGGGGGGCGGGGTCCTCTGCAGAGGTGACGGAGGAGGGGCTGCGTGTGGCCTGTGAAATGGGGGACTCGGGACAAGGTGTCCAGACCCCGGCCTGGGGTCCGGCCTTGCCATGCTCGCTCTGGCCACCGAACTCGGCCTTATCCTTTATCCCGGGAGGCCCGTCGTCCTTAACTAGAGACCAAAGACGAAGGGGTCTGACCATCCTCAAACTGCCACGGGGGTTAAAACGTTAAAAAACCACCTGGCAAATAATGAGTGTTTTAAAATTACAGCTGTTACTCTAGTAAATAATACTGTTGATGATTTCTGGGAAGGTTGTGGCCTGTGTCACCACTGGCCGGGAAGGGTGACTTCTAATGGAAAAATTAGATAGATAGATGATAGATAGATAGATAGATAGATACATACATACATACATACATACATACATACATACATATATAGATATATCTTTATATATGTAAAAGGGGAGAAAATGTTTTTCATACATACATACATACATACATACATACATATATCTTTATATATGTAAAAGGGAGAAAATGTTTTTTTATATGTACAAAGTTTTATTAAGATGGAATTGATAAACTTTAAGCACGTGTATGCTATATATCTATGACATAGTTTTCTCCCCTTTCCAGTGCTTTTTAAAAATGCGCTCCTTCTGATCACAGTGGACTCCAGTGTGTCTGCCCTGCCCGTCTGTGGAGGGGGTGTGCTGGGCTGCTTTTCCTGGGCTGGGGGGCCTGGCGATTGCTCCCAGGGCCTCAGTGCCTCTGAGAACTCTGGGGAGGGAGGGGGACTGGGAAGTGCATCCCCAGAGACAGGAGAGAGGGACATTAGGGAGTGGAGGGCACAAGGAGGTGCTGGCCAGTGTCCGGGAGCGCAGGATGGCCAATGGGCTGGGAGGTCCCTGTCATGGTAGGGACACTCCGGCACTCCCCTGGGCCTGTCCCCTGTCCCTCAGGCTGCCTCCGAGACTCCTCAGGGGGAGGAAAGGCCGATCCCCCAGGCTGCAAGGAGCACAGTACAGAAAGGCACGGCCCCCGACCTGCCCTCCGCCCGGCGGTGTCCGGCAGCATCTGACGTGCTCGTGAGGACGCCTGGCTAGCTGTGTCCTGAAGTGAGCTGGCTGGTGACTCCCGCTCCAAAGGGAGCAAGTGAGACGGTGGGCCAACAGTGGTAGGTTGTGGCCTGGTCAGCCAGTTGAGGCGAGGTCCTGGGTGAGGGACAGCTGTCCCTGAGCTGGAGGTGGGTGGGGATAAGAGGGTGAACCTGTAGATTCTGCTCACTTACCTCCCGCTGGCGACCACCAGCTCTCGGCAAGAACGCCTTTCAGCATTGTTGGGCCTCAGGTCCCCTTGGGTCTTGCCTTGGTGTCTGACCTCCTATGTGCCAAAGGCATGGTCTTAACTGGCACAAAGATATACTAATAAAAGTCACCCTCGTCCCATATTGTTCGATAGGACTCAACCGATTTAATGAACATCTCCAAAAACTGTTGGCAAATAGGTTGGTGGCAGCCCAGAGGGAGGGCGCCAGGGTCCCCGGCTGCGTGTTAGACAGCCCTTAGGACGAAGGCACAGGGGCGTGGTCATCATGTTTGTGAAGGATGCAAAGCAGACAGGGAAGCTCGGGGATAACTGACTTATTGGAAGGTAGAGGCGAGAAGCTGAAGAACAGCTTATATCTACAAAAACATCAGTAGGAATTTGTAAAGTTATCCTTATGTCTGAAACATGATACAAGAGACACATGGCAATTAGGAGCGGTTTTTAAAAAGTCTATAGATTTCAGCCGATATAAAAGAAAATTCGAGTTCATTGTGTGACACATCCACCCACATCGCAAGCTTAAATGGCATCATGGAAGGCCCAGTGCCCAGAATGAGGGTGGCGAAGGGACCGCCCTGCTCTGTGGGTCAGCCTGAACCTGAAACATCTCGCTTCGTCCTGACACAAACTCCTAGGAAATAAACCGACAACATAAAGTTTGACCCAGGAGAGCGTGGCTAGTATAGTAATGGAACAGGAAAGGGTGTTTGAATAAGTTAGATCCAGGATGGCCAGGAAAAGAAAAAGGGAATTTAGCGAAGACTGTGACAGTGACCTCTGCGAAGATCTTTGTATGAAAGGCCTGGTCACTGTCAGCCCCAGATCGTCAGGGCAGGAGCCCTGAGTGCCTGCTGAGGACAGGTGCACTCTGCCCTGACATGAAGCAGCTGTCAAGAAATGAGAGTGAGGGGTGTGTGTGCACACGTGCGTGTGAGAGGGAGAGATACTGAGCTCCCTGTCCCTGGCAGCGTCCAGCAGAGGCGGGACGAAGGACGTCGTAAAGGGAGTTCTGGAGTTTCAGCTGCGACTTTGGCGCTTTCCAACATCAGTGTGCACGTCTCCGATTCCTCGTTCTCAGCCTCACTCTTTTCTTCCTTCTTCCTCCATCCCTCTTTTCATTTCTCCTCCCTCTGAGGCCGTGTGGCAGGGAGAATGTTGAAATGTCCTCCAGTGTTTCAGAAGCGGGGACAGTGGTTAGTTCCTTTCCCCCCACTCTGTGCCCAGGTTCAGACCAAGCAGGGATGTTTCCAAGTGCTCAGGCAGCCTCGCCGCCCTGTCCGATGTCTGTAATCGGGCACCATGATGCTTGACTGGACTGGACTTGGGCTGGGATGAAGGCCAGAGGCCAAGGAAACACGTAAAATTCAGCACATCAAAACAGTGCTTTAAAAAGACGAGCTGCAGGGACGTGCTGTGGTCACATCATTATTTCTTATGCTTTTTTTTTCTCCAGGGAAAGTCCTGGTCAGTAGCGAAATGGGCGTCAGCCGGTCGGCGGTGCTGGTGGTCGCCTACCTGATGATCTTCCACGACATGGCGGTCCTGGAGGCCCTGATGACCGTGCGCAGGAAGAGGGCCATCCGCCCCAACGATGGCTTCCTGAAGCAGCTCCGGGAGCTCAGCGAGGAGCTGATGGAGCAGAGGGACAGGGACCGTGGCCGGGAGGGGGGCGCTGGTGCTGCTGCGGAGGGCGAGGCCGCGGGGAGCACCCTGGGGGCCCGAGTGCAGGACCTCACCGTGGAGGAGGAGGAGGACGACATCGCCAGCCGCCTGAGTGGCTCCTCCCTGGGAGGGGCCAGCCGGGCCTCCAAGCCCCTGGGCCTCGGCGACGAAGACCAGGAGGAGAGGCCATATGAAGAGCGGAAGGGGGAGCAGGGGCCCCCCGCAGACACGGTCCCCCAGGGTGGGCACGACAGGGGCTGGGCCCAGGGTGGGGAAGGGCCCGAGGAGGAGGAGGAGGAGGACGTGGAGCGCATCATCCGGGAGTGGCAGAGCCGCAATGAGAGGTACCAGGCAGAAGGGCGCCGGGCGTGGGCGAGGGAGGAGCTGGAGGAGGAGGCCAGCGCCGGCTCCCCGGCGGGGGGAAGACGCATGCGCACCGTGAGTGAGCACAGCACCTCGGACAGCGTCAGCAGCCACGACATCCGCGTGCTGAAGCAGCAGCTGGAGCTGAGCAGCCGGCGCCGGGGCGGGAGACGCGACTCGGCGTCCACGGAGAGCAGCTGGGACGTGTGGAACCAGAGGCTGCTGGAGATCGAGGAGGAGGCCTCCAGGAGCTGCCAGCGCAGGAGCGGCAGAGAGGACGCGGGCGCGGGCTCGCAGGCGGCGGGCGGGCTGCGAGAGGACGACCGGGACAGCGTGTCCTCCGAGGCCAGCTCCTTCTACAACTTCTGCAGCAGGAACAAGGACAAACTCAGTGCCCTGGAAAGGTGGAAGATCAAGAGAATCCAGTTCGGGTTTCACAAGAGAGACTCGGAGGCAGCAGACAGCAGCGGTGAGCAGGGCGCAGAGGAGGCCGCGCGGGGGCCCAGGGTCTCGGCCGCCACCCTGACGGCCTACCAGGCCTGGAAGCTGGAACACCAGAAGAAGGTGGGCAGCGAGAACAAGGAGGAGGTGGCGGGGCTGGGCAAGGGGGAGGACGCCGCCCTGGCCAAGAAGCGGCAGCGGCGGCTGGAGCTGCTGGAGAGGAGCAGGCGGGCGCTGGAGGAGAGCCGGTCCGTGGGCAGCTGGGAGGCGGCGTGGGCAGCTGGGAGGCGGGCAGCTCGGCTGCTGGTGGGAGCCTCCCCCTGTCCGCGTTCTGGTCTGCGGCCGCCTCGGTCAGTGCCGATGGGGACACGGCGTCGGTGCTCAGCTCCCACCCGTCTCAGGCCGGGAGCAACCCTGGCGGGGGCTGGGCCTCCAGCCCTTCCACGCCGCTGCCGAACCTCCCAGTGGGGCCGGGGGACACCGTGTCCATCGCCAGCATCCAGAGCTGGATCGCCAGCGTCGTCAGCGAAACTCTCGCCCAGAAGCAGAATGAGATGCTGCTGCTGTCCCGCCCGCCATCTGTGGCCAGCTCGAAGGTGGCCCCAGCAGCCGCCTGCCCGGGGGACGACCAGGGCTCCGTGCTCAGCGGTCAGAGCACCTCCTCCCTGGGCCTCCCACCCCCAAACCAGGCAAGACCCAGCTCCGACTCGCGGTCCACACTGTCCTGCCACAGCACGCCGGACCCCAGGGCGGACGGCGCGGGGAGCCGGGCGCGGGGGCCCAGCAAGCCCGTCTACAGCCTCTTCGCCGAGCACGTGGACCTGCAGGAGCTTGGCCGGAAGGAGAGGGAGATGCAGCTGGAGCTGAGGGAGAAGATGTCTGAGTACAAGATGGAGAAGCTGGCCTCCGACCACAAACGCAGCAGCCTCTTCAAGAAGAAGAAGGTCGCGGGAGACGAGGCCGAGGACGAGGACACCGACAGCGCCATCGGGAGCTTCCGGCAGTCCTCCCGCGGCGACGCCCAGAGGCCGGACGCCGACGCCGGCTCCTCCCTGGCTGCCTCCGACCGCCCGGCGAGCGGCGGCCGGGCCGGCGCCGAGGTGGACAGCAGCATTCGCAAGTGGCTCAGCGGCCTGGGGGCGGAGGACAGATCCCCTCCGCGCAGCGACTGGTCTGGCGGCTCCCAGGGGCGGCGCAGCAGAGCGTCCCTGCTCCACACGGAGTCCAGGTCCTCCAGCTACAAGTTCTCCAGGTCGTGGCTGGAGGAGCAGGACACCCACGCCCACCGCGACGGCGGTGGCTCGGTGAGGAGCAGCTCGCGGGTCTCGTCCTCCTCCACCCGGGAGGGCAGCGAGACGCACGCCTTCTCCCGGGCCACGTTCAGCGAGGCCTCCGGCTCCCGAGAGGCCAGCCCGGAGCCCTACTTCTTCCGCCGGACCCCCGAGCCCCCCGCAGGGCCGGAGTCCCCGGAGCCACAGCGTCCGGACTGGGCCAGGCCCGGGGACCGGGAGGACGTGGAGGAGTCCTCCAGGTCGGACTTCTCCGAATTCGGAGCCAAGAGGAAGTTCACCCAGAGCTTCGCGAGGTCCGAGGAGGAGGGCGAGAGGGCGAGGACGGAGCGCAGAGAGGAAGCGCGATTCGCCTCGGGGCGCCGGGCCCAGCACCGCACGCGCGCCGCCGGGGAGGAGCAGGAGGAAGCGGACGACGAGGCCATCATCGCTGCCTGGCGACGCCGGCAGGAGGAGACCAGGACCAAGATGCGGAGAAGGCGGGAGGATTAGGCGTCCAGGTCGGCCTGGGAGAGGTCGAGGCCGCAGGGCCAAGCCATACAGCTCAGCGCTGGGCTCAGGGTGCGCTTGCCACTGGCCATCGAGGGCCGGGGATGTGGACTGGGTTCCCTGGGGGGCAGAGGCGCAGTGAGGGGTGCCAGGTGGGGGGGGCAGGGGAGGAGAGCCGTCCCTGGGAGGGGCCAGACCAGCGGACACCAATTCCCGTCGTCCATCGTCCGCTGAGCTGTGCCGCTTCATCACGCGTCTGACGGTGTCCGCCGCGGACTGGGGGTGAGTTCGCCAAGGCGGAGAGCTCGTGGGGTCGCCAGCTTGCCAGGAAGGCGGGGGACTCAGGACAGGTTCTGCGGGTAGCGGTTCTGTCACGAGACCCAGGGAATCTACCTGGCGGCAAGTCTCACCCCATCCCACGACATGAAGTTCTGGTCGCCGCTTTTCAGTGTTTTGGATCTGCATTAAAATTGGCATGTTGTCTAATATTTCTTTTTTATTCTGGTCACTTGCTTTTTAAAAAAAAAAAATTATTTACTCCCTTTTTTGAAGCATATGCTAGACACTGGGCAGAAATCCAGACAGATGAGAACTTGCCCTGAAGGAGCTAATAGTTTTCTCGAAGGAGCTAGGCAGTAGACGAGGAGCTTGGACTGTTCCGAATGCCGCTTATTTACCTGCTTCTGCCTGCCCCTCCGTCCGTCTCTCCCTGCTGCATGGAAGCTCCGTGGAGCAGTCACGCTTCGCTGCTGTGTTCCCGGTACCTAGGAGCCAGGTCTAGCTGACAAGGCACCTCCAACAAACACTCGCTGTGGCTGAAGACCATAGCACCCTGAAAGAAACAGGGTGACACGACCGAAAACGGTGGGGTTCGGGGGGCTGATTGCTTTAGACAGGAAGCATCTCTCTGTTGAGGTAATAATTAAGCTGAACCTGAAGGATGAGAAGGGGCTGGCCAGGCAAGGACCGCAAGGAAAGACAGCCCATGAAGAAATTAATGGGGACACTGAGGCCTAGGAGGTGAAATCATGAATTACCCAAGGCCACACGGCTGCCATGTCAAAGCCAGAATTCAAGCTGAGACAGTGTGATTTCAGAGGCCACACGCCTCGCAGGGATGTGAGGTCTGTGATGTGCTCAGGGCAATGCCTGGCACGTGATAATTGCTCAGTAAGCATCTTTGCCATCCCCTACTGGACTAAGTTTGTAAACCGATCCTGTTTTAAAAGCACGGAATTCTAGATGAGCCAGTTAATCAATGATTCAGCACAGATCGTTTTTAGGATCCAAAGAAGTCAGTTCGTTTCCGTGTAGTTTCGGAGTGACCCGTGCCTCTTTTTCTTTGCCAATGAGTGGGTGAGATGTTCAGGGCGCGATGGGAGAGAGGACGTCACAGAGGATTCTGAAATTGGGGGGGATTCTGAGCATCTGTGGGGGGCACGGCAGTCCAGCCAGCACTCGGGAGAGCAGCCCTCACCTACACTGACGGCTGGCAGAGTTGCCGAAAGCATTTCTCCCCGAGCCACAACGCGGCAAGAGCTTCCATTGGCCCAGTCTCAACAAATGTCCCCCTGCTCCGAGGCTGAGGTGGAGGGGACGGGAGGGGACGGGAGGGGACGGGAGGGGAGGGGAGGGGAGGGGAGGGGAGAGATCGTGGCCCTCCTCTGAGCCAGCTCCAGCCAGCGGGCTCAGACCTCATTCACTGGGCGGCTGAGAGCTGTTCGGGAGGGCAGGCGTTTCTCAGGGAGGCCAAAGGGCAGGTGGCAGGCGTGACTCACTCCCTTTGCAGGACATTGAGAACATGCGGCTTAAGTGGGTCATCGTCTTGTTAACGCTTCTGGAACAGGAAGACAATGCAACTGCTTCCTGGTCCCAACCCAGGAGGCCACAGAGCTCTGTCCTTCTTCTTTCTGGAATTCCCTGTGGAGGCAGCTGCCCACCACTCTGCCGTGCTCCGTGTGGCCCTGCTGACACACGCAAGCCTGCCAAGCCAGCGGCAATGTCCCCATTTTGCAGATGGGGAGTCAGTCTTGGACGCTGTGCCCCGAATCATGACGTAACTGGAAAAACAAGGATCTGAACCTCGGTGTATCTGATTCTAAAGCCACTTTTTCTACCACACTATTTTGCCTTTAGGAAAGATCCTCCAGGGAGGATTAAAACCACAATGGCAGAGAAATCTGGAATGTGACTGCAGGGCTGCCGACAGACTGGCCATCCCAGATACGGTCCCCGAACAAAGCCTGCGCGCGAGCTGGCCTGCCACCGTCCTCTGTGCTAACTGCTCACTAATAAACACTCCAGTGCGAAGGAGCGTGGGGAAGATGACAAGCTCGGGGCCCCCAGGGACTGCCGTGCAATAGGAGCTCCTCTTAAAAGACAGGATGTTCAAAGAGGCTAAGGTTGCCGCACGCTCTCTCTTCCCGACTCCGGGGGGACAAACCTTCATTCTGGGGAGTCACAATATTGGTGTCTCTCAGACAGCTTTCTCCTTTTAAAGCTGCACGGCGCAGGTAGCTGTGTAGCTCTGGATTTATCACAAAGGCTGCGAGGGAGGTGGGTCAGAGCTGGAATGTGTGTGTGTGCGCGTGTGCGTGTGTGTGTGTGTGTGTGTGTGAGAGAGAGAGAGAGAGAGAGAGAGAGAGAGAGAGACAGGGGGTGGGGAGAGAGAGATTAGGCAAATCTCTCATCCTCAGTCTCTCCAATGGGCCCCTAGTCGATAGCAATGGGGTCTCGATGAATGGGGACCCCAGATACAGCCCAAATGTGGGCAGACGGGTCTCGCGTGAGCCCTCCTTGGGAGACGTGTATTGTGCTGCACTGACAATGGACGGCGGCTGGGACCTGCCGATAAAGGGACCCCTCGTGGCTGTCCTCCGTTCCTTCCTTCCTTCTCTCGTTCCGCGAGCGTTCACGGAGCACTTACTGGGGGACGAGAATTGTTCCAGGTGCTGGAAATGCAAAGCTGGATGAAACGCAGTGTTTCTTTCTGAAGAGTCTGAACACAGTCTGGTGAGTTCTCTAACAAAGAAAGGCACTCCAGAGCCTCGAGCGCACGTCGGCTTCAAATCCCAGCCTGAGACGCGTTCCTTTGAGTTAAGGCACCGGCCACAGCGAAAATGTCTGTGAATTAGAGATAACTCAGTGGCACGGATTAGCCAGTGTCCCTTTGAAATGAGACAGACGCGGAGAAAGTAAGTTTTGATGAGAAATATCAAAAGGTCCCGGAGCCCGTATGCTGTGTCAGAGGGATAACAAAGGAACGGCGAGGCCATTTGCAAATCAGGAGAGGACCTCCTCCCCACCTGCCCGCTCTGCTGTGCTCGGCTTCTCAAGGTATCTGTGTCTGAGCGCGCCACAGGGAGTCACAGGGCAGGACACAGCTCCCTGCCGAGTCCGGACCCTCCGCTACCCCACATACGTGTGTTTTCAAAGGCTACGTGTCAGCAGTTCAGCCAAGCCGATCGAGGCTTTTTATTTGATCGTGAAAATTGCGGAATTTTAGGTGATATTTACTGGACACAAAAACATTGCGTTTGCTATGATGGGACGCCGGGTGACTTTTTTCCATCGCATTTACTATAATAAAATATTTTCGTCACCCCGTAATGATAGCAACATGAACGAGGCACTCTTAACTCTGGCTTTGCAGGCCTAACTGTTGGTGAAATCTCAGCGTGAGGCTGAGTCTGTCCAGGTGAACGCCACGTGATGGCGAACGAATGGGTCGGCCATCGGATCCCCAGGGTGCCCCCACTGTCCCCCCACGCCCGGCAAAACTACAATAAAATATTTTCGTCACCCCGTAATGATAGCAACATGAACGAGGCACTCTTAACTCTGGCTTTGCAGGCCTAACTGTTGGTGAAATCTCAGCGTGAGGCTGAGTCTGTCCAGGTGAACGCCACGTGATGGCGAACGAATGGGTCGGCCATCGGATCCCCAGGGTGCCCCCACTGTCCCCCCAAGCCTAGCAAAGCCGCCGGCAGTGCTCGGTATGAAAGGCAAATGAGCAGAACAAGCTCATTCCATGCAGACCATTCCAACTTTCCTTCCCTTTGGCCCATAAAATGTCACTTTCATTATTGTGTCATCTAGTCACGTAAGATGACGATCATACTGTTGATGTCGTTATGTAAAAGCTAGGAAATGGTCTAGAAAATTTTAGAGTACAGCAGCGTCGGATATTATACTTTCGTCTTGTTGTTATGGAAAATTATGTTTCTTCAAGCCTGAAGCTTTAGGTTAATTTTCAGAACTCCGCCCCTTGACTTCCCCCGAAGACAGTCGCATTGGCCATACCCCGAGCTATCCCCCCATCTCTCCACAAAACCTCTCGACCGGTCTTTGAGCGCCTGCACCCCAGCCGCGTTCCCGGGGCTCACCGAGGCCTTCCTGTAGAGAAGCCAGCGCACGCCAGCTTCGGCCTCTGCGCAGTCTCAGTGTTCGGGCAACAGCCAGCAGACGACATTTCGATCACCACTTTACAGGTGGAAAAGCAGGTTCGGGAATTAAAGGAATCACTCACGGTTGACCAATTAGGAAAGACACGGTGGGGCGCCCACCTTGTACTTGGACCCTCGACCCCACGATTTCTCCACTATGCCGTCCGAATGATTTTAGTTTCAGATGCAAAGCAAGATGTGAAGGCTTTTCAATTTTTTAATGAAAAATCGATAATTAAAATGTGCCTATTACAACATCAAAGGCTCTTTTCTTTCTTTCTTTCTTTCTTTCTTTCTTTCTTTCTTTCTTTCTTTCTTTCTTTCTTTCTTTCTTTCTTTCTTTTTTTTTACTGTTATGGGTCAGCAACACGATTTCCCACAATTTTCACCTTCACTCCCCCTCTAGCTATTAGGCACTTTCTATAAAATTATCAGTTTTCTTGGGGTGATTTTTAAAATTTCCTCCTTAAATGGGATTCCGGTTTTCCTCAAAAACACCTTTACGATTCCCAGACACAGTTTTCCCCCTAAGCTTTTCTGGGTGGCAGTACCTTTTTGCCACCTTTTGAGTCTGGGCAAGAGTTGGACTTGAGGTTCCCACAAGCGTGCGGGTGCCACTTTGATCGAATGTGACTGCACTCCACGGTCACCTATTGGTCCGACCCCCATGGTTAAAAGTCTTAAGAGTGTTCTGTTCTTTTCTGCAGTCAGAACCTGCATGCCTCTGTAAAGCACCCAGTCATTCGTGTGTGTTTGTTTATCAGAGTCCATTTTGCTTCTCTGTATGACCGTGCGCTGGTCCCTGAATGTCGCCAGTGGGATTCGAGGCCACCATTGGTAGAATGTCACAGGTGCTACGCCGGATACTCTTTGTATATTCTCGTGTTTCATATTCGCCACGGTCCTACGACATAAGTATTTCTACACCCATGTCGCAGACGAGGAAAGGAGTTCAGAGAAGTTTAATTACTTGCTCAAGGTCACACATCTAGGTCGGCAGGACACATTGCTGCCTAAATCTGGAGCCAACACCCTCACCCACTCCCTGCTCAGCCCCCCAATCACAAAACGCTCCAGCAGGTATGGCTTGGCATTTTGGAAGTCCACAGACTTTTCCGATATTCCTAATTTATCATATCTGCCATTCCCAGACCCCCAAATCAAGGACTAATATCGTAAATAAACCCTGGGCACAAAATTTTAAATCATATAGATCATTCTATAACACTGATGTCTTTTCCTTTGGAGGTTCTGATCATGGCTGAGGTCATTTTCTGTTTGTTTCTTTTTCCACTAGGGAGATAAATTCCCTCTGAAAGCATCTATTATTTCCTGGGACAATTACCTGGTTTGGCGTTAAGCCTGCTGTGGGTATCGGATGAGCTTCCCCAGAGTTGTTTGTGAAAAACATGAATACCTACTGCTTGAGGGTGTTTGTGGGACGTGAGAACAGCCTTTCTTACTAATGCCACCACCAGCTTTCCTAATTAAGATGCTGGAGCTCGATGTCGTGGGTGCTTTGAAGGAGACAGAATGGAGATGGAGCCTGCTGATGCTGGTCTTCAGAGGAGGTGCCCTGGTCACCATGCCCGTGGACGAGACCTATACCTGTCGGAATCACGGGCTGCAGCTAAAGGGTGCTGGTGAGATCAGTAACTTCCGCTGTTGCTGGGAACAGAGCCCCTGCTTGACACCTCTGGTCTGGAGATGCAAGGAGAACAGGAAAGCCCTCCATGTCGGAAGGGCTTCCTGCGAGGCGGACAATTTCCAGCTTGGAGAAGACAAAACGACACTCATCGATTGGTCAGAGACTATTGAGAGTAGGCAAAGAAGCGTGGATTTGGGTGATTCAAGAACTTTAAACTTTTTTCGATAACCTTGTTGAGTTTTTGTCCCTCCATAACCAAAGAAAGGGAAAAAATAAAGAATTTCACCGAAGCAAATTTAAAACAAACACAAAACTACAAGAGGAAAAGAAAAACGATCTGTAATCATACCACCTGGAGATAATTAGTCACTTGACATCTTTCTATGCATAAATAAATACACACTTTTTATGTATTTGAGATCGTATTATACAGACTATTTTTAAACTTAATTTTTACTTAATATTTTTTCATGGAAGACATTTCCCTGCAACATGATGTTTAATGACTTCACGGTAGTCTGTCTTTGGGCTGCCTGATTTATTTTACCAATCCCTATTATTGAATAATTATGTTTCTAGTTTTTCCTATTACAAACAATGAGATGAATCATCTTATACACACATGGTTGTACGTGCGTCCAGTTATTTCTTCAGGATAAATTCCTGCAAAGTTATTACCTGGATACATACATACTTAAAAACAAAAATTTCTTTGTAACGTTTAGTCGACTGCCCGCCAGAAAGTTTGCATAAATTCGATACCAGTGATGGTACCTAGCTAACGATGACTGAGGTTATTCGACGCTGGCTGTGTGCCAGGTACGGGCTAGTGCTTTACTAGACCTAGTGTGATTTTCAGGTCCTCCGTCGGCCCAAGCAAGTGAGACCAAGCTTCTCGTCCCAACCTGTAGTCCACTGCTCTCACAGAGACTGGAAACCGAAATCCTGGTGCCGATGGCCCCTCCTTCAGCCAACAGTGTTCACACGTCAGCCACGCAGGCACCTTTTCTTCACCCTTATCCTCCGGACGCTCTGTCCGTCCTTGCCCTGCCTGCCACCCGCTGCTGCCCGCCTCCCCTCCCTCTGCCAGGACCCTCCCCACAGACCGTCCCCCTTCCCTGATGCTGCTCCCCTCCCACCGTGGAGGAACCCGCTCTTCATACAGGATGCAGCGTCAGTTGCCACCTGCTCCAGGAGGGGCTATTCCCGTGCTGGCCCCCCACCTCAAGGCCGCGTGCTGTTTTTGCTGGGAGAAACAGCTGCAGGTGGTTGTCTGCAGGAGGCAGAAATCAGCGTTGAGGGGAGCAGAGGCAAAGCTCTGCTGATTTTTGTTATTATCTCTGTAGTTCTATTTATCTTTTAAAATGATGTACATGTAAAACAGCTATTACTTTGATAAAAATAGAAATTTAATTTTAAAAAAGAAGAAAAAAACAGGTGTAGAAAGTATCCATAACTTGCCCCAATGACATAATAAAACGTCATCTCATCGTTTTGCATTTTTTTTTGTATTACTGCTGAATTTGACTTTTTCCCCCTCATCTGTTTAAAGGCTGTTGGTATTTCATAATTTGTAAATTGTGTCGTTTTCAGTTGCTCTGCCCTTTTCATTTTGGATTACTTATCTTTTGACTAATCTGTATACATTCTTTAGTTCTAATGCACTTTGAGTCTATCATATATCTTGTAGATGGTTTCTTCAGTTTATTTTCTTATAGTTTTGTTCATGCTATTTTTCAGATATACAAAAGTTTTACGTTTTTAAATACTCAGAAATTTCAGTCATTTTTCTTTATGGCTTCCGCTTTGAAAAATCTTTTCCTATTCAGTAATTCCCATTTGTGTTTATATAGACAGTGATACATTCATTTATATATGCTGGAGTAATAGCACACAAGCGCTCTGTGACAAACGCCATGGTAGTGAATCGAGGCGGGGCTTGGGTGCATCAGTCATTGGGTAAGCTGGTCATTAGGTTAATTGACGATGCAGTACACACATTCGTTTTTCGCAACCTGGCATCCTGGCTTTGGGAAAGTTGGTTTGCTTCGCTCAGGAAATGAAGTGACAGGTAAGGGGGAGTTGGAAACGAGACAGAAAAGATGTGGAGGGCACATCTTAGTACCGCCCATTAATGATGGGCGGGCTTCCCATTTCTGCCCTGCACAGGTGTCCCCACTATGGAGACAGACGTCTCAGGCTGGTTCAGCCAGCTGCGAGGACCAAGTGAATCGCATAGCCAACTCTCCCCTGATTCCACACTCACCTGGTGTGCGTCTGATTATAAATGAGCGTCCCCCGTGGTCTTCCTTCAGAGAGAGAATTGGGAAGCCAAGCGTCAGGGTGCCCAGTCAGCTGGGTGGGTATAAATCTAAATGGGCATTAATATGGACATTCTTGTCTTCGCATCTGGATTTTACGAGCCTCGGAAATGGGGCTCAACGCCTCTGAGTCTGATCGTCCCCGGATCCCGGTAAGATGGTTTTGTCGCAGCAACTGTGGGTGACGGCCGGACCCAGGTCTGTCCTGAGCTCGTCCAGCTGGCTCTGTACCTTTGTTTTACATTTCTGTAATCTGTAAACACACAGTCAAGGAAGACTCTACAGTTAAAGAGCAGACTTCGAATACCTGTAGACAAGAGAAAATAAGATTTTTATTGTATATTTTATATAAAATTCCTGAAGCGATAATCTGTGTATGTAAGCCACGTCAGCCTGGCATCTAAGACAGGGTCACGTTAACAGAAATACTCAAGATTTCCTGGGATCTCGCTCCGACCTACTACTGTGGGCTTCGATTCTACTCAGCCCCTCCACCCCGCCCTGAGAACCCAGAGCCCCAGTATCGTCCAGGGGAGTTCCCGAGGAGTTCCTGTGTGCCGATGAGGAGGTCCCGTCAGCCATCCGAGCCATTGTCCCGCCATTCAACCAGGCACTTCCCCTGGCGCCCACGGCCAGGGCCGGCCCTGGAAGGCAGCCTGCTGCTGCCCGGCCAGGCTTGCCGCTTCTCCAGCTGTGCAAACTCTCCTGGTCCTCCAGGTCCCAAAGGCCCCACCTCGACACATCTGCACCAAGGATGGGCGGGGAGTGTCTCTCTTCACCGTTGTGTCACGGTGAGCCCAGGACCCAGCAGCGCTGCCTCGTGCTTCCGAAGAGCTGCCACCACAGTCCTCAGAGACCCGGCGAAGCCCCTTCCTGGCCCAGCTGGAAGGGGGCGTGGCCGCCGCTGTGCACAGCTCAGGAGGCCACGGGGAGCCACCGACCTGCGATGACCGTGCCATCGGCCAAGGGACGGAGCTTGGCCTAGGCTCCCCGCCCACCCCCGGCCCCTCCTGGCTGGCAGGAGGGGACAGGAAGGGTCACCACCAAAGCCACGTTCATGACTGTAACAAAGGAAAGCATTTCAAACCATCCCTGTGCTAGAAGAACACATTCTTCTGTTTAATTTAACGCTCATGGTCACGGGTACAAACTGCCATCGGAAGTCCCCACGGTGTGGGCACAGCCCCTGTCCACGAACCCTCCGCCTGGCTCCACAGAGTCACAGGTTAACACAACCCATTGATCGGTATGGAAAGATACCGGATCGGACTGGGCCCAGCCACGGTTGTCCGCGGGCCCCCAGTACTCGAGTGAGCGGGCCAGGCCAGCAGCTTCCTGCGCTCCGCTCGCCGCCTCCTCCCCAGCCCTCGGAACGGGCTCCCATGGGCTTCGGGCCTGCCCTGGCCGCCCGGTCCCTTTCCCGGCGTCGAGGACTTTCCAGCCACTCCCCGCCCGTGTGTACCTGCGAACGACCACGAGCGCATAGGCCAACGTACGTTTAGTTCCGGGCGCAGATGGCGCCCAAGGCTGCTGGTCAACCCCGGTGCTGGCCTCCTGATGGACGCCGGCCTCGCCATGGAGACCTAACGCCCTTCCTCTGGCTCCTCTCTGGGCCTCGGGATGCAAACGGCTGCGAGGGCCTGGACTCTCCTTCCCAGCGTCCTTTCCAGACGGCGTTCGGAGGACACCCGTGTCCCGCGGGAGGTCTGAGTTCTCATCTGCAGGTACTCTCGTTCCTTTCGGCATCCCTGTCTTGTGAAATCTTTCTTTTAGTCCATGTGTCTTTCTCTCAGCCTCACCCCCCCTTCAAACCAAGTCGGGACAGGAACCGTGCTGTTGATGGTCAACCTTATCCCGTGTTTTGTAAGGTGCGCTAGACGGTTTCTCTCCACCCCTGCCACAGGGTTTTCAATTTAATTTTAAAGAGAAGGCAACTTCTGAGGCTGTCCTTCCTCGAAGGACATTTTTTTTACTCCCTCTGCAGAATGCGTTACTGGGGATTGGTCTGTCAAAATATTCTTTCTGAGTCTCTGTTTTGTTTTACTCCTGGGATCGTTTGGGGGATGGGTGACCTGGTGACACGCTAAGCGAAGTGAGTGTCCTCTCTCTCTGAGCTGAATTTACAACGTAATCAGGGCTACCAGGAGGCGTTCTGAAATGCTCACAACCCTCTCTGCGAAGAGGTCATTCTGCCTCGGGCCAAGCCTGTTCTTCCATGGCTATTCCTAGCGTCTAGCATTACTGATTAAAAAGAACAACACACGGGGGCTTGTTCTACACACGCACACGCACGCACACACGTGTGCACGCGCACTCACGCATGCACGCGCTCACACGTGAAGTGAGCCTCCCAGAGGTGTTCCTTTCATTGCTGCCCAGAAAAAGCGGGGATGGTGTGTGTGATGTGTGACCACTTCTCTGGCTCTGTGGGGTCTGGAGTGGGAGGGGACAGGGATGTGTGGGGGGCGGGAAGGCAGCTCTGCGGGACCCAGCCGCCAGGAGAAGCACTTCTCCGCCCTCTGCACCTGGACCCGAGCCCGCAGGTGGGAAGGAGAACCGGATGTTCTGCTATGCCCGGGTGCCTGTTGGGGACCTTGACATCACCAAAACCGAAATATGTACAGGTGTGGTGTCTCCCGGCTGGGCTTGGGAAAAAATGGGTAAATACATTTAGCCGTGTTTTTAATTTACATAATATTCTTTAATAGAGAAAATACTTTTAATTTTTTTAAGAGACAGCATTTCCCGATTGACTTATGACTCGAGCAGCACATTCCTCTTGATTTCGTCTCGCCTCACATTGTTCTTTAGATGGTTTACCCCCCACCCCCCACCGCCGGCTTTTCCCCCCAAGAATCTTTTCCATGCTATTTTAATAACCTTAGGAGGTAGACCGTGGAACTTCGTCCTGGGCCTCGACCCGTGCGACACCTCTCCCTCCATCCTGAGCCTCACTCCGGGCAGCCCCCAGGGTCCCGCTGCCCGGCTAGGGTACGTGCGTCGCCACACGATGCGTGTGCATTCCTGACCCGTGCGTGAGTGTGCATCGCCTGCACGGCGAGCTCCACGCTGGCCTGTGCCGGGCGCGCTCACTTCGCTCAAACAACGCGGTGTTTTGAGGATCCATCCCGTCGCTGCGCATTTCTGGTTTCCTATGCCGGGCGCGCTCACTTCGCTCAAACAACGCGGTGTATTTCTGGTTTCCTATCGCGATGGACCCCGCGGAGGACCCCGCGGAGGACCCCGTGGCATCTCAGACCCTTTGCACGGGCTGCGGCGGGGCTGGAGTTAGACCGCGCAGTGCCCCAGGCCCGGGGAGCGCAAGGACCCCGCGGAGGACCCCGCGGAGGACCCCGCGGCATCTCAGACCCTTTGCGCAGGCTGCGGAGGGGCTGGAGTTAGACCGCGCGGTGCCCCAGGCCCGGGGAGCGCCCTCTGCGGGACCTTTTTTATAGCTTTCCGGAGATTAGTTCACATTGTTCGAAACTCACACACTCAAAGTGTGCGAGTCGGTGCTGTCTGGCACAGTCGCAAGGCTGTGCGACTCGTGGCACTAACTACTCCCAAATGGCGTCACCACCGCGGCGGCCCCGTGCCCGTTGGCGGTCACTCCAGCTCCCTCCGCCCGCAGACCCCGGTGACCTCTGATCTAGTCTGTCTATGAATTCACATATTTTGGACACTTTATATAAACGGAATCACACAAAATGTTGCCATTTGCGACTGTCCGCTTTCACTTAACACGTTTTCAAGGTTCCACAATGAAGCAAGTATCAATATTGATCCTTTTACTGGCCGAGTAATATTCCATCGCATACATGTTCCGTATTTTGCTTATCCTTTGGGACTATAGAATTTAAAGTGCATTACGCCTGGTACCTAAACTACAGCCGATTTTGAAATTGTCTTATATACTTTCTGTCAAGTAATTAGAATAAGTTACATCTATTTTTAAAAAACAATTTAGACATCTAGGCAAAATGAAGGGGAAAAAGAGAAAAGATTTGGGGAAAAATAGGAACGTTCTGTATCTTTCTATCCTTTCAGAAAAATGGAATTCTAGGCAAACCAGAAATGTTTTTTCTACTTTTTTTCCTAGGCCAGTAAGTCCTGAATAAAGAATGAATGATGAGTGAGTGAAAGCCATCGACTCTGTCTCTCTGTCTCTGTCTCTGTCTCTCTCACACACACAGACACACACACACACACACACACACACACACACACACACCTGCCCTCACCCCTCCCCTTCCCCCTCCCCGCCCCTTTCGCCATAAGCAGCTGCGGGGAGGTCAGCGGCTACGTTTAATTGCAGGTCGGCGTCCCAGCGGCGGGGGGCAGGGCAGGTAAGGGCAGTGAAAGGCCGGAGGGCCTTGGAAGGCGCCGGCTCCAGGAAAGGGACCTGCTCTTACTGTCACTGCCGCTAATAAAGCAGAAGCGCTCAGAGCTCTCCTCCAACCGGTGACCAGGCTTGGAATATTGCTGTCCCTTTATTGGTTGCTGAAACCAAATAAAAATCCAATTAAAGTTTAATTCCCCTCGTAATCTTCTTCCCGGCCTGGAGCAGGGCCAGTGTCCCCTTGCTCGGCACGTCCATCCCCTCAGTGCGGGTGGCGTTTGGGGGGGGGGGCAGGGGGGTGGCTGGCTCTGGCCACGGCGAGGAACCCTGGGAGCTCCCTCCTCTTTTTCGGTCTGGGGTCTCCATGGCAACCCGGGAAAGCTGCTCGGTATTCCAGCTATGTGACCTGGGCCATGCGTCTCCCCAGGCTCCCAAAGGGTGCCGGACATAAATACCGGGAGGCCTACAACCGCACACTCCGAGGTCGCTTACGTCCCTCCGCCCAGGACGGAGCCTGCAGTGACGGGCCGATCCGTAGCTCACACACTTATCCCATCACCTCTCCCATTCGGTTACCACGCGAAAGAGTGGCTGAATGAGCGAAGTCGTTTTCCGGCTGTTTGCTTTTTAAGTAGCATCCACCCCTCTTTCATTTTATTCCTTCCTCCCTTCCTTCCTTTCTTCTTTCGGTTTTTTTTTTTCTATGACATCCAAATTACCCAGGACTTCCCAGGCACCACCCTAAAGCTGGTGGATGCGACCCCACGTGCTGGGGGTTGGTTACCCACTTGCCACTGACGTAAATGCAGAATTGGGTTTTGCTCCTTGAAACGCATCGACTGCTCTATGAATGCAAACCAAGGGCCTCTGCCTCTAAATCAGGGGTGGGGCGAGGGCCTGGGGGTAGCACTAGCATCAAGCACAGGCTTCAAGGTCAAGTCACTCCTCAAGGTGACATGAGAGCGTCACGGGTAAAGCCCGGGCGGGACCAGAGTC
The DNA here is from genome assembly GCF_000325575.1 of Pteropus alecto. Classification (NCBI taxonomy): domain Eukaryota; kingdom Metazoa; phylum Chordata; class Mammalia; order Chiroptera; family Pteropodidae; genus Pteropus; species Pteropus alecto. Next base: position 17,581,711 of record NW_006432945.1, on the reverse strand, counting down.
CTCCTCAGGTGTGAGCCCCCTGCTCCGTCACTCACGCAGCCGCCCGCTGGGCATTTCTGTGCCTGCAAAGTGGGCTTGGACACTACAGAGATGGACGAGACCAGAGGCTGACCAGGAGAGGCCAGCAGGCTAGCAGGGGACACCGTGTGGAAACAGATCGTCACTCGACGAGGTGGCGATACCCGCAGCACAGACGTGACGTGCAGATGGTACGGGGGAGGTGGCGGGGTGGGGTGCTCAGTGGAAGGACACGGCTCAGTGCGGGTTTGGAGGAGCAGAGATAAGATCAGAAAGGGGCGTTAATGGGGAAGAGGAGACGAATAGAGGGGGGCTGTTCGCAATCCGTCTTTCGTCTCCTTTGAAGCAGGCGCGACCTCTTCGAAGGTGCCCCTAAACTTAACCTTCGAGGCAGTGGCTCTGCACGCGTGGATGGGAGTTTTTCTTTAAAAGTCAGGAGACTTAATCGTGGCGTATCTTCTGGGGTAAGGTCAAGAGAAGAGGATGTGGAAACCGTGCTGTCGAGTTCTTTTTCGCTTTGTTTATAAAATGTAACGCATATTCTGAAGCTGCGTAGGAGCCAAAACCGCTTCCAGTGCCTCCACCCCAGAAGGAGCTGAGCAGAGTCAAGCGCTCGGGCTTTTAATTCCTGAACCGGGAACTCTTCTTCCCGGGAGCCTGGCGAGTGTTCAGCTAGGCCGCCAGCAGGTAGAGGCAGGTGTCCTGCTGCCCAGGTGTCCTGTGCCCACCTTCTTCAGAGCGGGGCAGAGGCGGACGGAATGTGCCCCCTGCTTGGACGAGCGCAGGTTGCTCCGTGCAGCCCGGAGCCAGCCAAGGGCTTTCTCAGCGGCGTCTTGGTCCTGTGGTGGCCACATGTGGCCTGAGTGTCGCACTCCGAGACAGACTTTCTACCCTCCTCCCCCACCTTTTAAAAAGTCATCGTTTTCCGGACAAGATCGGGCTTAAGCAGAGGAAGAGAAACAGGATAAGCAAGGGACACGCGGCGGCAGCGTGGTGACAGACGTCGCCGGGAGTGGGGTGGGGTGGGGTGGGGGGTAGTTCTCCCCTGGTGCTCTCGCTTCTCCCAGGGGCCTCCGGTGTCACCTCCCAGCCAGACCAGCCGTGATCCCCCAGGGAAAACCCACTGCCGCTCCCCGCTGTCACTCTGTCACTGAGCCGGTCCTGTCTTAATCACCCTCGGCCGCGTTATGTTTACTGGTTTGCTTTTCTTCCTCAGAGGAATGTACACGTCACCAACATGGGGACGTGACTGTTTTTCTTTTTAAAAAAAGAAAAAATGCTATAAATTTTTATTTCAACCTCAAAAAAGGAGGCCTGAGAATTTTCAAAACTAATTAGTCCAGTATAAGAGCAACGTCCAATGAGAAGCGACATTTTTAGTAGGATTATTTCACTTAGCTGATATAAACATCTAAAACTCTGTGCAATGTTCTGTCAGTGATTGACTCAGCTCTGTCTTGGGTATTTGCATAACATCTTAAGAATTATTAAAGGATGTCGCCTGTCACTTTCTTTCCTTTTTTTATGGAGGAATAATTCACATATACCATTATGCTATTGTACAGTGTATTTGTATACATTGTGAAATAATCCCCACAACAAGTCTAGAGAACATCCATCAGCACAGTTACAAAAAAATGTCTTTTTCTTGTGATGAAAACATTTACGATCTACTCTCTTAGCAACTTTCAAACATGCAAGGCCACAGAATTAACTACAGCCACCTTGTTACATTACATCCTATAACTTAACTGATTTCATACCGGGAGGTTTGTGACTGTGGCCCCTCACCCATTTTGTCGACACCCACCCTTCACCCCTGGCACCCACAAATCTGTTCACTGCGTCTATCAGTTTGAGGTGTTTTTGGTCATTGTTTTGTTGTTTAGAGTCCACGTGTAAGTGAGATTATACAATATTTATCTTTCTGTGTCTGATTTCATTTAGCATAATGCCCTCAAGATCCATTCATGTTGTCGCAAATGGCAAGATTTCATTCTTTTTTATGGCTGAATAATATTCCAATATACATATATATTTTTTTCTTTTTATCTCTCACAAGGCCAATGGATAAAGCCAAAAGTCTGGCTTCTCGGGAGTGGCGCAAACGTACAGAGCAAGAACAACTCCCAAATCTCTAGCCATTCTGCGGGGTTTGGCGACCTTGAACTGTGTCTGCAGGTGGGTTAGTTTATCGCTGAGCAGTAGCCACGTCGTCAAGTTGAACACGTGGCGGGGCAGAGTGCACCTGTCCGCAGCAGGCACTCAAGGCTCCTGCTCTGACGATCTGGGGCCGACAGTGACCAGGCCTTTCATACAAAGATCTTCGTGGAGGTCACTGTCATACTCTTTGCTGAATTCCCTTTTTCTTGTCCTGGCTGTTCTGGGTCTCCCGATCCTCGTTCGAACCTCCCGTCCTGTTCCATTACGATACTAGCCACGTTCTCCCAGGTCACACTTTCAGTTGTCAGTTTTTTTCCTGGGAGTTTGTGTCAGGATGGAGCGAGATGTTTCAGCTCTGGGCTGACCCGCAGAGCAGGGAGGGCCCCTCACTCCCTGATGTCCGCGTGGCACACGAGTAGCTGAAGACACCTAGAAAAGTGTCCCCCCCAATCTTGGATGGTTAACAGTTATTATTGTCCAGGTTCTATATTTTCTCTTAAAAATAAGAAAATAGCAATCCTTCTTGTTCTCAGTCAACAAATATAAAACCCTAAAAGTGGTTTTTACATAGTTTTTAAACCAACAGAACTGTATCCAATAATAAATTTTTGTTCCAACTAAGACTAGCTAGAGAGTATTTTAAGCCAAAATTAAAATTCCAGAGATATCTCCGAAGTACAATAAACATCATTAAGCAACAGTTCTCTTTTAAGTTCTCGGTTCGGTTATCTCTAGGGGACAATCCTAATGTGCTAAATAAGAAATCAGGACACAGACAGGCCACTCCTCTGGTTTGCATGTCAGGGCCCACCCCCGGACGTGCCCGCCCAGCGAGCTCCTATTCGTCCTGCAAATCCCAGCCCAGAAGTCTCCTCCGGGGGCCCCTGTCCCACCTCCACACCAAGTAAGGTCATATACTCCCTTGTAATTGGAACACCTCGTGATTGTTACACATCGATCACCAAACTGTAATTTATTATTTCTTTGTAAGATCCTTGAGGGCAGGGATTATGTCCTAGTTACCTCGAGATCCCCTTGGCCTGGCTTAGGGGCTGGCATAGCCTGGAGCAGCCAGTAAATGCTGGTAGAATTGAATTGAATGGTAATAGAGAATGTTTTCTTACTTGTGAGTTTAATTATATGAAGTCTTACACTTACATAAAATGACTTCATACTTACTTAAATATTTAACAAATAGCCTTTCTTCAAAAGATAAAATTACATGAAATCAGAGTGTCCTGCAACCTCCTAGGCATATGGCCATATGGCTTCACAGTCACATGACACCAGCATCTCAGATTTGCCTAATTTGACAAAGCAAGGTGTTCACTGGCATTCGATAGAAATATCAGACAGAATCGTGGGGGAGGGACAGGGTGCGCAGAGTTGTCTCAATTAATTTCAGTTGCCAAAGGGAAATGATTCACATCCAAGTGATTTGCTTTGACTCTGACGTCATTTTCCCAGCACAGATCTGGTCATATATAGTCTAGTAATTGGTTTAATACCTTTGGGAGTTACTTGGCCTTTTTTTTCCCCCCCACATACGCACCGAACAACTACTTTAAGAAAACACACACACAAATAATGAAAATACTTGTCATAAGTACTTGCTAATTAAAGAGCTAGCTTCTCCTAGTGCTTAAACTAGGTTCTCAGGGAAATTAGGGGGACTAAGTACAGAATTACTTCAAAAGCGGTGAAAATTATGAGTTAAGCCAATTCGGATTATGGAAGAACAGGGGAGAGAGGTGGCAAGTTAATCTTTTCATGCCGGAGAAATAACCCCTGCAGTGTTAAAGCGTTTCATTAACTCGCTTGTTCATTCGACAAACATTGGGACTCACCACAAACACTGCAGTGGCTCTGGCACAGAGTAGGACCCCCCAAAAGTCCTTGAAAGGATGACCCAGTAGCTTTTAAAAGTAGATGTCCTTCTATAAGAATTCGACTGAGCGTCATAACGTTTTGGTTGCTGAGGCATAAAACCAGCAAAACTGGAGTCTTAGAAAGATGGTCAATGAAAGCTTAACTCAATCCTGGCTAAACGGTATTAACCCGATATTGTATCCCTAATTGCATCCGTCACTGCAGATAAAGCTTAATCTACAAAGAAGCCCAGGTGTTAACAAGATCTGCGTGTGGCGGCATTCAAACCTGAGTGATTGCTTATTTGTTTGTTTTTCAATAAGCTTGTGTACCCTTTAGTATGAGAAAAACAGGCAGGTCAATGTCGAGAACCTGACTCTTTCTGGGCTTGATTCTTTGTTTTTGTGAATCTCAGAAGCGGACCATTGATAGCGAGTGTTCACCTGAACCGACGAGCTGTTGGTATGAAAACATAGGTTTTGTGCCTATTATGTCTGTGAGGCACAAAGGGCGCCCGAAGGTGTAGGCTCCCGCCTCTGTCTTCACAGGGCTCCCAGGCTCTCGGAGGGTGGACTTGGCGGGTAAGAAGATAAACAATGTTGGAGGCACGTGCAGAATGCTGGATATAGTACCGACTATGAGTTTCAGGATTGATGGTGTGGCCGGGGAAATGGGAGAAGGGGAAGGTGACAAAGGCCTGGGAAGGGGGCTTTCGGAGAGGGCGGAGAGAGGGCACGGCCTGGTCGGCAGCGGGGAGGACGGTTTGGCGTTGCTACGGCGCATGATGAGCAGGAAACAGACTTTACAGACCGGAGCCTGATGCCTGGTCTTGGGCGACAGAATATGAATTCTTTGGACTGACTTATTCTGAATGTTGAAAAACTGGTGGAATTCACATCAAAATCTGGATTTCTGATGGTCTTTTAAACATTGGAAAGCCTGGCGGCAGCGGGCCTACGTTCCTGCAATAAGCACTCG
>NW_006432945.1:17566897-17576666 GCF_000325575.1 Pteropus alecto | reverse complement strand
GAGAGAGCCCGCCTGGGTGCAGGCCCCACCTGGCCCGTTTGCCATTTACCTCCTCTGTCTGGTGCTTACCAGTGTGTAATCAGTCAGCTCTTGCTAGGTTAGGCTGTGGTGACAAACACTCCCCCAGACCTCAGTGTCTTACATCTTCCAGCTTCGTTTGTCACTCTCTCTACACATCAGCACGGCAGAGCCACGAGATGGCTGTAAAACCTTTGCGCGAACACGGCCTGCATCGCTTCCTCTGAGAGCACATTGGGGCAAAGCGAGTCAGTCTCATGCTGATGGCTGGGGACAAGACACATAGTCCTCTTGGGGAGAGTCAGTGACTAATTGGGAACATATAATACGATCTTTAATGACATCTGAATTTATCCCTCTCCTGATGCGAAAACGTTTTGAAGTGAGAGGTGAGAGTTAGAATCGGGGGGCCTTGAATGCCTCCCGCCAGGCTGCAAGTCTGACAGCAAGCACTGCATGCACGAAACCAAACCAAACCCCCAAGGAAAGCGTGGCTCTGGGAAATGGAGCTCTCACGTCCACCCTCACGAGAAGCTGCCGCTGAGTGGACAGCAGCTAACTACCTGGTCAGCAGCCAACCGAGGAGGTGGCCAGGCTCCATCCATCCCTTTGCTCTGGTCTTTATTTACAGCAAAGGACAGAGCACTCCGTCACCTTGGAAACGGCCAACAAAGGCAGTGGGCAAAGCCGTAAGAAACCCTGCCCGCTCTCTCAGAGGTGGCCGGGGCTAAGTGGCGGGGTGGGGGCCGCTGCCTCTAGCCCTCCTGGGGCTTGAGGATTATAGAGTCAGGCAGGTTGCTCCCGCTGGAAGAAAGAGCTGTGCGGCCTTCGCCGGCCGCAGCTGACCACATAATATGTGCCTCCCTGTCCTTTGTGTCAGAGACAACACTGCTGACAGAGGAGAGAGTGACCACAGTGTCCTAACCCGTGACCTGCACTGGGGACAGCGCAGTCTCTCTGCTGCATAGCAATTCTTTACGAGTCTCGTGGCCGTCAACAGTTTTGCAGCCTGGACCACTTTTTCTCTGACCTTTAACCATTCCTTGGTGTCCCCACGTCCTCTGACTGCTTTTTCTATCATAGTCTGCTGAGCCCCCAGGATCCGAGGGTGCGTGTAGGACTGTGGTCTCCTAAAGTGAACTGCGCCTAGGCCGGAATGCTTTCGGAATTCTTGGCTCCGCTTTTGGGGCTTCTGCCCCCTTCCACCGTTATGGGGCTGTCAGTAGACACCCCTTGGGAGACGGTTTCTAGGACTCTACTCCCATCAGCCTTTTACTTGGATATGTATTCTACTTTGGATCTAGAAGTCACATGACTCTCATGAAAATTCCGCTGAAGCCGGGCAAAAGGAAAAATTGCTTTCTCACTTCTGGCAGAGGGTTGGAAAAATTTGCCTAGCGATGCAGTCCGAGTCTTTAAGATAGTTACTTTGTCTTTTTGGAAGCGTTTTAAATTAACTTTAGGTCTTGGCTGTGTTCCCCCAAATTGGAGTTACCGGAGGAGGACCTTTCAGAGGGGTGATTTTCAGTGTGCCCATGACCGAGGTGCCATGACCGTAGCCCCACGCCTCACCCCACCGACATTATCCTATTCATTTTATGGAAATTGTAGTTAATATTCTGAATTCATTAGATCGTACAGTTTCAAAAGCATAATTCAGCGATGTATAGAATTTAATGATGCCAAAAACTTGTTACGGAAATTAAAAATTTCAGGGCCTAGCTGGAATTCGAACATGAATTTTGTATGAAGAAATAAAACAAATAGTTCCGTCAGAGTAATTTGCTTTATTACAAGAGAGACCATCTCAGTTGCATTTAAATATTACACCATTCATCACGTGCAATGCTTCCCAGAAAACAAATCTGAGATAGACTCCAGACTTGATAAATATCAAACTGGTAAGTCACTGTCCTGCCTCTGCCTGTTTTCCTATTGAAGATCAGCAGGCTTAGTAGAAACACATTTCCTAAAATGAGCATTATCATATACAGAGAAGACTGGAAATCATAACCAATGTGAGCAATGTCCCTTGATTATGACAGGAAGCCTGCATGTAATCTTTGTAGCGAATAAACATCTTCAATTTCTAGTATTATATCATCCAATTCCAGGAAAACATTATCATAATATGAAATAGATGAGAAAGTAAATAGCAATCAGAACCATCTGGCAATGAGAAATGCTAGGTTTCCTCTCTCCTGAGTTGGGGCAGGCTCGCTTAGTGGGAAAAGCTGACGTAAGGAGGTCCTGGGTTCAAATCTCGAGGCCTGTGTGACTTCAAGTGTGTCGCTAAATTTCTCTGAACCTCAGCGCCTCTGACCACCGTGTAGTGGAAGCGATCTGTCCTTCCCAAGAATGGCATAGCGTTTAAGTGAGATAATGCACATTTATATCCCAGCCTATGTGCCCTCCATTTGGAGACTGCCACCCCACGCTCCCGCTGTGCTCTGTGCTCGCCTCCAACCCCGGCTTCCCTCTTGTATGTCTCCCAAGAAGGAAGGATCCTGCAGGATAGTTTTCCCCCAGCCGCCCCATCAGGAAGCTACCGGTTGTCCAAGCCTCCTCCATCTCCTTCCTCCCGCTGGCTCTGAACCACTCTCTGTTCCCAATTCATATCTGAGTTGGGAGTCAGATGCATCCACTTTGGGATCGCCAGATTTACAGGTACTTCATTCATGTGCGCACTTAACGCACAGTGGCGAAGCCTCCACCCCCTAAAATTTTCTTAAGGGAACAACCAGTAGTTTTCATGAAATATTTATGGGGCCGAAGAGAAAGAACGGAGGAGTAGCTCAATAAGTCCCGGTTTATTCTCTACCTCCTTCTGCCCGTGCTCCAGCCCCTGGCTTCTGTGGCTCTCATGTCACTGGCTCTTGCCCTGCCAGCTCATGCAGGATTAGTCTCTGTGGTATTTCTGGTGGGACGTTGTGTGCGCGTCCCACAATCTTATTTTACGGAGGAGGACACTAAAGAACGGCGCCTGAGGTTAAACAGTGAGTGAGAGGCAGCATGGGGTCCATCTCAGAGCGAGCTGCCACCGGAACTCACCTCACAGGCATGCTCTGTCTCCTCCCGAAACCGTCGCCCAGCCGCCCAGGGTGTTGTGCATTTTGTACCCCTGTCTTCGTAAGCACCCCTCTCCCAGCACTGCTGTTGCTTTGGGTCGGTGCTGCTGGCTCCCTTCCCAGCGCACCACCGGCCTGGACTGGCCTTCTCCGTGCAGCAGACTCTGTCAGGGGAGCATCCCAGCTCCCTGCATCTCGATGTCCTGAAGAGAGTTTCAGGAGATGGTCTTTACAGACTGGGCGCCCCAGTCAGGGTTGGCTTTCCCGTCCATCTGGCCAATGCTTCTTCCGTTCTCGTGTTTCAATATCACCTCTGCTTCCAGAGCCACCTCCTCACAGGAATCCACAGTGAGAGCTAAAAGTTTAACCTGAGCGGTGGACACCACGCTCGAATTAGAGCTGCGTCTCCCCTTGAAAGACCGAGATGGACTTGGATGTATGGTCGAGCTGTCAGTACCCGGTTCATGTAGGAGAGTTTTCCCCCTAGAAGTCTCCTTAGACCTTCGAGCAAACAGACATCTGCTGCTGCATCTCACTCTGCTGGGCGAGTCCGGCCACAGTGTTAGCGGTGTAGGCAGTTTGGGGTCCACCTGAGAGGTCCCCCCACCTGATGGTAAAGAGAGGGGAAGCGGTATCACGGTGAGTTTACATTTCCAGTTGAGTCATAACAGGGAGAAACTTCTTTTCCATGAAAATCTTCCATGCCTGTGATCTTGCCCATCTCTCTGTGCAAAGCAGTCAGTTTTATTTTATACATTTCAAGGGAGGCTGCTAGTTGCATACAAATTCATAATTGTTACAGCTTCTTGATGGATTAGCCTTTTGTTATGTGTTTTTATTCACTTTTCCTTCAGTTCCACTTATTTCTGAAAATAATGTAGCTAAATAGCTTTCTTATAAAGGAATTCATTTACGTTTTCTTTTAGAACTTTTATTTTTACCTTTCTCCATTTAAAACTTTGAACCATTGGGAACTATCCTAACTTAGGTTTGAGGTACAGACTCAATTTAAAAAGTAGATAAATGGCTTTCATAGCAATTAAATATAATTTTTAAATAAATCAATATAAATTTAATATTTTAAAACATACATAATATATAAATGCACATGGTTTTTGAAATATATATTTATATGCATACATATATGCATGTTTGTTCTGAAGTCTTTCTCTCTCTCTGTCTCACTGTTTAATAGTTTTTTTGTTAAAGTGAGCAGTTCTGTTCGCTTCCTGCTTGTGCGTCTGCGTCTTTGTCCTCCTCGCTGGCTCACTCCTCGACATTGTATAAAGCCAGAGCCCCAGGCAGCCGCTGGGCAGCAATTTTACTGCCTCCATTTACAAAGGTGTGTGGGAGTGTAAAATGGCACAGGTAGAAGGTTGCTCATATGACATTGTGAGAAACAGAAAACATTTGAAAACAGCCTGTGTCCAGCCGGAGAGGACCGGCTGAGTAGAGCGCGGTTCACACACACAAGTACACGTGACATGAAAACAGACGAGTAAAACCTCCACATCTTGAAATGGCACCATCTTCCAAATACGCAGGTGAGTGAAAAAAGCAAGGTACGGAACAGTGTATATGCTGTGCTATCTTTGGGGTAAGAAAGGGAGAAAAACAAGAACTTTTGTAGTTGCAAGAAGAGACGTTGGAAGAAGCAAATATTAAAAAAAAAATGGTTCCCTAAGGGGAGGGCAAGTGAGGAATGGGATGGACATGAGAATCTCTGTATTGTAAAATGCCATAGTTTTTATTTTTTAATTTCTGTAATTTGTTTCTACATAAGATGATTTATGTAAAATTTATGCAAGATAAAATTTTAACAAAAACCCATCAATGACAAAATTGTGAGTGTGCGCGTGCGTGCGTGCTGGGGCGGCAGAGCGGGCATGTTTCGAGTCATGAGCCTGGTTCTTCCCCTTTGTGGGACTCACCCGCCAGGCACCACGCCGGCCCCAGTTTTTCTCCCAGCCCCGCCGGCCTCCCAGCCCCGCCGGCCTCCCAGCCCGCAGCCCAGCAGGCTCACAGCAGCAGACCCTCTCGTGGTCTGTCCTTCTGGGTTCTTCCTGATTCGTGAAAATAACTTTTGAGCTCATTTCTCTTTGGTATCGTGTTTTCTCTATCGTCGCTGTACGTCCAGAGCACAGGGAATGCTCGGATGTGTAAACCTACCACCTCCACGGACATTTTCCTTTTGTTTTCACCCTCGTTATGGAAAGTTGCTTCAAAAGATTTCCTTTCCTGCCTTTGAAAGTCTAGCGTACTCAGAATATTTAACTATTTCTTGGATGATAAACAAATTAGAAGGAAGCTTCTAAACCTCAATTTTTAGTGTAAAATACCGTAGTTCATAGAGTTTAAAATACCATTGATTGTAAGATGTGTCATTATTGAATGTACCCTTAGAAAACGCCGCCGGTTATGACACCATGCTTTCTTGTCACATGCCTTGTAAGATGCATCTTATTTTCAGAGATATAAAATTTGAAAAAACGTGCACCCCTACACTCGGAAGATAAAAAGGTTGAATTAAATGTGTACCGATGCCAAGATATTGGTAAACCAAGAGGAAATGTTTTGCCTGGAGCCCTGTCAAGTACACGGTAGGTGCTCACTGAGCTTGTGAGAGAATAAAGATTCCTCGCGTGACAACGGATGACCAAACACAAGGGGAAGCGGACAAGGCGTTGGCTTTCACGTTGCCGTGCAGAGACTCTGTCCAGGCCACATGCTATAACATTAAGCCTGAAAAGGTAACCAAATGAGGCTGATACAGCCCAGCTCTTGAATACTTCAGTGAAAAAGACAAAACAACAAACAGTTCACACTGGGGGGAGATCGGGACTGAACGTGTGGAGACTCAACAGTTGAAACTGTGGGGGAGGCAATGGCAGCCGCAGGGAGGAGGGACAGGGCGAGGGCGGGTCCAGGAGTGCCCCGTGGGAGACAGTTAAACGGACGTCCAGCGAAGAAAAGCAAGACCTGGCTGCAGAGATAAGAAGAGGAATCGGGGAGCAATTTGGCGTTGAAGCCAGAGTTAGAGCGATGGTTTAGAGAGGATAGAACGGTCCCCGCTGTCAAATTGCCGAGAGATGGGGCACGTCGAGGAGCGAAGACGCGATCAGACCCGGCAGTGGGGAGGGAGGGTGGCGGTGCCTCCAATAAAGCAATTTCTGGAAAATGATTGGAGCAGATGTCAGCCTGTAATGGGTTGATGAGTAAATGTAGGAAGAGCTAATCTAGATAAAGCTCATGACGAAAGAAAGAGGCAAGAAAAAAACGGGAAGGGCAGAAATGGGATCGGTGAGTGTAGGAAAAAGCTGAGGCACCAAAACTCATGGAAACGAAGCAAAGGGCTTCATGTCTGGGTGCGGGAGGAAGGCAGGGGGCAGATGGCAGCCGGGGCAGGGAGCAAAGCTGAGGGCCGGGGAGAAAAGGCAGAGAGGAAATGGGACCAGGCAATCTTCGGTTCAACTCCCAGCTCTGTCCCTTCCTGTATGAACTTGGGGGCGAGTTAATTATTCTCTGCCCTTCAGATATTAAGAAAGAATCCTCAGAAAGAAGACACTCCAAAACCACTCCTACAGTAAATATGATGCATTTCTCAAGAGTTCTTTTCTTCTTATGATTTAATGTAGGCTGACATAAATCCAAAGCATAATTCTAGGAAAGGATCTTACAAGGGGATAAAATAATGTATTTCAAGGGCACAGCTTTCTGACGGTTTGGCTTTTAAGAGTGTCTAGAGTTGGAATTACAAATGGATCTCATCTTGTATACCAGCGCTGATGAGATGCCGACAACTGCCTAAAGCTCTGGCTGGGAAGAATCATGCTTCAGTAAGAATCTAGGCTCAGCGTCAGAAAGGGCTGTGGATTAAAGAAGTTGGCCAGGGGCTTGGAAGGGATGTAGTTAATTGTAGTGTCATGAATTTGCTGACCCGGAACCACACGGTAAAATGGACTATGTATTCGTCAGATAGTTCTCCCACAAAGGTATCGAGCTTTTTAATGAGTAGTGACTTGTAAAGAATTCAGCGTTCCTTCTCTGACAAGGACAAATATGCTACATTGTACACTGAGGGTAGATATATAAATCGTAGCAGTCAGCTACAGTCAGTAGATATGACATCCGTTTGTGAATGTTAACATACGTGATCAGGGTATATTCATCAGTTTAATGGAAGCCCTCTCCACAGGCTCAAGGAAGGAGACCATGGAAATATCTGAGGCAGGGTCAAAATCGTCCTTGGGAAAACTTCCGGATATACTGTAAACATGGAGGAAAAGGGGATCAAGGCCCAAGTGCTTCACACACAACAGTAAGGGCTGAGCGGGCCTCTGCGTCTCGGAGGTAACGTGTTCCTCATTTCTGTGTGTTACTGACCCATTTGCCAGGTGACCGAAAAGCTGTTAGTTTGGAAAGAGGCCCAGAATAAGAGAAGACTCTTCAATAGGTCCAGAGTCCTGGGCAAGATGCTCTGCCCTTGGGCCATGTGATCCAACAGATCCGATGAGGCTCGAAGTGTCCGTGGCTGACAGGGCTGCTGCCGGGAGTGGTTGGCAGCCAGACCCTTAGGATCTGAGGGTCTGATGCAGCCAAGTTATGTACTATCTCTATGTCTCAATTTCCCCATGCTGGAAAATTGGGATAGACAGATTTCCTACTTGCCAGAGCTGTGAGGATTTGAAAAAAAAAAAAGAGTTGATACACGTGAGTTTGCTGAGGTCAGGCAGTGTCTTGCACGTATTCATATCCTTAGTGCCTAGTAAAGTTTACCGCAGAAAGCAGATGTTCATAAATAGGTGTTAGATAAATGACTAACAATTTTTAAAAAGCATCCTAATGTATATAACTGTATTAGTCATTATTTTTTACTCCACGAGGACTTGTGGGTACCCACTATCCCCGGGAAACCGTGCTAGGCCCCAGGCAAGCATTTGGAAACAAATATTTTCACCAAGAGGAAAATGAATCATTGATACAGGCTATTTTAAACTATTTTTTTTTTCCTCACAGAGCCATCTGTACTTAAATATTCATTCCATGAAAATTTTTTATTGAAATAATGACATTAATTTACTTTTGAACTGAAGAGCAAAATAAATATTAAATAGAAGATAGGAATTTAATAAGGGTATTTGGGTTCTTTTGTGAAGACGATTTCAAATTCTTTGCCTTGAGAGCAGCTGCATACACCTAACCTTTCAGATAGGTTGGTGATTCTGAGACTGATCCATGGTAAAGCTGGCGAATATAATTTAGGCCACATTTCCAGATTAATTGCAACATGATTAAAATCTGAATGTCCTTAACTGTAGGTTGGTAGGCTGTGGCTTGAAATAATTAGATTACAGGGTGGCCCAATTATTTGGTGTAAACAATCATGCACACACCCTAAGGCTTAATACCCTGAATAAATCAGTCCCACCTCAAATTCATCAGCTGTCACTGACTATAGCTTTAACTGTACTTGCACAGACAGTGTAAGGAATTCAACGAGCGGGCGAAGACCAATGATTAAAACTTTAGCCCTTAAAACAACTGCTCTCTCTCATACATCGGGTTTCAGTGTAGAACCTGCAATTCTGCCCAATTTAAGCCTTACAGTCATTTCTTCAAGACAGATGATCTCAAACGGATTTTTTAAAACTTTTCTTTGCTTCCCGTGAAACGCACGTTTTTCTACTCTTAAAAAAAAAAAAAAGTAAAAATCTTGGGGCTTTATTAAGACTTAGTAAAATAATCAGACCATTCGAGTTAAAGAAATCTTCGAACATTCGGATATTGACAACGGAAAATGTCAAGTCTGAGAAAAGCAGCAAAGTAGAACTCACGATGAAGCTACTGCTGATTTCGACGTTATTATTTATTAGGTCATCGGTTTCCAGTTTTCCGCTGGGTTTTAAAAGCAGTTCCTAAGCGAAAGGAAGGGGCCAGGCCGCTAGGGCCGGGGGAGCGGCAGGCAGGCGCGGGAGCCCAAGGACGGGAGGGCGGAAATCGGCGCCTCGACCAGACGTCCTGCTGGCGAGGAAACGGCCGGGCGTTGGAGACAAGTAGAGCAGAAGAGACGTGGGCTAATTAAGGCCACGCAGGATGCTCCCCTCGCCTCTGCCGGCCGCTCTCCGGCTTCGGCGCAGCTGGGGGCGGGGACTCGTCCGGATTCAAATTTAGGGCGGGACGCGAGCGCGGGGCGCAACAGGTGCTTCTGCCCGGCCCCCGCGGCGGGCGTTTCCGCCGTACCTGCCCGCAGGGCCGGAAGTCACCTAGCGGGGACCCGGCCCCGCCTCGCGGTCGGCGAGTCAACCGCGCGGAAAACCCGAAAGAGTGCGCGGCGGAGGGGTCGCGGGGCGGCCCGCGCACGTACACTGCCCGCGCCTCCACGCTCCGGGCCGCGGCGCACCACCCCCCGCCCCTCCTTTAGCATGCCCCTGACCCTGCGGGACCCGGAGCAGGTCGGGAGGGCGGCGGGGCGGCGGAGAGGGAAGGCTGCACGAGGCACCGGCGCTCCACCTCCTGCACTGCACAGGTTACGCTGCGGGGGAGAGCCCGGTGCAGGTCGCGCATGCGCCGGCCGCCCTTGAGGCGCGTGGAGAGAGCCGCGCATGTGCAGAGCCGAGACGGAAAAACCCGAGCGCAGGGGTGACTGGCAGGTTGAGGGCGTTCGGGCGGCCGCGGCCGCGAGG
>NW_006432945.1:17539416-17565776 GCF_000325575.1 Pteropus alecto | reverse complement strand
GACCCCCTCCCGGGTCCGCCGCGGTCCTGCGGGGGGCCGGGTCCTCCCTGCTCGCCGCTCCGCCGAGCCGCTCTCATTTGAATAATGTCTAATTCGGGGAGGTTTATATTATTGAAATGGCCGCCTGGCTTTCCCCGCCTCTCATGTTTAGTAATTCAGACCTTTAATAACAGCCACTCACAGCCCAACGCCGTGTTTATATTTTACATTCGCCCCATGTGCTTTTGTGGTTCGATATGATTCTTTTTTTTTTTTTTCCTTGGCAATCCGCAGGGCTCTGAGATCAAACCCAGGCTGTGCTGGGAAGAGAAGGGGGAGCGCGGGGCCCGGGCGCCTCCACAGTTGCCTAGGCCTCATGTTCTCTGCCGCTTGATTTATTTACTAATAACCGAAATGACAACCCCCACCAGTTCCACACGCCCCCCCGCCTCCGCCAGCGCTGCGGGCCCTCCTGGGGCCTCGCCGACCTCACAGCAGCTTCTAGCTGAGCATCAACTCGCTCCCGTTTTGTTTTAAAAAGACTTTCTTCCAGTTTGCAGTGATACTGGGCCTAAGGAGAAAAAAAATCTGTCTGTCTGCTTTTCAGGGGCGAATGAAGCCTATTTGGGATCAAAACATAAGTCACTTTGTTTTGGTGATAGTTCCCCCCTGCCCCTTGGCTTCTACCCCCAAATTAAACACTTTCAAGTTTTCGAAGGTCTGTAGCGCTTGTGAACCCAACCTTTTCTTCTTGCTAGGAGTCGTGGAATAGCTAAGTGGTTTAGAAATTCTAGTTGACAGCACTTCTAAAATTTCTCGGGGCCGCGGGCTCCCTTTTTAATCTCTTTATTGGACTTTAAAATGGGGCCGATATAAATTTTGTGCTGTCTCTGTCATGGCTTTGCTTATTTTAATCGTAGCTCTCCCCGAGACAGAAATGGAGTTATGTTTTCTTTGAGGGTTTGTGTTACGGTTAAGTGATTGAGAATAGGAGAGTAAACACGTCATTGTGTCTCCCCTGATATTGGAACTTAACTCCCCTCCCAGCACACCCACCCCTCTTATTTAAGTTGTCGATTGAGTTTATGTTTTATGTGGGTTTAGACAGTTGGTCTGTGAAAGGCAGATTCACTTTTGCTACTCAGAAGAAACAATTATTTTGAGTTTTGGTCTTTCCCTTGGTAAAGTTTTCTTTTCTTTTTATTTTCGATAGTTGTGTGCTTTTTAATATCACAGCGTTGTTCCTCGTCGGTAGGTTTTTTTTTTTTTAACCCCTGCTGGTAGAGGAAAAAGGATCACAAGCGTTGTTCAGTGCTGATGTATTAAAACTCAGAAATTATGTTAAGGCCCTTTATGGTCAGTTGCTAGCTACTTATTTTGTGAGACGTCAGTCTTCAGTTTAATTTGTAACAAAAGTCTAGATTAACGGGCCGTGAAAGCAAACCAGTCGCTTATACCCGGTCCTCACCATTTTGCTTCTTTGGGTCCAGTAGACAGGCCCCGAGGGCAGCAGAGAGAGATCTGTAGCTTCCACCGGAGTGAGGTGCACGGCCGCTCCCGAGACCCAGCGCAGGAGGCCGGGTGGGCAAAAAGCTGGAGTACGATTTCCTGCCTTCAGTAGCATATGTTTTTGCACCCGATTCCCGAGATGTGGGCAAACCGATGATGTCATTGGACAGAGGACAAGGTGCAGTTAATTTGATTTATTGTCCTGAGGTGAAGTGTAGCAGGGAAACCTTCTCATAGGGAAACCATTTATCTCAGGACAATTTCCTTTATAGCTGTAATTTAACCACCACCCAGGCCGTAGATATTTTATCCGAGGGGATGAAATGAACGTTGCATTTTACAAACAGAATCTCACGGTCACGATCTTTGTGGTCCGGAGAAGGATGAGTATTGCTAGCAGGCCTTATATTTTAGTTGTCTTTCCATGCTCTTGTACAAATCCATTTCCTCAAATTCTCAAATGGGGACTATGGGCTTTTAAGGACATGTCATCGGAAGTGACCCAGGCACGTGCTCATCTTAGACAGGGTCTTTGTGATCCCCAGACTCCAGAAGAAGCTGGATTTTGACTTAATCAGAGCATGGGCCAGGCTGAAGGAGAGACCATTTGCCTTCAGACCTATTTCAATGAATAAGGTGAAGTGGAAGAGAATGAGGACTAGATATTCTTTTAGGTTGAAATTACGCGTTTAAAATAAGGTAGAATACTTACAGGAAAACATGTGCTTTGCGAACAGTTTTTAAAAATGTAATTCAGAGTTCTTTTTGGATTTGTCTTACATTAGTCTGGACAAGCTTGTGCATTTTATTTTGGCTGAGAAATGCTTTTTAAAATACCTCCCTTTGTGAGGTATTCTGCATATGATTTTGATATATTAGTAGACTCTCCTGTTAGGCTTTTAAAATCACATTTAAATGATGATTAAAGTGCCTTGAGATGTGGTAGAATTGCTGTTTTTCTTATCTCTAGCTTGTGAGCCAAGCTGGAGGGAGTATTTTACGTTTCTTTTGAGGCTTCATAAATTGTAATCTGCCTGTCTCCTTTTGCATCTGTCAGGTGGCTTTCCCATAAGTTTTTGGAATACCCATTGTCACTTCCTTCTTAACTTGTCCCACTTATTTATTATAATGGTGCTTTTGAATTTAGGTTTGGAAAATTCATGTGACAGCTGACCAAATGTTTTTAATTTCTAAAAGGACCGTTCTGTTTCTAGCCATTACTGTACAAGTAATTTTTAACCTCTCCCCAAACTAATTTCTAATTCCTTTTATATTGTCATTGTCAAAAATCCCAGTAGTCAAGGAAAATACAAACAGCAGCTATTATTCAGATTTAAATGGTGTAGTATTCTGCCAGATTTTTCATTTACTATATTCTGCCTTGATAGGCAGCATAAAGCAGAAGAAATAAAATGTGTTGCATTGCTGCCTAGGTCGAAGTAATTGTTAATCTACTATTCACCTGGTTGGTAGATTTTGAAATAAGTTTAGGGCTCAGAATGTTAAATTCAATTGCCCTGATATTATCAAGCCACCAGAGATGTTTCAAGGAGCCTCGAATATCTTAAGCAGGTGGCTCTAAAATGACAACTGGAAATGAAGTGTTATCTTTCCTAAGTGTTTTTCATTAAAAATGAAATATTCGAAGTTTCTTAAATCTGCACTGCTTGATCTTGAATTTAGTTCTGTTTTTAAAATTGGTCACTCACTCTCGTGAATATCTGTTTGTACCAGGGAGACTGTAATATTACGCAGTGATGATTGCCTTCTTGTTATCGGTCATTTTTATTTGGTGTTTAATATTGAAAACCCACAGCTCCGTTCAGTCTTTACATGTTAGTCTTCTTTCAGGCACTGTTAAAATGAAAAAAAGTGCTTCTTTCAGGCACTTTGAAAATATTGATGCGTGACCGTCATTAATTTGCTTTGATACAACAGTATTGGTTTAGTTATACAGTTTTTGTAATTCGTAAAGTCTATGAAGCCTAGTTTTAAACAGAGTTGTATTTACCTAATGGCAGTGATTGCATTTAGAGCTATCCAGATAATGACCGTTCACAGAATAGAGTAAGAAGGCACAGACAAAGCACGCCCCTTTTTGGTCACCCATGTCCTGTCGCTGTTGCCTCCTTTAGTGTTAAAGGCCTGAGCAAACACGCTTATTTGTTTCTTCAAGGAAATCTAATAAGAGGCGTGAGAGTGTGAGTTGGATTGTTACACATGTGCCTTACTCGAGGTTCTGCGTCCCTCCTGGATCCATTTTTTCCTCCTTTTTCCTTTTTTAGAAAGCTCTTTTGGCCCAGATTTTGCCTTTTTCTCATTTTCATGTTGCTTAAATGAGATACATGTCTTTCCGAGTGGAATCAAGGTCGGAAGAGGTGATGATCGTGGTTCACAGAGTAGCAGTTTCCTCATCAATCTTTTGCTGGACGTTTTTGCACGTTATTGGAATAAAGGTGATTGGATAACTTTGTAGATGTATGTTTATTCTTAGGAACAAGTCAGTTTGATTTCGCACTGAAACATTTCTAACTGTTCTAAGCTGGTAGTGAGCCTCTACAGACGGTTTCGGGAGTAATAGCGAGGGAAACACAAGTAAGGTGAGTACCGATCCAGTCACAGTGTATTTAGAATCTGGAATATGAGAATTGTCTTGGGTTTCAGAGCTTTTGATCCGAAGAAGCTCTTTACACGCAATGCACACAGTTTGTAAATAGAGTTCTGTGTGTTTTCTCTAGGGTGTTAATTTATCGAACATCGATAGGGTATCTTGTTTGCACAGTGATTGATACAGCTCCTTTGTTTTTTCTTTTCTTCCCCCAGTTAAACTGCTACTCAGGTGTTCAGTGTTGCTTAGACTTTGCTGAAAGGACTAGTAATGAACAAAAGAAGAATCAGCGAGCTTCTAGATTTATCAGATTCTTTGTTAAAGTGCTGTCCAGGAACCCGGATATTCATCCGGAAAAAGATACATAATATTAATAATAATTACAAAAAACGACGACGTGAAAAGCACAAAACTAAGCTCAGTATGTGCGTTCCTAGTGGTAGCTTTACTTAGCCTGCAATATTGAAAGTCATTGCAAGTACAATTTAGTTTGTCACATGCTTTATTTCATAATTCTCTGTGTAACTTTATTGGGTTTTCTGTTGGAATCATCGCAGTACTGTATAAAGTAAAATCAGGGAAGTGATAAAAATCATGGTAGGGTTTATGTTTTTTCTTCGCTAGTGAGCTTTCTCTTTGCAATACCAGGTATAAACAGGAATGTCTGAAAAGTGACCATTATGTTGTGTAAACTCGTTCGTGTTTGGCATTGTGGTTACCTTAAGTAATGGAGGTTTACTGACTGCCTTTGTAACCTACAGAGTGAAATTTTTTTCTTAGAGAAAAATGATTTAGCTATTTTCTTGTTTTAGTACACTTATTTTAAAGGTCTGCTTAATGAAAAAAATGCTTTTTTTTTTCTTGCTGAGTCATACTGCAGCAAGTATAAGCAATCTTTTAAAAATAATTATTTAAATATTTCTTCACTTACAGAGAGCACCTGCTGTGTACCTGGTCCTATGCCAGTTACCTTTGGGGATAACAAGGGAATGTAAGACTCTGCTGTGGAGGAGTCGAGGTTTTCCTAGCAGAGAAATTTGAAAGACAATGTGTATAATTACATATTAAAATATGTAACAGATAGTAATCAGAGTAGAGATCAAGGTGTGTCCAAGGTGTTGAGAACCAAGCATCCTGGAACTAGTAGCCCTGGAAGGTAATTTAGATGCACCTTGTCCTCAAGCCGTGACTTGACAGACAAGGAAATAGTCTCCTAGCGGTTAGTGACTTGCCCACAGTCTCTTAACAGTTGAGTAACGGACGAGAACATCAGACTTCCGACTCTCCAGTCTCCTCCTCCCCAGTCTCTCCCGCTGCCCCACTGCGGCTAGTCAGGGAAGACTGAGTAGAAGGTGAGATTTTATGCTGAGCCTAAAGGGCAGAAAGACTTCAGAGGAATGAGAAGCCGGAAGGGCATTGCAGGGGGCGGAGTGTGGTCAGGATGGTGCTGTAAGAGTAAAGAATGAGGCATTTGTGAGGTTTTGGAAATAGGGAATCTTGTGATAAAAATGATCTTTCAGGATGAACGTGGTGGTGTGCGAGATGGATTGCAGTAGGAAGGGAGAGAGTGGATCCGTGGGAACCAGCACATAACGATTACGGCATGTGGTTTGTTGGCTGCTTTAAGTTCTGTTAGAGATACGAACTAATAAGACAATTACCTGACCTCAGGGGGCTTTCAGTCTAATAATAATAGAGAACCCGGGGGGCAGGGGTCGGGGGAAGATGTTGGGGGTGCTGTCCAGCTCCGTCAGGAATAAGGACTCGTGCGAGAAATTCTTGCCTGCTCTTTGCAGTAGAAACAGTTTTATTTCTGACCAACGGTTTTATTTTTAGTCTTCTAAACACTGAATTCCCTAATTGAGTTAGTTTTTTTTTCCCTCCCAAATCAAACAGCAGTGTTTAGGCCAAATTATTAACCCGAAAGGTTAGATAGGCAGCTGTGGCGTGCATTTTTCTTAGCCTCGTTCTCGGTTCCATTTGTGTGTCTACCTTTTGTATTTCCTTTATTGCTTCCATCTTAAACTCTTGTTGTTTCGTCTTTTCACGTGGGCTGCCTTATATCCTTTCCTGGAGCGAGACAGGGATAAAATGAAATAAAATCACCGTGACCGCAGCATAATGATAATGTCTGTATTTTTATGGTACCTTAAAATTTACAGCAGCACTCTCATGTTTATTACCTCAGTGGGTCTTTTCGGGCAAGTGTCATTATACCCATTTTATAGCTGAGTAAAATAAAGCCCAGATGAGATGACTTAGCCAAGGTCATGTGCTTAAGGAACACTGAGAGCGTTTGGGGCACAGCAGAATGGGGTGCGGGATGGCAGGCGGGGACTCTGCAGGGCCGGTGCAGGCAGTAGGGAGTCACTGAATGTTCTTCAAACCAGCTATGATCAAAGCCCTTAATTTAAAGTGTTTAGCAGCTCGTTAGAGTCAAAGGGGACGCGTCAGTTTGGAGCTCAGATCATCAAGAGCAATGCTGGCAGAAGCAGGGCCGAGGGCCGTCTGAGGAGCAGGCAGGGATTCAGCTTCAGACATGTCGTTCGAGACATGATCGGGTGGATCCGATTAGGGTATGAATTGACTTCAGTAAAAAGTTTTACTGAGCAAGTGTGTGCTGAACACGTGACTACCAGCATTGAGATGATTGTGCTCACGCCCCTGTGTGTGCACGGAGCACCGAGGCCAAAGGCTAAATTCTCGACGTCTCGCTTTGGCTTCGGCCCCGACTCCAGCGGCTGTCCCCTCAGCAGTGAAGTGGTGATGATACCCGCGTCAGAGGGAGGCCGCGGGGCACAGCCGGGCGCAGGAGCGTCGCAGTGCGCGGTCTTCCTCACAGGAGCGCGAGCGCAGGATGAGCGGTTCTGTCGGGCCGCGTGGCGAGGCAGCTTCGGCTCCCGCGCGAGTCGGGCACCGCTGCGGGCTGTGCATCTGCACGTGCAGCGGGCGGTGAGGGGGGCCGCGCCGCTCCTGCGCTCCCCAGAACCCCGCAGACTTGCCCCGGGTTTCAGGCCATTTCGTCACCTAGCCCCGCGCCCGCCCTGCGTTCTCATCTTTCACGACTTCCTTAAAGAGCCTGACTCGACAGTTCCACCCAGGAAGTCCCCTGATGGGCCCACCGGCGCACAGTGTTTCTTTTATGGGTTTTAATTTTTAAAAAATCTCCTACAGCTGTGTGGAAGTCTTGTCCCCGGCGGGTGGCTGGTTTTATTCTGATGCGTGCTGGGCTCCTCTCTCCCGCCCCCTCCGCAGTCCCAGCCCCAGCCAGACACGTGACCTGAGAGCAGCCGCTCGGAGCCGGTCCGGCTGGTGCATGGATGCTCTGGAGAGCCTGCGCCTGCTCAGGGGCCCTCCCTGTCCCCTCCCTTGGAATGTCCAGTGAAAGGGGCGCTGGGAGCCGAGGACCTGGGTTCTAGGTCACTAATTAATTTTGTGACTTTGGGACGAGGTACTTCACCATTGACTTTTTTCTTTTGCGTTTGTAAATAGGAGAGTTTTCAAACTTTTAAAAGCCATTGGAATTCTTTTTAAAATAAGTTTTAGGCAGAAATTGAATGCACCGGAGGAAAGAATGGAGCCATTCCAATTGACATGGGTGTAGGGGCAGGAGAGCACCCTCCCGTTGCTCCCAGTGGCCCCGAAGACACTGTCAGGGGATCCCTGGGACTCCCGCTGGGCGGGGCCGGGTGGGGAACTGCTCTCCTTAATCATGAGGGACCGATCTATCCATCTATCCATCGATCTATCTCCACTATTAGCTCACCTCTCAAACCTGTGTTCCCATCCTGCTTTCTCTGAATTTAGCTAATTCAGCACTTCATTATACAGTCTTTTTTTTCTCTGACTGAGTTTGTATAAGTTCATCTTGCTCCTTGAGAGCAGAAACGTTGCTGTGGACAGTGTAGACATTTAGCAAATAGTGCTTGATGGAGTAAATTGGGGGTTCGCAATCTTTGCTGGGGTGAGGATCACCCGTGGAACTTTTTCAGCATGCTGAGGCCCAGGCCTCCTGTCCTGAGCTTCTGCAGTAGAGGCGATCCACAGTTTTAAGAAGTCTTTCAAATGATTCAATAGCATTGAACGAGTATTCGTTGCATTTCAAGGTTATTGCTTAGAAATGCGTGAACAGTGGCTCTCCGTGCACCCGAGGCTTGAAGTGTGGGTCAGCAGAACTAGGACACCTGCGTCCCGTCCCACTTGCCAGGCGGACCAGCTCTCTGATGCCGAATAGTCACTTAACTGTTCTGGCCCACAGGATTCTCATTGATAAATCGTGGATTTTCATACCTTTTTTTTTCTCTTTTTAAAAATATTTTTAAGCTGTGGAATTCTTCAGAAACATCTTGAGTGAAGACCAGTAAACACAACAGCTACTTTGATTAGGTTGGCTTTCATCTGACACCATATTAAAAGACATGTTAAGAATATAACACGATAGGCTTGGTCCTGTCTTAGCAACAAAACTAGATCTCTGGAAAGACAGTATGTAGATTTTAAACGTGAATCATCTTATTTGAATGGGAATGAACAAGGACAGTGCTTATCAGGAAGTGTCAGAGTTCCTTAGGTGAACATGAACTGGATGATAATTAACCATCCTGACTGATCCTTCTGCATTCATTTAACTTACTAAACATTTATAGAGCCTCTTCTGCTCCTAGCCCTGTACCCTGCGATAAGACAGATGCTGTCTCTGCCCTCGCAAAGCTTACAATTTTGGGGGCAAGTCATACGTTAAATAACACTTTTTGTAGTTAATTGAGATTCAGAATACTCTAAGGTAGGGACAGAGCATGAGATAGGGACCCCTAATCTGGACAGGAGGGCTTGGGAAGGGCTTCCTGGGGAAGTAGTGCTTAAGGAGACAGGAAGGACGAGTGCAAGTCAATCCGTCCAGTGCTGGGAGCCAAAGTGTTCTAAGCGAAAGGGAGGACACGCGTAATTCTTGAAACTAGTGAGAACACAGCACTTTTAAGGAACTGAAGTTTGGCTTCACTGATCCAGGAAGAGTAAGATTTAGTTAGAGAGCTGAAGATGATTTTCAAGATCTTTGTCCTTTTTAGTGGCCAAATACACAGGCAAAATTTGTGAAAGATTCCACACCTTCCAACAAGTGAATAACTAGCATTTACTGAGTCTTTGTGGCAGTTACTGTGCTAAACGCTTTACGTGCACTTCCATATTAATCTTCACGATGGCCCCATGAGGCGTGTACAGCTGTCACCCTCATCTTTCAGGTGAGGAAACCCCGCGGTATAAAGAGGCCAAGTTGCACACCTTAGGTCTCTGACCTATTTCGGTCATGGCAGTAGACAATCTAGAGTATTGTTATGGTCTTAGCCCTTAGCTGCTCCTTCAGTCAGTTGAATGGTCAAGCATTTAGCAACTGCTGTTTCAGCGTTTGTCCTTAATGCTCCTGCTCGGTTCCCAAGTCCCGATCGTGTGCTCCGGCATCCGTCGTGCGCTCATCTCTATCTGCAGTTTGGAGAGTTGGACACTTGTTACAGAGCTAAGGTTAACCTGGCTTTCAGCCATCTCCAGATGTTGGTTGTTGAAATATTTTGAAGCTGTTCGTATGTAGATTGCTGATCCCAATACTTACAAATCCTGAACATTTTGGATTTCTCTTAAGAATTATATTTTAAACTGAAGCTATTTGCGGATAATAACACCCAGATTATTTTCATTTGGGGCGTCATTGACATTTTTTTGTGACCTAGTTGGCTAGATAGGAAATTAGGACTTACTGTGGTTACATATTACTTGGATTAACATGTGTTTGAAATATTTTAATGTTTCTCAAATGAGTTGTGGCTTAAAATTGATATACAGGCAAATCCCATGGAGTTGTTTGCCACTCCCCTGTCCCCCTGCCAAGCCGTTATCAAACCAGGGATGTGGCTTTCAGTAGAGGAAACACGTTTCTGATGAGAAGTCTGTCATTTCATGGTTTTGGTGTTCCCAGGCATGGACACCCCGTTGAATTGTGCCCTGAATCACAATTTAGTTATGATGCTGTTTGCGTCTATATTTTTCTTTACACTACCTTGCTGAGGCTCCTCCCCCATCCCCCAGTGCTTCCTCATGCATTCAGCCAAGAATGCTGTTTTGGCAGACTGATGCATGCACACTCGTATGCCCGTCGCTGTCAGAGAGACATCGGTGAGGATTCTCTGATGTTGCGAGAGGTGAGCATCTCTGTGGCCCGGAGAACTCTCGGTGTGATTTCAGGGCGTTAGCCTACAGTGTCCGAGCGGTTAGCTCACGTGGCTGGGACTGCATCTTAACAGTCACGTACTGCTGTGAGGACCAGTGTCCCACCGGCTCACTTACGGAGCCCGGTCCTGGAATGCACACGTGCCCTGGTGCCCAGCGCACACACTCATCCACGCCGCGCCCCACGTGTGCCAGCTCCTCATGTATGTGCACGTAATTTAGAGAAGGGATCACTGTTACATCCTGTTACATAACCTGCCCGTTTGTGTTTTGTGCATGGCTCCCTGTTCCTTAGTATTTACCCAGGTTAAGACAACCGACGACATAAAAAGTCTTATTTATATGCCAGGTGTAATCTCTGGGTAATTTCAAGGCTGACTTTTTTTTTTTTTTTTTTTTTTAAACATCTCTGTACTTTATTCAGTTGAACGACTTCTAGTGGCAGGAATAACACACGATAAGTCGATGGTTGTGTTCCTCGGGGTGGCCGTAGCTGATCACGGGTGATTCCTGGGTTCTTCAGAGAGGCCCAGGGAAGCTGGCAGAGGGCACGTCTCCCCGGTGCTCGTCTCATGAGACTGGACTGTATTAACCTGTCTTCAGGTTTCAGCTCTTCAAAAATTAGCCCGACTTGCCTTTTTTACCTGACAGTTTCCACAACTATTTTTCCACATCTTACTTCATTCCTCATAAGGGTCGCACAGTATCTTACGGTATTGACAGACCGACCTATTTGCTTGATCCCTTTTGACGTATGTTAAGATTTTTTCCCCATGGTTATAAATATCGTTCTACATTTGAAAATTTTGTACATGTTGCCAGGTTGCCCTTGAGAGAGGTACTACTCTATATTTTTATGTACAGTGTATATTTTATCTACAGTATCTAATAGTGTCAGTTTCTCCTCGATCTCTTAAATTTTTGCTCTGCTGATAGATGAAAAATATCTCATTGTTTTAATTTTCATATTTTTACTCTAAGTCGGGCATCATATTAAATTTTTCTTTTTCTGAATATTTTTTCCGATGTAATGTAAAACAGTGACTTCTTTTTCTTGTTTTCTCGTACTGGTTCTGGCCCTTTCAGGAGACTGTGGTTTTCCTGAAAGTTTGTAACTTGTTAAATATTCTCTGTGCATGAGAACCTCCCCACCACTCACCCCAGCCAGCTGATTGGTTTCTGTATCTCTGTTAAGAAGCAGCTGAGGGATGAGAGCAGGCTTGGGTCGCCCCCTGGGAATTCTTGAATGGGAGGTAGATGCCTCTCCTCTGTTTCTGGAGACGGAGGCATCTATCTTAGCACTTTTAGTTATTAGTTAATTTGTTTCTCTTTTTTAGAACAGCTTAAGCTCTGTAAGTTCAGGGACTACATTGTATCCTTGATGTTTCACACAGGCTCGTTATGCGTTTGCTGCTCAAAAAGTATTTATCAAATGACTTTTCGCTTCTCAGATTTTCTTCTGTATATGTATGTACCTCTCTGGTGGCAGAGGAGGATACCCTTGGATCCTTAAGAGAGCCTGCGGCTGTCACAGAATGAAAAAATGTGATGGCCCACGTAATCTAAAATTACTGATTATGAAGTTTTTATTCTCTTTCTTAATATGTTGGGGTTTGTTTTATATATCAAATATTTAAAATGATTCAAATTTGAGTAAAATTTACTTTCCAGGAAGATAGAGCATGGTTTTCTCGTGGCTTTGGGTCCTCTGCCAGTGATATCGTCTCTGGAATGATGGAATATCACCCTAATGGAATATCGTCTCCCGTTAGGAAGGGAAAGGGCACGTCCGGACTCTAGAACCGAACAGACCTGGGTTCGGATCCTGGCTGGGGGCCAGGAGACTCATTTCGCTTCTTTGTAGTGCTTTACAGAAGAACCTATTTCATTTAACAGGCTTATTCACCGCAAGTATTTATCGAATGCCTGCAGCTTGCAAGGCCCTGCCGAGCTGCGTCCTGAGTGTGTGACAGGAGCGGGCACAGCACTTGCCTTGCGGAGTGCAGCACGTGCCAGGGTCCTCGTCGCCGGGGCTGCACACACGTGCCCTCCCGCCCCTGCGTCTGGGCCTCGTTTCCTGCCCACCTCACAGAGCTTCAGCCGCAGCTGGAGCTCGCTCGCCCGGAACCCCCCGCTGTGCAGACTACGTCGTTGAAAAGAAATAGTGCATTTTTGAAAGCGTAAAAAGTGATCAGCGAAAACACCTACATCTTCTGGCTGATCTCTTATCGACCCCTGCATGGCGACTAGTAAATGCCACGCGTGCGTATCCCCTCCGTGGTCAGGGGCTTCACTCGTAGCCACCTGGCAGCCGTTCATTCATACGAGACGGTCGCAGAGCCTGGGCAGGGACAGGCGAGCTGTGGCGCGTGGCTCTGGAGAGCAGAGCCACGGCCTGTCCGTGCACACAGCAGAGGGGAACTAGAGCGGGCTTAATTTTTTACTCTGTCTACTCCGAAGACATTTTAATTTTTGAAGTGAGCACGTGGTGGGAGGGGAAGGTGGACGGGAAACAGAACGCAGTTCGGGCCCGTGGACTTGGACCCGACGGGGCTCCACCGAAAATCTTTTCAGTGCTGGACTGAACTCTGGCGTCTAACCTCCCAGCAAGTCTGGGGTTCTCTGGGCCATGGGGAAACAAATTCAGGGAAGCCGACGACGGAAGGCAATGTAACTTCTGCGTGGAGGCGGGTCAGCAGTGTTCCGTGTGAACTGGGGCCGACGTTCAGCAGTGACAGCATTGTCCAGTCCTTGGCGGCTAGGAAAGATGACGGTGACTTGGAAGGAGAGAGGCTGTCTAGCAAGAACACGGTCGTGCACGGGGTCCCCGGCGCGGCGTAGGCCGTCGGGAAGTCTCGGTGAAGACCGCACTGCACTGGCTTTGAAATTACCGTCTCTGGTGCCCGTCACGGGAAGTAGAGGGAGGAGACGGTCTCGAAGTTCAGGGACACCGGAGGTGACACCGCCGTGGCGGGCTCAGCGCAGGCCCGGCTGTCCTACTTGGTTTCGTCACCGTGCCTGCCGGTGCCCGGGTTCAAGGGCGCCGGCCCTGGCTCACCAAACAGGACGGGCGGGAGCGGAACCACGGCCGGTCTGCGTGGGAAGTGGAGCCGCGTGGCGGACCCCTAGGCCCTTGGGGGGCCCGTCACCTCGGAGGTGTGCCGGGGGAAGCCGGGGAGAACCAGGGGGTCCCTCACGGGTCGCCTGGGTCCAGGCCAGGGAAACGAGTTGGTTACGCTGGTGGTTTGCGCTGGCATTTGTTGCTCTGCAGGCTTCCCCTGCCTGTGCCGAGCCCAGGCACAGTGGCCCCGAGAACACCGTTTGCCGCTGGCGGGGGCTCACGGGTGGGATGGTCTGCCGAACGGGTGCTTTAGAAGTTCACGTTTGGATCATTCGTGACTCAGTTCCCCGCCTTCTCGTCGGCCATGCCGTTAGGCAGCGTTTACTTCCAGTCAGCGTAAACGTGATGCCGACCTTGCCGACCTCCACTGCTTCGCCAGAGCGAGAGAACCTTCCAGAAAGTGCCGTCCACAGGCAGCGACTCGAGTGGTGACTTTAGCGCGTGCCCCAGGTGTGCATACACATGGCCAACCGCCTTGGCGGGTTAATGGCCATATTTTGGTGTCGCGGTCAAATTCGATACTCTCCTCCCCACCCTTCCCTTTCATCGTCCTTCTAGCAGGTGCTTGGAATGCTCGAAGCGGAATACGAGCCCCTGGAACAACAACACGCTTTGAAAAGTGATCGCCTTGTGCAGACGTGACAGTTCCCTGTCAGCATTACGCTAGGACGTAGGCGCCCGGAAGGGTCGCTCTGGCATTAGGTAGAGGGACCAGGTGATATTAGGGGCTTGGCCGTCCATCTGAAAGAAAAATTGTGTGTCGGAGTAAGACAAAAGTGAATGCTAGAGAGAGTAAAGGTGTGACTGTGACTCAGAAAAGGACTAAGACAAAAGTCGGAATAGTTTCTATTCAGTTCTGGGGATGGAAAGGCTTTTCGATGACACACAACTCAGATGCCATAAAAGGAAAAGGTTGATAGATGGAACTATGTAAAACGTTTAGGGTTCTACCTTCCCCACAACTCTACAAATATAATAACCGTATATGCTCCAGGGAGACAATCAGCCTATCAATGGTCAGAGTGAATGACTAGGCAGTTCACTTAGAATAGGAATATAGACGTGTGAACCCTGTTAAGAGCCTCAGCTGTAAACCTAGGAAGATAAAAAAAGGATGAAGAAATTGGAAAATGTGTGCTTTGGGCGAGGTAGTGGGGAAAAGCATGGAACTGAAATGATTTGGACGTAACGGCATTTTTTATGTACTTGATAACTATTGCTTTAAAGGTGGAAATTTATTTAAACTCATGAAATAGTTAAGAGAAGAAGGGATTTCTGATTTAATATGCAGGACAGCAGAGAAACGATTTGAGTTAATGCCTTGTCTAAGCCCGTGTAGCGATTGTTAATTTGTTCCAAAATAAGTGTGTCACAGATCATTTTTTTCAACTCGAACATTTAAAGTTTATTTTCATAAGATTTAGAGTAAATTTTACAGTACAGCTGACACACGAGATATTTCTAGTTATTTTTACGTACCCGTCTCACAGGCGATCGCAAGTCAGCTGTTACTTTACCTCCTTTTTCTTTCGCTCCTGCACAGACAGCTTTAATGATGCTCCCGCTGCCTGATGAAGGGCCTCTTTGGCGGTGGCTTGAAGCCCTTCCGTCAAGTTTTTCGACATTAGGTTTATGGGGCCGTCCATTCTGATTCAGAGCTCAGCTTCCGGGACTTCTGCGGAGGGGGCTCTGTGTTTCGTAATGAGATTGTCACCAGGAGGTAGCAGTTGACCAGCTCTCTCCTTTCTTCTGTCTCACTGCTCGGCCTCTCTGTGGCCAGTGTAGAGCAGTGACCTGAACAGAGCCATTACTTCTGTGGTAACCCATTGTCTTCTCACAGGTGTGACTGCACTTAGTCTACAGAACGTGTCGTCTAGTGTCAGGTGAAATAGCTAAATATTTTGTTTGAAAGGAAGGAATCAGAAATCTCCTCGTTAGCTACCGCTGGGCTGTGAACATAGTAATGGCAGCAAAAAGTTACCTGTGCAGGTGAAGCGATGCTGTTAACAAGAATTTGAAAGCGGAATTTGCTGTGCACAAATAAATGGACAGCAAAGTTTGTGCTTGAGCTGAAAAGTAAGTTAACAGACAGCCTCAGTTGGCAGTATTAGCTTAAGACGGCGTGGTTCTGGGTACTGGAACAAGCCATCACATTTGTTTCTAGGCCACGTGCCAGGCACCGTTCTAAGTGTTTTATAGGCATCATCGCACTTGATCCCCACGTCAACAGTGCGACGGAGCTGCTGTTATCTGTTTTGTAGACGTAGAAACTGAAGCACGGGTAAGTTATGGAAGTTTACATAACTAGAAAGTGGTGCACTTAGTTTAAAACCATTTAAGAGTATTGATTCCAGTTTTCAACTAACTTAAGTTGACTTCCATATTTGATTGGTTAAGGAGGATATTCAGAAATTCTTCGTTCTTGTCGATTGCTTTTTTCAAGATGTGGGTGAAATGCTTTTGAAGAGAATGATGCCTTTGAGTGCTGCTTGCTCCGTTGTACTTGTGTCAAGTACTGTGGACGTTAGCTGTGGGTGCCCTAGGAAGCACCAACTGTAAGGCTTTTTGTTTTCGGTGTCAAGACAGTGCTTTTTAGTCCAGCCTGCCCAGGGACAGTCCAGGTAAATGCGCTGGACGGAGCTCTCAGCATGCTGCACGGTGGGGAGAGACGGCAGGACGCGGGCTGGAACGCCGTCATCTGTGAGATGGAGCCGTGGCTGTGAGCTGAAGAAGTGTCTCTCTGGCTTCCGAGGTCTTTAAGATGGCCTGGGTTGGGTGGCAGGAAAACGAATGACCAAACCTGCGATAAGCAGTGACTTCAGGAAACATTTCAGAAATAAATATATCAAGTTTCTTAATGTCTTTATCTTTTCCTGTTACCTCTTTTTCCTCTCATACAGAAGCCGCTCAAATAAAGGTCGTGAGATTATTAATTTTGCTACAGTATTTAAACATTTTATATTATAAAATGGAATGATCAGATCCTGATTACAGATTCTTGTGTCCAAATTTTCTTTAGCTTTAGTGCCTGTAGCTTAGAGAGGTCCGGGAGAGGAGAGTAGTGGGAACGTGTTCTTGCAAAGCAAAAAACAAAGCAAAACTGCTTAGGGGGTGGGGGCGGGCCTTAGTGCGTGTGCTACTCGAGGGAGCTCTGGCATTCTAAAAGTGAGGGGATTTGGGGTAGTGGTTTTTACAATGGTGGTTAAAATGTTTCAGATAAATTCCAATATGGCTAAAATTATATGACCCAAATAATTGCTAAAACTTGATAAGATTTTATTATAAAATTGTTTATGTCAACCAGTCTGAACAAGAAACTGTATCTTTCATACCCATTCCTCTTTAAATGGCAAGACAAAATAATACTTTTTGAGAGTCTAAGTTTATTTCTGCTGATAGGTATGAAAACAAGCAAGGCTGTTGAGAAGAACGTTGATGTCAGCTAAGCCGCATTGTTAACAGCCAGCTTTCACGTAAAACTAGAGGCATCGATAGACGCGATGCTGCATTTAGTAGCATTAGGTTATCTGGACGATTTCAGCCTTCGCTGTTGGAAAGACACTTTGAAATGCTACAGAGTGTAAAACGTGGCCATTTTGGCTCAGGAGGGCCCTCTAGTGACGCTGCTGATCTAACTCAGCTGTAGCGAGGAACAGATGACTTTGTATGGCCTTCTGTGCTGATTACTGAGTTCATATCTCCTTTCTAGAACATATGTGAGAAATAGATCTGTTTTTTTCCCCAGATATATAAAACAAAGAAGTGATGGATTTGGTGTTAGAGAGCCCTGTGGGCCCCTGAGCCGCCAGAAAGACCAACAGGCGGGTCCTAGAGCAGGTGAAGCCTGACGCCTCGCTGGCGGTGAAAATCATAACGCTGACACTGTCCTACTTTGAGGACGTAAGGAGAAGGCGGAGTTTTTCTGGGAAAGACAGTAACGCTGGGAAACTAGAAGGCGGCAGGAAAGAGGAGACCGAATGTGAGCCACAGGCTGAGCAGGGCTCCTGAGGACAGGACACTGTGGACGTCACTCATTCATAGGCACCAGGAGCCACAGCTGACTCAGCAGCACGGAACACATGCAGATAAGCTGGTCTCAGTTTGATCAGGCCTTCCACGCTGGAGGTTTTGTCACGATAAATGCAGAAGACGAGAAGATAGGAAAATGACAGACAGCAGTGTAGTAGTTGGAAGGCTGAGTTGTGTCCAAGCTCTCTCGTTTCCTGTCTGTGATATGATGGTCCAGCATGCGTGCTGCTGCTAACTCTGGGTGGGAATTCTGCCGTTGGTCAGTAATGGGAGCGAAACATGTCCTTTTACTGGAAGAGGAAAGCTGGCTTCGCTACGCGTGGTACCTGCATGTTTGAGAAAGACGTGCTTGAAAAAGTTAGCTTGAGCGAAAAGTGCGGGCAGAATAATTATGCCACACAGGTCATCCGAGTTTTGCATGTCGTTTAAATTCTGCTGTCTTTAATTCTTTTAAGGGTGGATGCAGAGAAAAGACAGCAGTGGACACTAGTCAGTTTCTGGTCATCAGTGCGGGGGTGTCAGTTTCTGTCATAGAAAGAGCTGTGGTTTCTGACAAGACACGTATAGTTGGAAGTTACATATTCTGCCTCAGAGAGTGTATGACAGTTGTACTTTTTTTTTTTTTTTTTAACACATTATCAGGTTTATTTTGGAAAGAGTTGTGTGAATGATGTGCGTATATACTGAATTTAGAAAACTGCGAGAAATATGTGTGTGGTGATTCCTCAGAGTGGGCCGTTTGAGAACTCGGGGCAGTTATGTTTTCTTAACTTAAGTGTCTAACTGCAGCACATTGTAAACGATAGGCATCGCATTGATACTGGACTCGTTTTGTTGCATAAAACAATCACCTAAGGCTGGAGTGACTGAATCATTCATTTATTGAACATTTATTGTCCAGTACCCAGCAGGGACCATGTCATACCGGTTTACTTACGTCACTTACTCTCAACTCTCTGAACCTTGATCAGAAAAGATAGCTCCCATCCTGGGGGAACTCCCAGTTCAGTTGGGGCAGGGTGGGGAACGACAGATGAGCCAACTGAAGATCATACAAGTGCTCAGTGCTGTGAGGGGCGTAAGCCCAGTAGGCTGTGGGAGAAAAGAGAGCGTCACTTAACCCGTTGTTTAGGCGGGGCGGGGTGGTGGGGGAGCTGGGAGGACTTTTCAAGGAGGACCGGGGGCCACAGGGTAGTGGGATCCGGGGTCGGGGGCGGGGGGCCCCGGGAGTCTAGCTCAGTCTTCGTGGTGCTCGGTGAACACGAGCGCTTCCGAGCAGCATTTAAGTGTTTAACCAGAGGAACAGCTAGCATTCGCTATCGTTCTGTGCCAGTCCCTGTTGCGAGCACCGTGTGTGTTCTGCGTGGTAAGTCCTTCGGTTCTCCCCGCAGCCATGTCACGGAGGTGTTGCAATTATCCCCATTTTACAGATGAGCAAACTGCAGCGCAGAAAGATGAAATCACATCTACGAAATAGCCCAGCTAGGAAGAGGGAAAGCTGGGGTTCAGACCCAGGCTGTCTGATTTCAAGGTTTGGGCTTTTACTAGGCAGGAAGTTAAAACTCTGGGTTGCATTGGAGATAAACCCTTTTCAATTGAGCTGTATTACTGAAGCAAATACATTGTTTTCAGAAAATGGGAAGCAGTGGACCCTATCCGTGTGTGTCTGCCTCTGTGGGGGCGGGTGTCGGACATCCTCACCTCCTGGCCTCCAGACGCCCCGTGGTTACCGGCACCTGAAAGCTCAGCGTGCCGCAGTCTCTGTGTCCGCTCCCGCTGCATCCCACCTTGCCTTCCTCCTCTCTCCGGGCCTCCCTGGTAAACCCAAGTCCTTTCCTCTGCTCTGCACCTTTAGCTCCCTCCGCAACCCTCCGAAGCCTCTGAAGAGAGATTTGCGAGGAAACGTGCTGGGTCCTGGAGGACCAGCCTGCAGGGCTGTCCCCCCGGTGCTTTCTGGTCTCCAGCCGCGCGCGGCAGCCCACGGCGTGAGTGGAGGAGGCCGTCAGACGGCACCCTCCGGGACTGGGGGCTGTGTTGGGACGTGCAGCAGAAGGACGAGGGAGCAGGGGAGTGGGAAAGTGTTAGGAAAGACCCTGTGGCCTCAGTGGAATGAGAAGGAGGCAAAGGCAGGAGTGTGTTCATGGTCTGGGGAGGCAGAGGGACGGGGTCTGGACGAGTTGCAGGTGGGTCTGTAATGGGAGTGAGGGGCGACACAGGTCCAGGAGGAGTGGGCTCGCACTGAGAGGGACATGTTAGAGGAGGACCGGTTCTGGGCCGTGACGGGGTTCAGGAGGCCATTGGTGTGAGTGAGACGGAGAGCGCCGTGGGAGTGGGCTGCGCCGACGCCCTAGGGTGGGACAGGCTCGTCTGTGCGCGGGGCGCTGCGACCAGCCGTGGGAGAAGGGGAGCGTGGTTTGCAGGCGCCCTGTCGTCTTTGCCCCATGCTTGCCGTCAGATGGCAGAGTCGTTTTATTAACACGGTTATGTTTACTTTGTAGTTGACATTTTATTCTTGTTTGCACAGTGATGTGAAGGCTTCAGTGGAAAGAAGCATCATTTGTATGATCAGATTGTGTGCGTCATCCTTTTGGTATATTTCCTAGCGTAACTACTTACGTTAGCAGTATTTTGACCTTATCTGTCATTTTGGGTAATTTGTTCTGGCATTTTCTTTCCAGAAAACAAGAGAAAAAGATAGGAAATGAACAAGTGGATGGGCACCCGTCTTGAGTTCAGGGCGTTTGCCTCCTGCTCAGAGTTTGGGGCACGCCCAGCATGGATCGGGGGAGGGAAGGCGGTGATCACGGCTTGGGAAATACTGTTTTCTTTTTGTTGTTCTTGTTTAATTATACATAGTTAGGATGTCGTAGGTGCTCAGAATATAAATTATGGTGTTTAAATCTTAGGGTAAAATTGGAGACCGATGCTTAATAATATTTTTATTTTTGAGGATGTCACCATAGAAGCATCAGGGCAAAAAATGTAAACTTCTGTTGGGGAGAGTTGGTCTATTGTTAGCGCACACACACACACACACACACACACCCCGCCCCCTCCCCCAGAACCCTGCCCCGGGGGCTGGACATTGGCGTGCACCAGTGACAAAGGACTGCAGTCTGTTGGTTTTCTGTGGACATCGGCATAGAAACCTTTAGTGGGCTCTGGAAGCCTTTTTTTTTTTTTTTTCATCGACAGAGTGGATCAAATTGACTCTAAAAAGTGGTTTCTAGTAATCTCATAAGCAGAGGGCCCAGAATATATTACATACTTCAGTTTTCTGGTGTGCTAGGGCATTGTTGGGAAAATATATCTTAATAACATCCTGTCTTTATTGTGAGTTATTTTATTTCTTTAAATTTTGTTACCTTCCCTAATTAGGTTCGGTTTAGGCTAGATTAGAAATGGATATGCGTACATAGACTTCGGTTTATTTTGCTGGGGATCTAAGGCCAGCTCCCATCTTATTTCAGCGGTTTCAGAATTGTGCTCCCCAAGAGATTAGTGAAGATTTGACTGACAGCAGTTTCAGATAATAATAGTGAGACCGCGTGTGCGCGCGCAAAAGCTGTTACAAGAAAATCTTGTGAGCAGACTGCGAGGTTTTCAGCTTTACAGCTAATCTGGAATCCATTTGTACCTTGGTAAATTACGGCCGGTATCGATCAATATTTTGCTGAGTGTGGAGAGAAACAGTTTGGAGAGAGAGTTTCAATATATTAGTGGGACATTTTTGGCAAAAGTGACATTTTTCCATTAAAAGGTCATACTTCTTGGAAATTGGTATTACAGGCTTCATGGCGGATCATGTAAAATAATTAAATTATCTGTACTTTATTAAGAATTAAGAGGAAATAGATGTGGTATAAGATAATAAAATTTTCCCGTTTGCTTTTTATGTATTGAGTATTTAAATCAAATATGTTTCTTTTCTAGGGGTTGGCAGGTTTCCCCACGTTTTGAAATGCGTTTTCTTATCTTTTAGAACAGGAGCCCTGTAGATGCTTCTACAGAAGAAGCCATCTTCTTTGCTCTTAGGATTATCGGAACAGAACCAGCAGTCCAGGTTTCATCTGTTGTTTTTGCAGATAAGAAGCACAGATATTTTCCTTTCTAGAACATACCTACCGAACAGTAGTTCCCACAGATTCCTCTCAGAGAGCTGGAGGCGCGAAACGTGCTTTTCCAGACTCACTGCTCCGTAGTCCCCATGCGGAAGGTGCCCAGCCAGGATCGAAAGGGGATCTGGGATCCCCAAATCTGTATTCAGCGCTGAGTGGTCTCCCTGTGAATGGGAACCAGCACCATGATGAACCCCACTGTCGATCATTGAAGAGTATAATTTTGTTTTTAAATTACAGCTGTTATTAGATCTCGTTTTTTACTTTTTTGCAAATTCCAAACCAAAGAATGTTCATAATTGAGCCACAAATGGCAAAATGAATCCGTTTTTCTAGCCAATAAACAAGCTCGAAGAATTCTTTTAAACTGAATTCGATAGCTTCTCACTCAGGGAAGAGTCCAGTAAACACGGGCGACTGGTCCGTCGCTGTCAGTCTGATGAGCGATGACACTCGGGAGAGCCTGTGTGCCCGGAGCGCGGCACGTCTGGCATCGCTCACGCCAGAGCCTGTGCCGCTGGCGCCGTACCGGGAGCTTTGGGCATTTGACCGACTTAGGTGTGTACTTAATGCAAATTTACATGCTCCGATCGGGCCTTCGGGTGTTTGGTTGCGGCGCAGTGTCGGGGACGGTGCCTGCGTAAAGCGGCGCGGCCCTCGGAGCGCGCTAGGATGGGTTCGCTAATGAAATGCTTTCGAAACTTGGACACACTTGATCATCAAGGCACACATTCACTTACGAGGCCCAAAGAGTTTCATTCAAAGCAAAGCCTGCCGTACTTACTGACTTTTAATGGCTTGAATTATTACGTTTTCGTCTGTCTTCAGCCCCAGAGTTTGTACTCGAGGGTCAGAATCAAAACTTCAGCCCCCGTGAATTCTGTGAGGGTTTCCGACTCTCGCGGATAAGAGTGTCCTTCTTACCTGCCGTCACGTTTCGTCCTGCATTTTTTTAGTCCCCTCCCCACTCCCAGAATGAAACCTGGAGCGATAGGATTTTTTCATTTAAAGAGGTAAAATTCCTCTTAGATTTTTTTTCTTAATTCGGTGCGAAGCTTGCCTGTCTCAGGAAAAGAATAGAAAAGTTGGCTTTGTATCTTTGCTGTATTATTTCATTTTTTCCTCTTTTCTCCTTGATTTTATGATGCAACTGGGGTCACAGCTTTGGTGCTTGAGAGGGAGCATCCTTGTCAAATGTGAACTTCTGCTGACGGGAAAGTGAAGAAATGGCGGTCATTGGAGGAGCCACCTACGGATAAGGGAAAGATGATTTTTCTTTTTTGGTTGTTTTTGAAAAACTGTGGGATAGAGCAGTATGACGACTTTCCCGCTCTGGGATGCCTCAGCGAGTGTTCATTGCTACGTCGGGGTCGGGGTCGGGGTCCGGGTCCGGGTCCGGGTCCGGGTCGGGGTCCGGGTCCACCGGCCGCAGCTGCACGCATCTCTGCTGGGAGGCAGTCCTGATTTCGAGTTGCTTCAGGGAGCGAGGTTCTCGTAAAGCAGGAAAGTCCTGTTCGGATGTGGCAGCCCCTTTCCGCCGTCTGGAAGCGCTTGTGGAAATGTCTTCCTAGGACCTTTCGTTTTGCTCCTAAATTTACAGCAGGGCCGCGGCTGTTCGGGGTGCTTTCGGCGCTAAGGCCGTGAGGGAATCGGGGAGCCTTGCTGCCCTGTGCGGGCCTAGGGGCGGAGGGGCCCTGCTCGTTGTGGGCGTCAGGGGCCTTTCACTTTAAAACCTGACACCGGCACGACTTTTTCTTCGATTTAAACAGAGAAACCAGCAGATGCTCACATGAGCATGAGAAAGATGACTTAAAAACAGCTTTGAGGCATCGGCTTTATTTTATTTGTCCCGTGGAAAATGCACGAGGAAGTGCGCTGTGGCGGCATTCTGCACCTGTGTCCAGATGGAGAGGGCTGGGTGGCATTTGGGCCTCACGTCAGCTACTGTAATTCTTTCCCCTAGAAAAATACCTTTCTTTTGAGCCCCGGCATCAGTTTTCAGTTGAAAATGTTAGAAATATACAAGATCGAGAATACGCAGTGACATCAGATCTCAAGAACTCTGCCGAGGGGTGACGAGCTCTATTAAACGCTGTTCAGGGCACAAGGGTGCTGGAAATGGGAAACAGCCTGCAACGACTGGCTTTATAGGAAGCACTAAGGGACCTGTTCAGACAAGACTCTGGAACCAGCGGCGATGACAGTGGCCGCCGTCGATGGAGCGGCTGATGCGCCAGCGCCGTGCTCCGCTGTCTCGTCTTAGGAGTCAGGGGTCCTAGGAGGCGGCTCGTGTTTCTGACCCTCGTTTTACACAGGAGGAATCTTGAGATTTAGGGTCAGTGACTTGCCCGAGGTTTCAAAGCTAAGCCAAGCCGCGAGCGTCAGGGTGCGGCATTTCTCGGAGCTTGGGCGCCTCCCCGTCTTTCTGGTGAGGCGGTGTGAAGGGACAGGAGTCAGCAGCTCCTTCATATTTCTTCCTTTCCCGAGCGTGCCACGCCGTGTGTGGTTCTTGGCCTTTTTTCGACGTCCTGGTTGTTCTCTAGCTCAGCCCTTTGTGTCCTTCATGGCACCTGGTATACGTGGCAGACACTGTTTGTACTGATTTCTGTGTTGGGGGACCCTGTCACCTGCTGCCTCGAGCAGGCCTCCCAGACGCCCTCCTCCCCCGGCGAGCCAGCTTCGGTCCCTCTATCGGGGGCGTCTGTGGCGCTGGTCAGCTCTGCCAGCTCTGTGGAAATTCAGTTCGTGACTGGCTTGTGTTTGATAGCACTTCGGTTATTTGCCTGATGATTTTGGGGGTCTGTCTTGTGTTCCCCACTGCGCTGTAACCTCCTAGGCGAGGGACGGCATTTTATTCTTCCGTTTAATTACCCTGCTGTCTCTGCGAGGTAGCTGATGCTGCGCAGGTGCTTGATGCTTCTTGCTTTTAATGTGATTCAGTGAATGAGACCTGAGCCAGGGGACATTTTATTTTCATCTTAAAATTTTTGGCTTTTTTCAGCAGAGTCGTTTAAGTACAAACTCTGCTCAGAGAATTGCAGGAGAAGATGAATCAGAAACGGCTCCTGCCCTCAGAGGGGTTGGGCTCTTCGAACAGCTTACAGATTAGAAATGCAGGTGTTCGGGCCTCATGTGCGCGGTACTCCATCTTAGTTTCACACACGGAGGGGCCTAGAAGTTGGTTACGGTAAAATCGGGGCGCTCAGACCTGCAAGGGGAGGGCCGTGCAGGCCACAGTGTAGGAGTCGCAGAGCTCCGGGGACACGGGCGGTGCTAAGGGGGAAGAAGTCATTTTGCACTGAGCTGGCCTGGGCCCACGGCAGTCACACGTGAGCTGGGTCCCCAGTGAGGAGGAGAGGGTTTTGACGGGGATTCGGAGTGTGAGATTGCGTTTCAGAAAGGTGGAGCCACGTGGACGAGTCCATTCGAGGCAGAAGCAGCTGCTGCATTTGGAGCAGAAGTGGGAGTGAGAGTGAGTGAGTCGGGGCTGGTTTGTGTCGGGGCTTAAGTGTCAGGCTGAGGTGTTTGGACTTAAGTAGACAGCGGGGAGCCACCGGAGGTTTTGAGTAATGTGACCTGGGCCACGCATTTGGAAGATTAATCCGCTTGAATTGTGAGTAATGAATGGATGGGAAAGCGAAAGTATTTTCCATTGTTGGGTCACTTTTTTGTTTTCTGTAGAAACATAACCAAAACAAATGTCAGCTTAATTTAGTTTTTAAATAATAATGCAAGAATCTTAGTATGTAAGAAAAATATGTATAAGTATGTGTATTCTCATTCAAATACTTTTTAAAACTAGCCAAGGCCCCGTTCACCTGTTACATTCTAATTAACTTCGTGTGTTCGGGTTTTTCTTTAGTTAGCTGTGCACCCCAGATCGAGTCACCTCCCAGACGCCGGCTGTGGCGTCGCGCTGCTCGGAAGCCTTCAGCACCCTCCACAGGGCCGCTGAGTCACGACCCACTGCACGGCCCAGCGGCCAGGCCTCCCCTTGTCCCCCGCGCCAGGAAACTCTGCCCGAGACCTTGCTCGTCTCATCACTCTGGTCGCTACGACAGGACAGGGCCTTTCCTAGGGTCATAGGGTGAAGTGGGGGGCACTCCGAGTTCCTGGGAACTGACGGAGCTGGAGTGTTTCCCTTTCCTGCTGGGGACCTGCATTGTGCCACACCCCGAGGATGTCACGTTAGGTGAGACAGAGGCGCTTCCTGCTCCTTGTGGCCTGCGGTCTCCAGCGACGAACGCTGATCAGCAGGTGGCGTTAACCCAGGGTACGGTGACTGACGGGTGGGCCAGGAAGGGGGGCGCTTCGGGTGCCCGGGGAGGGGAGGCTCATTGAGGCCTGCGCGGCGGGGCAGGTCGCTGTAGGGCGCGCGTTTGAGCGCGGAAGCTGAAGCGTGAGCGCACCTAGGCGAGGAGGGGGCAGGTGCGCCGAGGCCCCGGGTGCAGAAGAGTCGAGGGCCAGAGGACCTCCGCGGTCTGCGTGGCCGGGACGTGTTTTGGTTCCTGAGGAGGAAGGTGTTGCTGGAGAGTTAGGCCGAGACCTGCCATAGAGTGCCTTTAGGCCCTTTTACGGATTTTTCATTTTACGTAAAGTGCCGTGGGAAGAAAGTGTCAGCTGAGGGGCTTTTGCGTGGAGGAATCGCACAATCCAAATCACGTTTTAAAAAATCTCACTGTGGTTAATGATGCGGC
Organism: Pteropus alecto; assembly: GCF_000325575.1. Taxonomy (NCBI): domain Eukaryota; kingdom Metazoa; phylum Chordata; class Mammalia; order Chiroptera; family Pteropodidae; genus Pteropus; species Pteropus alecto. Next base: position 17,539,496 of record NW_006432945.1, on the reverse strand, counting down.
CCAAGGCCAACCACTCCCCGCCGCCAGCGGCCTGCTCTGGTCCGGCTCGGGATCCGCCGGTCCTTGCGCAGCCGGGCCGC
>NW_006432945.1:17514106-17539340 GCF_000325575.1 Pteropus alecto | reverse complement strand
GCCTCGGCCCCCTCCCCGCCGTGCTCCGGCCTGGGCCCTTGCCCCGCCCCGGTGTCCGCGCGGCTCGCCGTGCCTGGCCACTGCGCTTCACAGCAGACCCACTGTCTTTCTTGTTCTTCAAAGCCCTTGCTGCCGTCGGACATGTGCTGGAGGCACATCTGTCTAGCGAAGGACGTTGTGAAGGTCGTGTGGGCCGCCGCGTTCTCAGTGGTGTGGCGGGCGTCGCGTAGAGCGGACATTCGGTAGATGCTCGCTGACCGAGGGAGGGACGGATGGGGCATGGCTGGGAGGGGCCCAGCGCCGAAGCTGAGAGAGCAGCTGAGGCTCTTTCGTGAGAGATGGTGTTGGCTGAGACGAAAGTTGTGGAAGACGCAGAGAAACGGTGGATTCAGGACACGTGGTGGAGACAGAACCAGCAGGGTGGTTCACAGGGATTGAAATGACCCGGTTTTTACCTCACAGTTTTAGAAACCACTATGAAGCATCGTCGTTAGTCATATGTCAGTAATTAGATGAGAGGCATCGGGTGGTTTTTTTTTGGTTTTTTAGTCTTTGTCTTCTGATGCTGCCACGTTCACTGATGATGCAGAGTGTGGCAAAGGTTAATAAGAATTTGATAAATATTTTAAGCATTTAAAATATTTGTCTGCTTTTTAAATTGAATTTATGAGTCTGCACTGAGTAGTGAAATGTATATGATAGTCTTCTAGTTAGCTCAGGGTAGTGGTTCTCGGGATGATTTCGCCCCCCAGGGAACATTTGTCTGTGGTTTAAGACATTGGTTGTCACAACTTGTAAGGTGGTGCTAATGGCATTAGTCATTAGAGGTCAAATCTCCTGCTAAACACTCTTTGAGGCGCAGGTCACCCCTCCTCCCTCTGCCTGCCAGGCTGGAAATGTGAGCAGTGCCCGGTGAGCGGCTGGAAAGCCCCTGGGGTGCCCTCACCTGCACGGGCCCCGCGCCTCCCCTCTGGACAGCTGTGAGTAGAACGGCTGCCCTTCCTTCTCACAAATGCTCGTGTGCAGAAATCCAGCTGAAAGCTGTACCTTCAGAATGGTCCCTTTGGAAGGTCACTCGTTCGTTTGCGTGACTGCCTTTTTACTGTGGCCTTCTTTAAATCTCCTTATTGGTGCCACATTTTATTCCGAGCGTGGATTGGGACGTACCCGGCGCTTTCCGAATACATCGTGATGAGTAATGAGGGTGGGCGATGATTCTTTTGTGAGACGAAATTGAAATATAATTGTCACCGAATAGTTGGCTCTGAACGTAGTTTAGATGTAATGCTTCTGCAAAACGTTTTCATCGGTAAGTATTGGGAATAAATGTATTGAATTTTCAATTTGAAGGAGAGTATTTAAGTGTGAAAGTTCCAAAAAGATTTAAAACAAGAATAGGGTGTATCGGAGCGTCACATATTGAAAAAGTTGTTTCTGAGAAAGCGGCGTTCTCACAGAATATTGGGGAGGTAACTTCGCACAACTTCTGGGGAGCAATTAATAATATTAAAATTTAAAATGTTCGCACCCTTTCATTTATGAATTCTACCTGTAGCTATTAATTTACAGAAACATTTATACCAGTAAGCAGAGATACAGGTACTCAGTGCTGTTTCTTAAACCGTTGTTTATAAAGTGGAAAAAATAGAAACATGTCAACAGCATATCGGTCACTAATCATTAGTGCACCCTCGCAGTGGAATACAGTACACCAAAGTATATTGTGTGGACTGACATGGAAGGAGGTATAAAATATATTAAATGGGTAGGAGTCGTAAAATGAAACAAAACAAAACATAAAACAACACAACCAAGAACTAGTACGTGCGGCATTCAGCACAGAATTACACCTCTCAGATCTGCACGGAAGAAGGGCCCGAAGAAAAATGCCCAACCTACCCATGGGAGCGGGGTGCCCTTCTCTGTCTCAGACGCGTTTGGTTGTTTAAGTGAATGTATGTTTTACGATCAGAAGAAAGTAAGAAGTCTATTTGGAGGCAGCGGGGCACCCATCTTGACAGCCGGATCTGTCGTTTTTGAGGCAGCCTCTCGTGTTAATATGCAGCATAGCTCAGGACCTTTCAGCAGCTCCGTTTGTGTCAGGGATACTTAAAATCGTCCAGAGGTTCCTGCGGCTCTGTTCTTCATGCGAAGTTATCCACTGCTTTAAAAATTTTTAATTCTCGACTTTACAGTGAAAGTGCCAAGGGGTCAGTTGTGAAGGATTGAGGTCTGGACATGTGGAATGCACCTCTGTGTCTGTCCAGCATGTGGCGCCGGAGGGTTTGTGACGTTCCCTGTGTGTTTACCCAGTGAGGTTCCCTGACTGGAGAGTCCTAATTCCGGTCCTGCCTGTAGAATGCCGTCTTTCATGTAATTGTTGAAAATCAAATGTTTCCTTATCAAGAATTACAGTGTAGTAGAAAAAATATGTGACAGGTTCGTAGGACACTTTCTTCCTTATTTATCTACTTTATTACTTGTTACAATCTCTGGGAAAATGGAACTTATGTCAACACTGGATGATGCTGTCCAATTCCTTTAAAGTTCCAAAACTTCATCAAAACTGGCAGCACTAATTTTTTCAAATGAATTCTCTTTGAAGTCCTCCCTTTTCCCTTCTCTTTGTGTGTCCGACTCCCCCCTCTTCTCTCTCTTTCTCCCAGTCTGTCAAGTTCAAGAGCGGCTCAGATGCCATGAATTAGGTGAAGCACAAAAGGGGGGAAGGAGACCCTTTCGAGGGACAAAGGCCTCCCATTAGGCGACCCTGTCCTTTCTGACCAAACGCGCACCCTGCGCGGTCTCCGCTGCCGGCCGCCCGCCTCACACAGAAGGTAGATGCCGCAGGGCCTCGTCACCTCTCGTGTGCCTCCCCTTCCCCCAGGCCACACGCAGCCGGGCCGGAGGGCGCTGAGGTCCTCGCATCCTTACACAGTTGCCTTGTCACCGGGTACACACCGCAGGGGCAGACGTGGAGGGGAGGGCGGTGCACACGAGCGAAGCCCGCAGGAGAGAGCAGGAGCCGTAGGGGAGCCGCAGGGCAGGGGAGGGGACCGAGGCCCAACTGCCACTGTTCTGCGACCCTGCCTTTTAGAAATAACGCCTTGGATTTGTATTCACTATAGATAAGTTAGTTTCTTCTCTGTCTGCGTAACAAAACAGCCACATGGACATAAGCGTGATTGCTGAGAACAGTTACGCAGTAATGTGGGCACCCTGCCGATCGGCTCCTGCATCTCTGCTCGTTCACTCTTTGGTGTCGCGTAGGTGGTTTAGCTGTTGGTTTGTTGTTTTACATCACTTTTAATTGGGGTGGGACTGAGAAGTAATAACAAACTTTACATGGCCAATGGGAAATAGGATAACCTGTGTAGGACCAAGCTTAACGTTTGAGAAAGAAACTGTTGAAATTTCATGTTCTACGCACTCGAAATTAGCCCGTCGATGGTAAAGTTGTTTTAATGCTGCTGACAAACACCAGTTACTTTTGAAAGGAATGTGTGACTTTAGCTCTTTACCTACAGTTAATCTTTGAGGAAACATTATTGGATTAGCAAATCTGCTGAAATAGCAAGAAACCTTAGTTCCTACAAAGTTGAAGTATCTGATGATTGGAGGTTTGGACTATTGTCTTATTTTTAGTCTTTCAAAGATATTGCATAGTCAGGAATTGATTGATGGGGGGGCAAGAGAGATGGAAGAGGGGGAGCGAAGAACAGGGGAGAAGGGATATTATTTCCTTTCTTAGCATTGTTTCTAAACCAAAACTTATTTTAACATGGCGAAGAGCGAGATTTGAACTTGTGACTTTTCTTTTTAATCCGATGTTGACTTAACAGTGGGCAGTTTTTGACTTAAATGTGCCGTGAGTGGGTCTGCCTTTTAGGGTTATAGAAGTGAATCAGTGGGATTAAAAGGAACATTAAAAGGAGTGAAGAGATCATTTCTTTGTGTGATCAGTAGTAGCATTTATTTTGAAAATTTCATGAGATTTTTAACTATTTCTATTTTTTTTTCCAATGGCATTCAAATAAAAATAACACAGTGTATTGATCCCCCCACCCCCTTTGTTTTGGTCTTAAGGATTTTTTTCAAAATATTGAAACCTGGCTAATGCACGTGAATTAAAAAAAAAAATTTTTTTTTTAAATGTATTGACAACTCAAGGAAATGTTTTGACCTTCTGTGGCCTCCGGATGTTGCCCTGAGGGGACCGTGTCCCTTGGGTCCTGGTGTTTGGGGTGCAGTAGTTTGCAAGAAACCCATTGGTTTATGTAGTTCATAGCAAAATAAAAGGCAAAGACCTTGCTTATATTGTGCAGGAAATGACCATTCTGTTTTCCATGCAGGATAGAGATGCAGCCAGTCTCGGGGAGGGACACTTACGGCTCTGATCTTTCCTTGCTCATGCTTCTGGTCATACGCTGGATTGTCCTCCGCTGTCGTTCCTTGGGGTGACATTTGTCTTCGGGAAAAATCACTTCACAGTCAAACGCGGATTGCTGAACTGTGGCACCGTGGCCGTTCCTGTCCGGCCGGACTCAGGGGGAGCAGATTTAACATGGGAGCGTTTACCCTGGGTATTTACGGTGGGCGAGGAGCGAGTGGAACCGCATTCTCGCCGAGGCTTCAGCATCTTTCAGGAACGCAGCTCTGCCCCAGCACGTGGCTTTGCACTGACTCCTGAGAGTCTGCTACTCTGGAAGGCCCCCCGCAGTCCCCCGGTTCCCACGGGCAGGCACACTTTCACAGGATAAGTCATTTCTGATTGTAACTGTCCAAGTTAGTGTTGCCCGTGGCGTAGTTCACTGGTACTCTGATGAGTTGAGTGTAGGCTTGTATTGCTTTTATTAGTTAAATGATTGAACATCGTAGGACCTTGTAGCTTTAAATGTAGAGAAATGAGTTTTAAAAACATTTCGAAATGTCCTAATACTATTATAACAATAGTAGTAGCAATTAGAAAAATAATACAGTATATACTACATTTAAAAAATAAGAATAAAAAAGAATTCCTAACTGGGAGGGAGAGGCAGTTTAAAGTATCGGCCCAGCTCTTTTCTTTGAGCTTCCTGAGAAGCCAAGTGAGTAGTTACTGGCAAGATTTTAAACATTAAATGTATTCGTGACTGAACCTGCCCTTCTCAATAAGGCAGCCTAACTGGTGTGACCTCACAGAGTCTCAGTGTATCGAATTAGACTTAAATCGTGGCTGAAAGAGAAAAAATATAGTAAGATTGGCCAGATCTATATTTACCGAAAGATTGAGCATGAACAGATTTGGATCTTTACACGAGCTCAAGGAAGTAGGCTTTATAAAAAATTGCAGTAGGTGGCTTTTCTTTATCTGGCATGGCATCCGGGGGCCTGACAGGCTGTACCCTGGGGGCGGAGGGGAGAGACGTGCCAGGCGGGACGGACCTGACGAGGTGAGGACTTCAGGAAGTCTCTGTGGAAGCCTTGGACTGGGGATGGAGAAAAGTAGCTAACGAAACATCAAGAAAAAGTATTTTTTAGACATCTGTAATTTTTATGTCTACAGACACCAATGAAAATAGCGCGGGGCTGGGCGTGCAGCGGGCCGCGGCCAGATCCAGCATGTGTCCTGTGTCCGTACGGCCCACGAGCTAGGAGTGCTGTTCACATTTTTAAACAGAAAAAACTAAAAGGAAGTATAGTACTTTATGACACATGAAGATGGTGTGAACTTGAACTTTCCGTGTCCATAAGTAAAGTTTTGGGGGCACGACCACATCCCTCGTTTCCGTGTTGTCTTGGCGTGTCTGTGGCTGCACCTGTGCTGTGTGGTGTGCGGGAGTCGTGACGAGGCCGAATGGCTCATTAAGACTGACGAGTTCCCGTCTAGACTAGGAAGGCTTGCCATTACCGCGTCGGATTTCTGTGTTCTCGCGCTTGCTCATCAGGAATCAGTGCTTTCCCTAGTGAATTGTTTCATTGATCTGCAAAATGCCAAAATAGTAAATATTACTTTTTTTTCTTTGCATGAGAGTGCTTCATTTTTCAGAGAGCGGGGGGGATCCTCTTACTCTGACTCCTTAAGTACATTCTCTGTTCATTAAGATTTCAAAAACAGTCTGACTCTGGAGTCTGCCGAGAGCCGCTGCTCTCTTTAAGCGTGGGAGAGCCCATTGCTCACACAGCAGCAGAGCTGTGTGCCCCTGTTTGGGAGGTCCGAGGACTTAGGTGACACAGGCCGATTCTGCCCCTTTTGAGGCAAGCACGATGCAATGGGCAGGCTGTCTTGACAAGACATGTAAATCAGGCATTTTAAGATGCATTAAGAGGCTGCATTCTAGACTCGTTCTTTAAAACATTGATTTTTCCTTCTCTTGGCCACAGGGCAAGTAGCTCTGTCCTTCCCATCACACCCAGCAGGAGTGTGCCGATTGCTGGGAAGGTGACTGAGGGCCCCCTGGGGCTTCCAGGGGCCACCCAGCATGGCCGCAGGAAGATTCCTGACTTGCCTGGGCCAAAGCAGTTGTGTGTGGGCGGTGACTTGAACTTGGTAGCCCATCCACCAGCTGCAACTTAAGAGTGATTCTACCCCGGCCCTCACCCCAACTAGGTTTTCCTGTTCTTAATCATATCCAAGCGATGGTAAGGTTGATATTTTCCTTTACTTTATTGTGGTTCACATTGTATTACTCTGTGCAGGATTTGAAAAATACTTTTTATCAGTTTTGTGCACATCTTTTCCCTCACTTAATAGGGCTATGTTCTCTAGCATGTAATATTTTGCAGTTAATGCATTGGTTGTGTCCCCTAGGGCTCCCCACCAACCCTTTAGATAAAGCTAGATAAGGAGTTTTATTCCATGTGCCTGGGTGGAGAATGAAGCTCTCAAAAATCCACATGGCTATAGAACTAATTACAGTGCTCAGTTTGATTATTTTAGATAATTCCTTTCCTTAATTTCTTTCCTTTTAAATCTTTGGATATTGCCTGAAATTTACCATAGAAGAAGATGTGGGAATATTCAAGATGTGATTTTAAATAAGAAGTTACCTGTTCCTGTTATTCTGTTGGCTTCGCTTTTAGATGAGTGTGCTGTTAGGTGTTATGCTCCGCCTTAGAATCCGAAAGTCTATCCAGTCCGCTGCTCCGAATTCCACAGTCGATACGTTCGCCGATTAGGAAGCTCACTCCTCTGGCGTCTCACCAGCCAGCTCCAGGTTGTGAAATTCAGTGGACATTTTTTCAGACCTTGTCCTGATTGACCTTTCAGCGGCAGTTGGCGTGCTCGAGGACTCTGCTTCGTGAACCGTGCCCCCCGGAAGCTGTGAGGTCGTGCTCTAGGTCTTCCTCTCGTTCCCCTAGAGCGGGCTGTCTTCTTCCTCGCCCTTGGACTTGGAGTTCGCAGAGGCCCAGCGCGGGACTCCTGCTCTTGCAGGCCACGGCCCAGCCGGCGCCAGGCTTCCGTTACTGCCGCGGTGCCCCACGCCGCCCTCCAGGCTCCGCGTCTCTGGGCACGGTGTCGCAGGAATGGCATCCCTCCTCCCAGATGGCCAAGCCAGACGCAGGAGGCATTCCCGACGGCCCTCGGCCTCCTGTCCCCAGTCCTTACGAAGGCAAAGCCTGTCCGTGCTCCGTCCTTACGAAACTCGCGTTTCTCAGTGCGCGCTGTCTGCCGCCGGGTCCCACGGCGTCTCCCACAGCCCCCCTTCGGTTTCATTCTCACACCGAAGCCGGGGCGAGCCTTTGAAAGTGCAAACCCAGTCGTGTTGTTCTCCTGCTTAAAATTGTTTCCCACTCTGCTCTTAGGATGAAGACTGAAGCTCACACGCCCGCTTCCCCCGCCTCCCCTCTCGCCCTCCCTGTGGGCGCCGGAGCCCCGGGCCGTTCGCAGAGTCACAGGCAGGTGCTCTGGCCCCCGCGTCCCCCTTTGTCCCCCTTTGCCGGGCGTCCCATTCCATTCTTCACACCTCCACACAGACAGTTCCTGTAGAAAAACTGCTGCTTGGTAGGTGGTCTCGTCGTGCTCTGTTCTTTTCCTTTACAGCACGTGTCAGAATTTGTCACTCTGTGTCTCTGTGATGAGACAGGAAACTCTCCAGAGCGGTGGAGCCTTGTGTTTTACTCACCACTGAGACCCCAGTGTGCCCAGCACCTGGCACGTGGTAGGCAGTAAATCGTGGCGAAATGACAGAGCCTGTCTTTTCTGTAGACTTGGGGTGTCTGTCACTGGTTCACAGACTTGACTTTCAAGAAATCTGAGGGCACAGCATCATCCGTTTAGACTCAAAAATAAGGGTAATGTTACGTTTATCATTCAGCACAGTGTAGAAAGTAAAGCTCGATGAGGTCAGCCGATTTCCGAGCTGGAATCGAGCCCGTTGGGATCGTGTGGGAGCTCCGACCCCACCCGCCCCGACGCGTCTCCCGAGAGAAGCACGCTGCCGTCGAGGGCTTGCGACAGCCGCACGCTGCACGCTTTGCTTGGCTTCCCTCCTTCCCTGGTCTTTCTGTGATGATAGAATTCAAAGTAGTTTTAAGCCTCGGTTTGGTTTTCAGGCCCTCTGTCTCACACGGTGCCTGCTGTGTCTTTGAGTGTGATCGTTGCTTTAAACAAAGCACTTTTTAAATAAAATGTTCACTTTTCCACCTGACTGTGCTTGGTGAGATAACTTTAACTCCTGTGGGATTATTCACGTTGAAGGTGTTCACATGCTGTTGGGACAGGATTTGCGCCTCACACTGTCTCCCCGACAGTAATGGGGCACAGTGCTCGTAGCATCAGCCAGAGACTGGTGACTGAGCACTGTACGGGGAGCACTTCCCGGAGCTCGGGGGCACTGGCGTGTAACACATCATTAACGCCCGAGGCCTAGCCAATGCGATTTCAAAAAGGTCTGAGATTGATGAAGAAGTTCAGTCTTTCGTTTTACAAGTAAATATAAGACAACCGCCTTCTGCCTTAGGATGTAGACCGAGAGCCGTTACAAGTGCTCACGTCTACATCTGTCTGAAGCATCCCTTTTTCTTACAGATGTCCTCCCGGCAGTAAGAGAACGGGTACCAGATAGATGTAGAAATGCCTGGTGGTTTGGTTATGAGAGCTGGAGGAACACTCAGACGGTGAGAAGAGAGATGAAGAGTGAGTGGGGGGCGGGGTGCAGTTCTCGGTAGAGGGAAATGCAGCATCGATGTCCCAAAGGGAAGAAGCGAACAGTGGTGGGAGTCGGGGGGCGACGACAGGGGCCACCGAAGGCTTAGCGAGCGAGTTTCCCGGTGCAGAGCGAGGAAAGGGTGGTGACTCGTAGAAATTATGTTTGAAAAGATGGGCCGAGAACTCTGACTTGGTAAAACGATCTGTTTAAAAACAGCATAAATTCGTGATGTGAAATAATAAAACTTTTCTTCGTTGGTCTTAGAGATAAAAGTGAATGTGATAGATTGGTCGCAGATGTTTGGCACCTGAGCTTGATTTTTCTTAGAAGAGAATTTATAGCTATTGTTACTTAGGGGTCTTTTTGTTGGTGGTGGTTTTTCAGTTCTCATAGCTGGTCCGTCCATTCAGAGGATGTAGGACAGGGACTGACCACTTCCCACTAGCGAGCGTGTCACTAGGCTCTCAACACGTCAGTGTCTGCACCCAGCTCTGTGCCCGTGTCACCCAAAAGTACTTAGAGGTATGAGCGGTGCTCCGATGGCTGCCTTTAACAAGACAGTCGACGCTGGGATTTTACACGACCCTTAGTTTTTTTTTTAAAGATGAGAGTCGAGGTGTGTTACAAACCAATTTTGCGTTTCTTTGATTTTAATTTAGGCTTTTGTGAATGCTCGGTCTTCCTGTGTCCTTAAGACGGTGTCCTCTGAATGTTCCTTCCACAGCCAACCTTTGTTTCCAGTCCTAACTTAGCGTGAAAAGGAGGCTGTTTCCTTTCTCACCCCTTCCCTGAGGTTAATCGTGCTGAATCATCAGCCTCTTGGATTTCAGGCCATCCTCACCCTGCTCCTCACCCTGCTCCTCACCCTGCTCCTCACCCTGCTCCTCCTCCTCACCCTCATCCTCACCCTGCTCCTCACCCTGCTCCTCACCCTCACCCTCATCCTGCTCCTCATCCTCATCCTGTTCCTCACCCTCGCCCTCGCCCTCACCCTCATCCGTTTACTGAGTGCTCACATGTGCTGGCTGCTGTGCTGGCTGTTTAGCAGTAAAGTGGGAACACACGGGACTCACCTAAGTGACATGCTTTAAAGTGCCAGGTAACGCTAATGCGCTCATCGTATCAGCGGCGTTCGTATAAATAGCGTCCCCCTGCCCGCATCCCACCAAGCCTCAAACGCGGTAAGATCGCATCCCTGTAGGAGGGTGGAGTGTTCAGATTTCGTCTGGGTCTGGTCTAGATCAAGAAATGTAAGTGCCGTGGCTCTCTGGGGTCCGCTGACGGGCCTCCTTAGAGTTACATAGAGCACTTGGGGCAGCTGCACCTGCACCACGATGGTCTGCCTGAGGGACAGCAGCCCTCAGCTGTGTTGCACACGGTTAAAATAGTGGGTTTGGGGAAAAAGCTCCAGTTTACGCTTGCGGGATTATGCTTTTCGGGCTATTAGGGAAGAGAATTTAAAAGTTGTTTGTTATTTGAAGAAGACAGATTGATGTACTGAGGCCAAAAGACTGGTTCTGGATTTTAAAAGAAAGTTTATTCTGGGTGTCGTGAAGGCTGCTGGGTAATGGGAGCCTGAGTTTGGAGTGCGTGTCCCCCGCCACCCAGTGAGCGAACGTGTGTGCAGACTCTGACTCTGCTCAGGCTGTCCAGCCCGGCGTGGAGCGCACACGCACTGCCCACGCCGCTGGTCACCGTGCAGTCCGGACCCTAACATGACGCCTTCCTGCTGTAACCTGCCCGCCGGGTATCTCCCGCCCCCACCCTGGAGGAAAGAGGGTGTGATGAACCTTTGCAGTAGAACTGTTCGCGGGGACCACCTTTTCCAGGCATCTTTTCAGTTGGACGCCTGTCCCTTGTGGGTGTTCTCCTGCCCACCAGGCGACTGATGACTAGCAAAGGGGATTTCGTTCAGTCGCTGAATAAGGGAAAGTCAAGCTTGAAGACGCGGAGATACCTGGCTTTCATCTGCAGGAGGTTTCGAAGTCACTATGGAGGCTGAAGAATTGCGACGTGAGTGGACGAGGCACAGAGGTGACAGTTTTTAAGTGGCGCGGAGGACTGCCTGGCGTGCGGGTCTCTGGAGAGGCGGGTCGGTCACGACGAGGGTGGGGCCCCTCCCTCCTTGTCCAGACCTGCGGCTTGCGGAACGCCTCCCCAGCCACGGCAGGCGAAACTCATCGAGCTCCTCGCCCCCTCCTCTCCCACGTCCCCTGCTCGTGCTCGGTGTCCTCTGTGGCACCACCGTTCTTGGTGGCTCCTGCCTGAGGCTGGCCGTCGTGCTGGTCACCTCCCCCTTAAGCGATGAGTAAATGTGATCCCAGGATACAGGTGCCCAGGGGCCAGAGGCGGACACGCGGCCTTTCTGAAGGGACCCAGGCGTCTCAGACTTTTCCAAGCGTGAGCCTGTGACCCCGAGTCGCAGAAGCTGGGAAGGAACAAGCCACCGTCACGGTTGCAGCAAAACCACCAAGGATGGAAGTAGGCCCCCTCCCCCACCAAGGACTTCCGATCGTTGGAATTAATCAGATTTAGTATTCAAATTAACTTTAAAAAAAGTTTCAATGATAATAGAAGGGATTGAAAACCTGGGCAAAAAAACAAACCATAAAAGTGACGAGGCAGATTTGGCAAAGAAACAATCACTAGAAAGGAAAGAAATAGTCACTGAAATTTAGAAACTCAGCAAACAAATTAAGTAGTAGATTAGAAACTTTTTGAAGAATGAATTGATGATGGATCTTGGGAAATTAACCAGATGTAGTAGTGGTTACAGATGAAAGATATGAAGGAGAAATCGAGAGCCGTCAAGGATAGCATGAGAAGATTTAAAATGAATCTAATTGGAATCCTGAGAGAAGAGAGAGAGTTCTCATCTTTTGCCAGTTCAAATACATGCTGGCTGAGAATTTTCTAGAATTGATGAAAGGCATGAATTCTCAGCTTTAGGAAACACAATGAAACCGCAAGCCGGTTAGATAAAACTTCTATTCCTAGATATATTGAAACTGCAGAAAATCAAACATAAAGAAAATGTCTCCCATAAAGGGGCCATGTTTCCCCGTGGTCAGTAGCAACACTGGAAGCCTCCAGACGATGAAATTATAAAATGCCGAGAGAAAATAACTTCCAACCTTAACATTGTACCCAGCTAAACTTTCGTTCAAGAATAAAGACGAAATGATGTTTTTGGACAAATAAAATCTGAATTGGCTTCCATCAAACTCCACTAGAAGAACTTTTAAAGGGTGTTCTTAAGAAAGAAGAGCTCAGACGGTAAGACCGGATGCCAGAGGGACGGGGAGCGAAGGACTCGGTAACGAGGGTAAGTGTAAGTGACGCGCACACACGTGTTAAGACCTTAGCCCACGGTAAATGCTTGTCTAACAGATAATCGGTTCGTCGGTTTTCCTGAAATAGGGTTCAGCCATGGCAAGAAGAGGATCGACTTCTCGTTCAGAATTTTTTAAAGAGAAGCTGGAACCCGCGCAAGACTCCCGCCCGACACGTTAGCCTGATTTGGCGAAGTTAAGAGGCGGGGTCGGTCTCTAGAGGGGGTTTGGAGTGGCTGGATTTCTGAGATCTGTGTCTACGTATAGCTGCTGAGCAGATTTTAATTTAGGAATTAACTAAGTGTACCCCCATTTACCGAGATCCTAAACATCAGTCTCGCTTTATAGTTGGTATCTGGATTTCTGCTTATAACATTCTCAGACTTCACAGCAGTTAACTAAAAGGCAGTTCTAAAGGGACTGTCTCTGAGAAGCCATGCTCATCTAGAGAAGCCTTAACACAATGAATAAAATAGAAGTTGGCACTCTTTAAATGGCCAGGAACATCACAAACCAGGAGCTACCCTTTCCCAATAAGAAGTATTTGCTAGACAAAAAAAGGTTTTTAACTGTCGAGATTCAGATCCGCTGTCAGGAGGATAGTAGGGTGGTGTTCAGGGGGCCGCCTTTGCTCAGAATCAGTGGATGAGTTCTCTTAGCACGTTCTCCTGTCTCCAGAAATAGTTTAATTCAGGTGTTACTGCAGACTGGAGCTGATATCCGTGGTCTCGTGTTGATGCCTTTCGAGGCACCGCTCACTCATTCAACAGATCGGGCGCGGACTTTTCGTGGAAATTAATTTTGATTGTATGATGGTGTAAAAAATTTTGGAAAATTATAAGCTAGTAGTAATGTTGGTGCACGTATGCAAGTACAGAACTAAATTGATATTCAGGAAGGAATAGAGTTGAGACTGAAAAACCATAACAATATCCATCGTGTACGAATAACAAGACCAAATTTTGGAAATTCCAGCTTTTCCATAATGTGCATGTACGATAGTTTTGCAAAGTTGCCAGGCATTTTTTAGCAGAAAACAAATCATTGTTAGTATACTCTGAAAACCTAATTTTAACGTATGAGCGCCACAGTAGTCACTCTGAGTAATTTACATGTGTTCTCGGTAGGTTGCTCTCAGCTTCAGGGAGCAGAAACCGAAACCGATTTGAGCACCACGGAGAGACCAGAAGCCCCGGCACGCCAGGGCTGTGGCCTCCGCGTGCTGCTTCCCCTCGGCGCCTGTCCCTCGTGGTTGCAGAACAGCTGCCAGCAGCCCGGGGAGCGCGCTTCCTGCGCGTGTCCGCAGAAGGAGCAGCTGCTTCCCGCTCTCTGTTTAAAGCGAGAGCAGCGACCCGGGAAGGTCCCGGAGCTCTCGATGTCAGTGGCCAAAACTGAGTGACGTTCTCGGACGGTGGGGATGGGCGTCATCATTCAGGGCCTCCCCTTGAGCTGAGATCATTTGTCACTGCCCTCGCCATGCAGGGAGAGGTGGAAGGACAACCAGGATGCACTGCGCACGTGCAGCCAGACATTAAAATCAACCGCGTTAGCATTTTGGGATCGGTTCTGGCCCACCGGTGGCACAGACGATGCCGTGGCAGTCAGCGGTCCAGGGAGAAGTGGACTGAGGGTGGGCCCTGAGGACCCCCGGCATTTCACATAGAAGGAGAAGGAGCAGCCTGTGAATCGGGATCTCCGGCTTGAGTTTGTCCTGTGTGGCCCCTTTGACGTAGAAGAGACAACAGAGATGGCCGTAGGATTCGTTTCCCTTACGTTTCTTTTCCCAAAAGAATCATTATTGGAAATAAAGCTTAGAAATCGAGATTTGAATTTACTCCTGGAGCAAAAATGTTCCTTGAACGTTTAAGTAAAAACATTCCTAAAACTCAGTTATTTTCTAATTTAAGAAAGGAAAGTGACAAGCGGAAAGAAGTCACAGGCACATCCTTTTCTGTTTCTTCCTTGTGTAAAGTCAAGAACCTAACGTTTGAATAAGTGTCATCGTATTTATTATAAAACAGATTACAGAATAATTCTGGAAATAAGTAACAGACAATGCCTTTGAATTTCATGTATTTAAAAAAAATTGTAACTGATCTTTGATTCATTTAAAATATAGTTTTAAAAGTTCATTTTGCGGGTGTAATACTGAATGTATTACACAATTTTTAATTACGAGCTGCAGAAAACTTCAATTGGCTTGAATGAAGCGATTCTAACAGCACATGGCATGTTTGATTTACCCAGTATTTTTTTCATTAGACCTCTGTTTGTCTCTGGTCACTTAAATGTCACTAGCTTAGCTGTTTCTTCAAAGTGCTACCCGTTGTCTTCAAGGAAATAGGGAAGGAATTGTAGATGGGTGTACTGAAGTTATAGGAAAAGCGAACAGTGTATCGTAATACATGAAGGCAACATCTGATGGGTTAGCTACTAAGGAAGAACCGCATCCTTGTATGTTTTTAAAAGGTTCTTGTACGTAGTGAGGAATGTTAAAATTGCCCACTCGAACTTCAGACTCATCCCTACATATACATATGACATCTGGGAAAAAATACTGGTTTCTTACTATAAAAGAATAAATGGTTGCGTTTGCCGCACTATCTGAAAGACCTCGGTGATGGGAAGTGGCTTGTGATTGGTGCTGGGCTGTGGACGGTAGCGGGTCGAGTGTCTTATGTGCAAGGACCCTCCGCTCCTGGAGTAAATCGTGCATGGACTCGTGGTTTCCCTTTGTGCTCGAGTGTGTGGGGAGATCGTCGCCATGAGCTCCTGCTTTAGACGCCGAGGTGCTAGCCAGGGGACTCCTCCGGGGGCAGCGCCTTCCCCTCGTTGCGTTTTGTTCCTGTGCCTCACGTAGTTCCACGAACTGAGATGAAGCGCTGCATTTCTGTTTCCTGTCCCGGCCCCTCCGAAGTCTCGCACTGCACATCGCGGTTCTCCCGCTCCAGCGTGCGTCAGGGTCTTCCGGAGTGCTGTGCAAACACAGGTTGCTGGGCCCCCACCCAGAGCTTCTGACTCAGTCGGTCAGGGGTGGGCCCCGA
Organism: Pteropus alecto; assembly: GCF_000325575.1. Classification (NCBI taxonomy): domain Eukaryota; kingdom Metazoa; phylum Chordata; class Mammalia; order Chiroptera; family Pteropodidae; genus Pteropus; species Pteropus alecto. The sequence continues at coordinate 17,523,836 of NW_006432945.1, read as the reverse complement.
GACTCTACATTTCTGATAAGTTCCCAGGTGATGCTGAGGCTGCTCATCCAGGTGCTGCCCTTTGAGAATCACTGCTGCAAAACGTTAACTTTTAATAAAACCAACAAACGGTCCTATTGGATTTATTCAAGGAAAAAGATGCATGGTATTTACTGCTATTTAGATTGGACTTTATATTGTTTTTCACTCTCTGGATGTTGGTTATTACATTAAGTAACCCACAGGGAACACTCTTAAAATATATTTTTTCAGTAAAAGAATGGTTACCATTTGGTAATTGGCACCTCGTACCTTTTCACAGACACGTTCAGTGCTGTTGCGAGGCCGAAGGAATAGAGGAGAGGACTTCCGTTACTTTGCTTCATGTGCCACGCAAATATATCTACACACACACGCACACACACGTGCACACACACACATACACATATCTACACATGCACACATACACGCACACATACACGCACACACACATACACATATCTACACACGCACACATACACGCACATACACACACATACACATCTACACACGCACACATACACACACATACACATATCTACACACACACACCTATACACACACCCCCTATACACACACACATATCTACACACACACACTTATACACACACACATACATACATATGTACACACACGTATGTACACGTGTGTACACATACGCACATATACGCACACTTACACACATGTACACATATATATGTACATATATATTTGCTATGTTTTTTTCTGACGTACCACAATTATTATTTCACTCAATGAGTGTAGAAACTTTTTCAGCCAATCTGAGGCCAGCACAAACTCTTTGCCGTTGCCAGCTGTGCGTGTTTCTATGGAAACCTGGTAGCCGGTCTAGCTGGGTTACTGTTGTAAGGACCACACCTGTCTTATTTGCATCCAATTTAAGTTGGGGAGAGTTTCAAAAGAATGGAAGGTCTTTAGATGTGCCAGTGGACTGCCAGTGAGAGCTTGTCAGTTTGTAATCACCATGTTGATGTCAAGGAGAAGGTTGGATGGGTTTTCTTATTTGTTACAGTTTCTGCTCTGGAGGGTTTGGGGGGCGGGGCGGTACTAAAGTTTACATTTGTTTTGCGTATCTGTCTCACTGTGTGTTTTTTTGTTTTGTTTTAGGTATATCCTCTTGCAATTTAATGATTTTTAAAAATTCTCTCTTAAAAAACTTAAAGTGTATACAGGTCAGACATTTTTTTCCTGAGAGAGAAAGAATTCAGTTTCTTTTGCATAATGTAATAAAATGTCTTAGTAAATTTTTGATCACTTTTGGAGAATTGTGGCAGAATTCTATGTTGATCTTGTATATATGGTGAGCTATTGTGATCCCCTGTTCTCACAAAAATAACTCCTTGTTAAGAAGGCAGTTTGAACTATTTACATATTTGATATTTATTCGCACCATTGAACTTAAGCTCTTGGTTCTGAGTTTCATGAAATAATTAGGATCAAAATTAATGTATAGGAAACAATCATATGGACTAGTTACATGGGCACTGAGTATGGTGATATAAAACATAGTGGGTGCTGTGTGCTTTGCTCAGGGCCCCTAAGTAGACATATCACATTGTGGGGCCATTAAAGTAGTCATTTAAAAAGAACATGACAAAATATCTATAACACCACATTTTAAGGTCATGTTTTAGCATTGTCTTATGTCTGGGGAGATTTTATTTGAAATTAATTGAGTTTCTAAAATGTTTAATTTTTGGTTGTGAGAGGTTTCAAGCTCTTTTTCTCTGGATAATAAACGAGTTATATGGAAAGTGAACCGACACTGGTGCTTGAATCTGATCCCGTTGACGCAGCGTCGATCTGAGAAAGGCGGACTCCGCCACATCTTGAGATGTCCCTCAGAGCACTGTTTAAATTATCTCACGTGAACTCTGACAGTAGATTATCTGTGCATTTCGTAGCTCCGTGCGACCTGTAGTATTGCTGGTGCTGATGCACATCCTGTGGTCAGAGGTGTCCAGGGGAGGGGACAGTAAGGCTCCGCTCGGACAGCAGCAACAGAAAACACGTGTGGTCATTGTCCATTTTTTTTCTCTGCTTTGCTATTTTTTCTTTTTATTTAAAATAATTTCATATCTACAGAAAAGTTGCAAGAATAAATTTTTCCCTGAACTTTTTGAGATTAAGTCGCTGACTTGATGCTCTTGAACTCCCAAAACTTTGGTGTATAATTGTCATTGCTACAGATCAGGACATTCTTCTACGCAGCCACAGGACAAACATAAAACTCGGGAGGTTAACGGCGGCACCTTACTATCAGCCAGTCCACAGACCCTGTTCAGATTTTGCTGGTTGTCCCGAAACTGCCCCTCACAGAAAGACTCCAGTCCGGGGTCGCGTCTTGCATTGCGTTTCCACATCTCTAGCCTTTCCCGGTGTGGAATCGACCTTAGTCGCCCCTTGATTTTTCAGGACTGCGACACTTTGGAAGACTGCGTTTCATAGACCGCCCTTGAATTCGGGTTTGTCTGGTAGTTCCCGGGACCGGGCTCAGGCGGTGTGCTTTGGTGGGAGTCACAGAAGCCGCGTGCTCTCGGTCCTTTTGGGGCGCACAGTTTGGCTTGTCCCTTGACTGGTGACGTTAACATTGGTTACTTGACTACGGCGCTGTTTACCAGGCTCCTCCATCATAAGTGACCCTTCTTCCCTCGCAGTTAATGAGTATTTTGAACAGAAACTGTAAGTTTTTGTTGTCACATTTTCACCCACTAGATTTAGCATTTGTTGTTGTTTCTTGACTGAACTTATTACTGTGATGGTTTCCAAGTGTTGATTTTCTAATTACATTATTTCTATATTTGTTATTTGGCATCGTACTGTAAGAAAATACTTTCTCTTCTCCCTGTTTGTTTATATCAGCGTGGGCTCATGAATTCCAGTGAGTCATAGTTATAATTCATTATTTTTATTTTGTCCCAAATTTGACCAATGGGAGACCCTTCAAGCTGGCTTTTCTGACTTCCACATATTCATAATTTTTAAAAGTATTTCCACGATAATTTTGTTATCAAAATAGTACAAAGGAAGGACATAAAAAATAAAATACAAAGTTTCAGCAGAGACACAGAAAGCCTCAGTAAAGAATTAGAAAATATAAACGACTAAATGGATAGTTTAGAGCAGAAACTACAATAACTGGAAAAACTCAGCGGCCGTGCTCGCAGCAGAATGGAGGGGGCACGGCGACCTGGGAGGGAGGGGGACACTAGGAATTACCCAGTCTGACCGAGGAGAAAATAGAGCATATAAGTGAACGGAGCCTCAGGGACCTACAAGACTGCAGCAGAAGCCCGCAGGAGGGGAAGCGGGAGGGGTGGGAGGTGGAGACCTACCCACCCAAGAAGAGGAGCAGGTTCCCAACAAGATAAACCCCAAGAATTCTGTGAGACACATCGTAATAACACTTCTGTAAACTAAAGACAGAGGAAAACATCTTGAAAATAGTGAAAGAGAAATGACACCTTACCTGTGAAAACAAATTCAGCGACAGTGAATTTCTCATCAGAAACCTGGAGGTCGGGAGGCATTGGCGTAACATTTTTCAAGGGCAGAAAAGAGCTCAGAATCCCAGAGTCTGTCTGTATCCAGCAAAATAAATTCTTCAGGAATAAAGGGGAAATCCAGACGTTCTCAGATGAAGGAAAGTAAAGAGAATTCGCTTCCAGCAGACCTGTCCTAAAGGGATGACTGAAAAACGAACTCCTTAGGTTTAAATCCAGCAGAACTTGTTTAGGACGTGTGTGCCGACAGCTACAAAATGCTGCCGGAAGAAATCAGGGAACTCACAGAGAAATGGAGAGCTGTGCTGCGTCCATGGATTAGAAGGCTCAACGTAAGAAATGTTAATTCTCCCCAGATTGATGATAATGCAGTTCCTGTCAAAATCCTTGTAATATTTTTAATAGATGTGATTATTCTAAAAATAATATGGGAATGCAAAGGAACTGGGGTGTAGCTAACAAAATTCTGAAAAAGAAGAACAAAGTGGGAGGAGTCACTCTGATTTCAAGACTTATTCTGTAGCTGCAGGAATCAAGCCTGAGGGTATTGGAGTGACTGACACATCATCAGTGGAACAGAATAGAAAACCTAGAATTAGATCCAGACAAATACAGCCAACTGACTTGTGACTAAAGGACAAAAGCAATTCATGGAGGAAGGGTCGTCTTTTTGACAGGTGATTTCAACATAAACCCTTAACCCAAACCTCAGCCCTTTAGGAAGAAGACATACGGGACAGTCTTCAGGATGCAGGGCTTGGGGAGCGGTTTTAAAACGTGACCCTACGAGCAGAGTCCATGAAATTAAAAACTGGTGAGTTAAACTATTGAAACTGTAAGAGAATGAAAGGACGAGCTGCACACCGGGAGGAAGTGTTCGCAAAGCACGTGTCTGATTAAAGACGCTTCTCTACAGTGCGTAAATCTTCAGACTCACCCCGAAAAAAATCCATCAGAAAATCCGAAAGAAGGGAATAGACATGTTGCTGAAGAAGACATATATAGATGGCAGATTACTAGCCATCAGGGAACTACAGACTGAGCCTACGTGAGATATCAGCGCACACCTGTCAGAGCAGCTAAGTATAAAGCGACGGACGTGCCAAATGCTGGTGTAGAGCTGGAGAAACTGGATTCCCGTACATTGTTCGCGGGAGTGTAAAATGGCACAGCAGTTCTGGAAAGCACTTGGAAATCTCTTTAAAAACTGAGCGTGCACTGACCGTGTGACCGAGCAGCCTCACTTGCGTGCGCGTACCCCGAGAAATAGCGATTATGTGCTTTACACATTATGGATGAGGGCCCTTTGTCACATGTGCGCTTGGCATACATTTCCCCCCAGTGCGGAGTGTATGGTCCGCTGTACGTCCCACGTGTGAATGTTTACAGCAGCTTTAATTGTGATAACCCCAAACTGGAAGCGACCAAAAAAATCTCTCAGTAGGTGAATGGTTAACAAACTACGGTCTGTCCACACCATGGAATACAGTTCATCAATAAAAAGGAATAAACTGTTGATTCATACAACAGTTTGGATGGACCTTAAGGACATTATGCCGAATAAAAAGTGCCCACCTCAAATGGCCGTGTACAGTGTGATCCCACTTGTCTGGCATTCTGAAAATGACAGAGTTAGAAAGATGGACGACAGGGTAGTGGTTGTCCAGAATTAGGAATAGCTGGAGGGAGCAGAGTAGAGACGCCTGTAATGAGGCAGCAGGAGAGAGCTCTTGGTGATGAAATAGTTCTGTATGTTGATTGCAGTGGTGGTCACATGAATCTGCACGTGACAGTCACGTGACATAGAGATGTACATGCACTTTATATGAGCATCAATTTCCTGGCTTTGCAAGAGTGAGCCAGTGGGGGAAATTCGGTGAAGGGTACATGGGACCTGTCTTTCCAAATTCCTATGAATTTCTAACTGTTTTAAGTAGAAAGTTTAAAACAAAAGGGAGGGATATTATAATTGCCATAGGATCTCAGGGGAGCAAAAATTACCAATATCAAAAACAAAACAGTAGTTCAAAAAAAATTGGGAATAATCAAAGCAGCATGTGGTTTTAAATAAAAGCCTGTTTTTCATGGATTTAAAAATGGAAATCAGAGGAAGGGCCATATTCCAGCTGTTTAAGCAGAACTGTCATGTTAGTGAGGGTTTGGGACAAATTCTCGGCCTCCGGCCAAGTCCTGCGGTCACGGATTGTTACTCTGCGGAGATCTCACACGTTGTAATTACTTATTTGGGTGATTGTTTAATATTTCTCTCTACCATTCAGTTGTCAGTGTTCTGTGGCTCAGCAGTTGTGTCCCCAGTTTCTGTTCCAGTGCCTGGCAGCACTTGGCAAATACTTGTTGAACGCGTTAACCTTGAAATCAGTGACTTAGTGAAACTCGTCAAACTAGAACGAAGAAGAGCCGGTTACGGAAGTGAAGACGTAGGGGGATCAGATGGGCCAGACAGATCCGTTCAGCGTACCGGCGAGTGGGGCACGAGGCTGAAGCTTTCACAGGTGGGGCATTTCAGGATCGGTTCCGTAATGCTGCGTTTTCTGAAGGGTGCCGGATCGAGCCGTGGATGAGCGACGTACGCGGCCATAGAAACGTAAGAAAGCTCAGGTCAAAGCGGAGACCCAAGGCGTGTGCCCTGGTGTCCGCCGCCTCTGGTGTGGTAGCCGCCGCTGCAGACCAGCACCTGGATGACCCAGGGGCTCAGCTGACGTCCAGGACTCCCGCGTGAAGCCCGCGTCTGGCCGGCAGCGCGCACGCCTGCTCCGCAGTGTGCGTGCACATCTTCCGCTCCTGGAGTGTGTGCTTGCCAGGGCTCACTTGTTTGCGCTCCCAAGCCTGTTCATGCTGCTGTACTACTTATTTTAATTAGGCAATTTAAGTAATTATTATATAAACCCCGGAAAAGAGCAGGAAAAGAAAGATGATGTTTCTGTAAAAACTTGAATGCTTTGAAAAGATTTGATAAAGGGTAATTACTAAAAATACTGTTGAATAAGGCTTGAACAAGAGAGCTGTAAAATATTAGAGATAAATTATTCTAAAGGAAAAAAAAAATAAAAAGATTGTGCATCCAGATCACTTCAGTTGTGTTTTAAATTCTTGCCTTATTTTTAAAGCAGTTTTTCAGTCTGTTGGTCATGAAGTCAATTTAGTAGGTTGAAATCAGCAGTTAATAAAAAGTATTAGAACATACCAGAGTGCATTACATCTAGGAAGGAGCATTGTTTCTCGAAACTTTTCTTGAATTTTTTTTAATAGTTATTCAATGCATATTATGCACAATGGGAAAATGTGAAAGCTTCAAAAACAAAGCTAAAGAAATTGAAACTGGAAATATTAGAGTATGTATTACAGGTGTGATTTATCCAAGGATGGAGAGGAAACTCAATGGGTGGGTCCAAACAGAAAGCAAAGGTTTTGGTCCAATATCAGAAGATTGGTGAATGAACATATATTTATGTGCTTGCATTAAAGTGACATGTTTGAGGTATGTACATGATGGCGCTATGGTTATTTAAGTTGAGTTTTTTGATTGACCATCCAGCTGCAGATCTCAGGGTAATGGGATAAGTTTCAGCATATTTTATTTTACTTACTTTCCTTTTATGCCTCCTTGTTTTGTCCCCATCCCCACCCCCCTCCTCTGCCACTTAATAGCTAAGTGACCTAAGAGGCATGTCTAGGCCTCAGTTTACCTTTTATGAAATAAGGTTATAAGAGTATTTGTTGCCCTCTTTCTCAGGGGAAAACAATCATTACGTAATGTCAACTCCTAAACTAGACTTAAAATGAAAGCAATTAAATTTGGACTAATTCATGCTGGAGTATGAATGACTGACAATCCCACAGATTTACCAGAAATGGTTTTTTTTAAAAGGTGTTTCTTTTTTTAGGTCAAGTTTTACTCTGATATTTCCGACACAGGACTGAAGGTAGTGAACATTTGAAACCGAGAAAAGCTGCTTGTTGCCTTGTTTTTGATCTGACTGCGCCGTGGCGGGGTCGGCGCAGGGAGCGGTGGTGGCCGTCCCACCCTCGGCCCACCGCAGAGGCCTGGCCCGCCCCCCGGCGCTTCACCTGCCCTGTAGAGTGTGCCGAGAGCCTGGGTCCAGAGTCACAGAAGGGGAGCCTTCCTCCCTCCCCACTGTAACGGGGCGAGGCTTCCCGTCACCCTGGATGGCTCCGTCTCTGGGCGGCTTCCTTCTTTTGTACCTTCCCTCTCCCTGGAGTGACGATGGGGAATTTTGCAGTGGAGGGGCGGGGGTCTTTCTCTGGACAGTGGCCTGTGAGCATTACAGAGTGATGGTCCCTGCCGGGCAGAGGCCCCTGGGACCCTCCGTTGAGGGGGAGGTGGTTGCTCTGGGAGGTCCCGCTCCAGGAGGCACCTTCCAGCAGACACTCGTCAGCTGGCAGTGATGTGTGGCTCTCCGGCCAAGGCATCCTGAGCTGAAGCGTAAAAGACCGCACTGGCATGAGAGATGCGAGGTGTCACTGCAGACGGCACAGAGGCAGGTGGTGAGCTGCGGAGGCGTCGTCAGTGCAGGCGTCGGCGTAAACCTTTCTGAAGGCCGGAGAGGAGCGAACGAAACATTCATCGACACCTGCTGTATCCCAGTCACGTTCATCGTCGCTTCTCATCTGTCCCCCCAGTTAGCACTGGTACAGTCCAATACATTCTGCCTCAAAACGCGTTTGACTTTCGTACCCTGTTCCTTAATATGTTCTTGTTTGTTTTCATGCAAAGTGTTACTGATTGAATAAAATCGGTGCTCTTGATGGCCGTCCCGTGTTTATCCTGTGTCTTGGTGTCTCCCCGGCACCGCGCCCCCGTGCCCCGCCCATGGCCTAGTCTGAAGGGGCCTGCGGGGACAGCGCGCTCACGCTGACGGCCACCGCACGGAGAAGACAGCGTCGTTTTGCAGATGAGAAAGTTGAGGTTCAGAGAGGGAAGGAAAGCCATTCTCGCAGGGATGAAGGGCGGTGTCCAGTTTCTCCCCCAGACGCTCCTCACGTGCGCTTTGTGATTTTGTAAAACAGAAAAACCAGCATTGTGAGCTCGGTGCCGGTCTGAAAGTTGAGAGAGGTTTTTGGTTTTGTTCCTGGCTGTTACCGACTTGCAAGGAAATCTTTTTAAGGTTCTTTATAAAAATCTCACCTTTCATTTTCTCGTCTGCACGTTGAGCTTAATTTCAACCTTAGCGTCGGCAAAAGTTGCATGTTTTTAAGAATCAGAGACCGTCTCTGAACGAAGGCCCGCAGCGACGACATGGCGCCCTTGACCCGGGCACTGTCCTGTGGGTCTCCACATGCTGGGCTTCCACATGCGCTCTGTCCTGATGGCCGCTCTCCTCACGACTCTGAAAACGAGCCGGTGCGGTCTGCTCCTTTATCCGCACCCCGTGCCCACCACGTCCCTACAGGTGCAGCTTGTCCCTAACGAGTCAGATCCAGGCCCCCAGACCGCCATGTCTGCGGCGCCCAGTTTCAAACCGACGCCACGTTGTTAGTGGGGCTCCAGGTTAAGAGCCACCGCTCTCTGTAGCTCTGGCTCCTTCTTGTTAAGGAAGGTCATTAGCCTGCTTCATGTGGTTTTCCTAAACCTCCTGAATTGTCTGTGACGATTAGAATGGAACGTTGTCACGTCGTAATGCCCCAAAAGTTTGGGGTTGATGTTTCACCTTGTAAATTCACTCGAAATTGAATAAATGTATTGTTTAGAAAGGATTTTATACGCACACATAGATACTCATATCCACTAAGTCAGATGTACGTGAAATGCTCATCGGTTCCAGTTTCCATGGCCCACTTTTTGATGATTGCCGTTGGAAGCGTCCGTCTCCCACTTCAGGTCGAGTTTGGTGAGGGATGGCCAGTGTGTTTTTTTTAACGTTACATGTGCGTTACATGTGCGTTACATGTGAAGAAGAATTGTGCAGGAGGGCTTTGCATACTGTCGAAGGTAGTTGTGTCGATCCTGGCTGCCTAGCTGGAAAGCGGGACTCCCCTCTGACAGCCTCCGCTGATATCTGAAAAATTCCCTATCAGTCAGGGGCTAGCACCATCTTGACAGCCCTGTATTCTGCCTCTACCTTGCTAATTGTTTCCTTGGGATTATTTGGATTGTGTAGAAAGGTTTTTGCAAATCCTCTTATTACCGCAGTCATTGTTGCCAGCAG
>NW_006432945.1:17497059-17514092 GCF_000325575.1 Pteropus alecto | reverse complement strand
ATTAAAGGTGCTTAAGTCTGTAGAGTTGTTTCTAATTTGCACGTGTCATTTCAGTGGCATTTTAACAGAACTCTGTCTCTTGTCCCTCCTTCCTCCCCAGGCACTATCTCAAGTTAGGTCCGAGAAGCCAGGCCATTGGAAGAAATCTCATTTTATCCTCCTAATTATTATGCTGGCACTCAGGAGATAATTTTTCCCTTCATGCACTGCCAATTAATATGCAAATGGACTGATAAATATTTATGCAATGATTTAAATTATGCAGGGAGTGCTTTCAGTGTATTCTGTAAATGAATTGTTCGTGGACTTCAAAGTGCTGGCTGCTGTGCTAACGAGAAGAGATTTGCATAAGGCCCTAATCACGCGCATACTGATTAAGCTTCATTATGGAAACTGCCAGCTGCAATCTTTGTTTCTATTTTATTACAAAAAGGGGAACTTTTCATGCTTCAGTTGCCTTGACAATGTCAGTCCTAGCTGGTCGGAGAGACTAAAACTCCTCTGAGCAACCGAAGTTTCCTTATTCAGTTGAAGATTGCTATGGTGCAGCTGAAGTTGTATGTCGCTTCTCCCCCTAGTCCACTGTCCACCTCCCACCCTTGTTCTCTTAGATTTGTTAGAAATAGTAGTACCTCCTGTCCCCCACCCCGAACCGCCACCTGCTTCTCCTTGCTCTGGACTGTCTGAACCTCTAGAAGATTCACAGCAATGCTGGACTGCAGCGACAGTGCTCTAGGTGGGTACAGCGCAGCTCTGTCTCACGAGCGTGAATGTGGAAATGGGGGGGCTGACTAAGCATACGTGCTCAACCGCTGCGCGGCCGGCGGGGGAGGGGAGGAGGGGGGGAGCATGTGCAGCAGCAGGTCCCTCCCTGCCACGGGCTCTTCTGGTTCAGAGGATATTTGCAGTAAATAGTGTGGATTTAGAATTCGACTTGAATGGAGGACATTTTTGCTCTTTGGAAATTTCCATCGGGAGCATTTCATGTAGTTCTAAAAACACTCCGAACCTGCAACAAGGTCTAAAGCTTACCTAAATGAAATGTACATATTAATAAAAATGCTTTGCATACTTAGTTCCAGCGTCTTCTATAAAAACCTGAGCACTTGGTGGAAAACGAGGTGGAACGTGGTCACAGTCCCTCCTGGGCACCAGCGGAGCAAGCTGCGGTCCCACTGGTGATCAGTGTCCAGATTTTAAAAACTATTAACTTCTCAAATTTGGGCTAATGTTGGGCTTTTATTTTTAAAACTTTTTAGAAAACAATCTTAAGTTTCGGAAAGCCTATTTTTAGAGGTTTCCCTGTAGAACGGGGCTTTCAGGGAAGGGGCTGTCTGGCTTGAATATTCAGAATGTCTTTGGTGACTGTGGTTTAAAGTAGGTGGAGGCACTTAGGTTTGCAGACGTAGGGTGGCCCATGGCGGACTTGCTGTGGAGTTCTGTCTGCGTGCACGCAGAATGGCCGAGACCTCTGGAGGTCGCACCTGGAGAGTCGGATGCTGTGGACTCCAGGACTTTGGTATCTTACAAACCTGTGCACATGCCTCTTCTCCTGTGTGTCATTTTTCCCATTTGAAGAATCGAGACTGCCCTCGTCCCCTTCACAAGGGCGGGATAAAACGATAGTTCTGAAAAGGTTTGAATTTGTAGGCAGAAGGGCCGGCCTGGACCCGATGGGTAGTGAGGCCCGTACAGCACTGCGAGAGCCACGTCGAACGGGTGAGTGGCTGCAGCAGGAAGCCCATGTCAGAAGTCCAGTGCGGAGCCGCGGAGATGCACGGCGCCGTCAGCACAGGGCGTCAGCACAGGGCGCCAGAGCGCGGACGCCTCCAGGGCCCAGCAGCGACTGACGTTCGCCGCTACGTCTGCTAGGTCGGGGATTCAAGAAGGGCGAGGAAAATATCTTTTCCGAATATTTTTAGTATTATATTTTAGAATTTGGAATGATATTTATTTTCAAGTAACCGCGAATATTTAAACAGTTTTCCTGTAGTGCAGTTCATCAGAATTTTATTTTTTATTTTACGTGTGAAGTATTTTTGTTAAATGTTTTTGAAGTTCTTGACAGTTCAATAGAAAATCCGTAGAAGATTCATGTAGAATACTTGGTACATAATTTTTAATTTATGGATGTGGAAATTGGGATATGAATCATGCACAGTCAGGCTCATGGCTTGTTAAGATTTATGCCTGCTTTCTTTTTATGGTACGTGGAAACTTATCATTTTCTATGAATGTTAACGGGGTCATTATTTTTCCCACTTGCTTTTAAAATGCATCGTAAAGGACGCATGGATCAGTGTGTACGATTAATGTTGTATTTTACTACATTTGCTGTGATCGCTGCTGACTTTCATAAGATTTTGGTTATGTCATTCAGAAAGCCGATTTTCACCAACTTGTACACCTGTTCCTTTCAAACCGTGGTATGCTTTCAGATGATATGTAAATCTTTCTGGATAGTGGGGGCGGAGGAAGTTGTAGAGCTACCCTCATTTATGGCCAAAGACATAAGAATTTGAGCCCTTTGAACATCTGGAGAACAAACCAAAGACAGGCTAGAACTGCGCGAGCACGTAAGGCGCCCGGGCCTCCGTTCGCAGGCGTCAGGGCGGCGGTGACACAGCCTCCTGCTGGGGAGCGAGGCTGATGGGAGGGGTCCCGCGGCTTCCTCACCCTGTCGCGAGGTGACGTCAGTGGGCAGCCTGGCAGGACTTCTCGCGACTGGGTTTCCTAGTTAAACGTTTAAGCAGATGACAAAACGTGGTCTTCAGTCAAAAAATCAAATGTAATCCAGTTAAGTGTTTGTTCTCCACCAACTATTTGACCAGTAGTAAATGGTTCTTAGCCTGGTGTGAAAGGAAGGACTTGCTTGATAGTAAGCGTGTTTGGTTTATAAATTTGCTAAGTTTGAGTTTGCAGTACAAGTAGAATAAAATATATTTAATGTATGTTTCGTTCTTACCCTTTTGAAGAGGGAAGAAAAGACTCGTTCTTGTCCCTTCTCCTGCACATCTTCTGGGATACCTAATGGTGCTTGACGAAAGCTTTTTATTGTGAATATCTTCATTAAACAGATAGCCATGAAAGGTCGAAACCCACATCAGCAGGTTCATTTGGGATATCAAGGCAGGATAATTTTTAAGTGGATGTAGGTGTGATTCAGCCTTGAAATGATTAGATTTGTCTGTTATGCACTGTGGTACAACTTCCTGTGCTGACTACGATTGAGGTGTGAGTGTGACAGAGTCTCACTTTGACACGTGTTCAGTTGTGGCGGAGAGTAAATATGGAGATGTTTTTCTTAGATATGCTTTATTTTATTCTGTTAGGCTGAGTTACTGTCCAGTCCGATATCAAGATTTTCAGTGGATCGTCCTGGTCCTAGTTAACAAATGTCTTTGCTCATGGAAGAAGAAACTGAATTTGGGAATAACATTATTTACTTTGCGAGGTGCTTCCCCCAGCTCTGTGTTTTACAGTGTTCACTCCTTTTACATATCAGACTCTATATTATACATGTTTCAGGTTGGATTTCTGTTCTCTTTCTTGGGAGGATCTTAAGATTCTCTAGAAAGATCGTTTGTGGGTCACGTCAGAGTTAAGGGGATCTCGGATTCTTGCGGATAACTCTCCGTTTCCAGTGTTGCAGCGTCGGTGCCGTCTCCTTGCACTGAGGGCCGGCGACGTTAGTCCACGCTCTTAACCCTTTCCTCTGCCAGTTTGCCTCCCTCACAACCGCATCCTCAAGTTTTTAAAAACCTCATTCACCTCCGATCTGTTTGCAGACTCGAGAATGAACAATCCGTCAGAAGCCAGTAAACCATCGATGGAGAGCGGAGATGGCAGCACAGGTAAGAGATCCTTCTCAGACCAGCTTTTTACTTAGATTAATGGAGCTAAAAGCCTTTCCTTTAACCGTGACCCGTATTCGGCAAAGAAAGACCAATTTCAGTATGGATTGGTCAGATATAACTCAGTACCTGCAGGAACTGGGATTGTACCTGCTCAAGGTACCTGACTTCTCCTGCAGGTCGCTTCGTCTTTTTTGCTGTCATCTGTCTGAGAACTACAGAGCAGCTGAGAGTGGTCCTTTGGGTCTGGTAGTCTGGGTGTGAATGACGGATTTGCCACTTGCTGGCTGCATGACGTCAAGCAGTCCCCTAATCTTTCTGAGACTTAATTTACTCAACTATCAGATGGGAACAGCATACTTCATAGGTCATTCTGAGCATTAAAGGAGAAATGTCAAACACCATGTAAGCCACACGCTAACTGTTCAGAGATCGGTCCCTCTCGTTACAGGCGCCAACAAAATGGTAAATCTTACCCACCCCGCAGTCAAAAGCAAAGCACGTTAAAGTTGTGATGATGTCTATGGAGAGTTCAAACACACCTAAGTCTAATACAGCTTTTTATTTAGTAATTTTTTAAATTACACTAGCTTAAACTCTCTATCAGGGTTTAAACCCTAATCTCAGGGTAAAAACTAAGGCCCCGTGAGGAGCAAGGTGAGTCCATAAAGGTGGATCGTCTCCACAGCCCCCCTCCCACCTCAGCGTGTGGCTCAGACGACATGTGACCCGTGTCCTCACCATCTGCCAGAGCTGGGACAGGGGCTTCCCCAGGTTCCGGCAAAGGCAGGGATTAAAATGCCCACCAGGGCAGGGAGCTGTGGGCAGGGCACGCAGAGAGCAGTTCCCAAGGTGAGCGAGGTTTGCACCTGCCGAGAGCATGGCCTCCTTGGCCTGTCATTAGAAAACGCCTAGCAGCGGAGATGGCAGGAACGAGCGTCGCTCTTGGAGACCGTCTTGTCTCCCAGGCCGCGGACCCCAGCACCGTTTAGTTGGAAGCAGGTGGGTGGGCCCTGTGCGGCAGCTCCTGCCTGCTGTCTTTCGTTCCCAGCCGCTCTGGCCCTGGAGGCGCTTGTTACCTTTCTGTCTGAGGCGCACGTGCCCTCTGTGAAGCTGGGCTTTGGGCGCCCTGTGGTATTAACAGGCCTCTCAGATTGCTCTGAGTCCGCCATGGGGGCTGGCACGGTGCCTGCTGTGCAGCGAAGGGCAGCATCCTGTCCTCTGCACTGGGCGGCGGTCCCCTCTCCATCGTTTCCGTCCCGTCGGGCCCACCGCACTGCTTCGGAGCGCTGGTCTCTGCCCGTGCGCGTCTCGGAGGGGAAGAAGCTGGCTCACAGGGCGGTCGGAGGGTGCCCACAGCGCCCGCCACAGTGCTCTCCCTGGGGTCCGCCACTGCAGAGGCTTCACTGCCACCACCCACCGAGCCTGCGGTCTGTGCACTGCACACGTCACGTGGTTTCCGTTTGTGTTCTTACGACAGCCCCGCGAGGTAGGCATTGTGACGTCGAGGAAGAGGGAATCGCACAGAACCAGCCAGGAAATAAAGGCAGGATCAGGATGTGGCGCGAGGTTTCTCCACGAGGTTTCTCCACGAGGTTCCTCCCGCGAAGGGCAGTAAAATGACCCTGAGCGTTTAGGCAGCACCTTGTCTGCCTTTAGATCCGAAGCCACTTACGAGCCGCGTAAGGTCAGTTCCGGGCTGGCTCTCGCTCCGTCTCACGGACCCCTTGCCCTGTTTTCATGGGAAACGTGTTACGTTCACTTGGGAACAACTAAAACCCTGGCCGTCAGTTTCCCGGCTGTCCTCGGCACCTCCCTCTGATGTCGTGATCAGCTTAGGGACCTCAGAATACATTTGCGTTCCAGTTTGCACGTGAAATTACCGTGTTTGATACATCAGGTATAAAACCGCAGTTTATTCAGATAATTACGTGCTTGCAAATTGATTTTTACTTAAACATAACAGATCTGCAGATCGTTTTATTGTAAAGAACATACGAATACTTTTGTGTGGATTACTACAATTTTAAACATTCCTGGGAAAAATTTTGATTCGTGGTATTTTAGGGAGAATGATATTATGAAATTATTTAAGATTGTGTTGTGTTACTTCTTTGCCTTTCTCCTACCAGAGTTTGAGTTGCACGGCTCAGCCTGACAGTGCACTTCTGTCAGATGGCCCTAACGCGTTCACAGATCTGGAGTTTCGGTTTGTTAGTCTAGTCATTGCGTAAGTGCTCGTTCTGTATGTAAAACAAAACACTGTGCTGGGTGTGCTTAGAAGATGCTGTCGCGAGTACTGAGATGCCCTCCGTCTGTGAAGCGTTAGCAGAGTCCATTGGGAGCTGAGACAGATAAGGGGATGGTGGGATCACGAGAGAGTGCGGTCATCCAGGAGGAGGTATAGGAAGGTGCCATCGTGGTATTTCTTTGAGGAACTGAGTGCGCATCTAGGCGTCAAGCTCTCCTTTCTCATACGTCCTCCCTGGCTACCCCAGGTGGAGGGACCACCAGAGAGGGGGAATTGAAGAAGGAAAG
Source organism: Pteropus alecto (assembly GCF_000325575.1). Lineage (NCBI taxonomy): Eukaryota > Metazoa > Chordata > Mammalia > Chiroptera > Pteropodidae > Pteropus > Pteropus alecto. The sequence goes on along the minus strand of NW_006432945.1, from coordinate 17,507,700 downwards.
ACAAACGACGGAGCCATGGCAGGGGCGGAGGCTGGGGCCAGAGGGACAGAAGGGAGGGCTAGCTTCGAGCCGCACAAAGGCAGACCCCTTTCTCACTGGGGAGCAGGGAAGGACGCACAGTGACTGAAGGTGGCAGTGGGATGGAGAAGGGCGCGAGCGCTGGCTCCCTGGGGGCCTCCCTCCATCCCACTGCCACCTTCAGTCACTGTGCGTCCCTGGGGGCCTCTCTGCCTCCCTCGTTCCTCACGAAGCTTCTCAGAAGCGTCGCGGTGCTTGGGGGGAAGGCGGGCGGAGGCGACGGGACGGATGGCCACGCTCAGCCTTTGGGGTTGTTGCCGGTGCGCGTGGCTGGCCGCGTTTTTACACGGACTTCACGTCTGGCTGTTGGAACTCCCGCGAGGTAGGTGTCGTGTCTCTTTCACAGATAAGGGACGCGAGCTCAGGACCGGTTAGTGATCGGTGATTGCAAAGCCCACACGCCTTCCGTTACCTGTCCCTGCGTCACACTGCCTGGGAGACCGCATGGAACGGGCTTCCTGGCTCAAGCAGAGGGGATGCGTTTCCACATAGTTACTTTTAAGGAACTGATTAAAATCAGAAGAATGAACGAGCTCGTTGAGGGTCAGGCTCCGATGAGAGGAAGGGACCCGGACCGTGCGGCTTCCTAGCCAGCAAGGTTACGCCCCTTCCCGCAGAGCAGCTCCGCCGGCCGAGGTCAGCAGTGAAGAAAATGGGAGATTGGGTTATTTTGCCGAAACGATGTCCTCGCCACAAAAACCCCCTCCAGACGTGAGGGACAGAAACGACATTTCTCAGAACAGGGTTCTTTGGACGAGGACGCCGCTGCGGACGCTTCCGCTGGGGCTGGGGGGCAGTGACTGCACGCCCTCCTCGTCCCAGCGCTCGGAACCCCGAATCCGCTTTCTGTCCGCTTCCCGAATCTGCCCGTCCACATGTTTCAGGGGGGCGGAGTCATGCAGCCGTCATCCTCTGTGCCTGCGTCATTGCACTGAGCGTGGTGTTTTCGAGGTTCGCCCTGTCGTAGGGGGCAGCTGAGCAGTCCGCGTAGCCATCCTCAGCCGGCGGACACTCGGGCCCCTTCTGCGTCTTAGCTGTTGTGAACGATGCTGCTGTGGACAGTGGCACACAAGCATCTTAGAGTTTTTCATTTCCGTTTTTTGGGGTAATTAATTAGTAGTGAACTCGCTGGCTGTAAAACAACACAAAGTTATTATCTTACAGTTCTGGAGGTCAGAAGGCCTAAAGTTCGGGTGTCGGAATAGTCGTGTGCTCCCCAGAGGCTCTGAGGAGCAGCCTCCCCACCCCCACCCCGCCCCTCCTGCAGGCCCCCTGTGTTTCTAGGGTTATGGCCTCCTCTTCAAAGCCAGAATACAACGTCTTCTAGTCTGTCTGTCTGTCTGTCCGTCTGTCCGACCGCCGCTTCCGTCATCGCAGGGTCTCTGGCTCTCCTGCCTCCTCCTTTCTCTCACGGACCATCACGACCCCACCGGGTCCCCGCAGGTCGCTGAGGGGAATCTCCCCTTCTCGGGACCCTCTCTCTGTCGGGCCTGCGGAATCCACGCGGCCAGGCGCGGTCGCCAGCCGCAGCTCCCGGGGCTGAGTATGTGGACATCTTCACGTGGCCATTGTTCTGCCTGTCACAGTACTTTATCCTGAATGAAATCTGATCAACTATTATAGGTGACAGTTGGAAAAGTAAAAATTGTATAAAGTTTTAGAAATGTTGGCAGGAAAAACCAAAGCATTTTTTTTGATGTCAAGAACTATTGGGCAAATTCTAAAGCCTAGTTCACTTTTAATCGGAGGGCAGATTCCGTTCGTCAGTGCTCCCGATGGCAGTCCTCTGCCCGTGCCCAGCCTCCGCCGCTGAGAAGGGACAGGCGTTTCTGAAACGGCCGGTTCTGGCGTGTGGCTGTGTTGTCTGTGTTCTTTTAAAATCTGCCCAGAGGAGCAACACAGATGAAAATGATTTTCCTCATCTTTTAGATGAGAGCTTTTGGGGACCATCGCCCAATTTAAAGTCCTCTCCATCTATTCGACATTTATTATGAAGTGATTTATTATAATAGTTGTTTTTCATTAAAATCGGCTAGCCGTGTTAAGCATTTCATCTAGATCATCTCACTTAACCCTCATCCGCACCGTGAGAGGCACTAGTTTTCTCTTTCCGTAGATCAGAGAGTGGGGCTCAGTCACTCGACAAGTCTGAGGTCCACGAAGGGAGCAGAACTGTTCACTTCGAGCTGTTACTCCTCATGCTTTGTTTGCAGTGTGTACTTGATGGGATCACTGAAGTGGAACAAAATACCGATTTTGTTCTCAAGAAATTGACCTTGTAGAGAACTCCTGTACGGACATGCCCTGGAGGGTTCGTAAGGAGCACGCACGAGTCCGTGAGAGTTCGGTGTGGGGAGAAGTCGTCTCCAGCTGGAGGTTCAGGGGAGGCCCAGGGGAGACCTCAGGAGAAGCTGGAGCTCAGTCTGGGCCTTGAAGGCCGGGCAGGGCTCAGACGCGGTGGCGCTGGCAGCGCGGGGGAGGGGGGACCCGTCCCGCTGGCCTCGGTCCCTTCAGATGTTTTCACCATGTCATGTGATTCCTGGGGCCAGTGTCCCTTACCCTCAGAAGGAGCCAGTGTTCCAGTTCCTCAGGTTCAGCGTAGCCATCGCCACCACTGGCCTATTGCTGTCCTTTTCTAGAATTAATAAAAGTAAAATGATATTATATTCAAAATTTTAAATACAAAATGTTATTTTTTCTGCTGGTTAACTATTTTGAAATGTTAAAACTTATTTTAAAGCAGCTGACTTACCTGTTGATTCATTGAATTTATAGTAAATTAAATGTTAGTCTTTTTTCACCTGAATTATGATAGAATAAGACTCTTCCATCTTATCCTTATTCGCTTGATTTTTCATTCAGATGATATTTTTCCCTGGGATAATATCAAAGTCTTTCCGGCAACTTTTTGGAAAGGCCAAAGAAATTTACGAATGTGACCCAGTAGACACGAAGTAAACCCCAAAGACGCTGTCCGAAGTTCCAGCAGCCAGGGCGCGTTGCTCTGTGGGGTTTCTTAGCGCCGTAGCTGATGTAGGGGAACCGCGTTCCTACGAGAGCGTGGTCGGACATCGTTTTCGACAGGGAGCGAGGAAGCACCCCGGAAGGCCGGGCCCCCTGGGACCATGTCCTGGTCTCCTCTGGGCAGGTCCTTTCCGTGCCCCGCTTTCACAGCTGTAAGACGGAGATAAATATCATCCGTGCACAGAGTGGGCGTGCGCGTGACAGCAAGCGGACGCGTGACTCCGGAAGTGCTCCGGAGGGCTTAGTGTTGGTCATGCGGGGGGGGGGCGCTTTGTTACATGAAGGGAGGGTGAGGGTGGGGGAGGAGGGGTAAGGAAGGTGTGGGTGACTCGGGAATCAGTTCCCAAGGAGGGGCGCCGTCGCGTTTTGGAGCCCTGGCGGGCGACGCAGCTGTGAGGAGGTGCCCCCGCCCCTTTCTTTAAGGGAGAGCAATGAGCGCGTGAAGGAGGTAGAGGTAGCAGTGATTACGGATAAAGAAGTTTTCAGGGAGAAAGCTCTCTAGGGAAGGTCGGGGACAGAGGCAGTTAGGGATGGCCTTGTGACGTTGGGGAAATGGACCCGGAGAATGGAATGCAGTCAGGAGTCTGGGAGTAGACGGTGCATCCAGATAAATAAAAAGTCCAAGAAGGATGGGGAGCGGAGGGCCGTAATTCAGGCTGGGAACCTTGACACCAGATGAAATCAGAGGATGAGGAGCTTTACTGCAGCTTTTCAGGGACTTTTTTGTGTTTCTAAAGAAGGCAGGAAACGGCCACCGTTTTACTGGCTCTCATCTTAAAGGTAAAGATGAGTAAGGAGCGTTTGACTAGGTTAGCAGGCAGAGTAAATGTTTGGTTAAAAATTTTTTTGCGAACAAAAAATGTTAATGTCATATTAGAATTTTAGAATAAAATTCTAAATTTTAGAATAGAATAAGGACTTTCTGGTTTTCTTGATCTTCAAAGTATCCTCTTTATGTAACATGTTGAAGTTATTTGAAAAACCTTGGTCACAATAGCTGCTAGGTCACAAGTCATTTTTCTACAGCTGAAAATTAAGCTAATGAAAATCTGTTTTAATCGTGCCTTGCATCTAGACAGACCTAAGAATTCCACAAACGTCACCATTTGTGGAGCTCTTGTCAGGCATCGCTGATGGTGCAGTCATCAAGGTAGCGTGGAAAAGCTTCGGAAACTGTACCGTTGCCGACGGAATGAATAGACAGGACGAAAGCAGTGGAAGACGGAATGAATAGGCAGGACGAAAGCAGTGGGAATCCTCAGCAGACGTGTGGCGGTCACCCATCACGGCGATTTTCTGTAGCATCAGCTTTGATTCCGCTTTTCGCTTTTGCACTGACATAGAACTTTTTAAGCGATCCTCTTTATCTGGATCTTCACTGTCCCAGATTCCTCCCATTTTATGATGGCTCACTTCAAGAAAGGACCTGTGTGCACTTACACACGCACGCATGAGCAGAGGCTGCTTCCGTGAAGGCCTCTCGGCTGTTGTCTGTTGGTTGTGCCCCGTGGCCGCCTGGCTTTCTGTGAACTCCACTTGGAGTCTGTACCTGCCTGTCCAGGCAATGTCGTGATAGGCACAGGTAAGGTCATTGTTTCCGTCAGGACATCTGAATTTGGGCTGTTGGTAAATTTAAGTGTGCATTATATTTACTGACAAATAGAAGTCTGTGAAAACTACACGTTTTCCTTTATAGGTTTAATTGAAGTAGGAGTGTGTCATATGATTTTCATTAGTGATTAAAATGTGGCAGCACTGTAGAGCTGTGGAGTGGTGAAAGCAGCTTTCGCGAACTCGGGGTCCAGACCATCGCGCCTTCACGCAGAGCCCCCCGGAGGTGGATCTCACGTGACTCGGCCTGTGGCAGATGGTGAGGCAGGAGGGCAGGAGGGCAGTAAGATCTGCGCTGTCAGGCTGGTCCTGGGGCTGCGGGCTCGTGTAGCCCAGCTGAGATGCACGTCACGTGACGTCAGGCATTTAAAGCAGATGGGTCAGTGGCATGTGGGTGTTTACAGTGCTGTGCACCCACCACCTCTGTCTAGTTTTGAAGTCTTTCCATCACCCCCAGAGAGGACAGCTTGTCCCCACTAAACGCACGCTCTCCGTTCCCTGCCTGCCCCTGGTTGAACTAGCCAGTGACACTATGTGTGACTGGAAGCAGAGTGGCCGCAGAGGCACCTGGCCTCTTGTATATTAAGGGTGTAGGTTTCCATTCAGAATACATCATCTTTGACCCAGTGTCGAAACAGGGGACGTTTACAGACATTTTCAGGGTTCGGGAAAATGCAGTTTTCAACCAGCTGCTTTACTCTGATTTTATTCTGTTTTGTGATGTGAGTCATCTTGATATTTGGTCTGAGACCCACAGAAACCAAGATTCTGACTTTAGAAAAAAAAGATTTTTTTTTTCCTTTCTAAAATAAAGTGTCATGGTTTCCTTTAGGCACAGCTAGATCCTGAAGAGATTACTAAAATGTAATGTTACTGTAAATTTTCATTTCTTGCATCAAAAGGGTTGATCTGTTTTGGAAAATATTAACGTTATCTCAGGTCATTAACCGTGTATGTCCAAGTAGTTCTGTAGTTTCCTATCTATGGGAAACTTTAGGAAGAAGTCATAAGAGAACAATCACTATGTGATTTGGAGGAGGTGAAATGTACACACACTGCCTTTATAATGATCCACTTGCTAGAGCCCAGGCTCTGCGATGGTAGAAGTTGGCACCTTTTAGACATACCGCGTCCAGGTTCCAGCCCGCGCTCTGCCCCCCACCCCACACCAGTGTGTGCTGTGTGCACACAGCGGGGCGAGGATGAGAAGATGGGGTGCTCCCGTGGCAGGAAGTGGAAGGGCAGAGCCACAGTCATGTGTCTCGATGATTCCCACAGGTTCCCATAAATGCGTTCTGCTTTATTATCATTATTTCTAAATAACAGCTGGATACGGTAATCTTTGCATAAGTTAATCCTGTTCTAACATCACATCACAGTATGGGTGATTAAAAATTACTGGCATAACATTTATAAAATTATAATTATGGCAGAGCCATTGCTAATTAGATATATGAAACAATCTATACTTTGGGATGAAGGAAGTTTGTGTAACTATTTTATCACGTAAATGGTGGCTTTTGCGTTAGGTCATTTATTAGAGCGTTTAAGTTAAGAGTAAGTTTGTCTGGCTCTCGTCAGAGCCGTCAGTGATTTTCCTCTGTCCAGACGAACGTCGAGAAGAACGGGGCTGGGGGAGACCCTCGGAGCCCTGGAGCCCGTGCCCGCCGTTCGATGCGGCTGGACAGTGAGCCGTAGCCTCTTCCTTACAGCCACTTGTTTCGTGCTGCCCGACCCGTTTTCCAGGCTCCACCTTCACGTCGGAATTCTCTGCCGCTGTTTGTGGCTGTAGTTCGTTCCTTACGTCTTCGTTTCTGTTTCTTAAGCTTTATCTGTGTTCGCGTACCAGCCCTGCAGTTCTGCCTTTAGAAGCGAAATGATTTTACTGTATTTTCTCTTCTTTTGAATCCCCTCTCGTCCTTGGAGCCACTTAGCAAAGCGCGCGTACAGCATCGGTGCCAGGCAGGTGTTGGTGACTGAAGCCTCGGGCTTCGTTTGGGCGGCGTTTGTGTCTCAGCCGCTGCGCCCTTCTGCTTGTCCCCCAGGTACACAAGCCAATGGTCTGGACTTCCCGAAGCAGCCCGTGCCCGTCGGAGGCGCGATCTCAACCGCCCAGGCCCAGGCCTTCTTCGGACACCTGCATCAGGTAGGGCGTCCTGTGCCGCTGTGAGCGTGACCAGGCGGCGGGGACGTGGGTGCTGGGGGCGGGATAGGGGTGGAGATTCCTTCTGACGGTGGGGCTTGTTATGTTCACTTAGCCTGGTGCTGATCGCGTCAGATTGTGTCCTTCTGAATGGCTGCTGTAGAATCTTCTAGTTTAGTCGACCGTATAGCTGTCAACCCCACAGCTGTGCGAAAATAAACACTTTCTTGTTTTGCGTGGAATGTGTACAACAGCTGGGTTACTGAGTGTGCCTCTGGGGTGGCTCTCTGAAGGTAGTAAATTACAGTCACCCGGAATGACGTAGCTGCCGTCACCTGAGACCTGCACGTCGGCTCTCAGGTCACTGTCACACCACTTCGATATGGGCAGCGTGGTCAGAACCTTTACTCAACTGTCTCTGTGGGGTTTGACTTCAGTCATGATGTTTCTGGCTATTTACAAGTCTTAAAGTTCCTCCTCAGAGATATTTACCAATGACGAGGAGGAAGGAAAGCTCCCTTTTCAGTGGACACATGTGAAACACAACCTTAATCAATGTAATATCGCAGTGGGACAAGGTGCTATCTCGTGTCTTCTGTTTTAGTCCTGTCAGAAACATAACTTGAACCCAATCGTGAGGACAAAGACAAACTCAGATTGAGGGGCCTTCTATAAAATAGCTGGTCTCTAGTCTTCAAAAATGTCAGTTTCATGAGAGACAGAGATAGGCTGAGGAATCATTCCAGAATGGAGATTAAACAGACGTGACAGCTAAACTCAAGGTGTGAACTTGATTGTGGATGAGAAAAACATTAGCAACGCTGTCTCTTTTACACCTTTGTGCCTGAGACTCTTTCCTCTGGTCTTCGGCCGACTTCTTAGCCTTGGTCTTACACGTATTGTCCTTTCGAGCGGTCCTCCCTCTTGCACTGCATCTGAGATGTGGTCCCCATAAATCTCTGGAGTTTTTGTCTGGGTTTTATTTTTGAGGGTTCTTATCTACTGAGACTATCCTTTTTTTTTAAACTGGAGGTTAAATTGGCACAATGACATACAGTTTTCAGGTCTACCACGTCGTGACTCCGCATCTGTATACACTGCGGTGACCTCCACCAATACTCCGGTTACCGCCTAACCCAGCCAGTCGAGCCCCTTTCCCGCTGGTAACCGCTGGTCTGTTCTCAGCATCCATGCGTTTCTTTGGGGCACTGTCAGGTTTAACTAAAGGACATAGCAATCAGTTAACGTTTAGCTCCGACCTCTATACCATCTCCATCCCATCACTAAAATTTAACTTCAAGAAACCTCGATGCTTTGTGATATATCCAAAATGGACCTCATAGCTTCCTGGTAAGGACACTCCCATTTTTCCAGGCTTCCAGCTTTGAACCCTAGAATAATTCATGACTTTTTCCTTCCTTCATATCCCATCAGCTGTCAGGACCCTACATAGTGCGTTGCGGTGCCTCCCGCGTTTCCTGTGTCTTATTCCCACGGCTGCTGTTCCCGCTTAGGCTTCCGTCCGTCCTACCTCAGCTCGTGTCTCCCTCACCCCGCTCGGTCTCTCCTTGTGTTTAGGACATTGGCATATTTGAAGACTACAAACTGTTATTTCGTAAAGTGTTTTTCCACTGAGTTTGTCTGATGTTTCGTCACGATTAGGTTCAGGTTTCTCTTTCGCTAGGAATACAACGTAAATAATGCCGTGTTCTTCCCAGTGCATCGTGGCCATAGACACACGTCCTCACCGGTAGCTTTAACTGTGATCACTCATCTTCTGGGTTTCCCCAGAATAAAGTTACTATTTTACCCTTTGTAGTTAATAAGTATCTATTAGAGGGGTTGATGAGAATATGTAAATACCAGGCCACCCTCACCCGCCCCTGGTAGCGAATCCATTGATGATGTTCGCTTGGATCAGTTATGATCATGGTTGCCAGGTGATGATCTTTATTTTAATATAACCATGGTTTGAACTTTTCAAATGTATGAAATGTGAGTCTTAAATGTTATGGCACATTTTCATGTTTGGTTAATATAGGACAGAGTATTTCAGCCAGGAATTTTGAGTTATGACTATAAATGTTTTAGGGACTTGACTGTGTAGGCGTGTACATATATACACATGGAAACTTTGAAATTAGAATGAGTAGATGATTCTGCTAGTTAATAATGATAAAAATGTAGGTAGGTTGTTCTTATGTGATCTTTAATGCAGTGCGGAAGATGAATTAAGTTTTTAGAACCTGAGTACCCTAGAATACAAGCAGAGCGTTACATAAGGAATGGCTAGCACAGTGTGGCGTGCCCGAGGATGCTCGTTTAGGGTGGGAAAACAGCTTCAAAACAGAAAAGTCAGCAGCGTTTTCGGCGGGAGGCAGAGCGGCCGTGAGCAGTCAGTACAGTGTTGGCCCCGTAAGATCGGCCCCTTGGTAGTCTGTGTCCTAGCTCCGCGCGTCCACTCCATCCAGGCTCTCAGAGCACTTGCTGACGACAACCTCTAGTCATGGACGTTGGCAGCGTCAGACTAACTTCCGCTGGTCACTTGCAGGTCCAGCTCGCTGGGACAAGTTTACAGGCTGCTGCTCAGTCGCTAAATGTACAGGTAAGCTGGACACGGGATTGCAGAGCCATTTTTCTACTTCTTTTTCTCATATTTTTCTAATTTTCCGTAGTGAGCATGCAGTAATTTTACAGTAGGAAATACTTAGGTACATTACCTTTTTTTTATTACTGATTCTCACTAAGATTCAAGTAATAATAATCATTGCCATAAAGGAAGATGACTTTATATTACGCTGCTGTGTACAACCAAAGGTGAACCAGAAGAGTCTGCTTTCAAAGTTGTATATACGAGTCCAGGAAAAGTGTTTCTGAGTTACACAGCTGTAACCCCACCCAAACGCAAAGCCAGATAATGTCGTAAATGCCCCTTTGTTTCCAAATGCCTCCTGGATCATTTTCACGTCTTAGAGAAGCATGGAAGCGCAGAGGACCCACTCGGATGGGGACGGGTCGTAGGTCTGCACGCCCGTTCTGCATTAGCCAGCCCTGTGACCTCTGGCAAGTCACCGCATCTCCTGTGGTTAAGTGGGAAAGCTTAGCGCATGGCCAGGGTTCCTTAGCGCTCTGAAAAGTGTGAGTCGAAGGGGTGGGATGAAACCTGCTTTTAGATACCCGTAGGCTTCAGACAGTCAAAATTTTAAAACTAAATGTAAATCTGGCTGCACTGCTTCTGCAGAGCACATGGCAAATCACGCCAAGTTCAAGTGTTACGCGTGAGCCCTTGCCGTTTCAGTCGGCCGGCCGCTCCCTTTCATTAGCGTGTTTAGGTGACTAACAGTGAAGAGGGAAAACAGTGTTCTGGATGATTGGCTTCAGTGTCGCTAACGACCGAAGACCTCGGGTTGAGCATTCCATGAAACCCAGTGGAACATGGGCCTGGTGACGCATGGAAACGAGAAGAGAAGAGAAAAGGAGATAATGTGACCTTCCTTTCCGAGGGAGAGGAGGCGGAAAATTGCCTTGGTTGCCATGGTAAACTTTCGTCCCTCGGAGAGATGTTGGCAAACAGGCTGCATCTCCAGTACAGTGTTTACAGCCCTGCACTGTAATTATCTCTCAGTGACTGGCAGAATTAATCAGAGCCTTTATGTTAATTAGCCTTGCTGCAGTCCCCAAAACAGGTGGTGGGAAATATGCAAATCTATGCAGAATTTTAATGCTCTGCATACCCCGTGTTAATTACCATAAAATGCTCTCTCCGCACCCCTTCCAGGAGTGCG
>NW_006432945.1:17478768-17497022 GCF_000325575.1 Pteropus alecto | reverse complement strand
CCCCTCTAATCTGTGTGTCACCAGAGAGATGCTAAATTCTCTTTCAGGTCTTTCAGGCGTTAGGGGGAAAGTTCTGGGGGTCAGGCAGCCTCTCTCGGAGAGGGCATGACCACCAGGTGCGCGTGTCGGTGCTGAGCTGGGGGGTCTCTTGTAGAAAGGGTTGGAAATAGGCCCTTCCCTGCTCCTTATTTCCGAAGTTGAGAATTTGGGCTAATTCCATCTATTTGTGGAGGACCAAATTATTTTTTTCTTCTTAAAAATTATAATTGCAGCTTTGCCGTCACTGGAACAAAAAATATACAAGCATAATATGTAATATTAGGAAAATGCAGAGATTTACAAGGAATAGTGAAACCAGAAAACTCATGACTGAATAAGTTCACGTTTTAAGTAATTTTTGAAATATAGAGTCATTACTACCTTTCTCTTAATCAACTATTTGAAATCTCTTTACACCCACCCCTACCTCAGTCTAAATCTAATGAAGAATCTGGGGATTCACAGCAGCCAAACCAGCCTTCCCAGCAGCCTTCAGTGCAGGCAGCCATCCCCCAGACCCAGCTTATGCTGGCCGGAGGACAGATAACCGGGGTAAGTTTCCACTGAGAGGGCCGTCACAGTCTTTCTCCGTGTCAGAACCTCCATCGGCCGGTCTCTGCGGTGGCCGAGCGCAGCGTGGCCGTGCCTGGCACTGTCATGCCTTCGAGGAGCTTCCCACACTGCTGCTCTCCCACGCAGCTATCCTTGTCTGAAGTCGCAGATGCCCTGGTAAACGGAGGGCTTGTTAAACCCCCATCTCCACTGCTGCTTGCTCGTGGAGTGGAGGCTCCTATGGCCGAGTCCCTTACACCGTCTGTTTGGGGTCATGATGTCACTGCAGAGTAGAAGTTACAGAGCTGATTAGTGCCCACAAAAGAGGGTCATTTTAAGCTACTGTGTGATGTCCTGAACTGTCCTGGGTCTGCGGTGCCCCGTCTGGGCAGATTGCTTCATCCCCCCGTCCCTCAGCGTCCCTCCAGTTACATGGAGGTGTCAATACCTATGCAAAAACGTAAACATCAGGAGTGATAATGTGCGTGAAACTCATAGAACAGTATTTGGCACGTGGTATTCAATAAATGCGATTTATTTTTGTTGGAAATAAATTGGCCTATGTGACTATGTTGAGCTTTTAACCTCAGCTATCTTTGCTCTAAGATGCCATTCAAGGTATTTTTCCAGTGCTGAAAATTTGCCTATGAAGTTCCCTTGGGGCGGGGGGATCGGGGAGTCGCAGGGAAGAGGTTTTCATTATTCAGTTCACATCGCACCAACCCCCAAACATGTTTACAGCCTTCGTTTCATTTAAGTGTGTTTGGCAGTGGAACATTCTTTTGTGAATTATTGCAAAATTATTTACAGAGTCCCATTAGTAGAGATTAATATGTTTATGTGTTGTATAAAATATGTATTAACAGATATCTGAAGAGTATTGAGTTTTTGAATAGTTCGATTTTGATTCTTATGTCTCTGAGACACTAATCGTACCTGGACCCTTTTAGAAGGAGATGAGCCACTAAGTGACTGTACTTGTACTTCAGATGCCTTCATTGATCAGATTAGGTCACCGCCAGAAAGGTGGAGCCCGCTTACTGCTTCAATGTGCTTGGACAAGTTGTGCTGTGAAGGGAAGTTAAAGCCTGCTCTGAGGACGTTCCGTGTTACCGTTTGAGTTTTGTTTTGGGTGACAAGTGTCAGCAATAGCAGGAGACACCTGGGATCCCAGGTTTATGCGGCAGGGCCCCTGTTAGACCTGGGCACTAGGACTCCTTCCCACGGGGACCCGATGCTTTTGATGACGGAGGAGACCGTGCTGGGGACGCAGCTGTGAGGAGACGTGGAAAGGGCTCGTGTTCTTTAGTCGCGTCCGAGGGCACGACGGAGGAGGCGGCATGCGGCAGGGAGTCCTGCGGGTGGGGAGTGGCGGGTCTTGTCGGGCTTTCCGCGTCAGGCCCCGCGTCCCGGTCCTCAGTCATCTGACTGGCCCCTGGCGCTTCTGCTACGTGTGCATTTCTTCTCACGTCCTGTCCGCACGGACCCCTCGTCCTCGCGTGCTAGTTCATTGCTTTCTTGCCTGACCGTGGGGCCGTGGACGGGCCTGCGTGGGCGAGTCCAGAAAGAGGACCAGGTCCTCTGCCAGGGCTTTCGCCGCGTCCTCGCCGTGTGCGGTTGGGGGTTCAGGGCGGATGCCCCTCGGGCCGCCCACCTCGGAGCAGTCGGCTCGCACGAGGGGCCCCTCTCCTTCGTCCTTTCCGATGACTTGTCCTGATTTCCTTTAGCTGACTTTGACGCCAGCCCAGCAACAGTTGCTGCTGCAGCAGGCGCAGGCTCAGGCGCAGCTGCTGGCCGCGGCCGTGCAGCAGCATTCCGCCAGCCAACAACACAGCGCCGCTGGGGCCACCATCTCCGCCTCCGCCGCCACGCCCATGACGCAGATCCCCCTGTCTCAGCCCATTCAGATCGCTCAGGTGAGTGCGTGCCTCGCGGAGCGGGGCGCCGCCCTCCGCTGCCGGTCCCGTCGCGTCCCGATCTCTCGGGGAGCCTTCCTAGAAATCACACCTGACCTAGAAATAACACGGTCGTTTGCTCGTTTGAGTCGATACCGTAAACACACAAGTGATCATTTGAATAACTGACTGTTTACATTAAGTGACAATTCTTAAGTAATTAGCTGGCATATTTTCAAGGCAGAGGATTACTGTATTTATTTTAATTGGCTAATTACGACAGGCCCGGGTGTTTTCATGTGCCCTGCGGTGAGTGTCGCCGCCGGTGTGAGTTGGCGAGGCGTCTGCCGCACTGAGTAGCTTTGTGCAGAGCTGCGCTAGGATGTTGTTTGGTTTCAGTTTTCAAATTTTAGGGCAAAGTATCCAGAGATGATAAACATTTATACGAGCGGCAGAGACAATACCACCAAGGAGGAAAGGTAAATGAAACCCTTCATCTCAGGGAAAGGAAGAGAGGGTCAGTGGTCACACCGGTCAGGCCTGCGCAGCGTTATCACGGGTCTGGGCCTGGACAGTTGCCTTCATCCCCCCCGAGACGCAGGAGTGGACTTCAGCGGTAGCTGGCGTTTGACTCGACATTAAAAAGGAACCAATTAAGTGGAAGAGTAGGGATCAGATGTCAGACCAATCTTTTATGACTGTTATATACAGTCGTTATCCAGATGATGTTTTCATTTTGGCCACTTTCTTTGTCACCAAATAAATGTTTTTAGTGCCTAAGCTGCGAAACCCTATGTTGATATTATTTTAATAAGATAATGCAAGCACATTGGATTCGGACACTAAAAAACACTGGGCCAGGCCAGTGTAAGGTGCTGTTGATACGGATCAGATTTTTATATGGATACATTTTAAAATTTTTACATTGATTTCACAGTTGAATTAGGCCGATGCCAAATTTCATGAATCGTTATAGATCTTTTCATGTATTCATGCAAATTGACAGAACATTCTCAATAGTCGATTGAGAGAAATCAATCAAGTATTTAAAAACTCAACATTCTCTTCTCACTTGATTTTTAAAACCCATATTGGTCTCTACATGCTAAAAACACAACCATAACCATTTATTTTGTGAGAATTTTAAATAACTATTGAAAATTTGGCCCAGTGCAAGTCCAAGACACAGCACACGCTGACAGAAACAGGAAGTCGTTGAAGAGCCCCAGGTGTCATCTTCGGGGCTTTGTGACCTTCCCAGAGCACGCCCTGGCCGGGATTTGCCAGAGCGTAGAGCAGGACTTGGATTTACTTGGGCGTGGCGTGCCAGGATCCCCATGCCCGGGAGCCCTGCATAAGGAGCACTCAGACTCTGCAACCCCTGTCCCCATTCTGGTTTTGCAGGATCTGCAGCAGCTCCAGCAGCTTCAGCAGCAGAGTCTCAGCCTGCAGCAGTTCGTGCTGGTCCACCCGACCACCAGCCTGCAGCCGGCCCAGCTCGTCATCTCGCAGCCGCCCCAGGGCCAGCAGGGTGAGCCCCAGTCTCCTGGCCCTGAGCTGCCTGTTAGAACGATGTTTTTCTTGCATTCTATTTACCTTTAAACTCAGTATTCATTTAAGAAAAATAGTTTTTTGTCATGTATGCCGCATTATTGAAGGCGGTCCTTCACAGTCATTCATTCTCGCCATCACCAAGGAGGAGCCAGGGGTTTGGCCAAAAGTCTGAAATCCTTCAGCTTGCTAAACACAAATTGGATAAATTGCTTCTAGCGTTTTGATCATTTTTTGTGGGAATGTATTCAAAGAATGTGGGCTGGGTACGGGAATTATATGCTTCTGACAATAATTTGTTTTCTTTTAAAGTTTGAGAAAGAGAGGGCGTTATATTAGAAATTGTGCACATTTTAAAAACATCTTTTATAAAAAACATCTTTTGGCCTTTTAGTGGTAAAAATGCTGCTTCGTCGGCAGTAAGCCCGGTTGATGGATCGGTGCAGAGGTACCGAGGCTTCCGCCCAAGGAGCAGTCGTGCTTCGCTCCCGGCTCCTCCTCATCTCTGCTTTTAGCCCTTTTTTCCTCGATAATTCATTCCAAAATCTTTTGCTGTGCGAATACCTATTTTGCTTAGAGACCAGCCCGCTCCTTTTGTGAGCCGGACGACGCTCCCTCCGGTCCAGCGCGTGCCGGCCGTCTCTGACGGATGCTGGGTGAAGAGGTCACGGTCTCTTTGGGATTCCGGGCGGCTCCCATCCCGAATGCTTTCGCACTCTCACCCGTCCCTTCCCAAAATAAAACACTGACCAGGGAGGTGATTCGGGTTGTACGGAAGACACATCAGTCTTAGTTTATTGTTTTGTGTCTTCCCGCCCAAACTGCATTTAACAAGATTGAATTTTAGGCAAATAAGGCGTGAAGAGTTTTGAGATCAATAAAAGTATCATATCAGGGGATGAGTTGGAAATGTTCACTTCACTCTCTTCTTTTTTATTTACTACACGTTCAAAGAAGTCTTTAACGTTCCTGGCATGACGCGTTCGTGTTTTTCAGGTCTCCTGCAAGCGCAGAATCTTTTAACGCAACTACCTCAGCAAAGCCAAGCCAACCTCCTGCAGCCGCAGCCAAGCATCACCCTCAGCTCTCAGGTCAGGCTCCTGCCCGGGCCGCGCTTTCCCGCACCCTGCTGTTCGAAGGGACTTTTGGACTTGGTCGAATTAGACCAATTCGACTTTTGGTCGAATTGGAAACATACACATGCACTTGTACAGAAAACCCCACAACACCCTCATAAAAATAATCCAAGTAGTGTTCAAAAACTGACCCAAACTTCAAAGCTGGGCTTATCAGCCAGATAAAGCCACGCTGCCAAGTTGATGTCGTCTTTGAAAACCTTCAGGGCGCCCCGTCTACCCCCTTAAGTGTCCCCAGAGAATACCAGTGTTAGTGGCAAGGGAGTAACAGCGCTCAGCTGTGTGAGCCGAGCCCACCACTTGAACTAGAACCCTCGTGCCCCAGCTTAGCCCGCATCGCCCTTTGCCCTCTGCCCTCAGAAGCTGCAGAGACGCTCTGATCTCTGTGTTTTCGTTCCTCTCAACTTTAATTTCTACCAGAATCTAACTGTAGAAAAGCACGGGTCTGGGCATCTAGAGGGTTAAGCTTTAGACCTAGTTCTCCGACTCCTCTGGCCGTGACATTGAGCATGTCATTCCACTTCCGGGTCTGTGTTTCCTCATCTCTGAGTTAGGTGACAGAACTGACCGATCCTGAGTCCCCCTTCCTGCTCCAACTCTGTCTGAAATCACGGGAGTTTTCGCTTGATGTTGACACGTTGCCAGATTTGACAGAATTTAGCATCTGTCTATGATAAAAACTCTTGCGAACTAGACACAGAAGGTAACTTTCTTAACCTGGTTAAAGGCATCTACCAAAAGAACCCAGCATGGTAAGGACTGAACACTTCCCCTCCGTAGGTCAGGGCTAAGGCAGAGGCTTCCAGGCTGCTGCTGCTTCGGCACCGCACTGAAGGCCCTGGCAGTGCAAATAAGACAAGAAAGAGAAACGAAGGGTCCACAGGTTGGAAAAGGAGTAAAACTATCTTAATCGATGGATGGCATGATTGTGTGTGTAGAAAATCCCAAGGAAGCCACAAAAAAAGCTACTGGAATGAATAGGGGGTTTTAGCAAGTGTGTAAGCTACAAAGTCAGTGTGCAAAGATCAGGGCACTCACAGTGATCGTTGGGAAAGTTCAAGTTTGTAGTATGTAGAGATCAACTTAGGTGAGACCTGTACAGTGAAAACTACAAAGTATTGCTGAAGTTAAAGACCTAAATTAATGGAGAGTCACCATGTGTTCCTGAATCAGAAGACTTAAGCTGTTAAAATGTGCGTTCTCTCCAGATTGACCTGTAGCTTCTACACAGTTCCAATCAATACCTAGCTGTTTGTTTGGTTTTTTTTTTTAGAAATTTGCATGCCATTTCTAACATTTATATGGAATTGTGGAGGACTAGAATAGCCAGACCGTTTTGAAAAATAAGAAAGTTGCAGGACTACTTTTGTCAGGGATTACTGTAAAGTTCGGTAACAGGCTGCGGTCCTGACACATGCGCACTAGTGGAGGGTGACGGAGGTCCGTGGGCACGTCTGGGCCAGCCGATTGTGCAGGTGCCAAAGGGTTTAAGCGAGAAAGTAAAGTCCTCTCGCCAGACGGGGCTGAAACGATTGGCTGGCTGTGTGAAGGCAGGAACCTTGATCCAATCACATGATATGCACAGGTTAGTTTAGAGTGAGTTGTAGACCTAAGCTTCTAAAAGAAAACAAGGAAAATCTGTGCATCCTTGGGAAAGGTAAGGAGTTCTTAAATGGTACTCAAAAAGCACTAACTTAAAAGGAAAAAAATTTATTAATTTTATAAAAAATTAAAAGCTTCTGTTAAAAGAATAAAAAGAAAAGGCACAGACCGGAAGGAAATATTCTGAAAACCCATATCTGGTAACAGACTTGTGCCCAGATGAAGAATTCATCCAACTCAATGATAAGACAGCCTGACTTTAAAAAAAAAAAAAAAAGGGTGTGCAAAACATCTGAAGATACTTCACCAAAGAAGGTACGTGAATGCCCAGTAAGCGCATGCAGAGATGCTCAAAATCATCAGTCATCAGGAAATGCAAACGAAGCATCACGGCACAGCCACCGAAGCGGGCGAGGTTGACGAGACGGCGACGCCACCCAGCTTGGCGCGAAGCAGCTGGAGCTGCCGTACGGGCGGGCAGTGGGGCTTCAGGGTGTGCAGACGCCTCGGGAGACAGCTCGACGGTTTCCCGTCAAGTTACATGTACACGCACCTTACAACCCAGCAGTTCTAGAAGCCAAGGCATGCGTCCACACAGAGACCTGCGCACGGACGTTCACAGCAGTGCTGTGTATGATCACCTCGAACTGGAAACGGCCTAAACGTCCATCAGCCGGCGAACAGACCACGTGGAACTTGGCGCATCCGTGTGACGGAGCGCTCCGACACGGAAGGATGACACAGGGACCACAGACGATCACGATGAGAGGAAGAAGCCACACGTGGGCGACGCCTGTCATATGATCCCACTTACATGGCATGGTAGAGCGGACAGAACGGTAGGGACAGAAGTCCTATCAGCGGCGGCAGGAGCTGGGGCTGGGGACGGACGGCAGGGAGGGCACAGGGAATCTCTGGGGGTGGTGGACGTGCTCCAGATCTCAACTCCACACAGTGGTCAAGCACACCACACCGCGCACTCTTGAGTGAATATGCCGAATACAGAAATTAGGTTGGAGCTTTGAGAAGAGCCAGCAGCTCCCCCGGCTCCCAGGCCCTGCACGCGGTGGCAGTTACAGTGGCATCCTGCCTCCTGCACACCGAGTTCCACTCCGCCATCTTGCGATCCAGCCCAGACCAGCCTGCGGTTCC
Source organism: Pteropus alecto (assembly GCF_000325575.1). Lineage (NCBI taxonomy): Eukaryota > Metazoa > Chordata > Mammalia > Chiroptera > Pteropodidae > Pteropus > Pteropus alecto. The sequence goes on along the minus strand of NW_006432945.1, from coordinate 17,489,095 downwards.
TGGAGCTGGGGTCCCGTATCTGTAGCCACCCCACCTACCGTGACCTGAGCTCTTCGTAGTCCTTCGTTGATTGCGGGTGGGCTGCTCCCAGCCCGGAGGTGAAGCAACGGTCTGGAAGTTGGGACTCGCCACCTCTCCGCCGTCGCACTGGGAAGTGGACAGCCCTAGGAGCCCACGGTTGGTGCTGGTTCGGGCCCCTCCACCACGAGGGCCAGGTTGAAAATTACTCAGTGTCGCCATGTCCTAGAGGTGGACTTGGTCGTCCTCACTGAAGCAGGTTGATGGGAGGAGCTCGCCCCAGTTGGCCCACGAGTGCCTGTCACGTCATTTTCTGGGCCTGTTAATTCAGTTGGAGAACGCGTGTCACTGACGAGGTCCGAGAGAGGGGTACGTGACCCACTTACAAGAGGAAGACTCACAGCCACAGGCTCATCCGTAGTCGTGGCCTGTGACCTCTTACTCGGTCACCGATCACAGGACGGGGCCACTGAGCAATTGTGACACGGTCAGGGCAGCACCCCGCTGGCGTTCCTCAGAGGGCGCTGCTCAGGGCTTGTGTGTGTGTCATCGGGAAGTTTAGTATGTTCCTTTCCAAAAAAGAAAGATTATACTCTCCTGTCCCCAAGTAAATTTTAGATAGATTTCAGTAATTATTTAAGGATACATAGAAGAAGCTAGCAGGATATTAAAAGAGCTTTTATCTGAGTTAAAAATAAATGAAAGCGCTCTCAGATCGGAAGCGGCAGATATCAGAAGGGGGGAAAGGCCCACCCAGTGATGATTTAAAGCTTTCGTGCACTGAACAGGAAAAGGAAAAGAGACTGCTGAAAATATTTGCACTAATACGACAGACAGAAGCCTAATCTGTAACTTTTGATGAGTTCTTTAAGGCTAAGGATGAGAAGAAGGATATCATTCATATATAAATGGTTTTGGATATAAATCTAATTCAAGTCAAAGGAAAAACAGATAATCACACATGGAAAAATGTTGACTCTGAGTACTAAGAGAAATGCAAATTAAGGCAATAGTGAAGTACCATTTACTCCCTGAATTAGCAAAACATTTTAAAACTGGTAACAGATCGTGGTATGGTGAGAACCAACACTATGCCGTGGATCAGAAGCCACGAAATTGTTCATGGTGCACCCTTTGTCCAGTTACGGAAAGTCCTTTCTGAATTTACCTCAAAGAACTAAATACAAAGGTGGAAAAAGAACTCCCTGCACAAAGTTTTTTCCCATCGCGATATAAACATAGTGTTTACCCAATGAAGAAATTGTTAAATAAACAGCAATAGCATTTCCCCAGTCATTCTTTGAAAAGATAATTATGAAGACTAACACACCATTGGAGTAAAAGTTAAAATTTAAGTTAAATGAGAAAAGCAAAGTGTAAAGTTATGTGTCCTATAATTACAGTTAACATTAAAATGTAGGCCTGAGGGGAGGGAGAAGCCCCCAGAAGCAACGGATAAGTTTGGGGCAGTGTTGGTGGTGGTGTGTTCACTGGTGTACGCTCCCTTCACACTCAGAGAGATATATACGTTAGGCATGGGGAGCCGTTTTGTACGTCAGTCACACCTCAGTGAAAAATAAATTTTCTGCTTCGATTTCGTGCCTTAACGGTTCCTTCCAACATCTTAATCGTGTTATAAAAATTACTCTGATCGGTAGGCTGCATGCTTTGTTACTGGAAGATTGAAAAATACTTTGTCAGAAACATTTAGAGATTATGTAAGTTTAATGCAACATTAAAAACAGGATGAAGAAAAAAAGGAAATCTGTGGTATAAAACAAGTACACAGAAAGTAAGCTATGAAGTTATTTAAACTGTGAGTGCTTTTCTTTCCTCCTTAAAGTAGTTTTAATAACTTTGTTGTTGTCTTACAAGTTGGAGCTATGATAGTGATAAACCAGACAGACAGACAGACATGGTCCTTGCTGCTTTGAAACTTATAGTAAGTGGTATGTTTATGAACCAGATTCCCGGAAATGAAGACCAGTCTATTAAGAGGCAGGAAGAACGCGTTCGGCCCATAGTGTTGGTTCTCACCATACCAGCCCAACTCACGAAACCCACACGTGCCCGAGTCCCATTCGTCCGCGCTGGGGTTTCTTCCACAGACTCGCGTCTCACTCACCCTTGGCCGGCGGTGGCCGCAATCCTGATCGCACACGCGGCTTTGTGCGGCGGACAGCGCACCGTGTCACGGCCCCTGAACACGGCCGTTCCCTTGGGTGCTTTCCTCGCCGCGCGGGCCCGTTGTAAACTTAAGGATGTCTTTGTGCGTCCGTTCTCACCCTTCTGCTCCCTTAACAGCCAGCAACCCCGACGCGCACAATAGCAGCAACCCCCATCCAGACACTCCCACAGAGCCAGTCCACACCAAAGCGAATCGACACCCCCAGCTTGGAGGAGCCCAGCGACCTCGAGGAGCTGGAGCAGTTTGCCAAGACCTTCAAACAGAGACGGATCAAACTCGGATTCACTCAGGTAGGGCGAACCCACCGTTCTCTCAGCTCCCCGCTCACTGGGTCCAGCTGTTTGCTCGTCACGTCCAAAGAACAAGATGTTTCTTAGCTCGGTGGTTTTTTCATTTTACACGGGAACTTTTTCTTAGCTATTTCCTGCATTTATAAGTTTGGACTATTGTATATATGGGGTTATAAATTTATGATTTAACGTTAAGTTAAAACTTTTAAGATTCCTTTCAGAACACAGGCCTCGGAAATTAAAATTATTCCAATAAGTGGTGAGAACTTAAAAGCTCATATTAGGGGATGATACAGTTCTCCTGAGAGCTTTGTTATTGGAAGAACATCTGGTTCTAGATCTTAGTGCTGTACTTGTAAGATTGACGGAGTAAGGATTACAAGGCCTTTTGTAGCAGCTAAAAGGGGAGAAGTTTGAAAGACTTGTTTAAAATAGTTTTTTGGAAGAGTTGGGGCAGGGGCAGTGTGAAGACACACACGTGTGTGTGCACACACAGTAAGCCCAGACTGAAGCTAATTAATCAAATGAGAATCTGTCGAAGATGGAAAATCTAAATAATATTTTTAATGTAACTAAACAGGGTTTTTAAAGTAGAGTAAGTTTAATGGTTTAAAAAAGGTGTCTGGGCACATAGCATTTTTGTTCCAAGCACTGCTGCTGATTTACTTTCTCTCCGATTAACCTGTCAGAAATAATACTTCTAAAGCAGGAAAAAAATTAAACCGAATGAAATTTATGTAACATGAAATGCGGTCATTAGGTGGAAAAAAAAAAAATGACTGAAGTGTAGATTGGATTGGGCGTTTCTGTGGAATCAGGAAAAACCTGATGTTTTCTTCCAGAGGATGTAATTACTGTTTGAAGTTTAAGTCCCCGCGTAACTGCCGTCCGAGCTGTTTTGTGTGGAGAGCACCGTCGTGCACCGCCTGCTCCCGTAGAGCAGAAACCAGCGGCGACACCTGCTTGTGTTCTGGGTCACTTTAAGAACCGACTTCTATTCTTTGTAATCCTTCGGTAGTTTATTCTTCCTCAAAATAACTGATTATATATGAGCAACATAAAATGATTTCTTAAATAGATGTAGTTTTAGAGAAAATGCAGTTTTATATTTGTGAGGAGTTCCAGTGGTAAAGAAACAAATTATAGTTCAGGAAGATTTGGTACTTTTGAAATGACCTGGCTTGTTCTTAAGAAAGCGAGAGACAGACGGAGATTACGGAGCAGGGAGCAGGTTGACGGGCTCCCGGGGGGCGAGGGGCGTGGCCTGCACAGCCAGCCCTGCGCTCAGGTTCCCTGGGAGACCGTTGCCTCAGTGATATGCCAGGAATGTTAAGGCTTTTAAAGTCTGTAACTTTTACCCAAACAGAGATCTGCCTTTCTGTGGCATTTGACCCAGATATTACCAGCGTCAGCTCGCTCTCTCTTTCACAGAAAGGGGCTTCTCTGTGGTCTGGCGTTCTGCTTTATGGTTTTAGCCTATTACTTGGCACTGTTGCTCCTTATTTTTCAAAATGACTTTGAGGCAACATTTCACAAACCTCGACTGTGGATTCAAGTACATGCTATTGGTGCAGGGTGGGAAAATCATTGGTTTTAAGTCATCTACCTCAATTGTAGTTATTCAAAGGTTGCTTTATATTTATTTTATGTGTAAACACAACATTTGTTATTAGTTGAAAAAACAAAAAAAATCCCTATTCTCTGAGTAGATATACACGTAATTAGCTGTTCTAAACAGTAGTTATTTTCTAACTGCTAATTGCTTATTAAAGGGTTACTGTAGGTGTCAAATGTAATTAGAAGGCGGAAGTAGAAGACTTTCATCTAATGTGGCACGTTCGTTATTTTCTAATCCCAATCTTTGTTCCTCTTTTCTTTTTGCTTTTGAATAAATATCGAAGGGCTATAATCTAGTTCAGATTGCGCAGGAGTCAGCTGCCTCAAACACTCGCTTCTGTGCGGGAGAGCCCAGGATGGTGCTGCAGAACATCAAACCGAATTAACCCAGTCAGTGAAATCAGTATCAAGTTAACGAAAATTGGTGTATTAACTGAGCACCTGTTGCTGTCTATTCGAGTAGATACTTTAAATGTGAACTAGAATCGCATCGTAAATCTCAGGTGGATTTGCCGTTTACTGCCATGGTGTTGGTTAGTCGATGGCAGAGCCACCAGCATAAGGCATTGTTTATGGCTCTTATTTTACTCTTAGTATGATGCGATTTCAAACAGATATTTTAGCTTTGTCTACTTGTCAGTGTTGTTACTTTTCACAGAAATAGAAGCGTGTGGGAATTTTTTGGTGAATGTTCAAACAGATATTTTAGCTTTGTCTACTTGTCAGTGCTGTTACTTTTCACAGAAATAGCAGAAGCGTGTGGGAATTTTTTGGTGAATGCGGTTACAGTGTGAGAAAACGTTTCTCACCATCTAACTGCAGCAGCAGGTCTCACGTGCAGAGCACTGCAAGACGTCGCCGGCCCCAGTTTTCTAGAGAGCTGTGTCATCTGAACACGGTGACTACGACGTGAATGCACGTGACGCACAAAGCGCGGGTCTGCCAGGGTGTGACATGCAGTAGGCACTGAGCGGACGTGTGTCGAGTGAGCGTACAGGTATCCACGTAGCTGGCATCCGTCCACGCATAGATTTGTGTGCCCGTGTCATGGATGGCGTTCGTGCCCAATTTCTCGGTCCCGACTTTTCAGGGTTACTGCGATTGGAAGGAAATCATGAGGCAGCCCACTTCCTTTCTGGAGAGAGTCCGTTGAGAGCGTCGGCGAAGCTTCCTGCGGCGGTGGGGGCCGTGCCCGGCTGTCGGGGCTGCCGCGCGCTGGCGGGGTAGCTGGCGGTGCCCGGGGACTCGTGAATCAGTTTGAACGTAGGTGGTCGCCTGCGGCTGGCGGCTGGCGGCTGGCCTGTGGGAAGGCATGGGCTGGAGAGCAGCGGACGGCCAGGCGTTCTCAGCGCATGTCATCTCGTAGCTCGACACTTCTGCTCTCCTTTGATCAGAAGTTGTTTACTAGGAAGGGAATGGGGTTGTTTCTTTTTAAGTCCTGTCCTTTCCCTGACCGCCACCTAATGCAGGTGCTAACAAATAGTATAATAGCCAAAAGATGGCTTGCAGTGGGGTCCAGGGACCGCGACGACCCCGGCTCAGAGGAAGCGAAGCGCTGCGGGGCGGCTGGGAGTGGCCGTCCCATGGCAGGATCAGCGCTGCTGTTCTTGAGACCAGAAGGGCTGCCTTTCTGGCCTGTCACTAAACTGATCGAAATAAGGGGGCGAATCGTTTAAACTCAAGCTTCTGTTACCTGTATATAAAATAACGACCAAAACGTGGCTTTTGCCAGCTTTCACGAGAGAGATTCAGGCAGAAGAAAAGCACTGTGTGCATTCAAAGACTGGGCTTACAGAGAAAGGTGTCTTTTGTGATGCGTTGGGGCCGCTGGCCGCTGTCAGGTGACCCAGCTTCCAGTGCCCCGAGGGTTTGCTAAATGGGTCAGGCCTCTCTACTGTGAATTTCTGTCTCTGTCATGGTTACAAAAGTCATCTTTTAGAGTACCTGTTTTTTCTAACCAACTTTGAAATCTAAACTAAGGCAGAAAATAGATTTTTTTCAGTGTTTCCAGAAATACTTAACAAGGGGAAAAAGAAAGAAGCAGGCATCATTTCTAAATTTTAAAGTGACTTAGGGAAGTTTGGTTCGGTCCAGACACCAGAGGAGGTTATCCGGACAGCGCGTCTGTGAGCCCTGTGGGCGATGCAGGTGAACCGAGTTCTAAGGTTCCTTAAGTTACTTGGGGCACATCGGTTCAGGGCTTATTAGAACATCAGCACCATCTTTTGAGACTTATTGGAAATATTTGACATCTCGATGATTACATAAGGTAGCGAGAAGAGATTCAGAATGGAGAGAGCGTGGGACAGTGTTGGACGCTGTAACGACCAAGGCCTAAGTGACAGTGTCCTCCCCAGACCCCGCCCAGCATGGGGATGGAGGTCGTGCGGGAACGGAACAGGCTCGCCGTTGCGCAGCTGCTGGCGGGGCTCACAGTGCCGGCCGGAGGCGCTGGTGGGATGACTGTCCTCTCTCTCGTCCTCTCCTCCCGCTCGGGGCTGCTGTGCAGGGCGATGTCGGGCTCGCTATGGGCAAACTGTACGGGAACGACTTCAGCCAGACCACCATCTCTCGCTTCGAAGCCTTGAACCTCAGCTTTAAGAACATGTGCAAATTAAAGCCGCTTTTGGAGAAGTGGCTGAATGATGCAGGTGAGTGGATACGTAAGAAATGTCCTCTTTGTCCGTGGGACTCTCACGGGGGTGGGGGTGGGAGGCGCTGCGTAGGTTGGGGTTTCTACTTCTTGTTGCATTATCGGTGCTACAGAACCCTGAGGCTCCCAGCCCTGGGAGAATCCTACGGAGCGTGGCTGCATAAATGGGAGAGCCGATTTATTTACAGTGATCACGACCCACACAGTCACCACTAACTTTTAGCCTTGGGGTATTTCTCGAATCTGAGCCAGGGTCCGGGACAGCTGAAGGAAGAGATTAAGAAGGCCGGTGTATTTAGAAAAGCAAGCTTATTGGTTCTTTCTCCATGAATTATCATAAATTGTTCTCAATAATATTTTTGCTTTTGTTGCTAAAGTGACCACACATTTCATGAGCAAGAAGCTGAGCGCCTAGTTTTCACTCATGTGTTTTGTGCCGAGAGCCCTTTCTGAACACTTGGGTTCTGACTCACAGAGTCGTAGACTGTGAGAGCTGTAAGGAGCCGTGGAGAACCCCTAAACTGTGGTTCTCATTGTAGATGTGAACAGAAGTCAGGTGTGTGGGAAGACAGACCTGTAACAACACCCGGACAGTCTGGTTCCATAGCTCTGGGTGAGGCCTCAGCACCTGTAAGCTCACTGAGCCACACAGGTGAGAACCGCTGGCCGCCGCCTCCGCCTTCACGCAGAGGGGAAGGAAACTCGGAGGAGGCCTGCGATGCTCAGGGCCGCTGCTCGGTTAGGCGACAGGACCTTGCTCAGACTTCGAGGAATTGAGAAGGGTTTCATTACTTGTTTTTTTGTTTTGTCTTGTTTTGGAGTGGGAGTGAGTTGCCCTAGATGATTCCAATAAAATGCGAGGTCATTTGCAAAATAAATAATAAGCATGCGATGATTTCCGAGAAGCTTTCTTCGTTTTATCCCTGGAGTTAATAACTAAGCAAACAAAACCAAAACACAGGAACAGAACTCAGAAGGCGTAGAATTCAGTCTAAGGATAGCAGTAGTGAACTTTGCTCTCTCAGAGACAGAAACCGGAGTAACGTGAGAATGTAGTTAAGCGCCCGAGACAGACGCCGGTAAGAGCAGCGGAGGCGAGCGGCATTTAGCGCAGCTCCTGAGAACCGCTTCGTGCTCGTAGCCAAAAACGCTTTGGTCATCTTTGTCACCGTGGTTAGCGCTCGTGTTACGTTCAGCCACTTTGATTTCCCTGTTTTCCTCTTTCTTACAGAGAACCTCTCCTCCGACTCGGGTGTCTCCAGCCCAAGTGCCCTGAATTCTCCAGGGGTGGGGATTGAGGGCTTGAACCGTAGGAGGAAGAAACGCACCAGCATAGAGACCAACATCCGTGTGGCCTTAGAGAAGAGTTTCTTGGAGGTTAGCGAGGTCTTTACTTCTCCTGGGGTCGAGGTTAGGTGCTGTCAGCCTCGGGCCTCGGGGGTGCTTAGAAGAATGTGGTGGGGGAAATGAACGACAGTGCCTTAGGCTTCAGGGGAGGCCAGGCTCACGCCCGTGTCACTCCGTGCGACAGGCGGCAGCTGCCATGGGGAATCCCGCAGACAGGGGCAGGGAAATGCGCATGAGCAAAGGCACCGGGGACAAGAGCCGTGAGGTGTATGGGGCGAACACAGGGCGTGCCGGGCGCCCGGGTTCTAGGGTCTGTGCCCACAATGGTGGCTTGGGCCCCGAACACTAAGGGCCTGGACGTCATTCTGTGGAGTTCAAGGTAATTCAACAGATACTTGACTTTTTTTGTTCGTACCAGAGAATATCACAATCAAAGCTTCCAACAAAATTTTGACCGTAGCTAATTCAGAAAAGGCTCGAGCGTGGTGGAAAGGGCACCGAGTCACGGATCTTCATCGGCTCTTCCACTTCCGAACTGTGCGATTGGTCAGGTCACTAGACTTCTTAAGCCGAAGTCCCTTTATCTGTGACATACCTTCTGCCCTGCCTCACGTGGTCCAAGCAAGGTCACGTGCATGAAGCACCGGGAAACTCTTAAATTCCTACTGATGTAGAAGGTTGTACTGATTGTTAATTTTTTTCTAGACTAATAACCCTTAAAATGAAAGTAATATCAATATTCAGGAGTAACTTATTCTAGTTATCATGAGTAAATCTCATAAACCTGTCCATTGGTACCAGTTTGCGGAAGTTCTTTCCCAAAGCTGGGCTTCTCTGGCTTCCCGCTCCCCGTTTGTCTGTGTATAGAATGAGACGGTGATGCCAGCAGTTCAAAAGATTATTCCAAAGGTGATGTTTTTCCCCCTTCAGAATCAAAAGCCTACCTCGGAAGAGATCACCATGATTGCTGATCAGCTCAGTATGGAAAAAGAGGTGATTCGGGTTTGGTTTTGTAACCGCCGCCAGAAGGAAAAACGAATCAACCCGCCCAGCAGCGGCGGGACCAGCAGCTCACCTATCAAAGCAATTTTCCCCAGCCCAACCTCACTGGTAAGGCCGATAAACGGGGATGCAAGCTCCAGGGCTAACTTCGACAGTCTTGCAAATGACCTATGAAATCAGTTTATTTCATAATAGAATTTATTGTATGTATGTTCATGTTGAATAAGCGTGTGTAAATTTATATTTTAAGTGTTACCAAGGTAATTAAATCTTATGTTGTTAACCCAAGAACTTATCGATCTTTTTTTTAAAAATTTCTTTTTTTTTAGGCGAGGCAACCCTTGGTTGACCTCACAGATTCTAAGGACCTTATCAGCTTACCATTCCTTATTTTTTTATTTTTTACACCTACAGTCTTCCTAGGTGGTCTCCCATCTAAGTACTAACCAGGCCCAACCTTGCTTAGCTTCCGAGATCAGGCGGGATCGGGCTTGTTTAGGGTGGCGTGGCCGTTGACTAAAGGGAACAATTTAAATTCTTCCCCATTTTATTGCATTTCCATTGTTCTTTTCCCTGGTGTAGTTTGTTAGGTTACTCTGTAACCATGGGAGTAAATTTGCTGCTGATTCTAGGTATCTAGGAGAAATTTTTAGTTGCTTTTTATTCATGTTGGGTCCTAAAGCCCAATTTATTAAAACATACAGTTATGTGACTAAGAGACAGTAAATTCCCAGGTGACTTTTAGCTCTGAACTGTATTGAAATGGTCACCTCAGGTCTCTCCTCTCCAGTACGTGGCCTCTGTCGACAGCCTCACGTTTGCCTCTCAGTGCTCAGGGACCGAGGGATGTGGGGTGCTGGCGCCGCTCTTTGATCTTTCGAGGGCTGTAGCTGTGACTCCACATCCCCATCCAGGACCCCGAGAGTGGGGCATTGTCAAGTCTGCATTTCTGCTCCTTTCTTGTTAATTTGTTTTTATCATATTTGAACATCATTCTATACTGGGAGGCTTTTCACACTAAAGTCGGGGATGAGAGCGTGGGCTGGGGTAAGCGGAGGCCGTGGCTGCTCGTCGATGGGCTCCGTCGCAAAGTTCACGAGGCAGTGGTTGAGAAGAGCTGCTTGTTGGGCCACCTTTGTGTCTGGAGGGGATCGTTCTGCGTTTCGGATTCGTACAAGGAAGAAGACAGAATTTCTGACAGAGCTAGAAATA
>NW_006432945.1:17473074-17478731 GCF_000325575.1 Pteropus alecto | reverse complement strand
CACTCTTTCTGTGATATAATTTCACTGTAAACAAAAACATGACACTTGCCCCCCACATACGGAGTCGAAAATAACACGTTTTACAAGAAGCTGAGGTTCGCGGATTCTGTTGCATTAGGGCTCTTGTTTAGATGGAGTCGACCATTACTATGATATTCTTACTGACTTAGAGTACGTCTGACTGAATGTTGGTGACGCTCAGGGATTTTTAAATTATTCCTTTCTAAAACCTGGGCAGAGCCATGTGTCATGTTAATGAAAAAAAAAATCATCTGTTAGTGAAAAAACATCTTCGGATAGCAGCAGCCTTTCAGCATATGCCAAATTCTTAATTTTAAATTCCAGGATCCAAAAGTAATTATAAAATCTTTTCTTCTTGGGCCCTTTTGTTTTATTCTGTTTTTTTTTATTCTATTATATTTAAATGTTATTCTAGAACTTAAAATTTTTATAGGCAAAATAAGTCTACAGTATGGAATTAAATTTTTAAGTTTTGATTTTTAGATGCTTTTGCATGTTTTCGTTTCTGACCTCTAGGTGGCAACCACGCCAAGCCTTGTGACAAGCAGTGCGGCCACAACCCTCACCGTCAACCCAGTCCTGCCCCTGACCAGCGCTGCGGTCACTAACCTCTCAGTCACAGGTGAGCGGCAGCTGGGCCGTGCAGCCGTTGGGCGCGTGCTAGGCCCTCGGCGGTTTCCGTGAGGATCTGCCACTGAGTTGGGAATTAAAGCTCTAGAAGTGTTGCTCTTTTTAAGTTGCATGTGAAAACCTGAACTCCAGAAACATCAGGCATAATTTTGTCAGAAATAATACTTTCACATAAAACTTTTTTTTGTTGTTCTTTCTCACTCTATTTTCTCCATTACTCCCAGTTTTATCTTTCAAAAACACCAACCTTTTTTCAAGTAACTCCTCTTCTTAAAAAATTTCCTTGGAAAGCTTCAGGTTTTGGCATTCAGGAAAGCATCAGAATTCACCTTTGATTCATAGACGATTATTTCTGATCCAGACGTCGTCTTCCGCTGGTCTCTCTCCCTCGCGTCCTCAGCACTCGAGAGGACACCCTCCCCTCCGCCACCCCCCAGCAGCAGACAGTGGCCAGTCCAGCCTGCGTGCCTCTCTGATGGCGGTGGAGCTGCTCCCACCAAGACTCCCCTTCCTCTTGGAAACACTCTTTAGCTTCCCGGGAGGCTGTTCGTGTCCACCTGCCTGCATTATAAATGATCGTCTTTTACGCTGTCTTTTCCAGTAGACTGTCCACTCCTCAGAACATCTGGCTGTTCTTTTTGAAGTGTCCGTGCCTAGCTTAGTGCCTGACAAACTCACTGTAAAATGAGTGGATAAATTTTTTCCCCGTGCCCTTTAAATGACAGATTTCCCAGACACACTTTAGAGAGCATCGCCATCACTGCTTTAGTGACACGTAGTGCGTAAGGCATTCCGAAATCATTCACCGGGTCGACCGTGTGCTAATAAATCACTGGATGGATTTGTGATATTTCACAGTCAAGTCTGAATTCAACCTAGAGCTGGGGAATTTGGGTTTCTGCGTTCATGTTTGACTTCGTAACACCTCTTTGGCTCTGTGACCTAAACCATGATGCAAAAAGTGAATAAATAGTTTTCTTTTTCCTATTTATCTGTACCAGATGGACTCAGATATTCTTTTATATTCATCAGGTTAGACTCCTGTCACTTTTTATTTTAATGTTCGCGTTGTCCCAGATTTGGCCAGTGGGGGTCCCTTCAGCTGGCGCCTGTGCCCCTGACTTGGGCCTGTCATTCTTTGAGTGGCCCCTTACTTTTTGGCACAAGATGTTCAGGCTTCTCTTACTGTCTCTCCGAGGACCGTTCCTTCAGGCGAGGAAAGGGGCTTCGAAACCCGTGTCTGGGCGCTAGCTGCACTTCTTGACACTGTCATGGGTTCAGAGCATCTGAACGGCAGTGGGTGTACATACACATACACATCCGTGGGTATGTGTGGAAGATACACGTGTGTACATATGTTCACATGTGTACGTGATGCACATCTGTGTGCATTTGTCTTTACCTAGCCATCTACGTTTATTAAAATCCACGAGTTCTTACGGATAGCTCCAGTTCCAACCCAGGACCCTCTAGGTCATTCTTTCCTAAGCCTTAGTTCTAAAACGTTTGTTTTTTGTGGTTCATTTCCATACAAACATTAAACTGGGTTAATTAGAAAAAGAGCCGCTGAGAGGTTCCCGGGTGGTAGCCTCGTCGTCAGCTGATTCTAGCGTGTGGCTGAAAAGCCCGCTGCTCCAGACCCGTTTGCAGGAGCGCCCTGCTAACCCGGCCCTCCTTCCAGGCACTACAGACACCGCCTCCAACAACACCGCGGCCGTGATTTCCACCGCGCCTCCGGCTTCCTCGGCGGTCACCTCCCCCTCTCTGAGCCCCTCCCCGTCCGCGTCGGCCCCCACCTCCGAGGCGTCCAGTGCCAGTGAGACCAGCACGACGCAGACCACCTCCTCCCTGCCCTCTCCTCTCGGGACCAGCCAGGTGATGGTGACGGCGTCAGGGTTGCAAACAGCAGCAGCTGCCGCCCTCCAGGGAGCTGCCCAGTTGCCAGCAAACGCCAGCCTCGCTGCCATGGCCGCCGCTGCAGGACTGAACCCGGGCCTCATGGCACCCTCACAGTTTGCCGCTGGGTAAGGGGCCTTCTCATCCCGCTCACCTCAGAGACCCCTGGCAGGTCATCCCTGCAGTTCGTGTGGGGAGGCTTTCCATCACCATCCTAAGTGCAAAAAACAAAGCAAAACTCCTGACAGCCTTAACCTTTTTCAAACGAGTCCCTGTGTCGTAGCTCAAGGAGCTAGATTATAGTGGACGTAAGTGTCCAGCACCTGGAGGGCAGCATCAGGTCGTTACTCCAGGTGGAGACACCGGCACCGGGTGTACCTGAGCGCCGGGGAGAAAGCCTCTCATGGCGTCCCCGGTAAACCCTGTCGGCCGGCGGCTTTCTCGTTCTCAAACAGAGATGAGAGCTGCAGTGATAAGATGCCCGAGTTTATCTCAGCAAATGTGTGGGAACGACTTTGCAAATAGATTCTTCTCTCTGGCGTTCTTCTTCGTTAAAGTGAATGAAAATTCAGAGGAGAGTCAGGGTGACTGCGGGTCGGACGTCCTGTGCGGGCCCCAGTCGCGTCTGCTCCGCAGGCACGCAGGCACTGCTCACCCAAACGAGGGGTCGGGGACAGTGGCAGACAGCCCCAGGCTCCCCCCGTGTCGTTCTCCTCCTTACCCCTCCGGGTGTTGTCAGGCCGGCCGACGTGTCTGCGTGGTAATAAGGTGACGCTCTTTTGGACTTGCAGAGGTGCCTTACTCAGCCTCAGCCCAGGGGCCCTGGGCGGCGCGCTCAGCCCCGCGCTCATGAGCAGCAGCACGCTGGCGACCATCCAAGGTCAGTGGAGCCATTTTCCTTACTGTCTCTCTCTGCTCGTGGCGGAAGTCTGCTTCGCCAGACGTGAGGGTGGGGAGGGGTTGGCGACCATCAGCTGACAGTGCTGCCTGACTTGTGGGCCAACCAAATGTCCTGGCCAGAGAGCTTTGCGGAGAAGCACGGTGTGAGCTGTGAGCTGGACCGGAACTGCGCTCGGCAGGTGTGTTGTAGGAGCCAGGACTCTGAGCGGGTGCTCGTGTTCTTACGCGCGTCGACCTGGGGCCAGGGTCCCCTCCACACGGTTATCCACGCAGACTCACCGTGTGGAAGCCCCCAGGCTCCGCCTCCACCCCAAGGGAGCCCCCTGTGGGCGCGCGGGGATGGCTAGCGTGAGAGTGGCCTCCAGACTCAGGAGTGCTCCTCACTCCGGTCAGGTCTGCCCTGGTGTCCGCCCCCGTCCCCGACCACATGGCCTTTTGCAAGCCCAGGTGGGTCCCTTTTGGCCTTAGCGTGCTACCCAGTCTCCAGTGAGTCCAAGTCCACTCATTTCCTGTACTACAGGGCGTGCTGTGCAGCCTCTGGGCTTCGTGTCTGAGGATGCTCACAGGGAAGCCATGTGAGACAGAACCCTATGTTAATCAGAAAATGTTTTTTCTTAGAATAGTCCGTTCTTACGTGAGAGTTCTTGGGGCCAAAAATAAGTCGTTAGTCAGCCCCAGCTAGGATCGATGTTTCGGGGTGGCGCGTCCAGCACGTCTGTTGCAGACACAGCCAGGGCAGGCCCGGACCCCTGCATTGGCTTTCACATGGACTGAATCTCATGTGAAGCTGATGGCTAGATCGTTCCAGGCTTCGTTATCGGGGATTTCTCCTGGAGGAGGATTGGTGGTAAATCACTTTTCTCTTGCAGCGAGTGTGTCTCTTGGCCGTGGGAACGCGCGGAGGCACAGTGCTTCCGCAGGGCAGCGCCAGGCGTAGAGCGGGCTGTGCCCAGTCCTGGCCCCTGGAACACGCCAGGCGCACGTCCTCCCGTGCCTCTCGCTTCCTTCGTACGTTATTTGAGAGATCGAGCAGACTTCTAAAGCCATGAGAGAAACCCTCAAATCTCCATGTGGGGGCGGGGGTAGTTATATGGGTGCGGAGTTGTTGGGGTTGTCAGACAACAGGAAAATGTAATAAGTGAGAGTGCCCAGTGATTTTAAAGAAAAGTTGGGCACTCCCTTCAGTGGAGAAGCGACAGGATCATAGAAAAATGCTCACGTGTTCCAGCAAGTCCTAACCTGAGGTCACCCCCCCCCCCGCCCCCGAGCCACCCGCATCGCTGCGTCTCTGCTCCCCATCTGCAATAGATGGGTCACTCTCCTTCACACAGGGCATGAGAGCGAATGCCTGGCCTCCGGAAGTGAAAAATTAATCACACCTTATACTTTATTTGGTAACGTAACTTAATTTAGAACTAAAGCCTTTGGAAAGACAGCTTTTCTTCTTGTGTATCATACTGAAAATGCTCACGGTTTTAATAATGTCGGTTGGCTCGATCAAAGCTAACTACATTTTAATGCTTTAATCACTGTAACTAGTTTGTCTTTTGAATGGAGATGGTTTAAAATCAGCAATCTTCATTAAAAACAAAATTATGGGATTTAACAGATGCTTCTACGTAAATGCAAAAAGTTGAGAGTTCAGGTAGAACTACGACTGACGTCTTAGACTTAGACAGCGCTTCCTTCTCCCCGTCACCTGTCCTGCTCGTGCTCGTTAGGCTTCTCAGCCCTTTAGCCCCCTTCAGAGCTGGGAGTGAGTCTCCCGTGGTGGCAGGACCACGGGCTGCAGCTCCGTGCCGGTCGCAGGAGACCTCGGCGCGTCAGCTGTGCTCTGGCGTCTCGAGATGACACATTAACGCTGCCCTTCCTGCCTGTTTGGGGTCTGTCTGTAGCTCTGGCTTCTGGTGGCTCTCTTCCAATAACGTCACTGGATGCAACTGGGAACCTGGTGTTCGCCAATGCGGGAGGAGCCCCCAACATCGTGACTGCCCCTCTGTTCCTGAACCCTCAGAACCTCTCTCTGCTCACCAGCAACCCGGTCAGCTTGGTCTCCGCCGCCGCCGCCTCCGCGGGGAACTCCGGGCCCGTGGCCAGCCTCCACGTCACCTCCGCCTCCACCGAGTCCATCCAGAGCTCCCTGTTCACGGTGGCCTCTGCCAGCGGGGCCGCGTCCACCACCACCACCGCCTCCAAGGCCGTGAGAGGGG
>NW_006432945.1:17472295-17472990 GCF_000325575.1 Pteropus alecto | reverse complement strand
CGCGGCCCTCGCCGTGCCGGGCCGAGGCCGAGAGGAGGACCGCGCCGCGCAGAAGGCTGGAGACGGACGACGTTCGCCTAGTTTTGTAATAAAACACTGTCTTTTCAGGATCGCTTCATGGACTGGAGAACTTTCTAACCAAAAATTTAAAAAAAAAAAAAAGCAGAAACAAAATCAAAAACAAAAAAATGAGTGAAAGGACTACTTATCATTTCCAGCAGTCATGGCGACGAGCTAAGGTGGGTTACAAGTCCGATATAGGAAGAGGATTTCCTGTTTGTCTAAATTCCTTTTTTTCTTAAAAAAAAAAAAATCATTTTTATGGGTCTGTCGTGCAGGCCGTTACGTCGTAACAAGGTGTTTATAATCGTATCAATTGTGTTGGGGGTTCCTTTCTTAACTGGTACAATTTAGGCAGGCCCGTGTTACTGTATCTCTGTTGTTGTCGTTATTGTTTTTATAGAGAGAGAGTTCGGACGTGTCTATCTCTTGCTCCTGGATCCTACTTCAGTGAGCTCCCACGCTGTGGGGAGGGGGGCTCGGGGCCCGGGGGGACCCACGTCCTTCATGGGGATGTTCTTGCTGGTTTCCTCATCCTCGATGACTCTTACAGAGGTGCTAGAAAATTATTTTCTTTTGCCACTTATGCAAGAGGCTCGGCGCAGAAGCTGAAGGCCGTGTGTGCAGCGGCCCAG
>NW_006432945.1:17468839-17472240 GCF_000325575.1 Pteropus alecto | reverse complement strand
TGAACGTGGCTCTCCCTCCCCAGCCACTGAGCGGCCCCTCAGTGCGGGGCGGGCGGTTCCGAAGAGCAAAGACTACTGCGGACACCTGCCTGGGTGGTTCTCCTGGTCCCCTGTCTCCTGAGAAACGCTCCTGCTGTCGGTGTGTTTGTTGTGTGTTCCGTTTTCTGGAAGTTGTTCATCCGAACTTCCTTTGACTCACTTGGCAAAGAACAAACTGGCTGAAATCGGGGGTCGTGTCCCTTCTGCTTTCCAGGGATGGTCGGTCGGTCATCGGAGGCTGTGACGAGGGGTCTGAGGTCCTGCCTTTTCGTCTCGCCACAGACCTCCTTTTCTCCAGCCGGCTCACTAGCCCCTCACCCTGAGACTTCCGGCCGGGGCCCGTAGGGCCTCGAAGCCCCCCCAGCAGGGCCCTCGCCCACCCCGCAGCGTCTCCTCGGCTGTGGTGACGGTCCTGCTCGGGCGGTGCAGGTGCAGGTGGCGGCGGCATCTCTGCTCGCTTCGGGAACAGCTTCCGGGGGCTTCCTGGACTGTGTAAACGAGCCCGCGAGAAGGGAGGGTGCGTGAGAGGGGGCGGAGGGGGAGGGAGGGCATCGTGGCGGGTAGACCCCCTGTCGGCCAAAGCACCGTCGCCAGTGTCTGTGCCCACGCGCTCCCTCCCGTGGGAGCCAAAGGCTCCTGCTGGGCGTGTGGGCGCTGGCTCCCGGCCCTGCTGGTCCCCAGGCCGCACTGTGGCCCTTTGAGCTGGGACTGCGGGAGTGCCCGCGCGTTGTTCTCTCCGCTGTCCCCGTGTCCCCAGGGAGCCTGGTCCTGTGCGTGCGTGTCCTCACCGTGGTGGGGACACGGTGTGCATTTTTGTTCGTGAGCGTCCCCGTGGGAGACAGGGACACTCACGTTGGAAGACTAGAGACACGTTAGTCCCCTCGGTTTTTCTTCTCCTTCCGTCTTCCCATTTTACTTCACAGAGTATTTAATTATCACCCTAAATGTCCTCTTCTCCCCCCCCCCTTCCCTAAAATCCCTCCGAAATCAGTGAACTGCAAGCAGGGAAGCTAACAAATGTCCATCCACCTTTTTTATGTGTGGTGTGTTTTTTTATTTTATTTTTTTTAACTAAGCTTGAACCAAAGTCAATTTTTAGCAAGCTGCTGTACTAATGGACTAGTTTGTAGCGTGTGGTTCAGACACATTGAGGATTTAGATGCTACTGACAATTTCTTTTTTCATTGTCTTTATTAATTTTATATAAAAGTTGCTGCTTGTTTTAATCTTTTATGTTGGTAAGTCGTACTGTCCTCCGGGCAGACGTTAACTTGATCTTTAACTAGGTTATTTCGTTCGCTGTGTAAATAGAACGGCAGTGTCAGTTACTAACTTCTCTCCTCTCCGTCTCGCTGTTTCTCTGGCGAAAGCTTCACCTTTTGTCTTGACCTGACATCTCTACCTTTGCCATCAGTCACACTGCAGCTGCGGGTGGCGGTGAGTCCCTCCCTTGGGAGTGGCAAGTTTGGAGGCAGGATTCAGGGAGGGAAATGCCGAGACCCGCAGGCCTGGATTAGGGGGTGGAGCACTCATTTCCCAAAACTTCTACCAAAGCAAGCGGAGTCCCAAGGGGCCGGTGGCCAGCGGGCGAGAGGATGGGGACGGGGACGGGAAGGGGGCGTGCGCATGCGCGTGCGCGTTTGGCCTCCTGTGTGCTTCAGAAGCTGCTCCCTCTCCCAAACAAGATTTACCAGCAGACGTCAATATTTACCCGACGCTGAGCTTTAAGTGCCACGAGGTCTTCTGTTCCTGGCCCCGTCCGTGTTCTCTCGTCAAAATAGGATGCGGGGGGTTCCGCCTGGGGAGTCACTTCATGAGGATA
The DNA here is from genome assembly GCF_000325575.1 of Pteropus alecto. Classification (NCBI taxonomy): domain Eukaryota; kingdom Metazoa; phylum Chordata; class Mammalia; order Chiroptera; family Pteropodidae; genus Pteropus; species Pteropus alecto. The sequence continues at coordinate 17,470,379 of NW_006432945.1, read as the reverse complement.
AACCTTAAACCAGCATAAAACTCTGTGTTTGAAAGAAACCAATCCTTAGACAAAGGTAACTTAAAAGAATTTTTTTTCTTATGTAGAAACAAGCTGTGAAATGAAAGGTCCACCTGTAGGTGTCCACGCGAGACACTAGCCCAGCTTGTCGGTGGCGGTCAGCTTAAGGTCATCCCCGGCGCCACCCCGGACGTTCTGCTGGTCACACTGCTCCTGGCTCAGCAGCTCAGCCCGCTTTTACTCGATATCATCTTTATCATCTCAAAAATGCTTTTTGAACCAAATGACTCTTCTAAGCTAGAAACTCACACTTGGCTTTTAGACACCAAAAATGGGGGTCTGGGAATTAAGGGGAGGAGGATTTGACCAAAAAGAGGTGTTTGGTCGAGTTTCTGCACTTCTAAGAGGAAGGGCCAGCTAGGTCGTTACAATCCATTGTGGTGGTCTTTTTTTTCCCCCCTTAATGTTTATGCACCCCTGAATTCGGTTAACAGTGAAACCAAAGACTAGTTCTCAATGCATTTATAGTGATGCTGTATCTGCCCACGGCAGTGGGCCCTCCCTGGGGAGTGGTGAATGTACCTGTTTGTGTCCTGCTTATCAGGCGGTGCGGTTCGGTCCTGAACTTCACTGGTGCCCTGTATATATCTGAAGGACAGAGCAAAAAGATCGAGGACGGGCTTCTCACAGGAACCCTATCACTGTTCCCAATCTGAGAAGTAAGTTGAGTCCTGTAGTAGAGTAAATGTCTCTGATGTTACAGGGGCAGCTCTGTGGAATACGTGACTGTTCATCTCCACTGCACACTTCCTTGTATTTCCTTGGTGGGAAAGATCAATACCATCCCTAGGGAAATGGAACCAAAGGGAGCGTGCTGTCACTTCGTGTAGGACTGCTCCCGTCGGTGCCGCACAGGAGTGTGGTTCGTGTCTGACAACATTTTAAAGGGAAAATGAGACCGAGTGAAAGATTTTAGTGAGATTATCTTGCCAGTTCTACAGAATTCATTCATCGTTGGGGGAAAAAAGCACAATTATACCTCTTTTCGTTATGCTATTTTGTCCTATTATCCTTCATTTATTTGGGAAGGTGAGGAAAGCCTTGTCCTTATTATCCAGAAGCACAGATGTTTTTGCTCGACAGGATACTTACATTCAGCCCAATATTTCACATTGACTTTTCTATTTGAATTGCTGGGAAAGCTGGATACATTTGCAAATGTGGGAAGTCCATGCAGGTTTTGATTGCAAACATTGCAGTCAGCGTATAACAAACGCGTGGCTTGCAGAAGCAACTCTGTAGTTCGTAGTCTGAAGTTGTCCCCAGGCCATGTCACCCTCACCAACTTCACCAGGAAAAGAGTAAAACTGGAGCTAGGAAGGAGGGAGGAGCGTGGACAGGGGGAGTTGGCGGGCCGCAGCGTCCCGTGGGGATGAGAGGTGAGCGGTTTGTGGCACCCGGGTGGCCCGCCCGCTGGCAGGCTGCTCCTGGCCCCTGAGAGCCCCCCAGAGGTCAGACTGCAGCTTTCGAGAGCCGCCCC